>NW_026262703.1:608351-1357117 GCF_021869535.1 Mytilus californianus
GCAATACATGTATATACATTGGGGAATATGGAAGATTCATTTCTGCAGAGGATAATAATTAATTCTGATTAAATGGTACATAATGACTTGACTATACATGAATTATTTATAATAAAAATTGTAGCGTTTTCGAATATTATAAATATAGTTGTGAAAATAAATAATCAGTCCCTTGCTTTAATGAAAATGAAAAATCTTGCTTCAATAGTGCAGAAAATAGATAATCTGTCCTCTTAGTTTACAAAAATAAATAACCGATCCAAAATAAATCCTCCTGCCCCCCCCCCCCCCCCCCCCCCCCCCCAGAATATCAAATGGTCGTCCCCTAAGTATGAATCATCCAGTTCCTCTGCCCTCTGAAATATAAAGCTATACAAATAGTTTACGGTGTTGCCGTCACCACCATCAGAGTGTATTCTGTATGCCTCGCATTCTGCTACTTTCGTCGAATGCGATTAAAAAACGAACAACTGAAATTATCTCTCTTACCTAAACCTAGTCGATGTGCTTTCAACTTAACAGTAGACAATGAAACGTAATAGCTACTACTAGCTTCGGTAATTTTTCTATGTTGTTTCGCTCTTATTAAAATTCTGATCTTTATTAACTCGCGTGCTCTTATATATAAGCTCAGATGAGGATAACGAAATCAGAGATCTATATTTTAATTAGATTGATGTTGTTTACAAGTGTTTGTAAAATACATCGATGCTGTACAAAACTTTCTTTTTGTAGATAATCTTTAACTTCATGTCAATTGTAGGCCAATTTATGTTCGATAAGTCATGTACATTACACCTGATATAAGTGTGTAAGATGGAGTGATTAGCCTGCTGTTTCTAATTCTCATTTTGTTTTCATAACTTGTAACATAAACCCTCCCCCTTTTTCACCGTTTGCAGTTTGTTTTTTATTTCTGTAAAGCAAATATATACTCAGACCTGCTAATTCAATCAATTCTGCGTTTAAATTCATCAGTTTTGGAACTAAGTACTATTTGATGTGCTTCCACGTTCACCAAAAGAAAATTGGATATTTACCCAGAAAATCTTGTGGAACACCTTCTATTAAAAGACGGAAAAAATAACATTTTGGGAGGGCACTTATAAATGTTAATATCTAAAAAAACATCTCTAAAGATCACTTGTATCGAATCTTATTATATGTTAAATTCCGATTTTGAAACTTTTAAAAGGTCAAGGTCACTGTTATTTTACAGCTGAATGAAAATTGTAAATGTGCACCCTATAAGTACAAATGTCAATCTCGAACCATATTTGGCAATAAATTTTTCAAATTAGTCCTAAATATAGAAACTTTTGTTATAATCCTTTGAATCATTTGAATTTATTTTGCTATAAACGCAAAAGTGTAGGGGTGGCCAGCTGTCTAAACGTGACTCTACGTTTTCCTTGAAATTTTAGATTTGACCTTTGACCCAAATTTAATAAAATCGTGACCACTGTAGACAACGACGACATCAATATTTTGTCGAGGCTAGTTCTCCTCTTTCCAATGATATAAAATATAGCCGTGTATTATTCCGTTAACCCAAATCGATCAAATTTGTTGACTGGGCACTCTACTATTAGTTCAAGTGTTGAGTACACTTACACCAAACCGAGTTTCGCTCAATGTCAACACGGTCTTAGTCTTTAATGGATATTTTTCAAAGTATCTACAAACATGACTACTGGACTATAGTGTTAATTAATGGGTGTTTTCATAATGGCCTGTTATATGTCCAAGGTCTGTTATAACGGTCGAGGATGTCTGTAATGGCACGAGGCAACGCCGAGTGACATTGCACCTATCACTGACCGAGGACAAATAACAGGGTCAATTTGAAAACACTCATTTCTCAACACTTTTATTAACCAAACCGTCAATGTGTAATATTTAACCAAGCCAAATCAGTTTTGTTTGTGGAGAAATTTTATATATATACAATTATACCAAATGCAATATTAAAAAGAAACATTTAATATGTTTAAAGTGATATGATGGAATTATATCTAAATGTAAATATAGTTTTATTATTGTCCTATTTAAAGCAATTTATGGCATACAAAATACAAGATTTCATTCTGGATTTTAAAACTCAAAATTAAATAAATTGATAGACATCATGGAGTGTATTATGTAATTATTAAATTGACAACTGGGTCAAATAAGATAAGTCATGATACTTATGAACTTTCAATTTCTTGATGTTTCTTTTCCCCAGAATTGTATTTGAACTGGGTTTTTTTCATAATGTCCCTGTTTTTTTCGTAATGGCCCTGTTTTTTCATAATGGCCCTGTTTTTTCCATAATGGCCCTGTTTATTCTTAATGGCCCTGTATTAATGCCCTGTTAGTCTGTAATGGACCAGTTTTGCTTTTATAATAAAAGGGCAGTTTCATAGACAATACACTAAACTGGTTAATAATAATGATTAAAGTCATATGAAACGAATTTCTTGAAATTATAATGTTAAGGAAATTATAAAACTAATGCACGAATTATAATAACCTAAGTCCTATGCACGATATTACACATTGATTACGAATCCATTATATAAAATCGACAAAAAAAGTTTGCCTGCTAATTATCTTTCGTGTTTTATTGCCAAAGTTTACTGAACGTGACCATTATAAACAATCAACACAGAATCATTGATCACTTGAAAAAAAGTGAGATGATAGACATAGAGCAATTTTTATTTTCTTTTGAATTTTCCATGCGTTTCTATTTAAGGTCTTTCTCCTACGTTGGGAAAGACCTTATTGTTTTTCTAATGTTTTTTTTCTTCCAACATTGTTTTGACATGGCCTCGCCCCGTTTCTATTGAAGATACCAAGAGCAAATTTGGACCATCAATAGACCTCATCATGAAGTATTACCAGATGACCCTGTGTAGGAATTCATCATCCCCTTTTTCGACATGCCCCCTCGTTTTTTTTTAAAGATATCATGACCTTATTTGGACAATAGGTAGATCTCATCATGAAGTATTACAAGATGACCCTGCGTAGGATTTCATCTTCCCTTTTAGAGTTATATCCCCTTAAAACTATTTCTTTTATTTGCATATGTCTTAAAAAATTGTTACAGATAGAATTGATCTGAAAATGGAAACATGTACAAGAACAGTCCTGGTGGCAATGTTAATAAACATAAACACTTATTTTTTTAGCAATCCTTATAAGAGGTATTTACCTTGAAACTATTGTACACAATTATTTTTTAAATATATTTCGAGAGCCAGAAGTAGTAGAGACATGGGATCTTCACCAATAATTTTTAGTTCTTGCGACCTTTATTTTGCAGCTTAGTCGGAGGTCGTATAGTGCAAAAAGTGTTAACACTTAAATTTCGAGCTTGAATGTTAAGAAAACGGTAAGAGATAGATACATACATACAGCGTATAAAATGTTCCTCTCGAAGACCTAAAACTGTCCGATCATCCATTCAAAAGTAACAACGAGATAATTCTTTAAAATATAGCTTTTTGTGTAAATCTTCGATTTTCACACTTTTGTCCGACAAGAGAAGAACGAGGTTAGTTCTATTCAAGTTATTTTTCTAATCACAAAAGTTGCGTAAATAAGTTGGTTGCCAAAATAAGTTTGTTTGAAGTATTGTCTCTTCCAAAACTAAATTATAAGAAAATCCCTAAAATTTTATCAAAACAATGATATGAAAAAGAGAGGCGAAAGATACCAAAGGGACATTCAAACTCATAAGTCGAGAATAACAACGACATGGCTATAAAAGAAAAAGACCAACAGAATAAGTAAAATTTGTTTTTCCATTCCAATGCTTCGCATGCTATAATCTGTTCGTTTGGTTTTATAATGGTGCGAAGATCTCATAACTGCAATAAGTGTCTGATATTAGTTGACATAAAAAACATACAAAATGGTATGTTTAAATGTGAGAAAAACAAGCGTTAATAAAATGCTCCGCAGGGCGCAGCTTGATACGACCGCAGAGGTCGAACCCTGAACAGTTTGGGCAAGTATGGACACAACATTCAAGCTTGATACAGCTTTGCATTTGGATTGTGATTAAATATTTGACACAGCATAGGTTTCTGACACAGAATGAATGTGGTCTAAGAACTTAAAAATTTTAAATTGGACATTCACCTATTATGGTCCAATATCCAAAATCTAAATACTTGGTTAGATTCAGCATATCAAAGAACCCCAAGAATTCAATTTTTGATGAAATCAAACAAAGTTTAATTTTGGACCCTTTTGACCTCAATGTGGGCAAAGTTGACAACGGGGCCCAAAAATCAAAAATCTAAATACATGGTTAGATTCAGCATATCAAAGAACCCCATATATTCAATTTTTGTTGAAATCAAACAAAGTTTAATTTTGAACCCCGATTTGGACCAACTTGAAAACTGGGCTCATAATCAAAAATCTAAATACATGTTTAGATTCAGCATATCAAAGAACCCTAAGAATTCAATTTTTGTTAAAATCTAACTAAGTTTAATTTTGGACCCTTTGGACCTTAATGTAGACCAATTTGAAAACGGAACCAAAAATTAAGAATCTAAATACACGGTTAGATTCGGGATATCAAAGAACCCCAATAATTCAATTTTTGATGAAATCAAACAAAGTTTAATTTTGGACCCTTTGGACCTTAATGTGGACCAATTCAAAAACGGGGCCCAAAATCCAAAAAATGAATACACGGTATGATTCAGCATATTAAAAAACCCCAAGAATTCAAGAATAAAACCCCATTGAAATTAGTCAAGAAATAAGCAATTTATACGAAGTATCTTCTCTTGCACAATACTGTGCAATTAAATATTTCTTGCTATTGCGCATTACTGTACAATTGACAATTTCTTGCTATTGCGCAATATTGTGCTATTGGATATTTCTTGCTATTGCGCAATACTGTGCAATTGAAGATTTCTTGCTATTGGGCAATACTGTGCAATTGAAGATTTCTTGCTATTGTGCAATACTGTGCAATTGAAAATTTCTTGCTATTGCACAATACTTATTATATAATAATTTACACATCCTGTTTGGTGTGTATCTCCTACCATATCATTATTATTTGCTTTTAAATATAAATCAGAAATAACCAACTTAAAATGGAAAATTTTATAAGAAAAAAAAAGGAAAAAAAAAAAAAATCCCCCCGCCCAAATTTTTTGAACCCCCTTATGATTCATCAACCCCAAACTCAATCCCAGCCTTCCCTTTGTGGTATGGTACCTTGCAGTACAATTTCAGAGAGATCCATACACTTGAACACAAGTTATTGTCTGGAAACTAGAAAAATGTGTTTTTTGGCCCCTTTTTGGCCCCAAATTCCTAAACGTTTAGGGCAATTACCCCCAAACTCAAACCCAGCTTTCCCTTTGTGATATGGAACCTTGTAGTACAATTTCAGAAAGATCCATACACTTACACATAAGTTATTGTCCTGAAACTAGAAAAATGCTTGTTTTTTGCCCCTTTTTGGCCCCTAATTCCTAAAATTTTGAGGCAATTACCCACATCATCAATTCCAGCCTTCCCTTTGTGGTATGGTACCTTGCAGTACAATTTCAGAGAGATATATACACTTGAACACAAGTAATTGTCTGGAAACTAGAAAAATGCTTATTTTTGGCCCCTTTTTGGCCCCCAATTCCTAAACGTTTCGGCAATTACCCCCAACCTCAATTCCAGCTTTCCCTTTGTGATATGGAACCTTGTAGTAAAATTTCAGAAAGATCCATACACTTACACACAAGTTATTGTCATGAAACTAGAAAAATGCTTGTTTTTTGCCCCTTTTTTGGTCCCTAATTCCTAAAATTTTGAGGCAATTACCCCCAAAATCAATCCCAGCATTCATTTTGTGATATGGAACCTTGTGGTACAATGTCAGAGAGATCCATACACTAACACACAAGTTATGTCTGGAAGTTACAAAAATGCTTATTTTTGGCCCCTTTTTGGCCCCTAATTCCTTTACTGTTGGTACCATAACCCCCAAAATCAATCCCAACCTTCCTTTTGTGGTATTGAACCTTGTGGTAAAATTTCATAGAGATCCATTCACTTAAACTAAAGTTAGAGTGCGAAAACCAATGTGTCTTCGGACGACGCCGGACGACGCCAGACGACGACGACGACGACGACGACGACGACGACGCCAACGTCATACCAATATACGACCACAAAAATTTTTTTGCGGTCGTATAAAAATGAGATAACTTAAAAGCAGGACTGTAATGGTGAATTTGAATTGCCTGCTACTTTACTCTATTTGAATGATTTTATCATGAATAAAATACCTTCATGTATAATCTGCATATGTGCACTTCAAAACTTTGAACTTCACTTAAATTTACCAAGCGATGTAGGAGGAGTATTGCTCATTGCAAAGATTTTAAGACTTATGGATGGACATATGAATGGAAAGAACAAAAACAAATGGGCGTAGTGTCAAAATAATTCCTACATTTCCGATAAACACGCATATTACTTCATGACCAAAGCGATAAAAATATGACAGACATTCAACAGTCCTCAAAACACTACAACAATCGATATGTTATCTAAACAACTTAAAGCAAAAAGATCCCTATTTGCAGATAGTGGTATTTAGGGCTGATTTCTGACCAATATTATATTAATTGCAGTTTAAAATGACGGAAAAAAATCCTTCGCCTATAAACGACAAGTTTATTTTATTTTTGACATAGAAATATTGATTCCTTAAGAAATATTTTGCTTTAATCGCAATTTTATCATTTTTATGTCTTTTTTTTTTAAATTGCAACTTTTTGTGAATATTTGGCAATTAACATTTCAGTGTGCATTTGATTTGGAATTATGGTATTCTGTTGGTTTTCAGAAAGAAAAAAGTATATCATACAAGAACCAGCAAAAGTAATTGTGTTTGATTCTTCCGAAATTTAGGAATGTTTATTCTTGACCTTTGACCTTGATTTAACAAATATTGCACCGTACGAATTATTGGCCACCGAGCAAAAAGGAAGGTACAGATTAAAAGCCATCGAATGAAATATATAGTATAACCGTATATTAAGTGGGTGCATTAAAGTCGTTAACTAACTAAGCGTCTTTTTGAAAGAAAAAAAATGTCACTCGCCTACCCGTAAGAATAAATATAATCACATTCATGATAGTTGGTTAATGAATTTCCTTTATTTCATGATGGTTGTAACATCAAATATTTGATACATAATTTGTTATTGCCTAATCGAACGAAACACTGTAAAGTAGCATATACAAAATGTAGGATATGAATATTTTGATGCCTTATGGGTAATAAAATTTATTACTTTTAAACACAAGACTTGAAATAACGACGTTTAATGGGTATATGATACATAAGAAATGTATTCTGTAATGATTTGTTAAAGTTCATTTCGGTTTATCAAATAATAACTTCTCTGGAGTATTGAAAGAGGAATAAATTCAGTTATCACTAAATAATAATCCTTTAAAATTTGTATAATCCTAAATAAATAATCCATATCGTCAAGACATTCCCATAACATGCGAGTCTGTCTTTATCAAGTAACTACAGTAGTCTCACCACTTTGGAAGAATGGAGGAATTGCAAGCTGAGCATATATCGTCCTTTTGCATTTACAGAGACACACTTAATTATCATCAACGCTGAGTACTAAAGATTTCACTTCGATTCAGCAAGATATATTTCCATCGATATGCACTTTTTTTTCATTTTTCATTACTAAACCAACGACATCTACTATAATAAATCTATATTTATTGAATAACATATATAAATGAAGTATGACTTTTATCTATTTCGCTTCCTTTTTTTTTTTTTTTTTTTGTAAGTATATATATTTTCAGTGAATGTTGATTATATTGTGAAGTTCCTCTGAACACGAAGCTACTGGTTATGTAATAATCCACGTATGTAATGATGAACTGCAATCCTGTCTTTCTAATAGGTAACAGTACAGAATTTGGTGGAAATCTGTGCTCTGGTGCTATTGTCAACAATAAAAGTGTACGTTTTCCAACCAATGTCTTCAAATTAATTTTGTCGTACTGCATGCAGTTTATACGATCATACTACATCTAAATTTATGATTTCTTACTGTAAAATAGTGTTTGGAAATAAATCCTTGTGATGGTTTTACCAGTTTTATCTAAAAATAAATATAATGCAAATGTTTACCAATGATGTTTAAAAATAAATCCCTGTAACGGTTTTATCCATTAGATATATGATATGGGTTTTACCAATTATGTAAAAATAGGTATTACGTATAATAGGTTTACCCATTATGTTTAAAAATAAATCCCTGTAACAGTTTTATCCATTAGATATATGATATGGGTTTTACCAATTATGTAAAAATAGGTATTACGTATAATAGGTTTACCCATTATGTTTAAAAATAAATCCCTGTAACAGTTTTGCCAAGATACTGAGATATAAATATCTGTGTTGTCAAAACACAAACTCAGAGATACGACACGAGAAAATAGTTTGTGTTCCTTTTAACTAAATCTATACCACGATTAATACAAAACTGTAAATACAAAGTTAATATGTATTGTCAATTGGGGATACATCTTAAGCATGTTTTAAAGAAATAGCATATTAAGAATTTTGTATTGAATTCAGTCATTGGATTTGAACTGTTTCGCAAGGAAACAACTATGCTGTTTTAATTTCTATACAAACTTGAAGACAAGTGTGCGTTACATCAGCATGTCTTTATTTGTAAAAACTTTATATGCCATCTTTATACATTTATCTTAAATAAGATTTTATTATGCAAAACAAATGGTTAAAAATTTTTACCGTAAACTGGAAAACCGACCTTTCCTTCATTTCTTGTGTCTGAATAAAAAAAAGTTCTGTCCAATTGGCTTTTTTTTTTTTATTGTTGATTTGACACGAAAGTGCAGTTGATTATCATCATTGTACATAACGCGTTTGAATTCCTATGTGTATTTTGTGAAATTTCACAGTTGCTTATTTTTTGTACCAATCAACCATTTTTTCCCTGAAATAACAACAACACGAGCAAAAGTGTCAGCACCTAACAATAAATATACGTTTAGTTTTAAACTTAAAGTTATAAATTTGCCGAAGAAAAAGGGAAACATGCTGCAGCAAAATTTTACAATATTGACAGGAAACGTGTGCGCAAATGGTCCCAAAATAAATCTTAAATTGAAAGTGGATCAAAAAATCAGAAGAGAATACCGGGTGCTGGACGGCCCGTTAAGTACAAAGAAATTGAACAGAAATTGATGATATGGTTTAAGGAGAAACGAAGTGCGGGAATTCGCGTGACAGGAAAAGCAATGCGAATTGAAGCATTGAGACTTCACAAGTAGAATGGAGGCAAATCGTTTAAGGCATCTCTTGAATGGTTTAATAAATTTAAAGAGCGTCATAAAAATAGGGGTCAGACCTATAATCCGACAGTCCTGTAGTCCGACAGTCTTATAATCCGACAGTCCTATATGGGCTATAATCCGACAGCCCGATAGTCCGACGCGCGGTCACTTGTCTCTGAAAAATATGCCTATATAGACATGTAACGTTTGTAAATTGGTATATTTTTTCACACAGAAAATTATCAAATCAGTCAGTAGCCATACGAACCGGAAATGAACGCAGCGGGCTAAATTCAATCAGCACTCCTCGGATGAATCCGCTAATACCCTTAGACGGAGGACCGGAATCGACAGAGTTTTGACGAATGGGGCTTAAACAGTAAAAGGCCAGTTAAATGATTTAAAATATGAGGCTTTTTTTTACATTAATATTTACGAAAATCCGTTCAAGCAAACTTGAAGTATCAAACGACAGAGGAATTTGCAATGTTCATAAACGTATGATTTTACACGTGACGTCTTTGACGTGAAAACATTTACTTGCAATGTAGAGCCCTGATTGACGGGTGTCATACTGGGGGCAACCATTTGAATGTTATTGGGAAGGCTAAGAAAGAAACTATTTTCACTTACATTTGTTCACATCACATTTTTATACACACAATATTTTTCGTATTATAATAGAGCTGTTTGTTTGTGAGGAAAAAGAGGGTTCATTTCGCATTGAGGATAATACAGTTGGAGCTTGTGGTATCGTATGACTATGTATATACTGGTAGAATCCTTCGTTATTCAGAGCACCCTTCAAAAGCTGCGAGGGTACAGTGGAATCCGAGTACACTCTCTATCGGGATTAATGGAGATGTGTCACTAACGTATTTACAACAATATGTACAAGGGAAATCCCCACCTCAACACAAAGGGAGCGCTAGGACATCGGGAAGTCTGTTGTTATGGTGGAAGAAGCCGAAGTACTCGTAGAGAACCACGGGGCTGCTCGGCTAACGCCCCTCAGATATGAGAAAAATACATCTAATACATGTGACATTTCACATTTAACCACATAATGCGTTACATGCACGCGCATGCGCATGTATGCAAACTGACATTCTCGTTATCAACTTCGTCATAAAGTGAATCAGTAACATTTTAGATTTTAGACTATTAGAAACTTCAGCGTAAAACGAAGTAACAAAGTGAATAACTTTTAATATCTTCCGCGTAATATAAGCCCATCGTTTTTAATAAGCAAGTGCGTTTTATAATGTAAAATACCAAAGTGATTTTAGCTATTTTCGTCCGTGTAATATAAGCCCACTGTAAAAATCAAGCAATTGATGTGCTCCTATCCACAGGAGGGAGTTACAGAAAGAAGAAGAAGAACATGAAGAACAGGAATGGAATCTTAGATTAATTGTTCGAACAGTACAGGATTTAATTTGGATCCCATTACAACGCATTCCAAATTTTAAATTTTAAACACTGCTCGCGTTTCGACAGTATAATAATAAGCTTATATGAAGACGACTGAGATCCATATCCTTTGCAGCAGCACGGCTTCGTGTCAGACCCTCGGACTGTCGGATTAACGGACTGTCGGATTATCGGACCGTCGGACTACTGGACCGTCAGACTAACCGACTGCCGGACTATCGGACTGTCGGACTACTGTACTGTCGGAATTTCGGGGTGTCGGATTATAGCTACGCTACGTTCCGATGAGCAACGCGTGTAGCCCAACACTCAAAATCAATTGTTGATGACCGCATTGAAAAATTTCTAAACTTTGTAATCCGTATGAGACGGTTTCGAGGCATCAACAGGACATGAAAAAGAAAAATTTACAGTCACGCTAAAAAATGTAGCTGCATATGCTGGTGGCACAAAGCTGCCTCCTTTAGTTCATTTACCCGGTGTTCGTCCACTTCCAATAAATGAAATACCAAACGGTGTTGTTGTATACATGTGTGGTTCAGGAAAGAAATGATGGGCCAATGAGGATAGTATCACCTTTTGGTTAAAAAGAGTGTGGGGTATAAACAATCAGAAACGGCGATTACTTGTATGGGATTCATTTAGAGCACATATCACTCCGAGAGTAAAGGAATCAGTAAGAAAGAAGTACAATTCTGACATGGCTGTAATTTCCGGGGGCTGCACTTCAAAATTACAACCAGCTGATGTTTTGTGGAATAGGCCATTTAAGTCAATCATATCGGAAATGTATGACGAATGGTTATTTAATGGACCTGATGAGAGAACCAAAGGTGACAACAGACGGGCCCCTTCAAAGCCCGTAACTCTCAGTTGGATTAAAAAAAGCATGGGATTCTATCGCTCCAGAAATTATACAAAATCGTTTAAAAAGTGTGGGATCTCGAATGAGTTGGACGGAAACGGAGATCATTTATTTCAAAATGACCACGATGATGATAATGATCCTTTCGAGGGGTTCGACGTGGAACATGTCGAAATGGATGAGGAAATGTTGGCTAACGTTCCAGCGTACGACGAAGAAGCCATGGAAGTTAGCGAGAGTGAGGGGGAAATAGATTTTGACCTCAATGAGGCTACAGAATCAGACTATGATAGTCCTGGTCACTGAAAACGATAACATATAAATTTATTCAATATTAGTTAGGAAATGCATGTCTGTTTATGTGTCATTTTCAAAATCCGTCAATATTCTTGGAGGGCTGACCTATGAGGAAAATACGGCTTTATCATTATTTGAATTTTGGTGTCCTAAATAATGCAACATAAGTTCTACTACTTGCAGAATAAAAATAAGGAATAGGTACATGGATTTTCTTGGAAATCGTGCTCAAAGCTCTAAAATTACCCCAAACTACATGTCCCCACTCCAAAAATACTAAATATCGTATCCAAATAGACATCTTTATAATTACACAAATCTTACAATTTTCGGTATAAAGATAGAAGCTTTAAATAGTAGCTGGCTATGGTTTCAGATTTATTTTAATTTTTTAAAGTGTCCTTTATATTTTGTCAACTACATAACGAAAACGTTTTTGCTTGCTATAATATAACTTCTGACACCACTTTTTAACTAGAAAGTACCTCAGCACTAACCTTTCATATTATTAAAATAATGGAAGCATAAAAAGATACATTTTTGTGTAACTCTGTAAATGGTATCAACAATTATAGGCATTTAAGTAAGTAGAGGTAGCCCCGTATTTTTTAACTTGTCCACTTGGTAACGGGATTAATTTTTTTTCAAGATAACAATGTAACATCACGTCCACATCTCTATCATAACAATCAATGTTTTGTGTTTTATAGAAAAAGCATAGTGTATGTGATGTCGAAGTATCAGTGGTATTAAAAAAATGCCCCAAAGTTTGAATACGTCCACTGCACAACGGTCAACTACATAACAATTGACATGGAGTGGACATTTTTGTTGTGGAGTTGACAATATCGTTATGTACATTGTAGGTGACAAAAAGCAAAAGTCAAAATAGGTCGTTGAACACTGTAATAACCGAAGTAATCAGACAAAAGTAAATGTATCTTATAATATTTAAGCAAAGGGTCATCATTCATCAGTACCAAACATTAAGATATCAACATAATTGCTATCGATATGTAGTGGATAAATTCCGTAATTTCTGTAATCTCATTTTGCTTTCAAAATGATCTACCCAGTTTCATTAAGACTGCATATTTTAGATTTTGTTCATGTAAATAAATAAATTCAGAGTTCATTAGATTAATTAAAATTGAACTAAATTGATAAAAATATTTTCTCAATTTCTATCTAAAATATGGACAGATTTTAAAAACCACCCTTATAACGTTGAACTTGAATAGCGTACTGCATGTGTAACTGACAGATCTATTTTTAGAACTTGTAAACTCTGTGTTGTGGAGTAAAACATAGGCATTATTAATTTTTTCGTTTGATGTTTCTGAGTGACTGGGTCGATAATTTTGCAATATTGTAATGGGTAAGTTTCAATTTTATTTTTTTAACTACAAAATTGGGGGCGTTTATTAGAAGTCAAAAGTTCTGAACACACGATTTTCGGTAGGGAGTCGTTAATTAGAAGGGGCCTTTAATTAGAATAAATACGGTATATGGAAAATTGCATCGTTAGCGCTCTCATGTGTACAATTCTTAACAGATTTTTATGAAACTTATATCATAGGTTTATATCAGCAATGTCTTGGACGAGTTCGAAAATCGGTGCTGATCAATCATTTTTAAAAGAGTTATGCCTAGTATTGGAAATATTGATAATATGGAAAATAGCAATATCAGCGCTCCCATGTGTACAATTCTTGCCAGATTTTTATGAAACTTATATCATAGGTTTATATCAGCAATGTCTTTGACGAGTTTGAAAATCAGAGCAGATCAATTATTTTTAAAATAGTTAAGCCCCTTGAAAATATTAATTATATTGCAAATTGCCTGATGAGCGCTCTAATGTGTATAATTCTTGCCAGATTTTTATGAAATTATATTGCAGGTTTATATCATCAATGTCTCAGACAAATATAAAAATCCGTGCCGATCAATTATTTTTAAACTGAAGAGTTATTTCCCTTGGATATATTGATTATATGGAAAATTGCGTTGTTAGTGCTCCCATGTGTACAATTCTTGCCAGAATTTTATGAAACTTATATCATAGGTTTATATCAGCAATGTCTTTGACACTTTCGAAAATCAGTGCTGATCAAATAT
Organism: Mytilus californianus; assembly: GCF_021869535.1. Lineage (NCBI taxonomy): Eukaryota > Metazoa > Mollusca > Bivalvia > Mytilida > Mytilidae > Mytilus > Mytilus californianus. Next base: position 622,441 of record NW_026262703.1, read on the forward strand.
TTTTAACGAGTTATGCCCCTTGGAAAAAATTAATTATAATGGAAATTGCATTGCATTTGTTCTGAAGCCTTCATTTCTCTAAGATATTTATACATTGTTTTAAAGAACAAAAAAAGTGTTTTATTTAGTTATTTCCCTTGTACCTTGGATAGATAAAATATGTGCAACGCAGGGGTCACTGGAACTCTGTTCTTTTATATTGATAAATAAATAGGATGGTATACTTTAGTCACGTTATTGCAGAAATATCAACTTCACAACCTATGCATGCATTATGTTTCAACATCATTGCCCTCATTTCCCCTTAAAAAATATTTGTATAACACAAGGTTGTCACTGATACATTGTACCTATACCTATGCATTACTAGCAAGATCTCAAAAGGATGCATTTGATGACAACGTTACTTTAAATATATTAATTTGAAGGAGCAAGGCATATATATGAGACCAACCCATAAAGATTCAAATCAACTATATAAAACATAATAAAAATGGAAACCTTAAAAAAAATCGAGCGGGAAGTGTATTCTTTCTTTAGTAGAAAACAAGTAATATGCAAAATGTCAAGCTCCAATTCCAAATTACGGGTCTTGTCACACAGCGGAAAACAGAAACCTATGATAGCAATAGTTTTGTATCCAAATGTCGTAACTCTATTAAAATGAAATTTATAATAATTTTTTTAAGTTGCATTTTAAAAAAGTATTAAATAAACTATAAAGTTTAATTTTATTTGGTTATCATCATCGACCGTAAATAAAAATTACAGTCCTGAAATCAAATTTAAATTATCATTTCTCTACCTGCAAGGACGAAATTAATGTTTTAAATATAACAATAGCTATATTTAGCCTGCTGAAAATTCAGTTTTAAAAATAAATCCTCGTAATGGATTTTCCTAGGACTTTCGGACGTTGTATTGATAAGTAATGCAAAATAACTTATACTTTTGGACAAATATTATTGTAATATTGCAACAGCAGTAACACTCAAACAAAATCAGACTTGTGTTCAACATTTAGGCAATTTACAGGAGGGATCGATTTGTTCAATATTCGTTATGTACCAATTCCAATGTCCATTTAAAATATGAATGATATGTATGTAGTGCTTTGCATTCATTCGAACAGTTGTACATATCTATAGAAATGATATAGGAAATTTAGTCTAATTAACTATGGCTATGGTGTGGGGACTGTTTCGGTGCAGAATAACGGTGCTGCGTCATTTTCCTACAGTACCTTCAAGATACAATGATCATATTGTGTGTGTTTTCTAGCATAATTCTCAAATTGGATATCATAGTGCGCAATTAATGTTTTATTAGTCGAAGGGGACTTTAGGTTTGCACTCTGTCTGTCTGTCTGTCCGTCTGTCCATTTGTCAGTCCGGCAAATCAGTTTTCCACACTTTTTTCTTCGTGCTTGAAAATATTGATTTGATATTTGGTCAGAGTTATGGTCCTTGGATTTAGAAATTTCAATCAAATAAACAGTTTTCCGCACTTTTTTTAATCATGCTTGAAGATATTGATTTGATAATTGGTATACAGTTTTTATGACAACTGACAGATCTAGTTCGAATTTTGTTCCGGTCTGATGATTTTGTGAAGAGTTATGATCCTTGGATTTAGAAAATTCACCCAAATAATCAGTTTTCCACCCTTTTTTTTGTCATGCTTAAAGATATTGATTTGATAATGGGTATATAGTTTTGTCATGACAAGTTATAGATAGAGTTCGAATTTTGTTCCGGTTTGACGAATTTGTGCAGAGTTATGTTCCTTCACACAAATAATCAGTTTTCCACACTTTCTTTCGTCATGCTTGAAGATATTGACTCAACATTTGTTATATAGTTTACACCATGATAAGTTGTAGATCAAGTTAGCATTTTGTTCCAGACTATGAATTGTTAACCATTAGGGGACTATGTATTGCAATGCAATACTCTCAGAATGCTTGTTCTGTAAACCTACCTTATCGCGCCATGTTTATATTTGTAGATGATATGATTTGCCTGATAGCCATTTGATTTTAAACGATATGTTACATATATAACTGGGTTATTCTGAACATTTTGTAACTAGCAAGGAAAATGTAATAAAGAAGGACGGACAACATAGGTTAATATATTTAGTAGTTCCGTTAGAATACAAAAATCCGATTTAATACTTTTTAATCTCTTTATTTGTCTTTTAAAATATATAGGCTTGGTGCACTAACAATCAACATATTACATTTATCAAAGAGAATAACATCCTCGTTAAGGAGTAATGATTATGAACATTTAAAGCAATTATTCACGATATTGAATCTGTTTTTTAGACCTCAGGTAGATAGGAAATACTTTTTTCACGAAAGGTTGACTGCATATTTCCATTAAAAATAAAACACTGTTGTTCATTTGAAATAGTTTTACCCGTTATAATGTTGCAAATAAGCTTGTGTATACTATTGGTATCTTCCGCTTCTTGTTTGTTGCTACCTAAAACAAGATAGGACTGTATGTAGACTAAATGTAGTACTGGCACAGATTTAAAATATTTGCCCCATTCTCGGATATTACCCCTGTAAGAGCTCGTCCTTCTGTTCGTTAATATGAACTGGATTTCAAATACTAACAAAAGGAATTTAAATAAATGGTTTGATTATATTTTTAAAACAAGCGTTGTATTAAAGGAAATGTAAAATTTAGTCAATATAGTGCTGAATAGAAATAAATATTACCGGTATTTAGGTCAACTCAACAGGATATGAATGAGATTTAAAAAACCGGATGTACTAAAAAAAAATAATCTATTTGAAGGATTCTTAGTACATATACAGTGTTGTGATTTTATGCTTATTTCGTTATATTATCAACAAGGTAAGGTTTATATATTTTTTGTTATTTTTTTTTAATAATAATAATCATGATTCATTGTTATTGGTTGTTGTAATCTTATAGTAGGATTGTTTTGCTCATGCTTTAGTTTTCTATGTGTTTTGAGGACCTTTGTTTGTCTTTTGATCATGTTTTTTTCATGGCCTGGTCAGATTGCTCATGATTTTTGAGTTTGAATATCCTTTGGTATTTTTGCCTCTCTTATGCTTAACATCATTGTAACACTTATTCTTTTTCATCAATTTTATAATGAAAATGAATAATGAAAGCTCGTAAAAATAGATCGTCTACTTTTGACTTTGTGATGAACCGTTCTGATTTATTAAAATAAAAAAAAACAAAGACGAATTTCATCAAAATGCTGGACTTCTTGTTATTGACAACACATTTGCTGAGATTTGGTAGATAAACATTTCAACAGACAGTCGGTTTTCGAATGGGTATTAATTGTGAACCCATACTGGAACCGACTTGTTTTAGTACTCATTTGAAGCAGAATATATCGAAAAAATTTAAAAAGACAAAAATTCAATAAGTCAACTTTCAAGAACACACGTTCCGCTTTTTTAATGATATCCTGTCAATAAATAATTCAAAGTTAAGTGACTATGTTGAACACATCTATCCTATTGAACTTGAAATAAAAGATAGACCAAATACAGTCTTCCTCATATCTTGACTTGCATCTAGAAATTGACAAAGACGTCAGTTGAGAACAACACTTTACGACAAAAGAGATGTTTTCAACTTCCTTATTGTGAACTTTCCACATGTTCTATGTATCAAGATTCCAGCAGATAATGCATATGGAGTATATATCTCCCAGTTGATACGATATCCCAGAGCTTGCATATCCTATCACGACTTCCCTACAGAGGGTTACTGTTTGCAAGGAAGCTATTGAACCAAGAGTTCCAAGTGGTGAATTGAAATCATCCCTTCGAAAATGTTATGGACGCCATCACGAGTTGGTCGATCGTTATAGAATATCTGTTTCACAGATGATGACAGATATGTTCCAATGGTCATAACAACTATCCCGTCGCCTTTTCCTTGAATTTAACCGACCAAATTAGTCCGGCGGACTTGTGCTTACATGAGCAACACGACGGATACTACATGTGATCCGCTTACCCTTCCTTGGCACCTGAGATCATCCCCAAGTTTTGGTGGTGTTCTTGTAGGTCAGTTTTTAGTTTTAGTTCCCTTACCGACGAAGTCAAAGGGAACTACAGGTTTGCACTCTGTCCGTCTGTCTTGTCTGTCCTTCCGTCAGTCCGGCAAATCAGTTTTCCGTACTTTTGTTCTTCGTGCTTGAAGATATTGATTTGATATTTAATATATAGTTTTACCATGACAAGTAACAGATCAGGTTTGAATTTTGTTCCTGTCTGATGATTTTGTGCAGAGTTATAGTCCTTGGACTTCGAAAATTCATGGAAATAATCAGATTTCTGCACTTTTTTTGTTAACTTGAAGATATTGATTTAATATTTTATATAAAGTTTTGCCATGACAAGTTACAGATCAAGTTCGAATTTTGTTTGGTTTGGATGATTATTTTTGCAGAGTTATGGCCTTCAAACTTAAAAAAACTCGCACAAATAATCAGTTTTCCACACTTTTTTTCAACATGCCCTTAGATATTGATTTGATATTTGTTTTATAGATACACCATGACAAGATATAGGTCAAGTTAGCATTTTGTTCTAGTACAATGAACTTTAACCGATAGGGGACCATGTATTGGCATGCGATACATTCAGAATGCTTGTTAGTCCCCTACCGACGAAGTCGATGGGGACTTTAGGTTTGCACTCTGTCCGTATGTCTGTCTGTCTGTCTGTCCATCCGTCACTCCGGTAAATCAGTTTTCCACACTTTTTTCTTCGTGCTTGAAGATATTGGTTTGCTATTTGGTGTATAGTTTTATCATGACAAGTTACAGATCATGTTCGAATTATGTTCTGGTCTGATGATTTTGTGCAGAGTTATGGTCCTTGGACATAGAAAATTCACTCAAATAATTTCCACACTTTTTTCGTCATGCTTGAAGATATTGATTTGATAATTGGTTTATAGTTTTATCATGACAAGTTACAATCAAGTCCGAATTTTGTTCTGGTCTAATGATTTTGTGCAGAGTTATGGTCCTTGGACTTCGAAAATTCACTTAAATAATCAGTTTTCCACACTTTTTTCGTCATGCTTGAAGATATTGATTTGATAATTAATATATAGTTTTATCATGTTAAGTTACAGATCAAGTAAGAATTTGGTTCCGGTTTGGTGATTTTGTGCAGAGTTATGGTCCTTGGACTTCGAAAATTCACTCAAATAATCAGTTTCCCTCACCCTTTTTCGTCATGCTTGAAGATATTGATTTGATAATTGGTATATAGTTTTATCATGACAAGTTCAAATCAAGTTCGATTTTTTTTCTGGTCTGATGATTTTGAGCAGAGTTATGGTCCTTGGACTTCGAAAATTCACTTAAATAATCAGTTTTCCACACTTTTTTCGTCATGCTTGAAGATATTGACTTGATATCTGTTATATAGTTTTTAACCGGTAGGGGACTATGTATTGCCATGCAATACTTTCAGAATGCTTGTTTGTATAAAAATAAGGAGATGTAGGATGATTGGCAATGAGATATCTATATTTAGCCTCTCGTTTTCAGAAGTATCGATGAAGTCATGTCACTCAATAACCCATATTTCTGTAAGTGCTTGCATCTCCAATTATAAGGTTTGCGTCATATCTGGTTCTTTTTTTTCTCGATATCGACACGTATGAACGACTTCAAATTATAATATATGACCCGCAGCAAGAGTCTCAAGTAGAGCAGGATCTGCTAACTCAGAGCACATGCGATCACTCGCGAATTTTGGTGGTATTTTTGTCGTTTTTTTTTTTTTGGCATTGGCGTTGACAGTTCGTCGTCGACATATGGGATTGATATTCTCTTTGGTATATTTGTCTCACTTCAGCAAACGAGAATATTTAAACGTTTTAATTGTCAACTTTCCATTTCTCAGCAGTAACATACCCTCTGTCCCACCGTACGACGTTAACAAATAGAAAAATATATGTTACGCGCTCCTGGCCTTGCGGTCATAAAATTTTCGAGCACTATTATTGTACTCAGACTTAGAAATCAACCAATCAAAATACTGGATATGGTGTTTCGATCACATTATGTACTCGGAATACTGCTTAGAGTTTATGAGCAAGGGCTCTGATGTTCAAACTATTAGGACTTCATTAGCAGGTGTGCTCCCAAGTCGAAGGCCTGTAGTTGAGTGGTTGTCGTTTGTTGCTGTATATCAAATTTGTTTTTCGTTCATTGTTTTGTACATAAATCAGGCCGTTAGTTCTCTGGTTTGAATTGTTTTTCATTTTTGATCTCGGGGCCTTTCATAGCTGACTATGAGGTATGAGTTTTGCTCATTGTTGAAGGCAGTACGGTGACCTTTAGGTGTAAACTTTTATGTCATTCGGTCTCTAGTGGAGAGTTGTCTCATAGGCAATCATACTACATCTTACATTTTTATATCATCATGAGCAACATGACGGGTGCAACTATTGAATCAGGGTAGCAGTAGAATATCACCCGGTCTTTTTGTTCGAATTTAGGGAATTAACATCGGTAAACTACTGCATTAAGCCTTTATTTAATCTGTGTAGATCTAAACAATTTAGTAGACACAAAAAGTAAACACGCGTTTCCTTTGACGTTTTCTTCTGCGCTTACGTGAAATTGTGTTTTCCTTTTGTTTTATCTCTGTACTAAACGTGCGTCAACGCGGTTTGTAATAATATCATGTGTACATGGATTCATCACATCACATGATCAGGGAAATTAAATGGCCATAATCCATTTTCTATAAATGCGACTATATGCATTATTGATAATATGTCTTTGATAATTTTTATATTGTAAATGTAACAAAATGGATATTTATTGAAATAAAACATATCTATTGAATGAATGTAATCTTTAAATGTAAATAAAGATGATACATATCTACGCTGTAAAAGCGGTAAAGACCGATTTTTTTTCAACAAAATTTCGTTGAAATACCGTCAGAACAGTCATGTATTTTATTTATCAAAACGTAGCAAAATATTTTTGTTAGCTTGAAACTCGGTTCTCCTAAAGGAAATAATCACAACTTTATTTATGTTTCTGTCTAGGCGTTTGCTTAATAATCTTATATCATTCAATGTTTAGCCCTGGTATTTATCCGATAGTATTTGTAAGCAAACTGTCTTTGTAACTCAGAATTGTTACAGTATTACAAAAAACTGATAGCAATAGGGGTATACAGTTGTTAATTAAGAGTGCCTATGTTCTTTTATTTTGAAACTCATATGATACCGATATTATAATTGAGTAATGTTGGTACCTCAAGATGAATCGTTTTACACAAATTGTGTGCAAAATCAGACGACATGTACATGTACGTGTATCTACACTTGTGTCAGCAAAAATGTGCAACACACTTTACATGTATTTACATTCCTTTAATTTAAATAGTACATGTTGTATTTTTAATCTCATTCATATTATCGATTTAATCCAATTATGGTCAAATTATTTGGATCCGTAATAACTAACATTATTCTCTTCGTGCTTTGGTGTATATTCCTTTTATTTGAATTCCAACTCGTATTAACGCACGTAAGAAATAGACCATTTTACAGAGGTAAAATCCAAGAATTGGTCAAGTATTTCGAATCGTTGCCAGTACAAAATAGATCTTGTGTTTTTAACATTTTTTCAATTTCTTTATTCTTTAATTTTTTATACCATTTTCTCTATTCTTCATCTATTTTGACCATTATTCTCCATTCTTTATAATTTAACACTCCATTATACTCCATTCACTTTATTTTTTAACCTTTTTCTTTAATCTTATTTAAATTCTCCTATTATCCTGCACTTCTAGCCCTTTGTTCTCTAATCTGTAAACCCCATCCAGACCCTCATATATATGTCTTTAAAAACTATATGAGGAAATTTATAGATATTTTTGTAACAAATTAAATGTCTGTAGCTGCAAATGCCAATGACATAAACCTTTCACATCATGATAGCCTACCCGAATCAGTTAACTTGAATTAGAAGAAAAGAAAGAAAAGCATTGAGGAACCTGGATTAACCGATCAATGTATGTGGTCTCTTACTTTGCATGTTATTTCATTTTTGAATTGTAAATTGGTCTTTGTTCCATGTACACAAATGCATCATCAAAGGAACAAGCGCACATTTTTCAGAAGGTAAATTATTGTCTGATAGAAATATACCAATGCTTTTAGTGTTATCAAAATCAATCAGATTTGAAGTATTGAGGAGAAACTTAGCTTTGACACGTAAGCCATCAAAGCCACGAACCGAACAGGAAAAAAAGGGGGGGGGGGGTGTCGCTGATCTGCAAACTGTCCTCTTTTTATTGAAATTCAAAATAAATTTTAAAACTTTTTTAAAATGAAAATGCAATGTATAATTCAATAAATACACAATGGAATTGAAATAATACTAAGAATTGTGACAGACATACATGTATCTTATCCATTTAGACAGTGTCTGTAAAACAAGAAGCAGCCACATGAACAATTAGAATAATCTAATTTGAGATTCCAAAGGGTCTTAGTGTTGTATTCACCTCTTTTGATCGGACAAAAAATGTTTTCGGTATAAAATCTTCAAAAACAATCTAAAACTCGCTACGCTCGTCTGTATTTTAACCATTTTTGACAATAACGACCTCTTTCCTCGTACCCTAGACCCGCCTCTTAAACGTCTAACATCTTTACTTGGCAAAAAAACTTGTATTCATATTTTCCGTTAAAAATGAAATTAAAAATGAATTTATTCGTATTTTCCGTAAAAATGAAATTAAAAATCAAATTACAAATTAAGTCATGTTTACGATGCTTTGTTTTTTGTATGAATAAAAGGGAGATGTTGGGTATACTATAAGACATCAACCTAACGATAAACATAACAAACAGTCTTTTACAATAGACGGGTATTTATTCGATATGTCAATATCTAAATCGTTCCGAATATATGCATTATTTCAGTATGTGGTTACAATGTTGATGTTGTTTAGCTTTCTCAACATGTTATTTTCAAATAGCTGCGGCCTCGCTCTGACTTTAAGATGAAAACTGCTATTTTGTTTGACTGTTGGGATTTGTGTCAAAAACAACCTACCAAGCTTGTCTTTGGCAATGTAAATACTTTTACAAAGATTTAAAGTTTTCAGTATCAACCAAAAAATATCAAAATCACCTACATATTAGCACAAATCAAAATCAGTCCTGTAGAATTTTGTTAAGATCTGCGGTGAGCTTTAAAATCAAGGATATACAGATGAAAAATCCACCAGGAAATTGCGTTTAAGGGAAATATCGATGAATATGGATCTTGTCCTCTTTAATTGTTTCGGGATTTTGATTTATTTACTAACTGAAACCAAAGCCTAGCACCTATTTCCTATTTCATGACCAAGTGTAAAATAATTCAAAGGAGAAAAACCAACAGCCTGATTTATCCTGAAGCAATAAACGAAAAGCGAGTCTGACAGACATCAACCAACGACAACCACTGAATTACAGGCTTCTGACTTAGCACTGGCAGACATAATATAGCAGTGTTGATGTGAAATAAGAAGATGTGGTATGATTGCCACATTCACATCTATCCAGCATTAAACAACTCGGATTTCAGCAGCGATAAGCCACCATACAGCATTCAACAATGAGCAAAAAACATACAGTATATAGAAAACTATAAACAAAACAAAAAAACAAAAAAAGTCGACATGACAAAATGTGAAACATTTCAAACGAAAAAAAAAAAACATATATGTGGCGGACTTAAATATGGTTGAGTTCGAACAAAACTTCCCCCTAATGATCAACCGTCTCCCTAACTTTTGAAATTGGTATAACAGTATACCATGAGAACAAACTGTAAAAAAATAATTGGACTTGGTTTGACTCATCAGATCGACAAAAAAAAAACAAAAAATAAATAACTTACATAAAAGCAAAAATGACCCAAAGTTCCGGTCTAAGGAATACTCGCAGTTACTGGGTGCTAGTTACATTTTACACATAAATGCTGGCGTTCAACAACACAATATAAGTACCAACTGTCAAAATCAGTTGGAGATGGCTGGACTCATCAGATCGATACCCCTCCTGACAAAACTAACCCAAAGATGGTTTAAATATCCTGTGGATATCCGTTTTGGTCTTTTGGAAGTTACACATAAATAGCTTTCAAATGTCTTGATAATGTTAAATCCAGAAAAGCCTTCCGGACACACTAAATCTAAAAGATGTGAAATTATAACAGAAGACGTGTTAGCAATAATTTTCAAAGGGACATGCCATACATCAAATATTCTACAGGGATTGTTCCAAAATATTAGGTTCTGTTTCATTGCTCTAGAACCATTATCACAATATAAACTTTATATGTTGAGTGGTGAAAGTGGAAGTTTTAAAAGGTCCTTACCGGAAGGAGTGTTTTCAATGAGGTCTTTTAATTTCACCTATTTCTAGCTTAATTTTCTGAAGATATTAAATTGCAATTATCGCAATGCATCATAACATATAAGAAATGCATATTAATGTTTGAAAATTTACGAATGAGCTGTTTTTATGGCGTCATGATTAACATTACATGAATCCTGACAAGCATTGTCGTTTACACTTGAGAAACACAGGAACTTCAACTAAATTTAAATTAAATTGCTATGTGGCACATAACTACACGAACAAATATTCCTACATATGCCCAACATCTAGATTAGCTGCTCATCACGATCATTAGCGTGAGGCAAAACACTAACAAACAACTGAAATGTATTATCTAAGATGTTGTTCCTCTTTGAGAGACGGAGAAGCAATTTCTTATTTCACAAACTCGCAATACCCTAAAAATTTGTCCATTACTCAGAGACATATGCATATAAATGTATCTGCTCTGTTTGTTTTTGAGACACAACCATTCCTAAATGTGTCACCTGCATCAGTCTTAGGTTGGCGCCTTAAAACTAGTTTAACCCCGCCACATTCTGTATGTGCCTGTCCCAAGTCAGATGTCTGTAATTTAAAGGTTGTCGTTTATTGCTGTATACTAGCATCATATTTATTATTTTTTATTCATTATCTTGTACTAAAATCAAGTCGTTTTCTCGTTTGAATTGTTTTACAGTTGTCATTTCGAGGCCTTTTATAGCTTACTATAAGCTATGGGTTTTGCTCATTGTTGAAGGCCGAAGGAGACCTATAGTTGTTAACTTTTATGGCATTTGGTCTCTTGTGGAGAGTTGTCTCATTGGCAATTATACCAAATCTTCTTACTTTTATATTGAACAGAAATTTTAACCTTTCTGTCCTTAATTCCTAAGTCACAACACTAACTAAATAAACAGGAAATCTTTAACAATCATGGTAAAATGATAATGTTCCTTTGAAAACTAACTTCATATTATTTTAACCATGCAGAATAACTGATTGTTTCGTGTTTTGCTTTATGGCGTTGCACCTGAAAAAAAGTATCATTTGGCGTTCATATTTTATAAGTAATGTTAAAGTTTCTGTGAACGTCTACTCTATTCGGAAAGCCACTATTCAGTGTATGACTTGTAAGATTGCTTTGTGTCTTAATTGTGTTTAATAGTATAAAGCTTTTTTTTTTTAATTATAACAGAACAATATTTTGAATTTTGGACAAATAAATCAGTAAGTAACTTCATTTATGTTTTATTATTCTCAAATGTGTTTAACTAAATTCACGTTATTAATATCTTTTGCACAGGCTGCAGTGTTGAGTGATACCTACATGTATATCTCTCTTTTTTCATTAACTCACTTTCCGCTATATGAATGATGTTCTTTCACTGAATTACTAAAACGATATTGCCCAAACAGTTAATTTATTCAGGAATAAGGTCACATTAAATCTACTTGTCTGGATATGTTTTCAAACGAGCATGATAACGGAATCGTCATTCATAAAGTTGACCACGTATGAGCATTCTCAAATATGTGCACGATTGTACGTTAGGGTTTTCAGTTACGTTTCCTGTGCATGTCGGAGGGGAATGACACGTTTTGGAATGTTAACAACTTACATATAATTATCATATCTAATTTATTTACCTCGAAACTAAATTGTGTGTCTTACCATTAAAGGTGAAAGAACAAATATGAAGACACGGGATAGAAAACACAGGGAGAGAGAGAGAGAACAATTAACACATCAAAATGAGATCTATGTGTACGACGAGTTGAAAGTTATAACATGTCATACATTTATCAGCATCCGATTACATAATTATCATAGATAACTGCACGCGCCTGTTAACGGTAGTTTTTCAAAGAAATTTTGCATGATTCTTTGAAAAAAAACGTATTAAATTTATACTCTGGATAACTGAGACATTTATATTCACAAAAATTTTTAAATTCTGCTGAAAAGCGCCAATATACCCAACAATTATACTGTAATGCTTTTAAAGAAAGCCCGACGTGTATCTACTGTTTTTAATATATGAACATATTTTGTAGGACAACACACGCTATGAATCTCCATGAACGAATTTATTTATATATGAGCATACAGCTTCTTGTACATGTACTTTCAGTTTCTTTGTCATGTAAGTATCTAATCTTTACCGTATAGTATTCACCTATTTCCTTTACCGTATTATTCACTTTTTTTGTATTACTTTATTTTTTTAAATCCAGTTTGGTTATATTTATTTTAAGGTTTATCACCCCTGCTATATTCCTTTGTATTACGATCTTTTGTCAATTGCAATGATATCAACAGAGCAAACATACTGAAAAAAGAAACGTGGCATTTTATCCATATCCCATATACCAAAGGGAAACGCGTTTCACAGCAACAATATTCATTGTTGCATTGTATGTAATGAAAAATTGTGATTTTAACGCAAATTAAGACAAGTTTTTACAGAAAATCAACTTGATTACAGGGATTTTTGTTATAGCATTTCGAACATAGATTACTCAAACACTTGTTTGTCCATGTTTATGATACCGGTTTTAATTGCAAAAACTCCTAAACCAAATTCCCCAAAATAATAAACCTGTAGATATAACACAAGACAAACGAATTTTCTGACTTAGGACAGGTACAGATATGTTCTAGCTGCGAAAACGTAGCTCTATTGTCCTTTGAATTTTTTTTTGCCATGGTCCGCAAATATCAAAATCATCAAAAGGACCTTAAGAGCTACGTTTTCGCAGCTAAGATATGTTCCTACTTCTTTAACTGCAAATTGTAGGTGCATTATTCATGAAAAAAAAGAAAAGTCGTATATAGTCATAATTATGAGTATAAGGACATATAGGATATAATGGGTGTACTTAAATGAGAACGTACCACAACAACAAATATAATCGCAAACGATATTTAGATGGTCAGTTCTTGATAGGCTGTGCAAATTGCTCAATACAACCGATGATATTCAAAATACGTACAATAATGCTAATGAAAAAAATAACAAAATAAAGACGATATACCGAAGGGGCAATCAAACATTATAGTTCGAATTCAAACTGACAACATAGGGGCCAATATTTGTAACGACGAAAGGACAAACAACACACAGTAACAAAATATCACATAGAAAACCATGAGACTGGGCAACACGAACCCCAACAAAAACGGGGATATATGCATGTACCTTGGTGCTCCAGGAGAAGTTCTGCTTCAGTAATAATGGCATCAGTTGTCTTGTACCAAATAATTCGCTTGCGGTAAATGAGGGCTGCATTACGGTACGGACAATTAGAACATATCCGTGATCAGTTGTTACTAATCAATTACAGCCAAACAAATCATGCTAGCTTAAAGGGGAATAAGCTTCAAATTCGACAAAAACAAAATAGAATATGATTTTTTCTTGTTGCACACATTTATAAATGCGGAATATACAAACAATTATATTTCGTTATTAGCATTCAGTTTGGTTTAATTTCATCTAAATAAGCCCATTGTCTTGACAATCATTCAACTCGTTTAATTCCGTATTCATATTTTCAGTGTGTGGTGCTCAGTATGTGCATTCATTAGCAAGAAAGGTTGCCAACATTTACAAGTGAAACATGATATGAACATAGACATATTTTATGAATCCAATCATGGTGTCCTAAATCATACTAAATAGAACAGCACAATCATTCATATCTAACTGAATAGATTCATAAATAAACAGGTTCAATGTTAAGTGGTTTTTGGAATTTGATATGAAACATATGCATAATGGCCTAGAAAAAAACCACACCAACTACAAATTCTGTACAATAAAAATAATTTTCTAGTTTCTGAGTATCTCTACCTGGAGAAGGGGCGACAACCCCTACTCCAAAGTAGCATTAGCTACTAATTGTAAATTAGAAGACGTGGTATGAGGCAATGAGACAAATTTCCACCAAAATTGTAATGAAGTGGATGTAAGCATTTATAATCAACCGTATGACCTCAACAATAAGAAAAACCAATACTGCATAATCGACTCGTTTTTGTAAGGCTCCGACATGAAAAATATAAAACTTCAACTGAAATCAAGGCTCCTGATTTGTGATACGTATAGTCGCAAAAAGAATGTTACGGGGTTAAACATGTTTGTTGTAGCTAACCCTTTCCTTGCATTAGAACGAATATTTAGAACTGTACAAATCAGTAGAAAAGGGCTTAACTCATCAAATCGATACAAAGCCAAAAAAATATCTAACAAAACGACCGGACGTAGCAGGGTATTCAAAAATCCATCACAAAATTAAAGACACAAATTACAGATCTGAGAGTACTCGTAGTTATTGACAGCCAGTTCAAAGCTAATAACAACTAATAAAACAACCATGTGTCTAAGACTTAAAAATCAATCAGTACACATCCAACACCCAATAGATTTAGTGTAAAGGCGTTACTAAAAGTCAGAGAAAATGTGACCTTGTGCAATGCTAAAATATAGTTATCGACAGACTTGCACATGACAAGGGTGACACTAGGAATAATCGTTTTTTTGACTCACCCGGCTCACAAAAGATCATTCTTATACAAGTAACACGATGGTTTACCTATATCTAAACCTTCAACATAAGATAAAACATACATATAAAGGAAATTCCGATTGTACGCGATCGCTATCTATTTATATGTATTTATATGTTTATATAAAGGGTAAGTTGATCGTCGGCAGTCTTCTACGGTCATTTAATGGATAATTAGAAGTCGTCGGGTCTTAAATACAATACGCATAAATTGCTGATATATTATAGTGAACCCATGCATGCATGCATTGTTTATTGTTTCTTTTTGTACATTTTGTAATTTGGATAACAGTTTTAGTATGCTACAAAAAAAGAATACGAATTGAGGTCAAATTGGTGAACAGGAATTTGACAACTAATTCCTCTCTAATAAAAAAAAAATAAATGTTTGTGAATCATCATTAGTAATTACTGGACACATGCGTACAAATCATCATAGTT
The DNA here is from genome assembly GCF_021869535.1 of Mytilus californianus. NCBI lineage: Eukaryota > Metazoa > Mollusca > Bivalvia > Mytilida > Mytilidae > Mytilus > Mytilus californianus. The sequence goes on from NW_026262703.1 coordinate 637,881, forward strand.
AGATCATACAATTGAAACCCTGATATTTGTTTTAAATGTAATTACATCTATTTTGTTTAAGTTCACTGGAACATAAAACATATTGTATTTGGTGAAGATGTTATTTTGACTTGCAATGGAAATGTATGTGATAACTCCTTAAAGAGATGGATCGGAGGTCCGTCCTATGATATCCTGTGCTACAATAATTTTTCTACAAATCCTTCTAAATATGAAATGATTTCTGAAGATTCTGGTCGGAGTTTTGGTCTTCGGATTAAAAATTTCACCTTTGATGACGTCAACTGTAAATATACCTGCGCTTGTGGATTGCATCAGTATACAAACAGTCTAGATGTGGAACATTTTAATTATACATGTAAGTATTCAATACATATATGGTCATTACTATTTACTGAAAAGTTAATATCATACAAACACCAAAGTGGTTCTTCCCAATGGTTACCACCAGCAAAGTGTTATACCATTGATGTGATCATCTATAAAAGAAATGTTATAAAATTGAATATATTCTTTCCTAGGCATAGATGTTCCTTCGCCAGCTGCTTTAGACCGATTTTGCATTGCTCTATGACGTAGTTTTCATTTGGTGTTGTTAAATTATTGTTTGGAGCACCGCCGGTGGGTCTTTTGTATGTAGAAAAACGCGCATCTGTTGCAAATGTACTAAATTATAATCTATTATCTTTTATGAGTTCCAATCCTTTATGATTATTACTATAATAACCTAACTCTTAGTCTTTAATATTACAAAAATTTTCTTATTATTATTATTAATTTCCCTTAAAACCTTTTTATAATGAATTGGCTGCAGCAAAAGTTTCGACCGATTAAATTGTATAAAATCTTACGTATATTCCTGTTGGACCTAAGTGCGACGTCACGATACGTAAAGTCTTGGCTCTCGGTCATAAAACTTTACTCAGTTCTCGGAGTACAAAATTTGTGCTCGAAAAACCAAATCCATGATTTTGATTGGTTGATTTCTGAGTCTGAATACGAAAATCTTGCTCTAAAGTTTTATGACCACAAGGCCTTGTCTTTTTTATGTATTCCATGTACTATGTATTAATTTGAACTCTATTGTTAACATTTAATATTGTCCGGGCAACAATTGGCCGAAATGCCCTTTTCCCAATAATAATTTTCCGATATTGCGTGCAAAATTCAAATAGATTTTTTATAAATTATATATTTTGTGAAAGACGATTTTTTTGCAATTAGTGTTTAACTCATCTTCTAAACTACTAAAGGAAGAGACCGATTTCATTGAGCCGCAACTCCTCTGAAACCATACAAAGTCAGAAATATTTGTGATATGACGTATAAATGTAGTGTTTTGTACTTCCTAAATTTGTCTTTGAAACAATCTTTTTTCTACAGAAAACGACAATTTTTGAGAAAATATCCCAATTCGGAGACCGTTATCGGTCCGTGTCTTGTACGCTTTCGCGCATGCTCAGTGGACGTACTGCCCGCTAAATTTAAAAACTCTTTGTTTCAACACTTGCCCAATTGTACCGCGATTTCGCGGGCATCTTCTAGTATATGTTACTAGTATACAGAAAAAAAACATTTTTTTTTTGTGTCATTTTGTTTATTTTATCATTTATTTTGTAATTTTTTTTTCTAGATCCACCACGTGTTGTTGAAAATTCCAATTTTCAAACGGCAGAAGAATATGTTGTTGACGTTGTTATAGAAGTCAATCCATTACCAACTTCATGTTTCATTCAGTACCAGGTAAAATAAATGTTAGACATTGTATGTCTATCATGTTGTTAATGCTAATTTGTAGTCTAAAAAAAATGACTCAGCACACAATTTAATCTTATATACCTTGTTAATATTAATTGCACTCTATTATTGAAGAGCTACTTTATAAAAAGGTCATATTGACATAACATTGACGTTATGATTTTATTTTTATGACTGATGCAAATTGTATACAAAATATAATGAAACTTAAGTCACATTCTTAAAAAAAGGGAAAGCGATAAAAAATTGTTGCGCTCTTTCTGAATTTATCTTTTCAGGAACGCTTGTACCAAACAAAAATAAGAGACAAGGATTTATATCTACTTAACAACGTAAAGATTGCATTCGAAAGGTGACTGAGATTATAGTTACAATTCATCTAAGTTCTAGCTCCGACTGTAGTATTGGTCCAGTGCTAGAACAATGAAAATAACACCTTATAAAAGTGTTGCGTCCGAATCGCTTTTCTTGACTTATATTAATCAAAAGTACTAACACTCATAAAATTAAAGCCCAAAGGAGACCTTATCCTTATAAAATTTAAAAAACATCTTGACATGTCTTAACATATTATTTTTTTTAGGATCGTGTCATACAAGTGAATCTCACCAGCAATTCAAGCACACTTTCCACGTTTGATGAACGAAGATTCGGAAGGAACAAAGTTTTCAAAGAAAGTATTAACTTAAAGCATACATTACAGAAAACTAAGCCAAATAACTGTGACGGAATTCTAATTGTTACTTGTGAAGTTGATTCTCGAAATTATGCAGTATATCATCAGAATGTTTCCACGTGCAAAGGTATACACGTAACATGGGTTAGTGGGGTTTACTGTTAATTTAACTGATACAACACTGTCATGTAGGCTGAAATTCTATAATTTGAATTTGACTCTGTGAATTGATTTGTGGGTGATAACAACCGATATTGAATTAGGTAAAACATGTCCACGAATAGTAATTTAGTAATATAATTCTTTAAAGGGAAAGTAAAAAAATACTTCGGGAGTCCAAGTTTACAAAAAACAGTTTTTATGCCTCATTTATAGGCATTATGTTTTCTGGTCGGTGCGTCCGTTCGTTTGTTCGTTCGTTCGTCCGTCCGTCCGTCCGTCTGTCCCGGTTCAGGTTAAAGTTTTTGGTCAAGGTAGTTTTTGATGAAGTTGAAGTCCAATCAACTTGAAACTTAGTACACATGTTTCCTATGCTATGATCTTTCTAATTTTAATGCGAATTTAGAGTTTTGACCCCAATGTCACGGTCCACTGAACATAGAGAATGATAGTGCGAGTGGAGCATCCGTGTACTATGGACACATTCTTGTTGGTACAGTAATTCTACATAGTGCAAAGAAACTTTTATTCAGGTGGAAAATTGGAAATAAAAATATGTATGTGAAGTTAGCAGCCGGTTCGTTATTCGATATTCGATATTCAATATCCAACCGGTTGCTAGAAGTCGGTTCGATATTCAAATTTCGTTGAAAATCATAAAAAAAATAAATACTTGATAACATTAAACGCATGATTTTCATAGTTAAGAGGACTGATAAGATACGTAAAAAATCTTTAAATGTCCCCTTCAAGCTGTCGTAAATTCTCGTCGAATATATAAACCCTTTTGTAAGTTGCATATTTGTCTTCATGTAATATAGATTTTTATCAATAAAACGACCTCAAAGATGTAATTTTGTATATGATATTTCTTAAAACAAAACGAAAACCCGATAACTCTAGAAAAATTTAGAAATATAAATAGAAATATTTATGGAAAGCCAAAAAAAGAAATATATAGTGAAAACCTACCTGAGACCGCTTAAATGAGGGTGAGACCCCCTGGTCTTTCAATGTCCATAAAATTCAACTGTTTGTTTGAAACGCTAGACTGTCTGTCTCAAAAGTACCGAAATATTGTGGAGGCATAATTTGTAATCCCCATTCACTATCTTTTACTAGTATTTACAGTTTTCATCCACATATATTTATCTTCTAAAACTATGAAATGAACAAATGATCGAATTTCTTTATCCTTTTTTTAACAACGGTTCTTTCTTTCTTTCTAATAGTTCTCGTGAACTACAAAAGCAGTACATATAAAAGTGAAAAAGGGGACAATTTTTGTTTCAAATATGAAAATGTTTCCGAAAATAGTCAGATTTCTTGTCTGTCACAGAAAAACAAAATAATTTATTTATCATTTAAATTTGTTTTCCCGCTTAAGTTTTCCATAGTCCTCTTTTCAGTGTCCAAAGTATATGACATGAATTTTAATTGGTCCATCTGATATCCAACCATTGTCCACTTGTATGAAGATCGCTTTTCAAAGTTTGTACTCATCTAATAAAGAATCATTAAATTTAAAATGCTTTAAAACTGAAAACGTAAAATTCCATTCCAAAGAATGAGTTTACTCACTGTCGATTTAGAAGAATGCCAGAAATAATGTAGGATTTGTTTTTTAACTTTATCTGGTTTATTGCCCTAAATTATTGTTGTGTCATCTGTACTATTATTTGTCTGTTTGTCTTTTTATTTTTGGCCATGGCGTTGTCAGTTTGTTTTCGATCTATGAGTTTGACTGTCCCTCTGGTATCTTTCGTCCCACTTTTATTCTCTTGTACTACACAAGCAGTACATACCAACTCAAAAATCGACTTTTGGTGTATATATGAACTTTATTAAAAGTAAAGCCCTGGCAAAATATGTTTGGTTTAATATGAAACCATTCTTGGGAATTCATAAATTAGGTAATGTTTCCGACTTTAATCTGATTTGCGTAAGGTGGAGTACCAGGCGATTGACGAAGCGGACACATAAATGGTCAATAGTAACATTTTTGGATATTTTTATTGCAAAATGCTTCAGAAATCATTTAGAATCTTAAAAAAGAAATCTCATTAGTACATCATTAGTTAAAAAATATACATAAGAAAATAATTTTTTGCAAATTTTGCTTAACACAGTCCAATTCTGTATTCATTGTTCATCTTTATATACAATAGTAGGTCAATGTCAGAAAAATATAATTTTTTTTGTATGAGGCTGAGAAACTGCAACTTGAGTTAAAACATTGATAGCTATTTAAATTGTTACACAAATTTCAAACTTATTAGCATCCCTTAATGAACCCCTGATTTTGGAAAAAGTGTTCCATGATGAAATTGACATTGCACAAAATAAAGCTGTGTTACTATAATTAGGAAATAAACACAACTAGTTGCAGTATAAATATAATTACATGACATGCATGTATGTTTCATCATAATACGTTATTATGATTGGCTAACATCAATCTCGCGTCATTCTGAAATCAACCTTAATTTCAATTAAGAATTGAATGCTTCTTTTTGTAAATTCATTGGGGTGTAAAAGCGTTGACCGAAGTACATTTTGTATGAAGCGCGGAAGCGCTTCATTCTAAAAATGTGCGCACGGTCAACGCTTTTACAACCCTATGAAATTACAAAAAGAAGGATTCAATACTTATAATTACATTTTATAGCTAGGATCATGAAAACACGATTTCTATCAAGTTTTTCTTTAATTTACCTGTGCACTTTATTGTGGGACCTCGTGTCATCATGCATGTTACATTTCATTGTGTAATGAATGTTAATTTTAGAATGACGCGAGATTGCTGTTAGCCAATCAAAATAACGTATCATAGTGAAACATACATGCAATGTAATTATTATGAAATGCAATTTCCATTATGACACAAGCATCCACAATAAAGTGTACAGGTAAATAAGTTAAAGAAAAACTTTATAGAAATCGTGTTTTCATGGTACTAGCAAAAAAAGTACTGTGCTCACATTTTTAGAATGAAGCGCTTTCGCACAAAATGTACTTCGGTCAACGCTAATACACCCTAATAAACTTTAAAAAAAGAAACATTCAATTCTTAAATCAAATAATACAGTGTTTCAACAATGAATTTATGTTTTTTTTTCCCATAAAAAAGCCAGACCCGAATACTTTTTTCACCTTATTTTGGCTATGGTTCTGTATTTGTAATTTAAATATGAGAAAAAACGAAGAATCACATTTAAGAGTAAAAAATGGTATTAAAAATGAACTGTTGAGTATCACCCTCCACTAAAATATGAAACTAGTTATGGATATAACTAAATGAATCACGAATTCAGAACAGTTAATTCCCTTTGTATGTCAGTCTTTTTCAAGAAGGATTACCTTTATCATATTCAAAAAAACACCACTTACATGTATCAAGCTTTTTTATTAAAACAAATATTGCTGCTTAATCATTAATATCAAATCAATATCTTTATAACATATGTGTAGTAGAAAGCAACACAAGAGGAAAAACATCAGAAGATATCTGTTCTAGAAGATATCCGGTCTTCAACAATCAGCAGGTGTTACGGAAGGTTTGCAATATTTGAAGGCACAAACAAAAAACCGTAAATGCCGATTCCGAAGAACTAACGACTAAAGCGTAGCACATGTCGATCTGAACAAACGTTCAACAATGTTTATCAAATGTAAGACAATATGGCGAAATTATCATCACGTCATCCTTCTGTAATATAAAAAAAAAAACAATATTCAACACACATACATCTTGTTCAATGACCGTGTATACGTTCAAATTGCGTATTTATGACATTTGACATGTTTCTCTGCTTATGTTTCAGACCACATTGTTATCAACAAAACCACCATAAAAGGACACCATATTGCAATGGTTGTCATAATTATTGTGTTGCTTATTTTGATCGTAATGGTACTGGTGTGGAATACCGTAAAGCATCGTAAACCACGTGAAATGTCTTGTTTGGACGATAAAAGTAATTTAAAGTGCATATGGACGAAACAGGCTGAGAACAATAACGAACCACTGCCAGTAGTCAATGAACCTCTTATACTGTCATAGTGGATTCGAAAGGAAAAGTGAAAATATCTCTTCAAATCAAATGCTTGAGAAGAAAATTCAGTATCAACGACATTCACCGAACAACGATATTATACTTTATATTATTGCGACTTATTATTTTGGTCGATCAAAACAGCATTAAGGTTGCCGGCTTAGCATTATATTTGTGATAATAAGTGTTGTGAAATCTGATGTTCAGCTAAATGAGTAATAGCACATTTTTAGAAAACTATTTTGTTATGATATTATGTTAATGGTGTTTATAAAGACTCTGAAATTTGCCTGTAAGAAAACATTAATTGATATGGTGAAAGTTACAAACTAAGTAAACTAATCAATAACGAATCACCTTATGTGTAGTGTGTCTCATTGGTGAAATATGTAATACAGCTTGTATACTATTAAGAGTTGATAAAATTGTAACATTGAAAATGAAACAGGGAAAATAGTCTACATTAGATTGATAATGGAAATGGGAAATATGTCAAAAGAAACAACAACCAAACCAAAGAACAGAAATAGCCGAAGGCCAGTGATGAGTCTTCAACACAAGGAGAAAATCCCTCACCCGGAGTCACGCCTCAGCTGGCCCCTGAACAAAAATGTGTACTAGTTCAGAGAAAATGGACGTCGTACTAACCATATAAATGAATTAAAAAAAACATAAAAGACTAACAAAGGTCAGAGGCTCCCGACTTGGGACAGGCGCAAAAATGCGGCGCGGTTTAACATGTTTTTTTTTAGATCTCACCTCCCCCCTGTACCTCTAGTCAATGTAGAATAAATACATTCACAACAATACGCATATGTATTCCCATTTTCGTAAAAATCTTCTGTGTGTATATATTTGTGTTTGAAATAGTTAAGAAACTCTTATACAATGTTACAAATGGTTTCAAAAGCGATGTACAGATGAAATAAGTGTATTTTTTTATCCTTTTATACAACATGTATTGACTCAAAAGCACAGAAGCTTTTCTTTTGAGGGCAACGATACAGATTGTAAACAATTATTAGTTACTGTATATTTTTGATAAACTTGCCAGTATCCGATGAAATTACTATGCGTATCAATACTCTCCAATTTTTTATGTTCTTATCTTGGTTTATGTGCAGATGTAACGAAACATCTTTCCTTTCTTTATTGACTTCAACAGTATTGATACGCATACAGCTTTTTATATTTGTAACAACTAAATATGTGTTCTTAATTAGTTTGGTACTTTAAAAAGTACTTTTTATCATAACATTTTTAATCTCCCTTGTGTTCACTGAGTATCGATACTCTTTAATATAGTTCCGCAAACTTCAGAGAAACGTTCCTCTAAAAATATAAGTGTTCTACCCACACAGTACTTATTGTACACGGCTTCCATTGAAGTAGCAATAGTCTTTTCCATCACAAGAGTATCGGTACATTTCAAGTTTAAAGGGAGTGAAGTTGTACCTTTAATAATTAAACACTTGTTAATAATAAGGAGAACAATTTTTTTTTAAAACGTAAATAAAGTAAGAGAGAAAAGCATTTTTAATTTGTTAATATCAATAAGAGTCAGACTCTGGCGCGGGTTAACTTGCCACATTTATTAAACTTAAAAAATTAAGTAATTTGGATCTTAAACAATATATTGATATATCTACCGAGTCCAGGGTTAGTGATCATCATCTTCAAAAGGAGAATTGGCGTTAAGTTAAAAACTAAAATAAGATTTCCGTATGCTTTAATAGAACATTATTTAAAATTGAAGATGAATATCCCTTTATGATTGAAACCCACTTTTCCTGAAGTGTGCCAAAAGATCAAATAGGTCAGTTTTGCCAAAAAATCAAATAGGTCAGTTATGCCAAAAAATCTCTATTATTTAACAACTTGCAGTTGAATAGTGAGGATCAAACCATGTTTTGTATGTGTTCATATTTAATGATAAATAAATTTGGAATACGAAAAAAATATATTCACTGTTGTATGATTTTTTTTTTGTATGTATTTATTTTTTACTGCTTTAGCCATTTGGGTATTACTTTGTTATACAGTTTATAATAAATTCCAATTACGTGATGTGTTATTTGTTTGTAGAAACTGCAATACATACTGTATGTGTGTTTAGTTATTTATTTTCTCTGTTTATTGTATCATTTAGGATTATTACATATAATAAAACGGAGACAAAACAAGTCAAAACCCAAAGAAAAAAGAAACAAAATAATACATCCTACAAAAAATCGAGTAGTTATCTTTATGACACCCTGCACGTTAGAAATAACTGCTGATTACAATCGTTTATCGATGTTGTTATCAACTCAAGTAAAATTGGTATGGGCGCACGACATTTGCGCCGATTTTTAAAAGTTTCTTTCTGTCATTTGCACCGATTTGATTATTTCATTTGCGCCGATTGTGCACAGGTGAATGTTATTTCTTTTTAAACAGTATTAACCTCTTCCGTTAGCAAGTTGTACATATGTTATGAATTGTCAATTATAACATGTATATAACTGTTGTCCCCTAGAAATAAATTGTTGTCGTTTTCATCTGGCCCAAAACTGATGGAGAAAAATCCAGTCTGTTGGGCTAAGTACAGAGTATAAAGACAAATCAAGTGACACTGGTAAATGGCTATCGCAATTTTTCGGGCTACCATTTCTTCCCCAAGATGAAATCGAGGACTACTTCACCTTTGACACTATGCCTGACGCTCGTTCTGATGACAAATGTCATGCATTCTTAGACTACGTAAAGAACTCATACATTATATATGCTTAACTTCACGTTATCCACCTTATTTCTGGGCAGCTGCACCCGTAGAGAGGACGAATAACAGTCCAGAATCGTTTCATTCACATTATAATAAACAGTTCTAATCGCGCCACCCTAACATATAATTATATAGGTGTCATCAAGAAAATCCGCTTCATATGTCAAAATGAGAACTAGATCTTGATAAATACTCCAGTGTATGTGCAGTAAGTTGCTAATCCTGGAATGCCATTTTTACATCGGATGACCGTGAGGACATTTCGGTGTATTGCTGTCGCCTAGATTTCCATTACGTAAATTTCGTGTTGGGATTGTAACCGATCTATAATAACCATGATAAATACGCGGACATTATCGAGTGCAAAATAACATTTCTTATCGCTTGTTATAAATTCATTTTTTTAATGGATACTCCAAAAAATATTTTTTTTAGAACATTAATCAATAATATGAAAATGTTTTGTCGTTAGAAATATATATATAAGTAAAAAAATCTTTAATATCTATGCACACGTACAGAAAAAGTATGTTAACACATTCGGAAGAATATCTCAAGAAAGTTTGCAATCTCCCATGCAGAGTTATCGGTCCTGCTTCCTCTCAATTAATATAATATATAACAACAAACCAGAGTATACTGATTTGTATCACTATAATATAATAGTTATTACGATGAGGTTGATTTCCCTGTCATTTATTTATCATCCACGCACGAACTTGTCTCAGAAAAAAAACTATATCTGTACATTAACCTCACTTTCAGGTATAGAGATGTGCTTTTTTTCTGAGAAAAGTGCTTGTGACCATCCACAAGAACTTGCGGTCATCCGATGTTCAGTACTTCAGTACTTTGATTATTGTATCCGTGATGAATTTCTGATGTAGAATGATAAATAAACAGACTACAAATTCATGATTTTTGAATAAGATAAGAAATAGATCTTATAATATATAATATGTACTATTTTTATAAATTCATAATACAGGTATGAGATAGTGCCTAAGACCATCCAGGTGTTAAATTGATACACAAATAGATAAATATTAAGAATAGTTCACGAACAGAGCGTGCAAGAGATTTAAAAGTAGCATTAAGTTTCATTTGAAGAAAAATTTAACATAATTATTAACCAGACTCAAGCTAGCGAACAACAAGCCAGCGAACAATAAGATGCATCAAGCTAGCGAACAATAAGAAAATGCGACAACATGATCATGCCTAAAAACCGAAGACTTGCAATAACACGAAACGTACTTATACATCTGATGACAATAATTTCCAGTAGGAAGATGAAATGCAATTCCATTTTAACACAGACAAAGTTAAATAGTTATTCGTGTATTTAATACAACTTTTTTTTAAAGCCGGGCATCTAAAATTCCTTTTAGCTAATCCTTTCTCTTTCTCTCTGATTAGAGATGAGTTTGTTGTCTTTATAATAATAAAACAATTAAAAACAACAGTTCACACTAAACTAGTGTAGCGATACAATTAAATCTTCACGAAGTTTAAATATACGATTGAAAGAAAAAGAAAAAAAATTGTTAGATTTTCTGTAGAAATAAAAGCTGATAACCATTATATGCAGTTAGCTAGTTCATTTTTCTAATTATTCAAAAGTACCGGGTAAATAGTCACTCTGGTCATTTATTTATTATATTTCGACAAGAAGAGTGATAAGTAGAAGAGTAACACACAAAAAGAACGAAAAACGATTTGACATAAAGATTTTGGTTAATCTAAACGACAATTTATTTGAATCCAAGCCTATGTAAAACAACTATAATCCGTAAAAACTTCCCTACGGCAAAGCTTTTGTCCCCACTAGGTACAAATGATAGTTAATTGCCTATGGTTGTTTGGACCCAAAGACCCAGGTGAGTAAAGTTACGGAACTTTTTTAATTGAGGTCCAAAGTTTGGGTAGAGGACCCTACCAACCGCCTTTTTTAATTCACAAAAAATTCCCTACGGCAAAGCTTTGGTCAACACTAGGTACAAATGATAGGCAATTGCCTAAGGTTGCCTGGACCCAAAGACCCAGGTGGGTAAAGGGGTAGGATGAAAAACAAAAGTTGCGCACCATTCGTTGATACAGACCTTCTAAATTCAAACTGACCACACGCACGATACACGCACGCACGATACACGCACGGTGAATGCACGATACACGATACACGCACGATGAGCGATGAGCGTTACACGGAGGATTAACGAAAAATGAATGATGAATGATGCACGCACGATGCACGATGAATGATGAACACACGATACACGCACGATGAATGATGAATGATACACGCACGGTGAATGATTCATTGACGAATGAACGATAAGCTCTTAATACACGGTTCTCAAAGCCATTTTATTTGGAATTGCATTTAAAATTGATGTATGATAATGAAAATATATAAGGGTATACACATTTTAGATATCTCGCTTTCTGTGTTGATTGGTCGACAGTTTTACTAAACATTCCATGTTTTAAATAAATTGATTTTAGTATAGTATTTCCAATATTCAATGAGTGTTGTCAAATTATAAAACTCATCGACTTTTATAATTCTACTTAATATAAATAAGATAAAAAAAATATTTATAAATTGGTACATTTTAAAGAGTGGCGATTCCAGCCATTTTTAAAAAGAGGGTTCTCAACCCTTGATAAAAGGGATGGATTTAACCATATGTCCCTATCCAAATGCATTGATCGTAAAAAAAAGTCTTAACACTGCTAAGGACTTATAATATGCCACTAAAGACTAGAAAGGAGGTGTTACTTGTACTCTGTTTTCATATTATGTTAGAGATAGATAGATTTTTAATTCATAAATTCCAATTTTTATAGAAAAAGAACCACCAATAAATGAGTAGTTGAACAATATTTGGAACGTGCCGGTTTTTCCATGATATTGACGAAAAATCAGTGATCTCGGGGTTTTACCTGAAACACTTTGGGAAAATGCAATTTTTAATTCCAATTTTAAACCAAACGGTAAGAGATATCCCAAGGTTTTTTAAAATGCATGTCTAATTTGATAAGGAGATTTGAAAAACGATCTCAATGGTAGTTGAAATTATTCAGTGCAATCATTTTGTGTCCGTCTTTGTCTTTCATACATGTACATATCAATTGGTGTATCCACTGTTTGCTGTTCGTTATCTGTTGTTTATTGCAGTCAGGCCTCGCGATCGGTCTCCAAATTTAAGCCCCCGCTTAGGATAATTAATTATCATTTATAGGGGGAGGGGCTATTTTTCTCGGGACAAACATTATTTTCCTTCCTTAAAAACAACTTAACAATTTTCTATATTTTTTCATTTAATCATAAACCGATGAATATTTAATGATTTTTAGAAAATTAAAAAAATATTTTTATGGTAAATGTATTTAAATGTCTGGGTTATTTTCTTATCCAAATAATTAATTTTTCATTTTTTTAAGGTAAAAGTGTTATCAGTTATGTAATTTGACACGTGTCTTATGGTTCAGTGATTTTCGGAAAAATCAAAGAAAACCGGCACATGCATTGTTCAATTATCATTTGTAATTTTTTTATTGATTAAATTTGAATTTATGCATTAAATATCAAGAAATTTGTTTACATGGTATAGCACCCCTTTTAGTCCTTGGTAGCATATTATAAGTTATTAGTGCACTAAGGAGTTTTTAGCCGTGTTTAGACGCAACCTTTTCTTCTCTTTGGCCGGATTGTTGTCTCTTTGACACATTCTCCATTTCAATCCTCAATTTTATTCAATTAGTTGTGATTCAGACAAAAACAATTCGCAGAATTAATCTAAATAAGCAGACATTAATACTTTCTTCTAAAACTTTTAGCATTAAAACCTTATTGCATGAAATTGAATTAGTATGTTAATATCAGTCTTATCACATTTTCGGATGACCTTAATAATAGTTACCTATATAATGATTTTTGACAGAAATTTACATAATTACTTAATAATTGAAGAATTCGTTCTTTTTATCGACACATTTAAAATTGCTGCCGTAAAATGTTATTTTTCGCGACGTCAAACTGTGAAATATCGGGAAAAGATGCATTTTTTCGAGATTAAACCATAAGCTTAAAAACGAGCATATGGACCCCTCTTTTTAGAAATAACATTTGGCTTGATACTGTATGAAGATTATTCGTTCCAACTTTTATGAAGAAATTACCGACTTTTTTTAACTAGATAAATATACAACAAAAATACCGTTTTTTCTTCTTAAATCAATTTCTTTTAACAAAAATTAATTATTAACAAAGATTTGTTACACAAATGTAGAGCCCAATTTTGTAACGAAGATATCCTAATCTCTTTACCGAAATCCGCATATCTTTATCTTTTGAAACAAAAAAGTTGAGGATGTCTGTTCAAAGGACAGAAGTGTCCAAGAAACCAAAATGTTAAGTAAATGTCCAATAATTCAAACCCATTTGTCTTTTAAATTAAGCACATGAAGATATAATTTTTATTACATATACAAATTGATTTTGTAAAAATTAGCTTGTATGTGAACTTTTGTAAAAAAAAATCACTGTGGGTCTAAAACTGTATCTCATGCCCATAATTGTCCTGAAGCTAAATGTCATTGTCAGATTATGAGGGTCTGAATGGGGATTCATTATTCCTCACGGTATTCTGTCATTTTAGGCTTTTTTTTTTTCTATTCGTTATACCTTTTGCCGATCATTCTTTATTCCATATATTCTAGGACCTCATCATTTTCTTTTCTATATATTTGTCTGGTTATTTTCTGTATTCTTTATTTTTTTGTCAATAAATTTCTATTCTATAAACTCCCATCCACACCCTCATGTATAATGGAAGACGATCAACATTTTAGTATACATACCACCCGTTGTCACTTTCACCTGACATACAAATCACATATTTTTATTTCTCACCTGGACACAGGACTAATCTAATACATGTATACATATTACGTAATAATAACGGATATAGTAAATTCAGTAGAATATAACCTTTATCAACGCACTGGCTTGTTATATGAATTTTGATCTGACAACTGTATCATATTTTTAGTTATTTTAAAATTGAGAATGGAAATGGGAAATATGTCAAAGAGACAACAACCCGAAAAGAGCAGATGACAGGCAAAGGCCACCAGTTATATTTGATAATGTTTTAGGTTCGAATAAGGCAAAAACCATTGTATTTTCAGAAAATCTCTAAACGGATAATGAGAGTTGAGCGACCTTGACTGGCTATACAACCCAAGCACGGTCGGTCTCTAAAAGTTGCCGAATTTGAGAGCCTATATCAAGAGATAGGCTTTACCTATCTTAAGGTGTTTCAAAAAATATCCATTTGAGAACCAAATTGTGGCTTCTTTATATTTATACCAAAATTGAGTTCAAGGCAGTATTTTGTCGAAGAGAACAATTACCCAAAGTGCAACATGCGAGAAGATGTTTCATTTCCATTTTTTCTTTTTATTGAAGTGACTTATCTTTTGAGGTTACGTCACGGAAATATATTTTAAATGAAAAGGTGCAGCTGGATGCATCCCCTAAAACAAATTTAAAAAAATCTATGTATAGAAAATGACGGGTATTCGTCAATCAGACAGCAATCCACCATAAACACAAGTAAGTTACCTGACATCTAGAATAAGAGGTTTAAGCATACCCCTCGCTGGTATCAACGTTCTGAGTTGTGAGTAAACTTCAATATGTATACACGTAGGACTGCGAACGGGAAATATACGAAAGATTTGTTTTTACGTACGATGGAGTGTCATTCCCTAAATACATACGGGTCCACAAACTGTTCTTATGATTATAAAACGGTAAATGAGGATCTCATTAGAGGAACAAATTAAGAAAAGATACATGTTGAAGCAAGAATAATTTCCACATGCAAAACATCAAATAGGACGATCTCTCAATTAGTATGCCATTTTAACTGACAATAACACTAGTAAATGCTTTATATACTGATATGGAAACAAATATACTGCTCATAATAATTGCAATCTGTAGACTTTAATCTAGATATCCCGCGTTATATAAACCATCGCACACCATCGAACAGCTCATCGCACTTCGGCGAAGACCAGCGCACTTCAACCGTGACCATCAAACTTCATGATCTCCATTGCACCTCCGAGTCATACACATATATATATATATATATATATATAAACGCCTAAAAAGTGTACACAACAACACCAATAACAAAAAAAGGAACTATAAATGTAATTATTTATAAATATTTCGGATAACAGATATCCTTCATCAGTAAATATGATTGTGATGTTGAATGAATCATATATCAGTCTACTTAGATTAAACTATACAAATCTTGAAATTTATACAATAAAAATGTCAAACCGAACATCAGGTAGGACGCTTGCACAATTCTAAATATGTGTTAAACACGACATAGGTTATATGACTAATTACAACAGAGAGTTCAAATATATGCTTTAAATAAAAATAATAATGTGCGATATGAACTAGCACAATTCTAAAGCTTTAACGGTGACGACAGTTATGATGTTACAAGAACGATTGCGTCAATAAGAATTCCAAATAAACAGCACTGAACGATCTAAATTTGTAAATATTTCAAATTTGACAACGGTAGAGTAGTTGCAACAGAGTCTGTGTATTTAAACATCGCAAACAAACGGCCGTTAAAATATAATAATAAATTTTGACTAAGGTTAACTAGTTGAACGTGGCTTGGTACTTTTACATCCCTCAAAAAATTAAGCAATTTAAATTGGTATATTCAACAGATTTATTTTAGAGATGAGTAAGGTAAAGAAATAGAAACAGAGACTGTAATAAAAAGTAATACAACCCAAATGTGAAGCACTGCATGGAGTCGAACTACATCTTTTCATTTATCCCATTTGGTGCCAAAGTTGTTAATTTTCTTATCCAAAATCTTTCCCGAGTGAGTCTATCCTCCCTAGACCAAGCAGAGTTGTGGTCAATGATTGTAATGGTCAGTCGATTGAGATCTGCCTTAGTGTGGCCAGGGGATCTCAAATGTCGACTGAGAGGGAGGTCTGGCTTGCATTGGTAGTCGCTACGATGACCGTTCATTCGTTTGTGAAACGGCTGTTCTGACTCGCCAACATACTGTTTACCACATTTACACTGTAGGAGATACACAACATTTGTAGTCTTGCAATTAACATTGCAAAATATGGTGTATTCTGTACCAGTGGAGTGACTGTTAAAAGTCTGGGTAACCAGTATTTGTTTGCAAGTCAGACATCGTTTGTTTCCGCAACCCTTGCAAGAGCCCACAGACGAAGAGCCTGCTTGAGAGGATAAATCAGCTCTCACCAGCAAGTCTTTAAGGCTTTTGGGCCTACGGAAAGCCAGTACAGGTGGCTCGGGAAAGATCTTGGATAGTTTAGGATGTTTTTTGATTTCTTTCCAATTTTCGCGGATTAGGTGAGATAAGTTGTCAAATTTAGGATGGTAAGTCAACACAAAAGGCACCCTCCTGTTGACCTTTTTGACTTTATATTGTAAAAGTTCATCTCGGCTGATGTTGTTAGCACGAGAAAAACCTTTATCAATGTCTTTTCTTTTGTAGCCCCGATGTTTTAGGTGACCGCGAAGTTCTTGTAGTCGTTTTTTTGCAATATCGTTGGTGGAGCAAATCCTTTTTATTCGTATGGCCTGGCTGTAGGGAATGCTCTTGGTGCAATGTTTAGGGTGACAACTCAAAGGAGATAGATATTGGTGTTTGTCTGTGGGCTTGCAATACAGATCTGTAAATATGTTTCCATCCCTCACTTGCGTTGTAGTGTCAAGAAATGTGATCTTAGAGTCAGAGATTTCATATGTGAATTTTATTGAGGGATGGGCATCGTTGGCATGTTGAATGAACAAATTTAGTTCTTGTTCAGTATTATCCCACTTCATGTCAATATCATCGATAAATCGGAACCAAGAGAGGGGTTGATAGAGAGAAGAATTGAGAATTCTCTGTTCTAATTTCCCCATAAAAATATTGGCATAAGACGGGGCCATCTTTGTTCCCATTGCTGTTCCATTAACTTGGAGAAAGTGTTCACCATTGAATGTGAAGTTATTGCATTGTAATACCAAAGTAAGAAGCTGGATGAGACATTCAGTCGGTGGATGTAAGGTGTTACGAGAGTTCCAGACTTCCCTACAGGCTTCAATACCATCGTCATGGGGGATGTTAGTATAGAGGGAGGTAACATCAAGCGAGACAAGGATCGTTTCAGGTGGGAGAGGGTTCAAAGATTCCATTTTCTTCAGATAATGTGTTGTGTCTTGTATATAGGATGGTAAATTTTCCACATGTGGTCTCAGATGAAAGTCAATAAATTCTGATATTTTCTCTGTAGGGTGGTCATTGGCGGAAACAATTGGTCTACCTGGATTATTGACTTTATGTATTTTGGGCAGAAGATAGAAACGCCCCGGCTTTGATTTTTCAGATTTTAAATATTCAAATGTGTTTTCATCAATATGTCCCTCTTCACACATGTTTTTCAGGTTTGTGGTGATCTCTTTGTTGAATTGAGGGGTGGGGTCAGAGTCTAATTTCTTATAAAATCTCTCATCAGAGAGTTGACGTTCTGCCTCTTGAATGTAGTCACATTTGTCCATGACGACAACAGCGCTACCTTTATCTGCTGGTTTTATTATAATGTCGTCTCTGTTTTTAAGTAGCCGCACAGCTTCATTTTCTTCAGACGACAAATTGTTGAATGTTTGGGAAGAGGCAGTGGACAGATGTGTTACGTCGGATTTAATTTTGTCAATAATATGTTCTAAAGTAGCACATTTACTGGGTTTAGGAGTCCATGAACTTTTTTTCCTGAATCTGGGAATATCGACATCCTCTTGGTCGTCATCTGAGTCGAGATCACTTGTGTCACTATCAGTGGTACTTTTTGTGGTGTCCTTAGAAAAATATTCCTTGATTCTGAGGGATCTTGCTAAATTGTCTAGGTCATCCTCCAAAAGTATAGAATCTATTTTGCCCGGCGTGGGACAAAAATTAAGACCTTTTGACAGTACCTTAGTCTCGGTCTCCGACAAAGCAACTGAAGACAAATTGACTACAGTGTTTGTAGAGTTCATGCAACTTTGTTTTTTTCTCCTGAATCGGCGATTCCGGGATTTTTTTCCGGTTATGATGGTACGATTGAGAGTTAAAGTGGTCTGCTCTCTTACAACAGTGTCTAAAAGTACGCCGTCTCGTTTAAATTTATTAATTTGTTTTTTGTGTAATTTCCGGGATTCAATGCGCAAGATGTCATGGAGGCGCTCGTTGATGGTGAGCAATTCAGGACCGGAAAGTTCTTGGCATGATTTGTTGTAAAGATGGTTATAACTAGTTTGTAAATTTAAATGTTTATGAGACGCTTCAGCGTGTAATAGATCCATCAATTTCACGGAACTACTGTGGAGAATATTATTCCATCTATCCATAAATCTGTTAGATTTTTCACCGGTGGTAAGGGGTGAAGCTTTCAAAATTAGCCCCATCGGCAACTCTGTTGCAACTACTCTACCGTTGTCAAATTTGAAATATTTACAAATTTAGATCGTTCAGTGCTGTTTATTTGGAATTCTTATTGACGCAATCGTTCTTGTAACATCATAACTGTCGTCACCGTTAAAGCTTTAGAATTGTGCTAGTTCATATCGCACATTATTATTTTTATTTAAAGCATATATTTGAACTCTCTGTTGTAATTAGTCATATAACCTATGTCGTGTTTAACACATATTTAGAATTGTGCAAGCGTCTTACCTGATGTTCGGTTTGACATTTTTATTGTATAAATTTCAAGATTTGTATAGTTTAATCTAAGTAGACTGATATATGATTCATTCAACATCACAATCATATTTACTGATGAAGGATATCTGTTATCCGAAATATTTATAAATAATTACATTTATAGTTCCTTTTTTTGTTATTGGTGTTGTTGTGTACACTTTTTAGGCGTTTATATAATTTATTTATTGTGTACGTGTATCGTTACTCGTAACGATCCAGCGCCCTCGTGGGAAAAATCGTTGACTATTATTCAGACGTTTTATATATATATATATATATACAAGTCTAAATTGAAAACAACGTTCAAACCTATGATTGCGTTGGATAAAAACCGCAATTTTTATACGTGTGCATGCAAAACAAATTTCTTGGTATATATATACACTTCTTTTTACTTGATTTTAATAATTGCAAACACGTTTATTCCGATTTTCTGATAGTGTTTTTTATTATTTGAATTCCCGTAGGTATTGCCCAAAGAAATAAGGTTTATTCAAGGGTTTACACATCTTCATAGCTAAAATATGTTGATACTTATATCACGAACAGATATCTATGACAAACATTTCTTAAATTGTCAGTATATGAATTTAGATTTTTTTTAAGAAACGTAGGTTTCAGCTACAGCAGACTAAATTGGCCTTTGATGGATTGAAGGCTTATGTAAAAATAAGAAAATGTGGTATAATTGCTAGTGAGTCAACTATTCAAGAAAGTTCAAATCAAGAGGAATGTTAGCAGTTATATCTATACGACCTTCAATAATGAAAAAAATACGGAAACTGAAAAGGGTTATTAAAGGCTCCGCCCCGACATGAAAAAATATGAAACAATTCAATTGAGCAAACTAACGGCCTACTTTATTTCAAAGCTATCTTGCCACAAAAAAAAAGCCCAAATACATGTATATAACAGAATTGATGTTACGAAAACCACTAAACTACGTGCTTTTGACTTTGGACAGACACATAAATACACAGAATGTTGTGAATGTGTATAGGTCCTTTATTGGTCATATAGCTGTACACTCCTATCTATTTTATACATTCTTTGGCTTTCAAATATTTAGCATTGAGCGTTCCTAGTGAAAGTAAATCCAGAAAAGTGTTACGGATGCATGAAATTAATAAAGTGTTGTTTTGTGAGAGGATCAAAACGTAGGGATCGATGTTAATGTCTGTTTTATATTTAACTGGTCCGCCGTTCTATCTGTAGCTTCGCACCGATAAGTGAACACAACAGGGGTCCAGTTTAGTTTTATGTGTGCAGTAATATCGGCCTTCTAACTTTAGTGAAAATCTGCTAGTTGTTTCATGTATTTGATATGCAAATTATCACAAAACTAAAAGGATAAGATGGATGAATTAATAGTTGATCTTTTAACGTCCAGTGGCATATATTATAGATTGATTATTAGGGGGAATACAATAATTATGATATGATTATGAACATTGGCAATCATACCACAACTTATTTTTTATAAGAACGTACATGTGTAGATTTTCGTCTTTTACTGTAAACGACAGTGTCCCCGGGAGTCAACGCCGAAATCAAACTTGTGTAAATTTCTGAAACATACATTTCATTATTTAACCCAATGTAAAGCAAAACAAATAATACCGTTTTGAGCTTTAAAACCAAGGCAACCCTTTATACTAGTCAAAAGTTGCTGGATCTTGATAGATGCATACGAAACTTCAATTAATTGTTTGTAGTTTTCAATCTTTTATATCCGATAAAAATGAACAACAAATCTATCGGATAAAAACTACCAATTTTTCTATGAGACAAAATTTATCCTTATTGGAGTCGAATTTGTCATATGGATTCATAAAGGACAAAAAATGTCCTCAGTAACGGAACAAAAAATACCCCCATGGTAAAATAAAAATCCGTCATTCTTTAAAAATCCTACATGTAGAAGGTTAACAAAGTACTATTGTGAATAATTTTTTCGGATATTAATCTTTTAGACATACATTAAAAACGGTGTCCTTGATATGCAACCATGAACACAATGAAAAGTGAATCCGTGAAAGTGTTCCATGTGTATTCCATTCAAATAAAGACTTGTTATGATAATATCATTTACATGTATTTAACTATTTTATCAATGTATATTAAACTCGTAAACACTATTTCAAGTTTAAAAAGTTCTTCAATTTAAATCCTTCTTAAGGAATACGTGATATATTTTACTGATCTCATACTTGTTTAATTAAAAAAAATGCCTACAAATACATATAATGTTTATTTTCATTCAATTTTCCACAAAACATTTTTAGCTTAGTTTAAATGAAAATAAAGAACAGAGACTAAAAACACTGTTGAAGAGAAAATACATATTCGTGTTAAATTCACCTCAGTTTAATTTAAATGTTTGAATATATCTTAGTAGAATATGAATTTGCCAAATAACGAAGAATTATAATCTAGCCTAGTTCAATATTGGAGAAATGACTCAAGCTGAACGCTAATTCAATACTGATTCAATATTTTATTATATAGTCTCACCACATACAAACATAAAATGAGAATCACAGAAATAAACATAAAACATTAAAACATTTGCATTGTATGTACCAATCTTAAAAAGAATATTGGGAGACTTTTAAGACACAATATATTTACTCGTTTACATTTAAAATTTACAGTGTCCACCTGTACTATATGAAAATAAAACTTTTTTTTTCTTTGAGAACTGGGAAATAAAATGCCGTTTCTATTCAATAAAATATTGTTGATGTTTTTGGCAACTATAGCAGCAACATTGTCGATATTAAATACTAAATATAAATTTTTCGCTATCTGATAATTATAGGTTAAAATGTTCATTAAAATGTTTAGCTTAATGTATCATAATTTGTCTTAAATCTACATATAATTGGCATTTTAAAATGACACGAAGTTCATCTTCAATAGTAGAGCTACAACACATGTCATCTCGTGGACTTTTTTCTTTCATACTTTCCAGTTTCTATTTTTAGTGGAGCTACCCCACATCTAAATTTTGCAAAAGCACTTTTGTTTTTAATTGACAGAATATTTTAAACAAATAACAGTTGGCCAACAGTATATTTTTAAGCCCATTTCGCTCAGTTGAATAGAAATTCCAATTTTAACTGTTTTGTCGTAGAAATGTCATCATGTTATTGTTTGTACCATTATATTAAAATGTGTCAGTCCCAGCCAAGATCCACTGAATAACCACGAAATGTTTACAGATGATAAATAAATTTTACAGAAAAAGTCATGAATCTGTAAGAACGTTCTGTACGATGAAGTTAATTAAGTGTTCACAAGAAAGTAAGTATGAATGTAAATTTTATTTTAAGTCGGAACATATTTATACACTTTAACCGTGAGATGAAATATAAGCTTTGATGAGCTCTATAACCGACTATCATATAAAAACTGCAATGAATGAACGTTACACGATAAGAGATGAACGTTTGACAAATGCACGTTATCTGATGTACACAGTTATACACGATTGACGAACACACGATACACGGTTAAGAATGAATGATTGATGAACGCACGATACACGGTTAAGAATGAATGATTGATGAGCGCACGATACACGCACGATACACGATTAAGAATAAACGATGCACGCACGTTACACGGAAAATACACGGAACGATGAATGATGAGCGCACGATTGGTACAAGCACGATACACGAACGATACACGATGAACGCACGGAATAATGGTCAGTTTGAATTTTAGAAGGTCTGTACATAATATAGTTCTAAGTCATTTAACAAAAAGAAGAACGAAATCCTCTTTTTCAAACAGAAATCAATTTTCTCAAACGCTTTTGTTTTGAAAGGTTATCATTTAAACAGTTTATACATTGTTTATACGTTTTATCTACAAAAAACGTTATTTTAGGAACTATTTGACAGGATGCCGAAAGTATGGAAAGCCATTTCACACAACACATAAATATAATTTCTAGTTGAAAAGTTGATAAAAATAACAGGGAATGATGTTTACACTTTAGATGATTTAAAATAATACAGAAATGTATCTGCAAAAACCAACACAATATAAAGAGCCAACTGACGCAAATAAATAATAAGAAGGTCTTAATGAGCGATTCATTTTGGAGTAAAATGTTTTGTAAAAGTAAACGGATGATGACGGCGGACGACTACGGATTACAAACGACAGACGCCAAATATTGTGAAAAGCTCACACTGAGCCTGTAGGCCAGGTTTGATATACTAGTGAATGTGTATTTATCAATACACAATTTAACTTAAAACTATAACTTTCCATTAAGCTGGACAAATAACCCCGCATATTTGATTAAGTATGCTAGTTACTGAAAAAAAACATGTTGTTGATGAAGCTGATAATAATAATTTGGTTTTTTTTCTAGTATGGTATTGTAGATTCATGTGACATAAATTGTTTTCTTTGATTTTGTGGAAAAAGGTGAACAACAAAAAAAAGTAGGGGCCGGTTTTGGAACAACAAAAAATGTTTAAAAACTTACCTAATTGGCAACATAATGTTTGGCAATGCAAAGATTCAAGAAATATAAAATAAAAAAAATATATATTCATCGGTTCACCTGTGCTACCTTTAATGGCCAAAAGACAAAAAGTTTTGCCATAGGAATTTGTTCAGAATTTAAATTTGGAGGGTTCTCCATACTTTAGGTTTGGACCTCAGTTGAAGAAATTCGGTGAATTTACCCGCCTCCGCTAGCTGATTAGGGCAACTTAAATGCCTTAACTATCATATTATGGACAAAAGATTTGTCGTAGGAAGGTAGGATCTCATTATCCTAACTTTGAACCACAGTTGCAGTACTAATTGTTCCGTGAATTAACTAACATGACGTATGTCCAAGACAGTAGATACAATATCTACGATATCAACGATATCGCATCGATATCGATATCAACTAAATCACTATAATTATACCCCATTTATCTACCTCACCACTTGCCCTGGTTCATATGCATGTGTCGATATCATCTCAAATTATAAACTTCATGAATAACAGTAACTTATCTCCTGGTTCATATGTAGGTGTCGATATCGACGATATCAAATCGATATCGACGATATCGAATCGATATCGACAATTATTCTAATTTACTTTAAGCATAATAAGGTTCGACTAGATATCGACATTTCAATTTCCTTCGTCAATTGTTGATTTGAATCTTATACGTTTTATGCATCTTAAACTAGTGTCGATATTGACGATGTCAACGATACCGACGATATCAACAATATCGATTACATTTAAGTTTTCACATGTTTGGTGTTAAACATTAGTTCTTTACTTGAAATACATTCCAAACAAGAGTCGATATCAAATGTAATGTTTTGATTCATTGCTTTGAATGCATTTAATTCATTTTAAAACATAATAACTCCCTTGATTATGTTGTCGATATCTTCGATATCGATTCGATATCGACATTTTAATTTCCCTTAAAATTTGTAGCATCAAATCTTTACTTTGTATAGAATTTACATTTAAATTTCCCTTGTAATGTGTTGTTTTGATTTATAACTTTGTTTTCATTTCAAACTAGTGTCAATATAACAACATTGATCTAAAATCAGAATGTTTGTTTTGCTAAGTTCGTATGTTTATGTTAAAAAAATTCTCGTCATAATTTTTCCTCTTAATATGCTCACTTTACACATATTTTATCATATGCAAGTGTAGATTTTGTCTAGTTCATCTCGCAACATCAGCATTCGAAAATTCCTCATCAGAAAATCTACTGCGACGGGCAACATCTTGACATTCAACATATTTCATGTTTTTAAAAAGTAAAAAAAAACACAAAGATGATGCTAATGAGTTATAATGTAAAATACAATAAATGGGGAATGTGTCCATAGGGACACAGATGATGCCCCCGCTAGCATATAAAGCTATAAAGGGACATAACTCAAAAACTTAAAAGTGACGCTTCCAAAAATTGAACTTAGACTGAGTTTTGTGGTTACAAGCATTATATATACATTTCATTACATTTAGTTGAGACAAACCCAAGTAAGAGAACGGAAACGAAAAATTCAGCATTTTTATCATTTGTAAAGGGGCATAACCCAAGAACAGTAATCAAAGTGCTTGTAAGTACTGAATGGTAAAGATTGCTTCAATTTATCAGTAGGAAGTAAAACTGAATATTGCATTGTATAAAGCATTGGTTGTAATTGAATCAGCTACAGTCCCATTCTGGACAAAGAAAGATAAGTTCAATTTTCAAAGAAGAAATTAAAATATTTTTAGAAATGAAGGGTAAAATTTGCCTTAATTTATCAGTGGAAGGCAAAATTAAACATTACATTGTATAAAGCATTGCTTGTAGTTGATTCAACTATAATCATGGACAAAGAAAGATAACTCAAATTTTAAAAATTACTTTTAGCATTTTTCCATTTGCAAAGGAGCTAACTCTAGAACAGTAAAAGTAACGGCACCAAAATTCAAATTCGATCTGTATATTGTGGTAATTAGCATGATGTATAAGTTTCATAACATTTGGTTGAGGCAAACTTAAGTTAGAGAAGGGAAACGAAAATTTTTGCAATTTTTCCATTTGTAAAGGGGCATAACTCGAGAACGGTAAAATTGACGCCACCAAAATTCAAACTTGATCTGTATTTAGTGGTAATAAACATTGTGTATAAGTTTCATAACACTTGGGTGAGGCACACTAAAGTTAGAGAACGGAAACCAACTTTGGGACGTAGGGACGTAAGTACAGACGGACAAGGGTAAAACTTAATGCCCCCTCCGCTACGGCGGGGGCATAAAAAAACAAGCAGAAAACAAGCATGCATTTGTGGGAATTTGTTGCGCTGTTTATATTTGCAGAGAAGTGGTAGGAATCACCGAGTTGTTTGGGTGTGAATCCTTATCCCACGTGTATGTCTTTCTGACATTGTTTTGGTCAACAATTTTAATATTCCCCAAGCTGGATGCATGTTACATAAAAAGAATTGCAAACAGCTGGCAAAGCACGATATCCTTGAAGTTTTTAGCTAGTCTAATAATGTTTGTCAACAAAATGCACTTCAAGAATCATATTGATTAACCTTGTAAACATTGTAATAATGCTGATCAAGTTCCATCATCAGCTGGAGTCCTCCATCCTCGGCTGTTTCGGCGCTATTCCACAACAACCTCCAAAGGTGCGCCGACCCAGGTGATCAGTCTGAACCTGAAACTGGATGGATAACATTAATTGCTCCCGATATGTCAGTTGATGTAACTGCGCACTGTCACTGATAGAGGCTTCCATCAGAGCTGTTATAAAGTCTCTTCTATCATAAGTCCATTATTTTCACTAAATGTCTTTAAATCACATATCTCTAATTGCCACTTTTCCAGATCTCATATCTCTTCCTCCATATCCACTATGATTACACTTCTGCTTGTCTACACACTTCTGAAATAAGCTTTTCCCTATCTGCTCCTACCACTCATAAGGTTCTGAGAGCTTACAATACTGTCTGTCCCGCAAAGCCCCTGCACCCTACTTCAATAGCAAAGTACCACGTTCTCCATCCCCGCTGTTGGCAGTCTGTTACAAGCTGTTATTTTGCCATCTTCCTTTCGTGCGCCTCTTCAATCCTTTCTTCTAAAGGCACTGTCAGTTCCAACAAGACTGTCTGCCTAGTTCCCTGTGACCATAATATCATATCTGGTCTTAGCGATGTTACTGCTATATCTGCTGGGAAGCTCATACGTTGCTAGATATCTGCAGTAAACTGCAAGTCTGTTGTTGTTGCAAGGTTCCCAAGGCCTTTTTCTTCTTCCTCATTATGATGTCCAATCTAGCTGCTAGTGTTTTCAGTACACTATCATGTCTCCATGTGTTCCTACCATCTTTCATTGCCACTTGACAAGATGACAACACATGTTGTAGAGATACTGGTTTGTCTTTGCATAAGGTGTACATTGGATCTTCTATCAACCCCCATGTATAGAGATTTGATGGACTTAGTAGTACATCATAAATTGATCTCAGATGGAAGCTCAAACGGTATTCCTTCATACTTCAAATCTCGCTCCAAGACAAGGCCCTACGTCTAACTCCTTGCCAATTAAACCAGCTAGCTTGCTGTTTCATGCTTACCGCCTTGATATTTCTGCTCTCTTTTTTATCTTTCGAACTTCCTGCTGTCCCCAATCTTTCTTTCTCTTCTCATCTGCTGTATCCCATCTTGGTTTTGTTGTCATACCAAATCCTTGTCTCCCCACTGCTGTAACACCTACGATGACACTGTCTAAGTCTTGTCTCTGCTTATTTTACTGCTTCCTCTGCTTTCTACTTTCTTCCTGTCCGGAGTGGTAATTGCAGTTTAGTCCCTGTATTGTAAACGCTAACGCTGCTGAAACTTCTTGGTACGCCGAGCCAACGTCCGAGGCACGCACTGATCTTTCTCAAACCTCAACTTTGGACACGGGAAACTCATATACCAATAATGGCCATAGTATTCTTGGCAAGACACCATATTGATAAATCCAGGCTTTGTATCTTCCTGGCAGACCAGCTATCTGTACCAGCTGTGTTTGTATTTCATTGGTGTTTCCACTGTCTGCTAGTGTAGCGTCAAACTTTTTCCCGAAGCATTTCACTGGTTTATCTCCAACTGTTGGTATCTTTTCCCCTGCTAATTCGAAAGTTTTATCTCTCGCTTTGCCTTTTCTCACAACTAAACTTTTTGATTTACTGGGTTTGAATATCATTCTTGACCAACTTATCATTCCTTCCAACTCCTCTAAGGTCCATCTTCCCTCTATTACTGTTTTTGATGTAACAGTCATGTCATTCATACATGCTCTTATTGGTGGTTGTCTTGTACTTTGTGTTTACACTTACTTCACAATGAGGTTAATAGCTGCTGCAAACAATACTATTGACACTGTACATCCCGTTAATATTCCTACTTCTAGTCTCCGCCAAGCTGTTGTGAAATCTCCTACTGTAAATCGCATCTCAATGTGATCAAAGTATTCCTGCCGCATTGTCCTGTTGTGATTGGAACACAGTACCTATGCAATGTCAAACCTACAAGTTTGTGGGGAATTGATCCGTAAGCATTAGCAAGATCTAGCCAAAGTACTGCTAAGTCGCTTTTCTTCTTCTTTACTTCTCTTAAGATCTGTATCAAAACACTAGTATGTTCAATACATCGGGATACCTCTGGCATGCCTCTTTTCTGAACCGATAAGTCTGTGTATTCATTTATGATTAGCAGGAACCTTGTTGTCCTCGTTGCTAAAACTGCTTGGAAGATTTTACCCTCGATATTCAGTATGGAGATGGTTCTAAACTACTCATGCAACTTTCCTGGAGTTCTCTTCCTTCGGAATAAAACATCCTTCTGCTTTATATCATGCATTTATCATATTGCTTTTTCTCCAAACTACTCTCAAAAGCTTCTACAATCGTCTGGTTAGCTTGGGACAGTTCTTGTATACCCGATACTGAATACCATTTGGCCCTGGTGCTGATGCTGCTCTTGCTATCATCAGAACATTCTGTACTTCTTTAAACTTCAGTTCTGATTCATCAAATAGTTCTTTCAGTTCCTCTGGTGTTGCCATTTTCTCACATTCTTACCGATCTTCTCGCCTTTCATCACTATGGGCCTTTCTGAGATGTTCTTCTACTTCTTCCCGTGAGTTTTCCAATTTACCAGATCTAGGCCTTTTGCTCCAAAGAATCTCTTCATATACCAAAAAGGGTGTGCTGTGAATTGAAACTCTTTCCTTTGTCTTTTTTTTTGTGTCTCTTCTATGTGTTTCTGCTCTTGCAAGTGTTTTCAACTTTTCCCTGGTTTCTTTCCTTAAATGTTGTAGAGGTTACCTTTCCTCCTCCATAGCATCTCTATACCTCTTCTTTAACCTTCTGAGGTCCACTCTCAGTTCTTTGATCTATCTGTCTGCGGTTACTCTGATCTTGTGTTTTCTCTCTTTTCTCAGATGTAATCAACCCAAATCTGTTTTTTTCTACGCTGTAAATAATGGACGTCATTGCTCTCAACTTTCTATCTACCATTTCCTGCTAATGTTGCTTTTAAGATGTTTTCGAGATCTTCATCGAAAGCTTTCCATATCACTTTGTCTGCACTAGTTGGCCACTTGATCTTTTTCTTCCTTGGCTCTAACATTTCTCTTCTGACTGTTGGTTCTGTCAGATTTATCTCTTTTCCTTCTTAAAGGTGTTTTATCTCTGTAAGATGGTCTATGTGTTCATCCTCACCCTGGTTCACATGGAGGTTATCATCACTGTGGTTTGCTTTCTGGATGGTCTCCTCCTCCGGCTGACCAGATCTTTTGTGCGTTGATTGCCAGAATGTGGTGGCAAACATTTCATTCTACTTTGATGAATCTTCAAACTTCTATCATTCTTGCAGGCTTTCCCAAAAAAACATGTACATCCGTTGTCCGTGCTCGTTGTCCTTTTCGGTTCTTTTGATGTTTTACTGTTTCATGTGAAAGTAATTTATGATCATAATAACTATATGAAATTATGTGTTAATAAACAGTAATTCAATTTCTAATGTCTTAGTTTCTCTATTCTTTCATAATTCAATCTGGCCAAATTGTGATTGTGTGTTTGTCTTCATCTCCTGGTTGCCTTTCTTTTTTTACTTTCTTATCTTTTTTAATATCATGTTGACATCTTTGAACATCAGTTTGACAAATTATCAACAAAGTCAATAAAGTATCTTCCTAATCAAAATCATATTTTTGTTTGTAATGAATGTATAAAACCAAGAACGATATCGATTCGATATCGAGTCAACGTTGTCGATATCGACGATATCGAAATATGGTTATATGATGGATGTATAGGGCAAACGTCGAAATCAAATCGAAATCGATTTGAATATTTCGATATCGACATCTGGTATGTCTGAGTTTGTCATGGATGTCTTAGGAAAAATTTATATCGATTCGCTATCATGTCGACAATGTTGATATCGACATCTGGGTATGTCATGTTGTATCATGGATGTTTGAAGCAAACATCAATATCGATACGATATCATGTCAACATTGCCGATATCGAAGATATCGATATATGGATACATCTTGGACATGATTGACTCACATGCATTATCTAATCAGGACAACTTTATGCCATGAATTTTTTTATGATTCTGGTGAGGTTCAAAGCGTTTCTGCGTACAGATTTGTTTTCACGAATTAAATTTTTTAGGGGGTAAGGTTACCATAACCATATAACTCAGTTGCAAACAATCCGATACCTTATTCACCCTGGCCATCTTTCCAGGCAATAAGTAGGGAATTGCCTATCCTTTGTACCTAGCTAGTTTAGAAAACCTTAGCCATTATGATTTTTGGACGAATGAATATTGTGATAGGGTTTGCAAACCACAAATGCGAATTCATTTGTAGAAGTCCCGGAACTTTGTAACTAGAGTGGACAAAACCTTTGACGTAGGGCTTTTTTTTTATCAATAAAAGAAGGTAAGGTGTATCAATTAAAAAAGTCCGTAACTTCACCTACCGGCATCTCTGGGTCAAGGCGACCACAGACAATTACCTATCATTTGTACCTAGTGTGTACAAAGGCTTTGCCGTAGGGATTTTTTTATGAATTAAAGAAGGGGGTGTTAGGGTCACCCTATTCCAACTTTTGACCTCAATTGAAAAAGTACCGTACCTTTACCCACTTGGGTCTTTGGGTCCAGGCAACCTTAGGCAATTACCTATCATTTGTGCCTAGTGTGGACAAAAGCTTTGCCGTAGGGATTTTTTTATCAATTAAAGAAGGGAGTGGTAGGGTCACCCTACCCCAAATTTGGACCTCAATTAAAAAAATTCCGTAACTTTACCCACCTGGGTCTTTGGGTCCAGGCAAACTTAGGCAATTGCCTATCATTTGTACCTAGTGTGGACAAAAGCTTTGCCGTAGGGAATTTTTTATGAATTAAAGAAGGGGGTGGTAGGGTCACCCTACCCAAACTTTGGACCTCAATTGAAAAAATGTTCTGTAACCTAACCCACCTGTGTCTTTGGGTCCAGGCAACCTTAGGCAATTACCTATCGTTTGTACCTAGTGTGGGCAAAAGCTTTTTCGGAGCGATTTTTTTATGAATTAAAAAAAGGGATGGTAGGGTCACCCAACCCCAAATTTGGACCTCAAATTAAAAAGTTCCGTAACTTTACCAACCTTGGTCTTTGGGTCCAGGCAACCTTAGGTAATTGCCTATCATTTGTGCATAATGTGGACAAAAGATTCGCCATAGGGAGTTTTTTATGAATTAAACAAGGGGGAGGTAGGGTCACCCTACCCCAACTTTGGACCTCAATTTAAAAAGTTCTGTTACCTTACCCACCTGGGTCTTTGAATCCAGGCAACCTTAGGCAATTACCTATCATTTGTACCTAGTGTGGACAAAAGTTTTGCCGGAGGGATTTTTTATGAATAAAGAAAAAGGAGTGGTAGGGTCACCCAACCCGAACTTTGGACCTCAATTGAAAAAGTTCCGTTACTTTAACCACC
Organism: Mytilus californianus; assembly: GCF_021869535.1. Taxonomy (NCBI): domain Eukaryota; kingdom Metazoa; phylum Mollusca; class Bivalvia; order Mytilida; family Mytilidae; genus Mytilus; species Mytilus californianus. Next base: position 669,650 of record NW_026262703.1, read on the forward strand.
TGGGTCTTTGGGTCCAGGCAACCTTCGGAAATTGCCTATCATTTATACCTAGTGTGGACAAAAGCTTTGCCGTAGGGATTTTCTTATGAATTAAAGAAGGGGGTAGTAGGGTCACTCTAGCCCAACTTTGGACCTCAATTGAAAAAGTTCCGTAACTTTAACCACCTGGGTCTTCTAATCCAGGCAACCTTAGGTAATTGCCTATCATTTGTACCTAGTGTGGACAAAAGCTTTGCCGTAGGAATTTTTTTAAGAATTAAAGAAGAGGGTGGTAGCTAGGGTCACCCTACTCCAAATTTGGACCTCAACTAAAACAATTCCGTAACTTTACCCCCTGGGTCTTTGGGTCAAAGCAGTCTTAGGCAATTGCCTATCATTTGTACCTTGTGTGGACAAAAGCTTTGCTGTAGGGAATTTTTTTATGAATTAAAGAAGGGGGTGGCAGGGTCATCCAACCCAAACTTTGGACCTCAATTAAAAAAGTTCGTAACTTTACCCACTTGGGTCTTTGGGTCCAGGCAACCATTGGTAATTGCCGATCATTTGTACATAGTGTGGACAAAAGCTTTGCCGTAGGGATTTTTTTATGAATTAAAAAAGGGGGTTGTAAGATCACCCAACCCAAACTTTGGACCTCAATTGAAAAAGTTCCGTAACTTTACCCACCTGGATTTTTGGGACCAGGCAACATTCGGCAATTGCCTATCATTTATACCTAGTGTGGACAAAAGCTTTGCCGTAGGGAATTTTTTATGAATTAAAGAAGGGGGTGGTAGGGTCATCCTACCCCAACTTTGGACCTCAACTAAAAAAGTTGCGTAACTTTACGCACCTGGGTCTTTAGGTCCAGGCAACATTAGGCAATTGACTATCATTTGTACCTAGTGTGGACAAAAGCTTTGCCGTAGGGATTTTTTTATGAATTAAAGAAGGGGGTTGTAGGGTCACCCTACCCAACTTTGGACCTCAATTAAAAAAGTTCCGAAATTCAACCACCGTGGTCTTTGGATCCAGGCACCCTTGAGCAATTGCCTATCATTTGTACCTAGTGTGGACAAAAGCTTTCCCGAAGAGACTTTTTTATGAATTGAAGTTGAGAGGTGGTAGGGTCACCCTACCCCAAATTTGGACCTCAATTAAAACAATTCCTTAACTTTACCCCCTGGGTTTTTGGGTCCAGGCAACCTTAGGCATTTGCCTATCATTTGTACCTTGTGTGGACAAAAGCTTTGCCGTAGGGAATTTATTTATGAATTAAAAAAGGGGAGGGGTAGGGTCACCCAACACCAACTTTGGACCTCAATTGAAAAAGTTTCGTAACTTTACACACCTGGGTCTTTGGGTACAGGCAACCTTCGGCAATTGCCTATCACTTATACCTAGTGTGGACAAAAGCTTTGCCGTAGGGAATTTTTTATGAATTAAAGAAGGGGGTGGTAGGGTCATCCTACCCCAACTTTAGACCTCAATTTAAAAAGTTCCGAAATTCAACCACCTTGGTGTATGGGTCCAGGCACCCTTGAGCAATTGCCTATCATTTATACCTAGTGTGGACAAAAGCTTTCCCGAAGAGACTTTTTTATGAATTGAAGTTGAGAGGTGGTAGGGTCACCCTACCCCAAATTTGGACCTCAATTAAAACAATTCCTTAACTTTACCCCCTGGGTCTTTGGGTCCAGGCAACCTTAGGCATTTGCCTATCATTTGTACCTTGTGTGGACAAAAGCTTTGCCGTAGGGAATTTATTTATGAACAAGAAATGAATGTAACAGGATGCTGTTACGAAGTCTCCCAAACGAAGCTCCCATAATTCGTAATTCCCAGGGTCGCCTGACATTGGGCAACTTCCAGTGAAAATTGGTTAGGTCCAGTAAAGTTATATGCATTAGTGATGCCTGGGGACTAACGTTGTATATCATTCAAATCATCTTGGCATGACAAACCAGAATATATATGGTTTAGGGGTGGGGATCTCGACCATTTACAAGATACTAGAACATTGGGGGTGGGGAGGAACCCCTGGGGACTGGCCCTATACGTCATTCAAATGTTCATTACATGACGAACAGGAATATATATGGTTTAGGGGTGGGGATCTCAACCATTTACAAGATATTAGAACATTGGGGGTGGGGGGACCCCTGGGGACTGACCGTATACGTCATTCAAATGTTCGAGACATGACAAATAGGAATATATATGGTTTAGGGGTGGGGATCTCAACCATTTACAAGATATTAGAACTTTCTCAAATGGCAGGGGGTCGGGATGACCCCTGGGGACTAACCCTGTATATCATTCAAACCATCTTAGCATGACAAACCAGAATATATATGGTTTAGGGGTGGGGATCTTGACCACTTACAAGATATTAGAACTTTCTTAATGGCAGGGGGTGGGGGTGAACCCTGGGGACTTACCCTGTATTTCATTTGAAGTGCTTTATCATGACAAACCAGAATATATATGGTTTAGGGGTGGGGATCTCGACCATTTACAAGATATTAGAACTTTCTCAAATGGCAGGGGGTCGGGATAACCCCTGGGGACTAACCCTGTATATCATTCAAACCATCTTAGCATGACAAACCAGAATATATATGGTTTAGGGGTGGGGATCTTGACCACTTAGAAGATATTAGAACTTTCTTAAATGGTAGGGGGTGGGGGTGACCCCTGGGGACTAACCCTGTATTTCATTTGATGTGCTTTGTCATGACAAACCAGAATATATATGGTTTAGGGGTGGGGATCTCGACCATTTACAAGATATTAGAACTTTCTCAAATGGCAGGGGGTCGGGGTGACCCCTGGGGACTAACCCTGTATATCATTCAAACCATCTTAGCATAACAAACCAAAATATATATGGTTTAGGGGTGGGGATCTTGACCACTTACAAGGTATTAGAACTTTCTTAAATGGCAGGGGGTGGGGGTGACCCTTGGGACTAACCCTGTATTTCATTTAATGGGCTTTATCATTTAGAACATTTTCAATTAAAAAGATTGTGTCTATCACAAACGGTTTTCAATTTATAATCATTTGAAAATTTAAAAAAATAAAATCCCATAGGGTTCTATAGTAAAACCCTCTTTTCTTTTTGCCCCTCAAAGTACCCCTTTATAAACCCCATTGCACAAACAAAACCCTGATTGCACCACTAGACATGTTAGTCTAACATATTGTGAAACCCTAAGTTAATCTGACAAGCGGTTTTGGAGAACGGGTGCGGACAAGTTCAAATTTAAAAGCGGCGGAAGAAGAAGAAGAAAAAGAAGAAGAAGAAGAAGAAGAAGAAGAAGAAGAAGAACTGAGCAAAAACAATAAGTCTTCCCAAACTTCGTTTGGGAGACTTAATTAAAAAAGGGGAGCGGTAGGGTCACCTAACACCAACTTTGGACCTCAATTGAAAAAGTTTCGTAACTTTACCCACCTGGGTCTTTGGGTACAGGCAACCTTCGGCAATTGCCTATCACTTATACCTAGTGTGGACAAAAGCTTTGCCGTAGGGAATTTTTTATCAATTAAAGAAGGGGGTGGTAGGGTCATCCTACCCCAACTTTGGACCTCAATTAAAAAAGTTGCGTAACTTTACGCACCTGGGTCTTTAGGTCATGGCAACCTTAGGCAATTGACTATCATTTGTACCTAGTGTGGACAAAAGCTTTGCCGTAGGGAATTTTTTATGAATTAAAGAAGGGGGTGGTAGGGTCACCCTACCCAAACTTTGGACCTCAATTGAAAAAGTTCTGTAACCTAACCCACCTGTGTCTTTGGGTCCAGGCAACCTTAGGCAATTACCTATCATTTGTACCTAGTGTGGGCAAAAGCTTTTTCGGAGCGATTTTTTTATGAATTAAAAAAAGGGATGGTAGGGTCACCCAACCCCAAATTTGGACCTCAAATTAAAAAGTTCCGTAACTTTACCAACCTTGGTCTTTGGGTCCAGGCAACCTTAGGTAATTGCCTATCATTTGTGCATAATGTGGACAAAAGATTCGCCGTAGGGAGTTTTTTATGAATTAAACAAGGGGGAGGTAGGGTCACCCTACCCCAACTTTGGACCTCAATTTAAAAAGTTCTGTTACCTTACCCACCTGGGTCTTTGAATCCAGGCAACCTTAGGCAATTACCTATCATTTGTACCTAGTGTGGACAAAAGTTTTGCCGGAGGGATTTTTTATGAATAAAGAAAAAGGAGTGGTAGGGTCACCCAACCCGAACTTTGGACCTCAATTGAAAAAGTTCCGTTACTTTAACCACCTGGGTCTTTGGGTCCAGGCAACCTTCGGCAATTGCCTATCATTTATACCTAGTGTGGACAAAAGCTTTGCCGTAGGGATTTTCTTATGAATTAAAGAAGGGGGTAGTAGGGTCACTCTAGCCCAACTTTGGACCTCAATTGAAAAAGTTCCGTAACTTTAACCACCTGGGTCTTCTAATCCAGGCAACCTTAGGTAATTGCCTATCATTTGTACCTAGTGTGGACAAAAGCTTTGCCGTAGGAATTTTTTTAAGAATTAAAGAAGAGGGTGGTAGCTAGGGTCACCCTACTCCAAATTTGGACCTCAACTAAAACAATTCCGTAACTTTACCCCCTGGGTCTTTGGGTCAAAGCAGTCTTAGGCAATTGCCTATCATTTGTACCTTGTGTGGACAAAAGCTTTGCTGTAGGGAATTTTTTTATGAATTAAAGAAGGGGGTGGCAGGGTCATCCAACCCAAACTTTGGACCTCAATTAAAAAAGTTCGTAACTTTACCCACTTGGGTCTTTGGGTCCAGGCAACCATTGGTAATTGCCTATCATTTGTACATAGTGTGGACAAAAGCTTTGCCGTAGGGATTTTTTTATGAATTAAAAAAGGGGGTTGTAAGATCACCCAACCCAAACTTTGGACCTCAATTGAAAAAGTTCCGTAACTTTACCCACCTGGATTTTTGGGACCAGGCAACATTCGGCAATTGCCTATCATTTATACCTAGTGTGGACAAAAGCTTTGCCGTAGGGAATTTTTTATGAATTAAAGAAGGGGGTGGTAGGGTCATCCTACCCCAACTTTGGACCTCAACTAAAAAAGTTGCGTAACTTTACGCACCTGGGTCTTTAGGTCCAGGCAACATTAGGCAATTGACTATCATTTGTACCTAGTGTGGACAAAAGCTTTGCCGTAGGAATTTTTTATGAATTAAAGAAGGGGGTTGTAGGGTCACCCTACCCAACTTTGGACCTCAATTAAAAAAGTTCCGAAATTCAACCACCGTGGTCTTTGGATCCAGGCACCCTTGAGCAATTGCCTATCATTTGTACCTAGTGTGGACAAAAGCTTTGCTGAAGAGACTTTTTTATGAATTGAAGTTGAGAGGTGGTAGGGTCACCCTACCCCAAATTTGGACCTCAATTAAAACAATTCCTTAACTTTACCCCCTGGGTCTTTGGGTCCAGGCAACCTTAGGCATTTGCCTATCATTTGTACCTTGTGTGGACAAAAGCTTTGCCGTAGAAAATTTATTTATGAATTAAAAAAGGGGAGTGGTAGGGTCACCAAACACCAAGTTTGGACCTCAATTGAAAAAGTTTCGTAACTTTACACACCTGGGTCTTTGGGTACAGGCAACCTTCGGCAATTGCCTATCACTTATACCTAGTGTGGACAAAAGCTTTGCCGTAGGGAATTTTTTATGAATTAAAGAAGGGGGTGGTAGGGTCATCTTACCCCAACTTTGGACCTCAATTTAAAAAGTTCCGAAATTCAACCACCTTGGTGTATGGGTCCAGGCACCCTTGAGCAATTGCCTATCATTTATACCTAGTGTGGACAAAAGCTTTGCCGAAGAGACTTCTTTATGAATTGAAGTTGAGAGGTGGTAGGGTCACCCTACCCCAAATTTGGACCTCAATTAAAACAATTCCTTAACTTTACCCCCTGGGTCTTTGGGTCCAGGCAACCTTAGGCATTTGCCTATCATTTGTACCTTGTGTGGACAAAAGCTTTGCCGTAGGGAATTTATTTATGAACAAGAAATGAATGTAACAGGATGCTGTTACGAAGTCTCCCAAACGAAGCTCCCATAATTCGTAATTCCCAGGGTCGCCTGACATTGGGCAACTTCCAGTGAAAATTGGTTAGGTCCAGTAAAGTTATATGCATTAGTGATGCCTGGGGACTAACGTTGTATATCATTCAAATCATCTTGGCATGACAAACCAGAATATATATGGTTTAGGGGTGGGGATCTCGACCATTTACAAGATACTAGAACATTGGGGGTGGGGAGGAACCCCTGGGGACTGGCCCTATACGTCATTCAAATGTTCATTACATGACGAACAGGAATATATATGGTTTAGGGGTGGGGATCTCAACCATTTACAAGATATTAGAACATTGGGGGTGGGGGGACCCCTGGGGACTGACCGTATACGTCATTCAAATGTTCGAGACATGACAAATAGGAATATATATGGTTTAGGGGTGGGGATCTCAACCATTTACAAGATATTAGAACTTTCTCAAATGGCAGGGGGTCGGGATGACCCCTGGGGACTAACCCTGTATATCATTCAAACCATCTTAGCATGACAAACCAGAATATATATGGTTTAGGGGTGGGGATCTTGACCACTTACAAGATATTAGAACTTTCTTAATGGCAGGGGGTGGGGGTGAACCCTGGGGACTTACCCTGTATTTCATTTGAAGTCCTTTATCATGACAAACCAGAATATATATGGTTTAGGGGTGGGGATCTCGACCATTTACAAGATATTAGAACTTTCTCAAATGGCAGGGGGTCGGGATAACCCCTGGGGACTAACCCTGTATATCATTCAAACCATCTTAGCATGACAAACCAGAATATATATGGTTTAGGGGTGGGGATCTTGACCACTTAGAAGATATTAGAACTTTCTTAAATGGTAGGGGGTGGGGGTGACCCCTGGGGACTAACCCTGTATTTCATTTGATGTGCTTTGTCATGACAAACCAGAATATATATGGTTTAGGGGTGGGGATCTCGACCATTTACAAGATATTAGAACTTTCTCAAATGGCAGGGGGTCGGGGTGACCCCTGGGGACTAACCCTGTATATCATTCAAACCATCTTAGCATAACAAACCAAAATATATATGGTTTAGGGGTGGGGATCTTGACCACTTACAAGGTATTAGAACTTTCTTAAATGGCAGGGGGTGGGGGTGACCCTTGGGACTAACCCTGTATTTCAATTAATGGGCTTTATCATTTAGAACATTTTCAATTAAAAAGATTGTGTCTATCACAAACGGTTTTCAATTTATAATCATTTGAAAATTAAAAAAAATAAAATCCCATAGGGTTCTATAGTAAAACTCTCTTTTCTTTTTGCCCCTCAAAGTACCCCTTTATAAACCCCATTGCACAAACAAAACCCTGATTGCACCACTAGACATGTTAGTCTAACATATTGTGAAACCCTAAGTTAATCTGACAAGCGGTTTTGGAGAACGGGTGCGGACAAGTTCAAATTTAAAAGCGGCGGAAGAAGAAGAAGAAGAAGAAGAAGAAGAAGAATAAGAACTGAGCAAAAACAATAAGTCTTCCCAAACTTCGTTTGGGAGACTTAATTAAAAAAGGGGAGGGGTAGGGTCACCTAACACCAACTTTGGACCTCAATTGAAAAAGTTTCGTAACTTTACCCACCTGGGTCTTTGGGTACAGGCAACCTTCGGCAATTGCCTATCACTTATACCTAGTGTGGACAAAAGCTTTGCCGTAGGGAATTTTTTATCAATTAAAGAAGGGGGTGGTAGGGTCATCCTACCCCAACTTTGGACCTCAATTAAAAAAGTTGCGTAACTTTACGCACCTGGGTCTTTAGGTCATGGCAACCTTAGGCAATTGACTATCATTTGTACCTAGTGTGGACAAAGGCTTTGCCGTAGGGATTTTTTTATGAATTAAAGAAGGGGGTTGTAGGGTCACCCTACCCAACTTTGGACCTCAATTAAAAAAGTTCCGAAATTCAACCACCGTGGTCTTTGGATCCAGGCACCCTTGAGCAATTGCCTATCATTTGTACCTAGTGTGGACAAAAGCTTTGCTGAAGAGACTTTTTTATGAATTAAAGAAGGGGGTGGTAGGGTCAGCCTACCCCAACTTTGGACCTCAATTACAAAAAAGTTCCGTAACTTTACCCACCCGGGTCTTTGGGTTGAGGCAACCTTAGGTAATTGCCTATCATCTGTTCCTAGTGTGGACAAAAGCTTTGCCGTAGGGATTTTTTATGAGTTAAAGAAAGGGGGTGGTAGGGTCACCCTACCCCAACTTTGGACCTCAATCAAACAAGTTCCGTAACCTTACCCACCTGGGTCTTTGGGTCCTAGTAACCTTAGGCAATTACCTATCAATCGTACCTAGTGTGGACAAAAGCTTTGCCGTAGGGATTTTTTATGAATTAAAAAAAGGGGTGGTAGGGTCAGCCAACCAAAACTTTGGACCTCAATTGAAAAGGTTCTGTAACTTTACCCACCTGGGTCTTTGGGTCCAGGCAACCTTCGGCAATTGCCTATCATTTACACCTAGTGTAATTAAAAAGCTTTGCAGTAGGGATTTTTTTATGAATTAAAGAAGGGGGGTGGTAGGGTCACCCTACCCCCACTTTGGACCTCAATTAAAAAAGTTCCTTAACTTTACCCACTTGGGTCTTTAAGTCCAGGCAACCTTATGCAATTGCTTATCTTTCACACCTAGTGTGGATAAAAGCTTTGCAGTAGGGATTTTTTATGAAGTAAAAAAAGGGGTGGTATGGTCACCCTACCCCAAATTTGGACCTCCGTAACTTTACCCCTTGGGTCTTTGGGTCCAGGCAACCTTAGGCATTTGCCTATAATTTGTACCTTGTGTGGACAAAAGCTTTGCGTTGGGAATTTTTTTATGAATTAAAAAAGGGGGGTGGTAGGGTCACCCAACACCAACTTTGGACCTCAATTGAAAAAGTTCCGTAACTTTACCCACCTGGATCTTTGGGAACAGGCAACCTTCGGCAATTGCCTATCATTCATACCTGGTGTGGACAAAAGCTTTGCCGTAGGGAATTTTTGAATGAATTGAAGAAGGGGGGCGGTAGGGTCGCCTTACCCCAACTTTGGACCTCAATTAAAAAATTCCGTAATTAACTTTACCCATCTTGGTCTTTGGGTCCAGGCAACTTTTGGCAATTGCCTATCATTTGAACCTAGTGTAGATAAAAGCTTGGCCGTAGGGAATTTTTTATGAATTAAAGAAGGGGGTTGGTAGAGTAAACCTACCCCAGCTTTGGACCTCAATTAAAAAAGTTCCGTAACTTTACCCACCTGGGTCTTTGGGTCCAGGCAACCTTAGGCAATTGCCTGTCATTTGTACCTAGTGTGGACAAAAGCTTTGCCGTAGGAATTTTTTGATGAATTGAAGAAGGGGGGTGGGGGGTGGAAGAGTTACTCTACCTCAACTTTGGACCTCAATTTAAAAAGTTCCGTAACTTTACCCACCTGGGTCTTTGGGTCCAGTAAACCTTTGGCAATCGCCTATCATTTTAACCTTGTGTGGTCAAAAGCTTTGCCGTAGAGATTTTTTTATGAATTAAAGAAGGGGTTGGTAGGGTCACCCTACCCTAACTTTGGACCTCAATTAAAAAAATTCAGTAATTAACTTTACCCACCTGGTTCTTTGGGTCCAGGCAACCTTTGGCAATTGTCTATTATTTGTACCTAGTGTGGACAAAAGCTTTACTGAAGAGACTTTATATGAATTAAAGAAGGGGGGTGGTAGGGTCACCCTACCCCCACTTTGGACCTCAATTAAAAAAGTTCCTTAACTTTACCCACCTGGGTCTTTGGGTACAGGCAACCTTCGGCAATTGCCTATCATTCATACCTGGTGTGGACAAAAGCTTTGCCGTAAGGAATTTTTTAATGAACTGAAGAAGGGGGGCGGTAGGGTCGCCTTATCCCAACTTTGGACCTCAATTAAAAAATTCCGTAATTAACTTTACCCATCTTGGTCTTTGGGTCCAGGCAACTTTTGGCAATTGCCTATCATTTGTACCTAGTGTGGACAAAAGCTTTGCCATAGAGATCTTTTTATAAATTGAAGTGGGGAGGTTGTTGGGTGACCCTCCCCAAACTTTAGACCTCAATTAAAAAAGTTCCGTAACTTTACCCACCTGGGTCTTTGGGTCCAGGCAACCTTCGGCAATTGCCTATCATTTGAACCTAGTGTAGATAAAAGCTTTGCCGTAGGGAATTTTTTATGAATTAAAGAAGGGGGTTGGTAGAGTAAACCTACCCCAGCTTTGGACCTCAATTAAAAAAGTTCCGTAACTTTACCCACCTGGGTCTTTGGGTCTAGGCAACCTTAGGCAATTGCCTGTCATTTGTACCTAGTGTGGACAAAAGCTTTGCCGTAGGAATGTTTTGATGAATTGAAGAAGGGGGGTGGGGGTGGAAGAGTTACTCTACCTCAACTTTGGACCTCAATTTAAAAAGTTCCGTAACTTTACCCACCTGGGTCTTTAGGTCCAGTAAACCTTTGGCAATCGCCTATCATTTTAACCTTGTGTGGTCAAAAGCTTTGCCGTAGAGATTTTTTTATGAATTAAAGAAGGGGTTGGTAGGGTCACCCTACCCTAACTTTGGACCTCAATTAAAAAAATTCAGTAATTAACTTTACCCACCTGGTTCTTTGGGTCCAGGCAACCTTTGGCAATTGTCTATTATTTGTACCTAGTGTGGACAAAAGCTTTACTGAAGAGACTTTATATGAATTAAAGAAGGGGGGTGGTAGGGTCACCCTACCCCCACTTTGGACCTCAATTAAAAAAGTTCCTTAACTTTACCCACCTGGGTCTTTGGGTACAGGCAACCTTCGGCAATTGCCTATCATTCATACCTGGTGTGGACAAAAGCTTTGCCGTAAGGAATTTTTTAATGAACTGAAGAAGGGGTTGGTAGGGTCACCCTACCCTAACTTTGGACCTCAATTAAAAAAATTCAGTAATTAACTTTACCCACCTGGTTTTTTGGGTCCAGGCAACCTTTGGCAATTGTCTATTATTTGTACCTAGTGTGGACAAAAGCTTTACTGAAGAGACTTTTTTATGAATTAAAGAAGGGGGGTGGTAGGGTCACCCTACCCCCACTTTGGACCTCAATTAAAAAAGTTCCTTAACTTTACCCACTTGGGTCTTTAAGTCCAGTCAACCTTATGCAATTGCCTATCTTTCACACCTAGTGTGGATAAAAGCTTTGCAGTAGGGATTTTTTATGAATTAAAAAAAGGGGTGGTATGGTCACCCTACCCCAAATTTGGACCTCCGTAACTTTACCCCCTGGGTCTTTGGGTCCAGGCAACTTTAGGCATTTGCCTATAATTTGTACCTTGTGTGGACAAAAGCTTTGCCGTAGGGAATTTTTTTATGAATTAAAAAAGGGGGTTGGTAGGGTCACCCAACACCAACTTTGGACCTCAATTGAAAAAGTTCCGTAACTTTACCCACCTGGGTCTTTGGGTCCAGGCAACTTTTGGCAATTGCCTATCATTTGTACCTAGTGTGGACAAAAGCTTTGCCATAGAGATCTTTTTATAAATTGAAGTGGGGAGATGGTCCAACTTTGGACCTCAATTAAAAAAGTTCCGTAACTTTACCCACCTGGGTCTTTGGGCCCAGGCAATCTTAGATAATTGCCTATCATTTGTTCCTAGTGTGGACAAAAGCTTTGCCGTAGGGATTTTTTTATGAATTAAAGAAGGGGGGTTGTTGGAGTACCCTCCCCAAACTTTAGACCTCAATTAAAAAAGTTCCGTAACTTTACCCACCTGGGTCTTTGGGTCCAGGCAACCTTCGGCAATTGCCTATCATTTGAACCTAGTGTAGATAAAAGCTTTGCCGTAGGGAATTTTTTATGAATTAAAGAAGGGGGTTGGTAGAGTAAACCTACCCCAGCTTTGGACCTCAATTAAAAAAGTTCCGTAACTTTACCCACCTGGGTCTTTGGGTCCAGGCAACCTTAGGCAATTGCCTGTCATTTGTACCTAGTGTGGACAAAAGCTTTGCCGTAGGAATTTTTTGATGAATTGAAGAAGGGGGGGTGGGGGGTGGAAGAGTTACTCTACCTCAACTTTGGACCTCAATTTAAAAAGTTCCGTAACTTTACCCACCTGGGTCTTTGGGTCCAGTAAACCTTTGGCAATCGCCTATCATTTTAACCTTGTGTGGTCAAAAGCTTTGCCGTAGAGATTTTTTTTATGAATTAAAGAAGGGGGTGATAGGGTCACCCTACCCTAACTTTGGACCTCAATTAAAAAAATTCAGTAATTAACTTTACCCACCTGGTTCTTTGGGTCCAGGCAACCTTTGGCAATTGTCTATTATTTGTACCTAGTGTGGACAAAAGCTTTACTGAAGAGACTTTTTTATGAATTGCAGAGTCACCTTGATTTATGTTTGAATTTCTCATAAATTTTTGTCACAAATAAGCAAACACGTAATTGTAAGAATACAAGGATATATTAAATACAGTTTTTTTTTTACATGTTTAAATGGTTTATTAATTCCGGATATTAATCGCTGAATCGCGAAGTGTTAGTTGGTGTGTTTCCCTCAATTTTGGTTTGTGGCCCGGATTTGTTTTTGTCTCAATCGATTTATGACTTTCGAACAGCAGTATACTACTGGTGTCTTTACTAAAATGTTCATCAAATTCTAATTGACGTACATGTACTGTTCAGTTAATTATTAAATGATATGAGCAAATCAGCCCTAATACGGATAAATCAGCATATGAAATACCGATGACGTTCCACTGTCGATATTAATCAAGAGATAATATTGCTTTTCGAACAGGGCCAATACGGAAAAAAACAATACCAATACGGAAAAGAGCCGTATTGGCCTATGGGCTAATACGGGACGTTTACTTCCGGTTTCAATTTTCTTACACCTTACTAATCGTTATGCATAAAAACATTGTATTATTTCTTTTTAACTTACAATCATAGAATAAAAAGTTTTAATGATGTTAAGTGTTTTGTAACGTCTTGAAGTCTTGAAACGGATATATTTCACAGCCTTTTTGGGTACGACTTTCGATTTTTGACATTCTTTCATTTCCGTTGATCATTTAGCAGAACGCAGACGATCCAGGAGCACGAAGAGTGAGAATAGTTAAACTCTCTGATTTATTCTTCCTAGCTACTTTATTTTTTTCTGGATAAAATGAATTGTAATAGCAAATTTTTGGGTTATTGGACAAGAAATCAGAAATTACATCTGAAAATGTTGACAAAAAATCCATGGACGTGAAATATGCAAAAGACATGTTCTCCCAAGTTCAGATATGAAATTCTGTATCTTCTTCACGGTAAGTTTCTCTAAAATCATTTAATAAAAGTGTTATGAACTGGCTGTTTCTGTATTGGCTCTGTTATAGATTCTCGATCAGCTGTATTTGCCCTCGACTCTTTGAGTTCTCGGGTCCAATACAGCTAACCTCGAATCTATAACAGGGCAAAAACAGAAACAGCCAGTTGATAACACAGTGTACTGCTCCTGACATCATTGTATATTATTTATATTACATGAACACCCTGTGACTATTTTAAATAGACAGGTCTGTGAATTACTAGTAATCATCCCGAAACAAACGCTATGTGTAACTCAAACTTTATTAAACTAAAAATGGAGCGTAGCTGGTTGGCTCTTACTCTAAATGCGACCGGTTATTTTGTGATTTGTTGTTGTTTAAAATACAAAATGAGATTGAGTAACCCGTTGTTTTAATTTTATTTGCAGACATTTAATTGAAAAACTTACCTCAGAATTTTGGCACAGTGACTGTACGATTCATTCCCTTTTTCAATATCTGTCGTTGTACATATTACAAATATGTATGACACGTAGTGATAAATTTTCAAAGCTTTTTTCAAGCGAGTACTAACACTTTTCAAGGTAAATTCGCTATTAAAATACGTTATATTCATGTAAATTTTCGGATCAATGACACAGTAGTAACAAACTCACCAAAAATATTTGAATATATATGCATGAACGTCTATAACTTTAAGGCGATGTGATGTATATCAACCTGACTTTCGTGTGAGCTTGACCATTGAGCTCAAGATCAAAATGCTGGAATTTTAAGAAACTGAATTGCAATCAGGCGCTCCTGATGCTCCAGTAAGTTCTGTTTCACGTCAAACAAATACACGATTCAGGTTGTTTTGATCTTCAATATGAAAAGTTAGAAATTTCAATGTTTTATTAGTTGAAAATGCTTGCAGACAAAAAAAAGATAGATATTTCAATGGAAACAGCTAGTTGTGTTCTCAATGTTCTACTTATGAACTATGACGAAAACATACAACGAACGTACAAAATAAATATCGACGAACGGTACACAACGCACAGTTTCCGGAATCAAGCATCCATTGGTAATACTCGTATATATTCAGGTAAGCATCTACGACTAGCATGCATTTCAAATTGTAAATATCATCCATATTAAAGTCATCTAAAGACTATTTTCACCCCCAGTTTTTGGTGGGGTTCGTGAATTTGTCTCCATTTCTTTTTAGCTATACACCAGTACATACTATTTTCCTCGAGTGTAAGATGTCGTGGGTTCGAACTCCGACCGGTTCAAACCAAGGTTACAAAGAAGGCTTTATATTTAAAATATATAATCATGTTTTCGTCTTGAGTAGATATTTAATTTGACGCTGGATGTTAAACAGATATTAATCCGTTCATCCATCAGTTCTGTTTTAATTCTTGAAAAAAAACCCAAATAACTTTACATGCGATTTTTTTTATTTTGCTTCAAGTAATGAGTGCTAATATTCTATATTTATATATAACCGGTGCTGATCTGCAATGTGCAGGTTCAACAGGAGTTCAGCTAACATTTCCATTTTGATCTTAATAAAAAAAAAATCCTTGAAGTTGGATGCCTCCCCCTGTTTTTTGACACGCACACCGCGCCTTCAGCTGCACGCCCCTAATGATAAGATTAAAGAACAATGTATTCACTTATCAAATCAGAATAAAAAACATTTGTTTAAACTTTTGGTCAAATAGTTCAGCGAAGATAAGAAAAATCGTAATATCTGAAATTGTAAATTTTCACTCTTTTGTGAAAATTGATATTCTTTAATACTTATTTTTTTTTTCTATATTTCCTTTCTGAAAAAAAAACTATACAATAAGCATAAGTCATCAGAATAGATAAGTTGTTTCACCTTTTCAGCACCTTCTGTTTATGACTGGTGCTGTTGTAGTTATATAAGTAAGCTATAAAGTCTTGTTGCTAGATAATTAAATATCGGCAGAAGAAAATGTGAATTACAAGAAATCAGATCGATGCTTGGGATGAAAGGTCAAACAACAAAATGAAAATTATTGTCTCATTTCATTTTTAGCATAAGGTACCTTGAAATAGTAAATGTTTTATCTGATTATTTTTCAATGAAACAAAATTCTATAGAGGCCCTAGTACTAGGGATTGGAAAAATGCCTGATCATTGATCTCCACCATCACGCTGAGGAGGAGAAGTTGGATCATGGCAATTGGGTTTTTTGGGGGGATAGACCAATCGAGTAACCCCCGGAAAAATATTGGCATGGGGAAACATAGCTATAGGACACCTGAAATTCTTTTAGCAAAAGCATCAAAGATGGAAAAACCCAAAATACTTCTTTCGCAATGTGTCGATACGATATTTTGTACATGATATCAATTTCAAACTAACCCTGCGTATCGAAACACTTATCCAAACTTTGTAAACGTTATCTCCTCGGGGTTTTTTTTCTCAATAAGATCTCCTTCATTAATGTAAAGAACATTATGGATTATTAATTCGATAGGAAGCATCAGTAAGTCTGATTTGTTGTATATTGTAAGGTACATACGTCTTGGTTTTCCCATGCAATTAACTTCATCCACATAGTTCAGTTTCAGGGTTGCGTTTTTGGCTTTTTATTTTATTTTTAGTAACTAGAAATGATTATTCTTAACATTGCTTTTTCATTAGAATAAAAAAACCAAATCATAATATACGACCATGAAAAATAATTATAATGCGAGATAAATATTGGTGCCTTGCCACTTTTGTTTAAAAAATCTCACTCTGTTTCCTCACCTTTAAATATTGCAAATTACTTAATGATTGTTCATGATTATTAATAGATATTTTTGCATCAGTCTGAAAGAAGTATGCACACTTTCTCCGTCGTGACGAACACCACCTTCCGGTAATGCTCATGTTACCAACATGTAAGGGTATTATTGTGTATGTAGTAAGAAATTTCGAAAAGGAAAATAGAACGTTCTATGTTGTTCAATAAATCATACGGTGTAGCGTTTCATTTCTAAAGGAGAGCAAACTTGTTTGTACTTTTTGTGCATTCAACGGTTCATTTCGTGTGTATTTCTTCCATTTCTTTTAAATATATTTTTTTTACGTTTAATAAAACGTTATGAACGGGTATGCCAAGATCTAATGACATGCGCGATCCTTATATATAGTCTTGCAGGCAGTTTTATATTTGACCGTAGCTGTTAATGAATATGAGCGTCTGTTTAGACATTGACTATAGCTTCAAGATGCAGGTTGGAGATATCGTCTTTTGTAAAACTTGTTTCGACCGGCAATATCATTCAAAGCTAGCTATATCAAGTGTTGATTATAATGAAATCAATCATGGGTTTTTTTTAAAGATGCTTGTTAATACAAATTTTCAAAAATGTTCTAGCCAGTATTTATATGCCTAAACTGTTTTGCATAGAACGAACGTAAAGTTTATTTCTTTAGGTTCACGTTTCATTTATTCACATTACGATTTATGTATTTCAAACACGTTTTGTCATGCAGGTCTAATGTCTTCAAGTATTTATATAATTGTGATGTTTCTTTTCACGTTTGGTGTTTAATTCTAGTATTTTGACACCGTCAAATACGCAGGCAATGCCTATCTGCATATATATCCTATAAATTTGATTACCAGTTGGACTTCATGGCAAAACTTTAAGATGTAAAAAAACAAGAACAAAAGTAAAAGTAAAACAATAAGAAATGTACAAAATTTATTTACCAGACAAATATAAAACAATGATTAGTGTAAACAACATGCACTTACACAACATATATACACAGATAAAGAAAAGTGTAAACAATTAATCAAACTTTGTCAACTATTCTTCTTATTGCCTTAAAAATCAGTTTACACGGATTTTTTTCTTCTTTCGAATTCTTACATTTGTATAATCCGTTAAATGTATCAGCTGAAACAATACATAAAAACAATAACCAATAAAAACAATTAAACTTTATCTGAACCTACTCAATGTGTTAAAATGCATACTGTTATAAAAGAATTAACTGTTTATCTCTGTTCTTAATATGCTAGACTTTAAATATCAACAGTATTTGTTGATTCAGGTTATTTTATAACTAATTAAGCACATATAATGAAATTAGTTTTTATCTAAAATCTACTTCTGATGTAATATCATCAGATTTAAGCCTCGTAATCGTTTTCGAATTAGGCACAATAGACTTGTAATGATTATATTTAAAACAATGACCTTTGGTTAAAAGCTATTTGTAAAGATAAGAAGAGAATTGTATAAACATTTCTACACTGTCACTATTTACACTTTGCATGGTCAGCCGGGTCCTTTCAACAACTTTTTGTTGGGTCCAAGTTGTAGGTTCAAGATGAATTGTTCGTCCCTATTTCAGAGAGATTAGTGTTTTCTTTATTAAATAGCCGTTTGATATTCTACCCTTTAGACATGTTAGAATAGCCTGACAACTTGCCTGAACTCTAAGGCGTGATATCAGATTATACAATATTGTCACTTGTTGGAGACAATGTGTACGTATACTTTTTAGGAATTTTTTTATCTTTTTTTTTCTCGACTTTTTTTTTTTGCATTGAATTGTGTTCTAGTAAATTAGAATAAGAAATAAAAATACATTATATTGCATTCCATGTCGTAAGGTAGAAAGTAATCGACAAGATTTCTTTTCCAAACCAATTTTAACAGACGATCTAGTGCGAGTTAACCTAATGTAATGTATAGACAATAACTAGTTAGTGTCTTTTAATATCAGCTGTATTTACGAGGCTGAGAAACAGGTCGTGCCGAGTACAAATACAGCTGATATTTAAAGACACTAACCAGTTATTATCTTTATCCTGCAATTCATTTTATATCTTGTTTTTGCTTTAAAAGACAGAAAAACTCACATTTATTGCATTTATTTTGTATTTAAAACCCTTTGAGGCCCGCGTAGTAATATTAAAATCGCACATTCAGATGGTGACGGGTTCGCAGGAAAGAATCTCGAATGGTCAACAATAATACATCGCTCAAAGTAAACAGTAATTTATTATAACATAACAACTTATTTTGACAGTGAAAATAAATAACAAAACATAGTCCGATTTAAATCAAAGGTGTCTGATTTGTCCTGCGCTTCAAAATTTTGAACTGAACGTGACATTCACTTACATGCTGAAATTGACATTGTTGCATGGTTGTTTTTGTGTGTTACATATGTTCACATTCACTCGATGTTTGGCGCCGTAAAAAATGGAGTTAATCATGCTATTCATGTTTGTCTTATAGCAGAAAATGGATTTTATTCATATTGCTCTACAGAAATGCGTTAATTAATCTTTAGTTCACATAAGGTCAAGCATTACGTCGTTGGAATGCGACTGCACTACACATTATGAGGTCACACAGGTTCATACAACACTCGTCAACAGCAAAACACAAACGTAGTCCGGTAGTGGGCGGAGCATGAAAGCGATATATGTATAGTACACAGATACAGCATAGCGATATCTGTTGGGCTGTATGATATTATAGACACTTAATTGCAGGATAAGATAAATTTTAACATAATGTATACAGTATGTGCATCCGAAGATCTTTCCTATATTACACAATCTTCAGAATTGCTTAGACCTAAAACTGTTAAATCTAAGGATGTATAAGTACCTGAACAATTGACTTGTTATATAACTGAAAGGGACCATAACAAATCATCAAAACAAGCTAAGGTCTTCATGTTTTAAAAATGTGTAATGAAGCATATTAAGGAGTTATTGGTACTTTCCATTGTAACACTAAAACTAGAGCACACGAAAGGATACTTGTCAACGCATGAAGCAATGTCAACATCTATTTGACTAGAGAACCCACACAATAATTAAGATCAAAGTCATAATATTGTTAGGATTATGAGGTAACAACACGATAAACAAAAAATAAAATTACTAAATGATTTCCTACGGATAACCTGTACAAGTCACTCGATTTAAAAACAAAATAGGAACTAAACACTGTCATAACATGCAAAGGCTGTAAGACAGTTTCATTAAAAAATGATAACAATATTTTATAAATTTCCTGGATGCAAAGCTGTTTGTTTTTAGTTTTGCTGACCAATACCTGTATTAATCGTACGGAAGATATTTATTCCTTGGAAATCATCCACTGTTGCACTTCCTCTAAAGAAACAAAATCGTCATTCTCTACACTGTGTGAAGACAGACTTTCTTCATTCTCTTCCAAAATAATCAAAGGGTCTGCTTTTGCTGAAAAATCAATATCAGCGTATGGAGTTCTTGTATCAGCTCCATGTATGCAAAATGCTCCATTATTGGTTGTATTGTCAAACATAACTTCAACATAATTAAGATTCTGAGTATCCAAACCCTACAACAATATTGAAATGACATTTTAGAACAAACTGTTACATGCAATGTTAGTATGGATATGATTAAAAAAAAATGAAACCAATTTTGATGAAAAAAACCCAACATAATTATATATATATATATATATATATATATATATATAAACAAGTCTAAATTGAAAACAACGTTCAAACCTATGATAGCGTTGGATAAAAACCGCAATTTTTATACGTGTGCATGTAAAACAAATTTCTTGGTAGAGGGGTCTAAATACAGCACAAACAACATTTTCCAAAAGACCAAAAAGTGAAAAGTATATTTTAACAAAACGCATTTGACTAACAGGTCGAACAACTGATGTTCTTAAACCCTGCTGACTGCCATTGGCGATTGCCAAATAAATTGAACACCAGATGTAACATGGATCTTAATTAAAAATTTAATACCAAACAGAAAACAATAAACTTGCGGAAAAGATGGTATATCGCAAACATAAGGTGCAAAAATTTGTACACCATATCCGGATTTCGACAATTAATGTCTCTTCAGTGATGTTAGGGATCGAAACGGTATTTGGAATTTTTGCATATCATTCACTTCAAAATTCAAAACATATGCACTTGTCAATCTAGCAAAAGATTTATGTTCCCTATATTTTAAGTATAACTTTGAGTTCGGTATTTGTGCTTAATACTTTATTAAAAGGGGCTAGACAGTAAACAGTTTTTAACGTGTGTTTTTAAAATCTCAATACTGAAAAACATTTTCTATATTTTTATTGGTTAAATTCTAGTTCAACTGGCCCAAAGATTCAACGTGACCTTTTCTCATCACTTGGTGTTCATTGTCTCTCGTCATCGTCTGTGATTCGAAGCATATGCCATTAATGCCATTAATGCCAATTTCAACATTTTTTTCAATTTTCTCTACTATCTGGTAACTATTACAGATAAGACTGAAAATGTTTATAGAAAACAAACATCAGCAGGACATAGTCTTTAGATGAGACAATAATATACAAAAAAAATCGTCTCCTCATACATGCAGTTGTTGCATTTGAATGAGGATTTTCATACCGATTGTTTTGCAATTTTTTCTGAAATTGTAGAAAAACATAACTCTTTCGTTAACCATTTACTGTTAACAGAACCATTTCTATGAATACGTCAAATAGTCAAAATCCTCAGTCGCTCCTAAAGGGAATGTATCTATGATGAGTATCTATGATGAGCTTATTTGCCCCTGAATAAGGGTTTTTACCCATTTTGCGGTATTTACATATATAAATTATTGAAGAAATTGTAGACAGCCTAATAAATCAGAAGTTAAATGGTCCAAAAAGAAAAAAAAATAATTCTGAGATTAGATAGTACAAATCTGCCATAAATACTATACTCCCTAAACATGCTAAATGTTGAAATAATGACTGTCTTTGTGTTTCTATAAAAAAAATAACTTAAAAATGTGCTGAACACCGAATAACCAGTGTAGCGTGTTATTTTAAAAGTGTGTACCACATTTTTGACGTTATTTCGAAAAGACATGGGAAAACAATTAGTAACTCCATATAATTAATTTTGAATTCCATTTTTAAGGAGTAAATCATCCTATTGATGGATATTTTCATTTTTATGCCCCATTTAAGGGCATTATGTTTTCTGGTCTATGCGTCCGTTCGTCCGTTCGTCTGTTCGTTCGTTCGTCCGTCTGTCCCACTTCAGGTTAAAGTTTTTGGTCAAGGTAGTTTTTGATGAAGTTGACGTTCAATCAACTTGAAACTTAGTACACATGTTCCCTATGATATGATCTTTGTAATTTTAATGCCAAATTAGAGTTTTTACCCCAATTTCACGGTCCACTGATCATAGAAAATGATAGTGCGATATGGACACATTCTTCTTCACATTGTTTTTATTAAGAGGTAAAACAAAAAGGTTTGCTTTTGTAAATTAACTATTGTATCGTTTATTTTTTTTTTCAACCTTTGTTCAAATAATCAGAGATTCAGCAGACAAAATGCCCTCCCTAATACAACATATTGTGCAATGACCTGTATGGACTATTTATTGTTTTCAAATATTTCAAATAGAACTAAAAAATGTCAAGTAGGAACAATGTATGAAAAATGTAATACTAAGTGTGTAGTGAACATGTCTTATGGTAGAGTATTGCTCATACGAAGTAAGTACATCAGAACAGAATAAAATTGAACAATAGAAATTAAGATTGCATCATATTATAAAAATTCGTTCAGGATTATCCAGGTTAACTTTAATCTAATTTATGAAGGATACAACATTCTTACATTGTTCATACTACGTTGCTGCTGGTCTTGGGTCTCTTTTTGATCTGTAATAAATGCACAGTTTAAAATGATAGTTTATTACAAAACAACTGAGAGACGCAAATTATAAAAGAGAAACGGTTTTAAAAGACCAATTTTCCATATATGTATGTTCCTATTGTTCTTTTGACTGCAAAATATGTATAGATGAAACACAACAATCTTCAAATTCAAAGTTAATGAATATAGAACCATAGAACACTTGTAATATACATTATTTTCTCATCATACATGTATATAAAACACCTAATGAAGGGTAAACATTGATGTTTCACTAGATGTTAATGACAACCCAAATCTTTTTTATGTAGTTTTAGTTTTATCACTTTATTTCTTGCAGCACTTCCATAATTACTTGTATTCTGAAGGGATGGAAATCGTTCCATTAAAATAACAAATGAATAAGTAAGTTAATTTTTAATATAACAATTTATATTAATTCATAGCCAAGACTCCGTGTTTTTATTATATCTTTATTCCCATAAAGCCAATGCATTACATCGGTACAGAGATAACAAGGCGGTACATTAACCTATAATGGATTTGTTACCTCTTTTGGAAATCTGGTATGTCACGTTTTGCTCATGTACAACTTGCTGTCGTCTGTCGATACTGGAATAGGCGTCGTCCTCTCTGTTACTAGATACTGATGGTTGTTGTATTAGATCATTTGCCACTTGATACAAATTGTTCTCAATAGCACCACCTTAAATGACATAACGTTAAATTCATTTTTAACAAAATTACCTTTTTTTACGATCTTTGACAGACAAATTGTTAAATTGGTTTTAATTTTATTTATTTAATTTAATTCAATTCATATTTTACTATTTTATTTATTATGAACTCAACAATAATATAACTGAAACAACCAAAAAGTGTTCCTATTCAATACATCTTTCTGCGAGATACTCATTCTTATAATACTGCATAAACGAACGAAAAATTGTTGTTTACAATGAACACCCCCCTTTCGATAAAAATGAATTAACGTAAGAGGGAAAATAAATAATATACGTTAATCGTATCCAAGTCAGTAAAATCTACAATCAATAAAACTATGTTAAGTAAACTGATATCTTATTTTATTTATTTGTCAAGTTAATGTAGAATGTGAAAGGTAATATCTTATTCGAATTAACACCTATGCCTGATGATCAACATAAACTCTTAATGCTTACAACAAAGTGGAACACTTACCTTCTTCTTGAATATAGTCGTCATTTGCTCTATGAGAACTGCAAAATATACAATAGTAGGAATATATTTCTAAATCATACATGTAATATTAAAATATGAAAATGTCTTTTTTTATGATTAATAAAAGTGGCAAAAACAATAATCATCATTAATGCCCTCATTAACGTCTTCAAACATATAAGTTAATTTCTACTATATATTTAAACATGGGTGAAAACCCGTCTGTTTCTTTTACTATTTGTTTACGAGTACGGGCAAACGTTGTGTAATAGAATATGTTCTAAATTCTAACAGTTTATATGTCAAACCTAAAATAGACGGGCATGATGTATCTATTCGGTATTGTGTTTGTCCAACCGTATCAGGTTAAGATTTTAGGTCATAGTAGCTTATTTTGAAGGTATGGTCACATAAACACGAAACACTTTTAACTACATAACAAGATTACGACTTTGATTCTGAATTCACAGAATATAGAGATACTGAAGTGTGAGCGGAATACATTGGCACATTTTCTTGAAAAATATCTGATTAAACATTGGAAAAAACTTCTGAAAAGAAATATGACAGAACAACCAGCTAATGACATGAATAATGAAATTTCCAATCCTCTATGAACATTCCAGCTGTCATTGACCATTAAAACTCTCAAAAAAATGAAAATAACAATAATAAATTCTTAACAAATCTACTAAAGGGACAACCATTATTATATTGTATTTAGATAGCCATTGAGATAAATATCCACCAAAGATTAAATGAAGTGAATGTAAGCAATTATAAGCAACCGTACGACCTTCAACAACGAGAAAACCCCATACCGTATGGTCGGCTATAAAAAGCTCCGACATGAAATATATGAAAAAATTCAATTGAGAAAATAAACGGTAAGATTCATAACAAAACAGTTTACGAAAATCAAAAATGACCGACATTGACCAACGGAAAATACTGAGCTACAAGCTCTTGACTTGGGACACGCACATAAAGAATGTCACGGAGTTAAACATGGTAATGGCCGCTGCCTTTACCTTTACTTAAAAAGATAAAAATAAATAAAAATGGATTAAAGTTTTCTTGGTTGACATGTACAAATAAATTGCATGCATACTTTCAAAAATTGATACACCTATCAATACCATTGCGATGGTTATCATAACTCCAATTGCCATAAAGCATTGGTGTACCCATAACCTCAATAGGAAATTCAATCAATTACAAAAAACGCTTGAAAAACTTATATTAACCAAATCTGGAAAATAAATGATACTACTGAATATACATTGCGAACTCATAATGTGACAAGGCCGTCTTTTCAACAAACTGGTTACCTTGGTTTCATTAGCAGAATATTGTTATTTAATAAATCTTGAAAACTATTCAAGAATTTTTAGAAAATTGTTTTTGAATATGGTTAGTAAATCATGCAGATCTTCTCGTGCGAAAGCTAATTATTAAAAATCAATATATTCCATTTTAGAAATATGCGTTGAAAGACTACAAATATAGCTCTTTTGAAATGAAAATGTTATGGTTATGGTTTTTTGTTAGAAATGAAAGGCCATGGATGTCAATCACATGCATATTTTTTGTTTTTGTTTTTTAATTCTTTTATTACAATTTGATATTCGTTAATCTCACTTTTTGAAAACAAGTTTTGCTAGATTGCATTTATGAATCAACATACATAATATATCTATATAGATAATCAATTTTATCAGCATCCAATAGAATGAACTTATCGCTATTATTTGTGGCATCTTATTGCAGTGACTGGTTTCATGATATTGTGAATCAACGTATAACGTAGTTCAGTCCTTTTTAATAAAAAAAAACCAATGGCAAATTTAAAAATTAGGACATTTCAAAATGATTTTTAGAAGACATTTTCCCACCTTAGTAGCTTTGTGATTATAGTTATTGATTTTGAAATGTGAATCATGAATCATGATTTTTTTGTTAGTTTAGCCAGTAGAATTTTTTTTGAAAACGACTATGACACACATTTTTATTATATGGCCTCTTTCCTTTTTTGGTACATTGGTTGACGTTTTGTTATATTTGGTCTTAATTAATCATATAAACGCTCTGAATTATCGAATATGACTATTAGTTCTATATCCAGACGGCTTACATCTTTTAAATAAAAAATCATTTATATATGTCAATTGACCATTTTGAAGACTTGACAAATACAATATAATTTTAGAGTGCTGGGTCGATACTGCGGATGATGGACTATCGGTTCCCTGGGTTTACAGGGAATAATAATAATCAGTGCTTCGGTACTAGCATGATTTATAAAATACCTTTTTAAGAAATTATCCGCATGTAAATCAGAAGCTTATTAAGAAACGAAGGCCACAACTCCATCAGACAAAGTTGAACTAAGATCATTTAGATATATTTGGATGTATTATTCTTATGTCCTGTTTGCTCATTTCTGTTTCAATCTATTTCGGTACTTATACATTCTTGCCTCTCAGATAATCGGCTTGGTTCGATTCTGATGAATGTACATTCTTAAAGGTGCTTCGGACGCATCAACATTATTAGGTGTTATTTGGATACAGCTGTTGGTGTAATATATTCCAGTTAGGATTGGGTTTTGTTTTCATCATATAAAATATATGTTATATATAAATGTATACTAGTATATTATAACGCCATGGTGATTCGAATAAGAGTTATAAGACATTGACATATCTGTCCTTCTGTCCTACAATGACTCCCTGTGACTGCAGCTCCTCTAATACTGTTTGACAGAAAACTGTCATACTAGGTGGAATTGTTAGCCATCATATGTAGTTGACCATATGAAACTGTCATCTATGATGATTTGTTTGATTCGAGTATTTTGTGAAATATGTTCAATTGATTTTTTTCTTTACTATCCTATCACAACGAAACCTTATGAACGAAAATACTCTAAGATTGTTTAATAAAGAGCAGCTATCACGAAGGAACGAAGTTTAAAACGTCCCATATAAAGAAAACATCATTTGACGGAACAGCAAAAAAAGTTTTACATATCTTTTATAAATAATTAGAGGCACATAGTCCACCAATGACGCTCCTTCAATACAATATTTCGTCTTTCTAGACTATCAAATTGTAAACATTCAAAACATTAGACTGGCCTCACGTTTTACGTCTAAAACTTTAACTGTCTGGCATGAAGAGATATCGTATACAATTGAAATAATGGAAACAGCACCAAATTATATTAAAATCATTATTTATACATTCCGAATTGCTTCCGATGGTTATACTATCAGTGTTTTAAAACGCCGACAGCTATATCGGAGGAATATTGAAGGAATGTTTTTACAAATCAGATATCAGTAAAAACAAACAAGCAGAAGTAAAGTACAAAAAGGCAAATAATATACTTGTCAGGCGATCTGTTCTTTGCTGTGAAAATATTTGATATAATACTGAGGTCACAAACATGTTTTATTGAACTTACTTCAATCCAGATAAAAGAGCTTGTTTTAATGTGTATGTTATTCGCGAGTAAAAGCAAATATAATTTTAAAGTAGCTGCGGTTTGGTTTCGTGACTATATAAAACTCCTGAAACAAGCTTGGAAAAACAAGCTTATTTAGAAAAAATTAATGATGGCCCCATTTAAAAACGTAAATATTTCAAAATTGTAAGTTTAGAGTGCTATATCAGTATCGTTAATCAATTGAACCTTTCAAGCTGTTGAATAAAAAATAATAGATTAGCTGTATAACTGTTTTTTATCATTTGAATGAATTCAAGGAAAAACAACTGGTTGATAAAACAGTTACTTGAAAATCCCGCAAACTGCATTGGGAGTCTTTTTATTAAATCATTACACAAACTCATTAATTTCTCTAAAATTATAAATACTAGTGATTTTAAGTCATTACTGACAGTTAACATTCCAAGCTTTGAAACTATATGTTGAAATTGCCTGTACCAAGTCAGGAATATGACAATTGTTGTACATTCGTTTGATGTGTCTTATCATTTGCCATTTGATTAGGGACTTTCCGTTTTGAATTTTCCTCGGAGTTCAGTATTTTTGTGATTTTACTTTTTGGATATATTACTCTGTCAAGAAAGCTGCAAAAGACATTTGTGTCATTATAACTTAAATTGAAAATTTTAAAGGCAACGCCAACGTTTTTTCTAATCTGAAAATATAGTTTAACATACCTTTCTTTAAGCGCCACCATATGATAATAATACAAACGGGAATTATAACAACCAGAACGAGAAGAAATTCCGTCCAGTAACTTTTGTTTTCGTTCGATTTTTCTTCTAAAACATATAATTCAAATCTAAAAGGTTAGAAGGTCGTTTTTGGTTTCAATATTAAATCAAATTTATTAAAAAAGCATCAGACGAGAAAGAAAGGATTATTAATCATTGAATAAGGACTAAGTAATTAATTCATAGATTTATTTCATAATTTTTTTTGAACAAATGTAAGAGTAATGTGAGATAGAGTGTCATTTTAAATTTCTGTAAAATATCTTTTCTTAAAAGTTTTTAACTTCCGTTTTAACATTTAATGGTTCATAAACATATTAACAAAGAAACGATCATGTATATAAAATGATATGAACAGTTATGTAGAATGTAGTGGAAAGTAAACCTTATTCCTATATAAGCGCTTTAAAATATTCATTTTTATTTGGTTGATAAAACATACTTTTCGTTGAGATGATACGTTTTGTATATGAACTGTTTCCAAGTTCATTCGATGCATACATTCGTACTTCATATTTGGTGCTGGGTTCCAGATTGAGGATGTATATACTATGGTTGGTGTTGTTGGAATTTTCTGCTTTGAGATATTCCCAAGCACTGCTTGACCTTTTCGGATACTGTATGATAAAAGATTGACGTGATCCATCATTTAAACCAGATTGCCATTGAAGGAAGATGTACTTTGAACTTGAATAAATGACAACACCCTTTGGTTTCTCTGGTTTTCCGAAATCTACAAAAGCAGACGTAGATTTAATTTCTTTGAAAACATACATTTAAACTATTTTCTACTTATTTCACAGTACAAATGGCCCAGACTGGGGGACAAAACGTAGATAAACACTCGACAAAAAAACTTGCTGATTCGACGTCTTCTGAACTGATGATGTCTTTTCTAGTTTCTGTATGTCGTGTTGCAGGGTCCTTATGTCATGACATTTAACACCCAACCACTTTTATCCTAGTGCGAGGTAATGAAAATCTTCAAAACGAAAACATCATCATAAAACATAAAAGGTACCAGACTATAACTTTGTGCGTTTATTTATTTTTGCATTTTTTTAATAATGAACACAGATGCGAGACAATTACTCCGTTTTTTTATGAAAATGTGCTTTTGTTGATACATTAAACAATACCTACCATTATCTTGATGATATTTTTTCGTTAAATAATCCAGAGTTCTCTAAATATACTCCTGAAATTTACCCAAAGGAACCTACTTTAACTAAATCTAACATAAACAGCAGTAGTTGTCCCTTTCTAGATTTAGACATTTCAATTTCTAAAGGGAAACTCCATACTAAAATTTACGACAGAAGAGACGACTTTTCATTCCCTATTGCTAATTTTCCTTTTTAAGACGATAATGTTCCTTTGGCTCAGTCAAAAGGTGTTTATATATCCCAACTCGTTTGTTATGCCCGTGTGTGTAGTGAAGTCATAGATTATAACGAACGTAATCAATGTATTACTGGTAAAAAAATTTGTCAGGCATGTCGTTACCTTAAAACTTTTACTAGATTCTTTCATAGATACAAAGATTTGATAAGTGCATTTGGCTGTACCTTTAGAAAACTTATTTAATACGGCATTTCACATCCAAAATTTTACGGTTATATTGTATTTAAAGCGTGGAAATCACTATGTGATACGTGTAAACTCATCGAATCTTTAAACAAACTGATTAGGAAAGGTTATCTTACCAATGTTGTAATTAGATTTTTGAATATATATCGATTTTGTCACCAGCAGATTAAAACATAACTACATTTGTATTCTTTTCAAACGGGATGTATTAAGACACATCCACATTCTTTTTTTTTCTATCAAGAGGTTAACTTCTAACTATCCTACTGCCTGTCGATACATTTATTTTTGGCATTGCACAAATCATGTCTTCTTTGACTGTCCATGACGTTAAACTACTGAATCCATGGGATGTGTTTTAGTTGATTTTAGTCTCTGATGCAGGATTTGTTATTATTAATTGTTTTTGACTTTTAACTAGCTGTGAGGAAATGCGAGTACTCACAAATCGTACTTTCTTGTTAATTTGACCTGTTGATATCATTTGTAATGCTTTTTTTGTTATTCAATGTTTACCTTTTCGGGGTTAGATCTCGTTTATATACCAGCTTTGATAAGTGTTTGGTATGACTATACATTTTCACTTCTTCGTACGATGAACAACAAAATTATTTATTTTGTAAAAAATATTTCCTTTCTCCATTTTAAAAGTATACCTTACAACAAAATCATTTCCATTTCCCTGTTTATATTTTTGTATTAAGCGGCTTTTTGTTCAAGGTTATTGTTTTTTAAATTGTTTAACATCTCACAGCGGTATACTACTGTTATCTTTATTTTTTTATCCCTCATCCTATTGATTATGTATTTACATTGTATCATAGATCAAATTATTTATTTGTTCAGTGTATGTTCACTGGTATTAATATTCTTTTAATTGAGTTAATGAAGTTATTTCAATTGATATTTTATAGTTTGACTTTCTATGTTGTGATGTTACACTATTGTTTCAGATAATGATAAAGGTTAGTAACTATTAAAACGACGTTTAACCCCGCTGCATTTTTTTGCACCTGTTTTCAGTCAGGAATCTGATGTTCTGTAGTTGTCGTTTGTTGATGTGGTTCATAGGTGTTTCTCGTTTCTCGTTTTTTTTATATAAATCATACCGTTTGTTTTCCCGTTTGAATGCTTTTACACTAGTCATCTCAGGGCTTTATAGCTTGCTGTTCGGTGTGAGCCAAGGCTCCCTGTTGAAGACCATACTTTGACCTATAATGGTTTACTTTCACAAATTGTTACTTGGATGGAGAGTTGTTTCATTGGCACTCATACCGCATCTTCTTTTATCCAATTAAGATATATGGATCACACATCAATGAGAGTTCTTATTATTGAGATGCTTAACCAGTCGAATTATTCTTATGGAAAGCCATGTACTATGAAAATTAGACGAGAAGGGGTGAGTATGTTATAAGTAAATTCATTTGTGAACAGATATCAGTAAATTAGCTAACTCAAACTTGATGAAATTAATACACAAAGGAAACAATTAAATACAATTTGATGAGTCTATTTTTAGCGACAGACCAATGGTACGTTGAATCTAGAAAAAGAAACCGCGGTTACTGACTAGACTAATTTTTCAACTAAAATCTTTCAATGTTCATGTTTTACAAGTCGGTTTGGGTTTTCTTCAATGCATCTAAAGCATACATAATGTAACACACGATGTCCTTCATGCATGTAAGAAAAGACGGCAATGCCATTTATTGTTATAAAGATGAATCAATTCGATGAAAAAACAAATTCAGTAAAAATTACCCTCGTGTCAAATTACCATTTGACGTGTCGATTTTGTTGAGGCAAAATAATTTGTGGAATTAATATGTTTGATATTGTGCATGCATGTACGGTAAGCATACATTTGATTAATACTTTTTTTTAATAGATTTAAACAATATATATTACAAGCACATAAATACTTACCTGTTAATATGAGTGCAATTTCGAAGGTATTCTTTCCACATTTATTCTCTACATCAACAGTGTAATTTTGAAAATCTTTCAATGTTGTATTTTGTATTTGAAATTCACAAATGAAGCCAGTTGTATTGACGGGTTTCCCAAAAAACTGAGTTACAGCAACAGACGGGATACAAGTTGTATTTTCTTGACGTTCTTTGATTTCAGTAATCCACCTTGTTCCTGATACTTTTGATGAGCTTAGTACAAATATCCTCATAATGGATTTTGCATACAAATGTCCGATGTAAATTTTATTATGTGGTATAGCTAGTTCAGGTTTCCCTATATAAATTAGTAGTAAACAAACATTTGAAAATATGCATTGTTTCAATCAATAAAGGTACTATACTAAAATTCTAAATCTTACTGTTGAACCGATAATATATTCCTTTCTCATGTTTCTGTACATCTACAGAATTTAAAAAATTGTGTTAAATCTATGGGTATCCGTCCATGATTAAAGGAGAGTTGCACTATCAAGGCACATGAAAAGAGGACAGATAGAAAGATAGATAGACGAAGGGCGGACAGGGTGATTCCTATATACCCTCAAAACTTTGTTTGCTAGAGTGATAAATAAGCCTGAACTAAAATGCTAATACATAATATTTTTTTTGTACAAACACTTCATTTAACTTACAAATGCAATTCCCCCTACTTCATAAAAAAAGTAAGAAGATGTGGACACAGATGTATGCTTTGGGTCCTAAGGTGGTCTGTTGCATAGCACAATTTCTTATCCTCTCATACATTGCATTATTTTACAATGGCATTCAAATTTTCTGCCCTTCCCCATGTCGTTCCACCTTGCAGAACATTTCTATTTTATGAATTGTAAATAGTTTTTAGTCATTAATTTGCATGAAATAATTATCACTGGACGTTAAGAAAGCATAAATGAATCTGAACATGTAACTTAATATGACTGAACAAAGATGACTCAAAACGAAAATTTATAAAAAATTTGCCAACTTTGAGTTTTTATTTGTTGTTTATCATGTTTATCTAAGTCATAGAGGTTTATTTTAGTCTTAGCGCTACGGGCACAATATGGATGCCAATATGTTATTTTACCATGATTTTTGTTTACTTTTAGGTTGTCTATCTAGAATAATTCTGTACAGTGCATGGAGCAGATTATTTGTATGACACTTATTTTAGTTCAAATCAAGTATGGATCTTGGAGGC
Organism: Mytilus californianus; assembly: GCF_021869535.1. Taxonomy (NCBI): domain Eukaryota; kingdom Metazoa; phylum Mollusca; class Bivalvia; order Mytilida; family Mytilidae; genus Mytilus; species Mytilus californianus. The sequence goes on from NW_026262703.1 coordinate 701,918, forward strand.
AAAAGTAAGTCTAACAAAAACAAAACAATACACTTATAAGCTTTGTTCGGTTGTGATTAAGTTTATTTAATTTGATCAAACAGTTGTTTACCTTCAATGGTCACATTGATTGTTCCAGTCTGCCACAAATTTCCCAATTCATCAGAAACGCCGTTTTTGACGCTACAGCTATATATGCCACTGTCTTCGTAGAAAGGGTACATGGAAACCTTGTTTCGTAAGATGAGAGTTCCATTTGTGTTTCCATTAAGACTCCTAACCAGCTCGTTATTGTATGTGTAATGTTGCCATGCACTAAAAGTATACGCATCTGGTACACCTGAAACCCTGCATTCTAGAATCCTTGGTCTACTACTTGCAAATAATGTAACAGTCGTGTTTTGTACGATAGGGGAATCTACAAATATGAGTTGTATATTTCATTTATTTTATTACAAATAAAAAGAGCAATGATGCACTTGAAGACTATTATGAGTAAAAGATCTTAAAATTTTACGAAATGAACAGGAAATAACGTTATAAATAATTGCACTTTAAGATTATTTGAATACGAGTTTTCTAATTATATTTTCGTTCAATTACATTATTAGATTTTGGTATATTTGGTTTTAAGCTTTCCGGAGTAAGTTCAATCAAGAAAAGCACCAAATTAATAAAAACAAAGTTATTTTCATGATCAAGCACTTGGTCGATACAGCTGCAGTGGACTGTTATTCCTCGATGGTATCATCAGCTCAGTAGTGAGTGTTTTGGCACCGCTTTATCTTAAACTTTTCTTACTCTCTATTGTAAATGAAATCAAGCACATATAAACAATAAGAAAATGTTTTCTCTGTGTGATCACCATTTGAGAGACCGGATTTTGTATAATCGTAAGGATAATTCCGAATTATCGATATTAGGTCTTAAGATATCAGAATATTCGTCTGATCTTTTTATTAACCTATATTATCCTTTTCCCGATTGTGACATTTGAGTAAATGCTGATTCGCATGGCGAGTAATACATGCATTTGAACATCGGTAAATATATTTTAAAATTACTTATAACAAGTTGAACATTAATAATTTGAAGAAATTAAAAACTCAGTGTAGAAACTTTTCAAGAAATATCGCACTGGTCGTGTAGAAATAACTATATATCCTCCTGTAGCACATTAAAACACACTTTGGTTTGGTGTGGTTAGTTTTGCTTAGTCTGTAGCTATCAATATAGTGTGTTTTTGACTTATTCGTTATTTCGTCGTTTATCTGTTTTCTGTTTCTGCCTTCGTATCATCCGCCTCTTTTTTTTTAAATCATGTATTTTTTTGAGAACCAAATAATTGTACAATGAAAACATTTTTTTACAATAGTATAAATGATGTCCGTATTAATTCAGGAACACATTTTACCATGAAATTAAATCAAAACACTTTTTCGTATGCTTACAATTTACAGTAATGTTTATAAAAGCAGAATCCCTTCCAGCGGCATTCTCAACAATGCATGCGAATTGCCCAGCAATACTTCTGTTGGCATTCTCGAACAACAGATTTTTGGTTGTGTTTGGTAAGAGTACCCCGTTATGGATCCATAGAAACACATCAATGTTTTCAGTTTTCTCATTTTCATCCTGACATGTAAGAGTGATCCTTTGGCCTATTGAGATGACTGGATCACGAGAAGATATGATCTTTATTCGAGGTTTTACTAGGGATGAGAAAAAGTTATGTTAAAACAATAGTTAAAATCATAGTTGATCATTTACAAAAAAAAGGCAAAACTAATTAGTTGACAAATACCATACTGTTACCTTTTAGTACGATATTTTATTGACCATTCTTTCAAAAGAAGATAAGGTAGGAGATACCAAAGGAGAGGCCAAAAATATCAAAGGGATATTTAAAATCAAAAGAATACAAAGTGACAATGACACGGCTTCAAAACGAAAAACGACCAAAAAACAAATAGCAGTATCCAAAACACATCATCAAAAGCAGGAAACCGGTGGTAATCTTTAGTCCTCCAAACGGGTAGGCACTCGTCGTGTTTCTCATGTAAGTACATACCCGGTGACAAGTCGGTATGACACATTCGAGGAAAAGAAAACGGGATTGTGGTTACGACAAATGGAACATATCTGTCGATATCTGTGAAACAGATATCCTATAACGGTCAACCAACTCGTCATGGCGTCCGTTCAATTGTTTTTATGTCAACATCAACCCTTATCAAGGAAATGCAAACTTTGGAATATCGTATCAACTGTGATACATATACTCAAATTGAAGGCGCTACTGGATTGGTGATACATAGCAAGATAGAAATAGAAATTTCACAATTTTGAAACTGAAATCATCTTTTTTGTAGTAAAGTTTTTTTTATTAATCGACCCTCATAGTCAATTTCTAAATGTAAGTCAAGATATGCGACTAACTTAACTGCGTCTGTGTATCCTAAATTTCAAGTTCGATTGGATAGATGCGTTCAACATAGTCACCAAACTTTGAATTATTACAGTGAGAGGACATCATCAAGGAGACAATCAAAACAAGTCGAAGTTAACAGAAAACACCATGACAGAAAGAAAAACAAAGAGGAGACAACGACAGTGTTTAATTCACTACACATGTACAGTAAACCTAACGACTGAGAAACACGGACGTCACTAAAACGTGAATGATTTCAGATGTTCCGGAAATGTTTCATAATAAATAGGTAAAACTCATAAAAATAAACGGCTTATAATTTGTTACGCTAGATACGCGTTTCGTCTACTGAAGACTCGTGAGTGGAACTCTTAAGTAGGATTAACTGAAAGTCAAAAAGTCAAATGACTAATCATAGAGATCATATGACATTTAAAAATAAAGGAAAGTTCTTAGTTTTTCTTTTGTGTTTGGGGGTGGTGGGGGGAGGGTTTGTTGTTGTTGTTGCTTTATGTGTTTGGTATTAAATGTTTTCATGTTATCCTTCAACCAGATCTTTAAATTTGAAAGATTCTTTTGAACAACTTTGATACAATAATTTTAATGTAGTAGTTTATTCTAATATTGTATTAAATATAACTGGAATAGTGTTATGTGTCAAAAATGTTTTTATTTATTGTCTCCGTTGGAACTGCTGAACATATGCTCGTTCTGTCGGACAAAAGATTTTAAGAACTTTTTAATTATGAAAATTGTTTTTCACAAATATGTGATATGTGCATATATACTGAACAATGTAGCATGAATGTACGAGTACATCGTCAATGTGTCGTGTTTAGCATTAACCAATCACGCATTAATAAGGTATCAGTTGAGACCTTGTCTTTTGCGCAATACTGTTCTATGTTTTTGACTTCTCAGATTTTTTATCGTATCTGATAAAGGTTTTACGAAAACCTCTCGTCTGCACGATAGCACTATTGAATTAAATACTGTATATAGAACGCAAGTTGTATGTTTTTATAAAAAAAAGCTCATCATTGATACTAGAATTAAAAATGTGCACGCCAGACGCTCGCTTCGTCTACAAAAGACTCATCAGTGACGCTCGAATCAAAAATGTTAAACAGACCAAATAAAGTACAAAGCTGAAGGGCATTGAGAACCCTTGGCTTAGGTAAATTTAGGATATAAGTGTAAACAATCAACAAAGATTACCATCATATACCTATGTACTTAGCTGAAATAATTGCTGTTCAGTTGTCATTGATTTACTTTATATTCAAAAGCATTATCTCATTACTTTTAATTGCATTGTCAAATTAGTGCGCACAGGTGTTGTCCTGACCATATAGATAATTTATTTTACTTACAGATTAGGTCAAGTCGAACACTAGCTTTAAGCGGCAAAGTATTAACACTGTTGTTTGCCATACATATGAATTCTTTCATATTGTCAAATCGTTGAGCAACAAACGTTTTAATTATAGAGCCGTTTGTTCCACCTGAAGACTGTACGCTGTTTTCTGATATCCAAAATAGTTTTTCATCCTGCTTTGCACCCTTTACTGTACATGTTAGATTTACAAGGTCCCCTTCAGTTCGAGTTATAACAAGAGCACCATTCGCTTCGATAATTGTGATTTCTGAAAAATCAACAAAATCAATGGAACATTTTGTTATATTCTTTTCAGTCAATTGATTACTCAAAATAAATAGGCATTACATTGTTTGATAATAATATTATATAACATGCAATCGTTTCAGTACTTATGATATATATCCACTTAGTGCTGGTGCTCATAAGATTGGTCATGTTACAAATTTCATGCGTGCGAAGCGATTTTTTGGATTTACCTTCATCGGGAACGCTCAAAGCCGAATATTTGACATTTGAGACAAATAAATGATAATAAACATTTATTCTTCTCTTACCCGTTGTTTAAGACAATGCAGATATCCTCAAAATAGTGACAATTTACCAGTCTTTAGTCAAAATCCCATATTTAAGCTAACATTTCTAATATTAATCTAAAGGCAATTATCAAATTGAATCATAGTTTAAGCAATGACAGGATAGACAATATGTTTGTTATTGAAATTTTATGTTTCAGCGTTCTTTTTATGACGTCAAAATAAGTACAATTTTCAATTTTCCACCAAACTCATTAAACACATTAAGTTTTGCATTGGGTTCCTGGACCAGAAACATTTTGCTTCTGCTTCTTCAAAAAATGATATTGTTACATTATGTTTATAATACCAAATAGAATGTTGATTTCTTTAGGCATACTCTACTGAAGATGAAGGTTTACTTTTTTGTTGTCATCGATACACGATGTACATGAAATTGAGAATGGAAATGGAGAATGTGTGAAAGAGACAACAACCCGATCAAAGAGCAGAAAACAGCTGAAGGCCACCAATGGGTCTTTAACACAGCGAGAAAATCCCGCACCCGGAGGTTGGCTTCAGCTAAACCCCTAAACAAAACTGTGTAATAGTTCAGTGAAAATGGACGTCACACTAAAAATATATACTGACATTTTAACCAGAGCCAGTACGAGAAAATAGATATTGTTTTGTTGAATCTTGCTGCAACATATTGGTACAAATTCCTGCTTTGACTAATCATTTTATCCTCTTTTGGTTTCATCATTATCAAAATAAGAAGTTGTAATATGATCGCCAATGAGGCAACTTTCAACTTCATACCAAATGACGTGGAAGTTTGCCTATATATGTACAATAAGGCCTTCGTCAATGAGCAAAACCAATACGGTATATAAAGTTCCCGAAATGACAAATGTAAAACAATTAAACAAGAAAAACCTACGGCCAGATTTCCGAAAGACATATTTAACAAAAACACATTGTTTGAGTAAGATTTAAATTTTAGTTTTAGTTGAATATTACACTCGTTTCTGTATACTTATTTTCCTTTTTTCGTAAATACATAATGTTTGATGCAGTTTTGTTTTTTTTATTATATTAAACATCTTTTTGGATGGCTGTATCTATGTTTCTACAACCGTGACATACTGACATGAAAATTAAAGAATATCAAAATTTGATGAAAAGTTTGACTCCTAGCTTTTAAACCAAAACCAATACAATGTCGTGTTATTTGGGATACATTAAGATTAGTAAACAAGTACTTAAACATATCGTAAATCAAAAGCTAAAAGGGCAGTCCCATTCACCTTCCCAAAAGAACTACAAGAAAAGATGTTCGAAAAAGACAAATTGAAAAAAAACAACATTCTAATTGACCGTATTATAGATTTAGTATTAGAATTAATACTATTTTGACCAGAAAGCATTACTGCAAAATTCAGAGCTAGAGAAAAAAGGAATTAACTACGGAGAAAATAATAATACATTGTATATATTTTTTGGGACATGAAATGCAACCAAAAAGTTGAATAAAAAAATAAAAAATTATGAAGTGAAAAAGCAATGTTCTAAATGATTGAAGTTAAATAGTATTTGAATTTCAAACTATTATGACAAATAATTGTCGTCACAACGACCGAATGATAGATTCTCCTAATAACACATTTACAATACATTATTAGAAAGAACGAAAAATTACGACGAACAGTTGATGTGCCATAGTTTACAAAGAACTGTTGTAAAGTAACCGTTTGGTCATTCGGTAAAACATTATGGAGAATCACAAACAAACAACATACTAGTAGGGTCATTGGAATGCCCGTAAGCTACATATACAACAATAATCGCATTGTGCACATGAATTTAAACAGATAACCAACATTCGAATGTACTATTTTACTACGAATATAAGATGAATTGAATGCATGTTTGTAAAATAAAGCGTTGTCTCCAGATATGTTCAACAAAGAACCGAAATAAAACTCTATATATAAGGCGCAATATAAAAATGATGTTGTATTTTAGCTTGATATCAGAGAACAGCTTTGTAGGACATTGGCTAATTGGGATTTTTCTTTCATTAAAAATCATTTGCATAACAAACAGAAATGAAATTAAAAATATAAAGAGTATGAATTTTCCTTCTTTCAAAAGCGCTTAACTTTGCCCAAAGTGTTAATAACATAGAAAATTATTTCATAGATGTTCCGTAATTTATAATTATCAAGCCTCCGTATAACCAAAGACGAAGAAATTTTAAAAGAATTCACTCATGATTTTAGGGAGTGGTTACGGGGTTGGTTTGTAACCAATATTTCTCTTGATGTTTTCAAAGGAAGTAAAAATCTGCCAAAAATGCAAAAATTATACCAACCCCAGATAATTAAGCAAAACAATACACAAGAACCCTCCATCTTTTTGCAAACTAACTTGGTTTGCCACTAATGTAAAGTTGTCATAATTAGTCCACGAGATACATTTATCTTTTTACCTTTTTTTAATAATTGACTTCCATTTTGAGATAGAAGAAAACTACGACGAAAGTATTCCGTGGGGAAAATGTATATTCAGAATCTAATATATAAAAGAAACGATTACTTTCTGGTGATTGTAACTGGTGAAAACAGAGTATGCATGTAACAGCAAATATCAACAATTACAAATATGGAAAATTGTATATTCAGTTCCTTGTATATAAAACAAACGATTTCTGTCTGCTGCGATTGTAACTAGCTAAAACAAAGTCTGCATGTGACATTAATTGTTGAAAATCTTCCATGCTTCCATGCAGGTGTTGTGAAACTGAAATGGTATTTGGACAAATCTTGATCTATAATGATGATTTCTTATGAAATTTCATTCCTTTCGTATTATTTAAGTTTGCCCAATTTGTGTAATGGTATGACGGACCTGAAAAATCACATTTTAGCCTCGTTTCATTTATTAATCAACGTTTTCAGTAGAATTAACTGTGTTGACACATTTTCCGCCAAACCGTAGCTCCATGTTTTGTGCAAGAGTTGTCGTTCTTATCACAACAAAGAAGTTATTTCTAAACTACGGGATTTAATTCCGGGTGTGCTTATTGAAATATTGTTATTAAGGAATAAAACTAGTTATTGTATTTAATTTATGGTCATGCATATTTGTCAGTGTAATGAACGCGTATACGAGATCCGCGAAATGTAGGTAATTACGGGAAATGGCCCGTGAGAATGACATTTTGGTTTCCAACGTAAACAACTTGGTAAGTTAAAATTTAACTGTCCCACAGAACGGCTGTTTTTCGTTCTCCTGACCTATTCATTTCACGTTTGGCTTTGTGAATTTTGTAAGAAATTAACGTTAAGCTGTTTTAGCATTTATTTACACATCTTCCGATATAACTTAGTGTAAAAAGACGGTGAATTCCGTTACACATTTTACTTGACAGTGGTGTTTTTGCCTTGAAACATTTTTAGCCCAACCCTGGCCTAAATTTGGAATTGTTCTATTATTATTGAAACATATATTTATTGAAACTTATTATATTTGTCTAAACACTGACATTATGCAGGTTCTTTGACTTAATTTAAATTCTGTGAATTATAAAAAAGAAGATGTGGTATGATTGCCAATGAGACAACTCTTCATAAGAGACCAAAAGACACAGAAATTAACAACTATAGGTCACCGTACGGCCTTCAACAATGAGCAAAGCCCATACCGCACAGTCAGCTATAAAAGGCCCCGAAACGACAACGTAAAACAATTCAAACGAGAAAACTAACGGCCTAATTTATGTACAAAAAATGAACGAATAACAAATATGTAACACATAAACAAACGACAACCACTGAATTACAGTCTCCTGACTTGGGACAGGCACATACATGTAGAATGTGGCGGGGTTAAACATGATAGCAGGATCCCCTCCCCCCCCCCCCTTCTTACCTGGGACAATGGTGTAACAGTACAACATAAGAACGAACTATAAAAATCAGTTGAAAGAGGCTTAACTCATCAGATGGATAAAAATACAAATACTACAAATACAAGTGGACGTGGCCGGGTACTTGTACATCCAAACAACAAAAAGACACTAAATACAGATCTGAGAGTACTCGCAGTTCCTGACAGCTAGTTCAAAGCCACTAACAACTAATAAAAAAAATCATGCATTTAAGACTAAATTATCAATCCGTACACATCAAACATCTAATGGATTAAGTTGACTTTGAACGTATTGAAATTATTATTCCTGCATAATAAATTATTATATTTAGAACTCTTAGTTCAATTAATTTGCAGCCTTTTCTACTATTTCGCTCAGTAGATACATTTTTACAATACTGTTGGCAGCGGGTATATTCATACCTCGCATTGTTTGTAAAATTTCATTGACATTATTTTTCTTTGCGCTGCAAATATATTTTTTTTTCTTTGGCATTCTTTTCTTAAAAATAGATTTTGATTTTTTTTTGTGTGTGTATGTTTAGGGATTTTATGATCCTAATGAGTTTTGGAATTATTTAACCTTTGTGGTTGTGAATTCAACAGGTTATATATATTCCTATTTTTTATCGTTTGCATTAAACAACTTTTGTAGTTGAGAAGTCAACAGGTTGTTCACTTAATTGTTGCTATATTTATGCAGCATTTGAAATTAATAGCCTAAAAGTTTGTAGTTGAGAAGTCAACAGGTTATTATTTGAGTATATTTGTATTTTTTTTTTGGAAGAGATTTGAATTAAATACATTTGAATTTTGTAACCAAGAGCAGTAAAATCGCTCTTTGATACATTATAATGTCTGATACGGGAAACATTTTACGACTTTCGCTCTAGATATCCGACTCGTTCACAACCTTTAAAAGGAGGGAGGGTTAGAGGTAAATTTGGTTTAAATGAAAGTTTGAGTACTTATGGAACAGAAATGGAGATTGAGGTAGGTAGTAATACAATAGCTAGAAATGCATCTTTTGACAAGTTTGATAATGAGATTTCAGATCATGATAATTATGCAAAAAAATAGAAATATGCCAGGCACGAGTGAAAGTGTAGTAAGTACAGAAAAAACATCAAACAAGGATATAGAAGAGATGTGTGCTGAATTAAGGAGAGAATTAGTAAATACAAAGAGAGAACTAGCTGAAACAAGGGTAAGAAATGAAGCAAAAGATGCAGAGTTAAGACACAAAGATGAAGCTTTTAACCAGATGTATGAAGGAATCAATGACATTAAGTTTAATTTTCAGACTAGCCTAAAAAACACTGAACAAGAGTTAAATCGCACACAGAAAGATATATTATTTCCTCAGTCCCAAATTGCCAAAAATCAGGTAGGAAATTAGGTATCAGCAAAATCCTGGGTATGGTAGTTACGCAAGAGAAGGCGTGAATGACACGGTTCCGCCTATGGTTCCTATGGCTTCCCATACGCCAGATCCTTCAGTTTCTTTTAATAGAGGTGCACACAGAAATACCCATATTTCTGATGAACCTAAATTCAGAATACCATATTTTAATGGGAAAGGTAAATTTGAGGGGTTCTGGACTGTTTTTGAACTTGGTGCTAAAACGTTCCAGTGGAACAACAAGCAAAAATTGAGAATTTATGGTGTTCCCTTAAAGATGACGTTTTGAATTTCGCATCTAAATTGTCTCCGGATGTGCAAAATAATATTTCGCAATTAAGAGATGCTTTGCAAAGACGGTATGGAGATAACCGTTTACCTGAACAGTATAGAGAAGATCTGGCAAATATCAAAAAGCACTTTAAAGAGACCTAGCCTGAGTACGCTGCAAGAGTAGAACATTTAGTTTGTAGGGGGTACCCACACTTAAAGGAGACTGATTTGTTAAATACCGGTCTTGAAAGTTTAAAATTTCTTAAAGGGGCTCCCAGACCAAAGTATTGCATACGAGGTTAAAATCGGAAAACCACAAAGAATTGACGATGCAATTGAATGGTTTAACTGGCATGAATTTTGTAATGGCAATATTTTTAAGAAGCGTGCCGAGGTAAGACAGATTGAAACTGAGGAGCAACATGAGCATACTGAGCTTATTGAAGAGGATGAAATAAGAAAAGTAACAGGGAATACTCGTTTTCTAACAGAAGAGAGGTTAGATAAAAAACTAGAAATTTTCTCTCGAAAAATTTAAAACTGAATTTTCTGCCATTGAAAATAATTTAAAGGGAGAAATTAGTAAATTGAGTACTAGTCTGAATAAAAATCAGAATTACAAAAGGAAGTATGATGAAACTGTTTGTTTTTCATGCCAGAAAAAAAGGGCATATCAGTAAATACTGTCCAAATAAAAAATATCCTGGTAGTCAAACCAAGGGGAATAATTTACAAACTCCTCCGAATTTAGGGGGAGTTAAATCAGAAAGCAATGGTGATTTAAACTAGATCGGGTTGAGCCTGACGGCCAAGTCTTAGCCCAGTCAGTTATTATAGAAGAATTAAAGGAGAATAAATTTATAATTGAAGAAAATGAAGATCATAAATATACGCTGAATAGAGGAAAAGCTGTTGACTTTAATTTGACAAATTCTGATAATAAGAGAAACACTTAAGTTTGAAGAGATATTGATATTGTTAAATCAAAGCTCTCAGTAGCTTTCGATAATCCTGATAAGTTGTATGCTGTTGATAATGTTTGTGGTGATGAGCCTGACAGATCAAAGCTCTCCGTAGCTTCTGGTCAGTTTGATGATGCTGAAATAAATATTTTAGAAAGTTCCTTTCCTGATGAATATGTTACTGTTGACCCTTCTGTTGATATGACTAGTGTTGATGTTGTTATAGTTATGGTAGGGCAGTTACTTTGAGGGTACCTATTGTTATTGAGGGTGACTATTTGAATGCAGTCATTGATACAGGTGATGAGGTTACTGTTATGAGTCAGGAAAAGTTTGTTTTAAATTCCAGAGAATAGACGTCCACAAATATATCGAGCTATGAGAAACTTAGTTGTCGCAGAGGCAGGAAAGAAAATGCAAACTTTAGGTATGGCTGATGTTTCATGTCAAATAGGTCCTTACATTTTATTTGGTCTGTATATATTGCGCCTATTGGTGACGAGTTGTTGTTGGGCTGTGATATAATAGATGAGCATGATATCACAATTAACATTAAGAGAGGTTTAGAAATTCCTGAAAATTGGAAAAGTCCTAAAAGTGTTGAGTACCAAAACTGATAGTTTGAAATTGAGGCCGAAATTCCAAACTACCAGATTTTCTTTCTGAACTCTACCAGAAAAATTGCAAGAAAATTAGTGACCAAGAGCAAACATTGAAATTAGCCAAAGTTCTATTGCAAAATCAGGGTGCTTTGCAAAAGATAAACTGGACTTAGGATCTTGTTCCGTTATTAAACATAAAATAGATACTGCAGGGGCAGCACCAACTAGGCAACCCTTGAGACGTACACCTAAAAAATTTGAAGGAGAGGAAGAAGCGTATTTGACAGACCAATTGGAAAGGGGGGTCATTAAACCTTCTTCATCAGCATGGAGGGAAAATATTTGTTTGGTTCGTAAGAAAGACGGCTCGGTTAGATGGTGTATAGATTACAAAAAACTCAATGAGTCGACTATCAAGGATGCATACCCTATACCAAATATATCTATGTGCCTAGATTGTCTAGCCGGTGCTAGCGTATTTTCAGTCATGTACCTTGAGTCTGGTTATTGGCAGTTGGAAATGGCTCCAGTAGATCGATTTAAAACTGCATTCATTACAAAATATGGTCTTTTTGAGTACACTAAGATGCCTTTCGGACTCCGTAATGCTCCATCAACTTTTCAAAAATGTATGGAGTTAATTTTTCATAGAATGCAATGGAAGACTCTTTTGATTTATTTGGATGATATTATAATTTATAGTTCAGATTTAGAAGACCATTTTAATAAATTAGATGAAGTTCTAGGTAGATAACAAAATGTTGGTTTAAAACTTATGTAAAACTTAAACCTTCTAAGTGTGAGTTTATTAAAGATCAAGTCCTTTATTTAGACCATACTGTTAGTAAAAATGACATTAGTCCAAATCCAGAAATTGTTGAATTATTTAGTAAAAGTCAGGTTCCAAATTCAGTCAAAGAAGTTCAGCAATTTTTGGGTCTTTGTAACTATTATCGACAATTTGTTCACAAATTTATTGAAATAGCATCTCCTTTTGAGTAGACTAACTAGAGAAGATGTTCCTTTCAATTGGTCAAGTGAATGCCAAAGAGGGACGAAAGATACCAGAGGGACAGTCAAACTCATAGATCGAAAACAAACTGACAACGCCATGGCCTAAAATAAAAAGACAAACAGACAAATAATAGTACAGATGACACAACATAGAAAACTAAAGACTAAGCAACACGAACCCCATCAAAAACTGGGGGTGATCTCAGGTGCTCCGGAAGGGTAAGCAGATCCTGCTCCACATGTGGCACCCGTCGTGTAGCTTATGTTATTACAAATCCGGTAAATAGTCTAATTCGGTAAGTCACATTCGTGAAAAGGGAAGGGTATTGTAGTTACGACATAAGGAACATATCCGATATCATCTGTGAAACGGTTATTCCATAACGTTCAACCAACTCGTGATGGCGTCCGTAAAATTTACGAAGGGATGATTTCAACTTCACCATTTGGAACTCTTGGCTTAATAGCTTCCTTGTGAGCAGCAATCCTCTATCAAGGAAATCATGATAGGTAACACAAGCCCGGGAATATCGTATCAATTGGGTAGATATATACTCCGTATGCAGGCGCTGCTGGAATGTTGCTACATAGAAATGGAAAGTTCACAATTGGGAAGCTGAAGTCATCTCTTTTGTCGATAAGTTTTGTTTTCAACCGACCCTCATTGTCAATTTCTAGATGTAAGTCAAGATATGAGGCAGACTTAACTGTATCTGTAGTATCCTTTATCTCTAGTTCGATGGGATAGATTCGTTCAACATAGTCACCAAATTTTGTATTATTTAGTGAGAGAACATCATCTATATAGCGGAACGTAGAGTTAAAGGATATTGCTAACTTCTTATCTTTCTTCCTAAGAAGTTCCTGTATGAAGTCAACCTCATAATAATAAAGAAACAAGTCGGCAAGAAGAGGGCACAATTGGTTCCCATTTGAATTCCGACAGTCTGTTGAAAAACACGTCCTCCAAACGTAATAAATATGTTGATAATCAAGAAATCAAGCATGTTGATAATGTCAGTTTCAGAGAATTTTTTGTTTGAATCAGAGTGATTCTTTACAAAGTAGGATTTATCCCTCCCCAAGACAAGATACTTGTATCTACGTTCGCCATTCTTTTTAATGAAACAAAGTAATACCAACTCTTTCAATTTGTCTTTTAGTTTGGAATGGGGAATACTTGTGTAAAGTGTAGAAAAGTCAAATGTTTTAATACTATTGCAAGATGAGAGAGTCTTAGATTGTATGTACTCCAAAAGATCTTTGGAATTTTTTAGTATCCACATCTGATTCAAGCCACCTCTAGAATAGGCAGTTTCACAATAACTTTGGAGCCCGGCTTTGATTGCTGATAAAATAGATGTTAATAATTTAGAAAGAGGTTTTGTGGAGCACTTGGAAGACCCAGCAATATACCGTTGTTTGTAAGGACACTTATGTAGTTTAGGTATCCAATACAGTGATGGAAGATCCAGTTCTTCATCTTTGGTTGAAATTCCAAAGGAACATCGAACAGACCTATGATTATCCAGGATTTTCTCTTTGGTATGTGTCGTGAGGGTATATGTTGAGTTTCCAAGTGAATTGTCAATACCTAATTCATTTATCAAGCAGTTTATGTAATGATATTTACACACAAAAACGATGTTGTTTTCGGCTTTATCTGCAGGGACAACAACATATTTGACATGGAGGTAGGACAAGTGTTTTGCAACATTTGGGTCTTTAAAAATTGATGTAGCGTGGGTATTGATATGCCCATTTAGTTTCTTAATTCGGATTTGTATCAACGACCTCAAAGTTCATTTGAAATATTACGGAAAGCTTTGTATGAAGCTCCAATTTGGCATATCCTTTACCAGAAGGTCAGTTTATTTTAGATGCTGATGCGTCTAATATTGGTTTTGGGTCAGTACTATCTCAACTTCAAAATGGGAAGGAAAAGGTGATTGCCTATGTGTCCAAACAGTTAGATAAACCGCAACAACGATTTAGTGTTACCAGACGCGAGCTTTTAGCAGTCATTACATTTATTCATCAGTGTCGCCATTACTTAGTGGTCGAACATTTTTCCTTGAGATGGTTGTTTAATTTTAAAGATCCACAAGGGCAGTTGGCTCGTTGGCTTGAGACCCTTTCACAAATCAATTTTGAAATTCAACACGGACCAGGGGTTAAACACCTAAATGCTGACTCGCTTTCACGACGCGAATATGACATATCACTCTGTGACCATATTAAACAGGGAGTTAGAAATCCTGAAAGTCAAAATTGCAAATCTATGGATGCTGATTGGATAGATTTTAAAGCTGATGAGGATAATGTCACTAATTTAAGTGATAACCATTTGTTTCTAACATTTGTGCTTTCACAAGAAGTAGTACTATGTATTCTGCACATTTTGGTGTAAATAAAACTAAGAACAAAATAAAAACCTGTTCCCATTGGTACAAGATGGGAAAGGATATTCAATCACATGTAACAACTTGTTCTGTTCGCAATAGATTTAAGGCTTTGAATAGGAAACATAAAGTCTTTAGAGAGTTACACTGTAGGTTGTCCAATGGACCGTGTTGCAATTGATGTTATTAATCCTTTACCCCATACCCGTCAAGATAATAGATTTATATTAGTTATTGCAGACCATTTTACTAGATGGATGGAGGCGTTCCCACTTCCACACCAGCAAGCTGAAAAGGTTGCTGAAAAGCTTGTCCATGAATTTATTTCCCGTTTTGGTATTCCTTTGGAACTTCACTCCGATCAAGGGAGAAATTTTGAAAGTATAATTTTAACAGAAGTTTGTAAATTGTTAGAAATACATAAGACAAGATATACAGCCTATAGACCTTGCTCTAATGGTATCATAGAGAGATTTAATGCCACTCTTGAGGGAATGATTAGACGTTTGGTAAATAAAAATGCTAATGATTGGGATTTACATATTGGTATATTAATGGCGGCTTATAGAAGTACTGTACATCCAGCTACAGGTTATTCCCCTAACATGTTAATCCTAGGCAGGGAGATTACTTTACCCCCTCAGATTATATTCCCTTTTCCAAACTGTAATGAGTCTATGGAAGTCGACACTTACGTGTCCAAGTTGAAGTCAAAAATTTGAGGAAATTTACCAAATAGCACGTGAAAATCTCTGGTCATCTCCTACACGACAGAAAAGAGATTACGACACCCGTATATCTCAAAATCAATTTTGTAAAGGCTCACTTGCCTACAAATTCAATAATATTTTCAAAAAACTAAACGAAAGATGGTCTGGTCCATTTGTAGTAGTAGATGTTTTGAGTCCTGTACTTTATAAAATAAGAAAAAGATACAAATCAGAGACTGTTCATCATGATAGATTAAAGAAATATCAATGTGATGATGTTCCAGCCTGGGCTGTTGCTGTTCAGAAAGGGATGTAAGATGTCCAAGTCAAGGTACCTGCTGTCAGTTATTGTTTTCACAACTTACAAGTCTTTGTTTTATTTCAGTTAAATGTCTGAAATATATAATTGCAATTGGGCTGGCTGTTTGTATGAAGGGAAGAAAAGAGATATTATTTGGCATGTCATACTAACACATGTAGAGGAAGACCAGGTACCAGTTTCCTGCTATATTTGCCATTATCGTGGAAATACCCGCAAAAGTATGGACAGACATATTATTAGTTACAAACCTCATCTTGAGAAGATGGAGCATTTTAGTTTAGATTCCCGCAACAGTTGCATTATACAGTCATCTAACCCTTATTTTGTCAAATTGGGAGCAGATACATCATGTGACGCGATGTATAAAGGATTCCTTTTGTAGCTTAATTTTAGAAGTAGAAGAGCAAATTTTAGAAATAACGGAAGACAGTGGACGAGTTCAACCTGCTAGACAACTCCTGTCAGAGAGAAGAAAATTTTCAATCATATAGAGATCTTAAAGCAGAGATGAAGTTCTTAAATGGAATCACCAGGCTGAGCTGAGCTCGTTTGGAACAGAACTTAAAGATTAAAGAGGAGGAAAACAATTCAGTAGAAAGGGAATTTCGGAGGAGAGAAGAGGAAAGTATTAAACAACTGCAAGAGAAGGACGACATAATAAGAAAACTTGAGAGGAAACTCAGACATAAGGACAGTGAAGTCGAATTACTAAGGAGAAAGATAAGAGTGTGTGAGGGAGGGGATCATAAAATGAACAACCAAGAAGATGACATAAAAGAAGAGAAGGAGAATGAGATACCAAGGAAGAAATTAAAAGGCTATGTTGTTAAAAAACTGTTTTAGACATTGTGTTAATCTTTATTTTTTATATATTGAATTGTCATATACTTGCATTCATTGTAGACAAAATTGGTTCCCGTAATCTTTTTGTGGAATTAGAAAATGAAGTTTTAAATGACAAGTGTAAATATGAAATGAAATTAGTTTTCATTTAGAGCTTTAGATATTACCTGTTTTATTAATTCTTAATTTTGAATACCAATGTTGTCTTTACTTTATAAGATGTTTTAGTATTTTAAAGGAGGTGAAGTCCTCAAACACGTTTCGTTACTATAAAGATTTAATTTGATGCTTAAAGGAGAAGAGTTCTCAGCGTCAAACATATTTGGTGAATTCTTTTTATATTTTAATAAGTATACTACTCTAATTTGAGTCATTTAAAGTATGGAATTTCGGGGACGAAATGTATTCCTCAAGGGTGTTGTAAAACTGAAATGGTATTTGGACAAATCTTGATCTATAATGATGATTTCTTATGAAATATCATTCCTTTCGTGTTATTTAAGTTTGCCCAATTTGTATAATGGTATGACGGACCTGAGAAATCACATTTTAGCCTCGTTTCATTTATTAATCAACGTTTTCAGTAGAATTAACTGTGTTGACACATTTTCCGCCAAACCGTAGCTCCATGTTTTGTGCAAGAGTTATCGTTCTTATCACAACAAAGAAGTTTTTTTTTAAACAACCGGATTTAATTCCGGGTGTGCTTATTGAAAAATTGTTATTATGGAATAAAACTAGTTATTTTATATAATTTATGGTCATGCATATTTGTCAGTGTAATGAACGCGTATACGAGATCCGCGAAATGTAGGTAATAACGGGAAATGGCCCGTGAGAATGATATTTTGGTTTCCAACGTAAACAACTTGGTAAGTTGAAATTTAACTGTCCCAGAGAACGGCTGTTTTTTCGTTCTCCTGACCTATTCATTTCACGTTTGGCTTTGTGAATTTAGTAAGAAGTTAAAGTTAAGCTGTTTTAGCATTTATTTACACATCTTCCAGTAATATTAGTGAATTCTGTTACACATTTAACTTGACCTGGTGTTTTTGCCGTTAAAAATTTTTAGCCCAACCCTGGCCTAAATTTGGAATTGTTCTATTGTTATTATAACATATATTTATTGAAA
This sequence comes from Mytilus californianus, assembly GCF_021869535.1. Taxonomy (NCBI): domain Eukaryota; kingdom Metazoa; phylum Mollusca; class Bivalvia; order Mytilida; family Mytilidae; genus Mytilus; species Mytilus californianus. The sequence continues at coordinate 719,819 of NW_026262703.1, forward strand.
CTTATTATTTTTGTCTTAACACTGACATTATGCAGGTTCTTTGACTTGATTTAAATTATGTGAATTAGTTGACTTTGAACGTATTGAAATTAATATATCTGCATAATGAATTATTTTATTTAGGACACTTATTTCAATATGCAGCCTTTTTATACTATTCCGCTCGTTAGTTACATTTTTACAATACAGGAAAAAAAATTAAACATCGCATCTTATTTTTCCAAATGGATACGGGATTATTTTTAGCCGGGATATGGGAGTATTTTCAAGGAAAAGAAATATTTACACAATATTCTAAGGGATTATTGATATAAAAAAGACCTTGAAGATAAACTTATATGTGATATCTGGTGCTTAAGCTCTGAGACGCCACATGTCTGTTGATTTTTATCTTTTTTGCCAAATGGGGGGATGATTTAGTTGATACATATAATTATATCAATGTTGACAACATTGCACAACACATTCATTAAAACATTGGTTGATTTCAATATTAAGTATTTTCAATAGCAATATATATAGTATCCTCTACATGTAAATGATATATATTTCCCCCAAATATGAATCTTTATAACATTTATCTAATCTGAAACACTTCATTTGTATACCCTCGTCATCTTTTCTAAAGTAAAAAGAGTTGGTGCTATAAAGGGATGGCATAGACACCAAGGGGAATATCATCAAATTTTTTTTTAGAAATAGTCAAAGATAAAACCATAGTCAAAACGAAAAGCAACGAAACGACAAACAATATCAAACAAAACACCACCAAGAAAACTACAAGGAAGACAACGCAAACCTGACCGAAAGCCAGAGTGAACTCCAAAAAGATCACATGTTTCTGCTACTACACTAGTGGCACCCGCCTTATTACTCTTGTTTAATTTCATCGATGAGTCTTATTCACTGATTTGAAATCCTAAAATAGTAGACTGATGAATGTTTCTAGAAGTACCCTTTCAGATAACTAATTTCTCAACATCGATGTTAATTATGTAACCCTAAAACGTGAAATGAATAGGTCAGGAGAACGAAAAAACAGCCGTTCTCTGGGACAGGTAAATTTCAACTTACCAAGTTGTTTACGTTGGAAACCAAAATATCATTATCACGGGCCATTTCCCGTTATTACCTACATTACGCGATCTCGTATACGCGTTCATTACACTGACAAATAGGAAAAACTTGAAGCAAAATGTTATTGGTTTAGGCAGCATAGGCATTGAGAAATATATTTGTAAAATAATATAACGCTGAAACCAAATGCAAATTCAAAATGAATGCGAACGCGAAACTCTATATAAAATGAAAACAACACGTTAGAAAGTTAATGCATCCGAAGCGCTTTTCTGGATTTACATTCATCAGGAACACTCAAAGCCGAATATTTGAAAGCCAAAGATGTATAAAACCGAAACAGTTGAAGACCTATATAATCAAAATGACCTAAAATAATAGCCAAATCCTTCTAAGGCTATAACACTCAAGGCTGTCAATTTGGAATTAATAGTTACTCGTAATTTCTGTCTTGAGTTCTTATGTTTTTAACTACATATGGTTACTTACTTAAATATAAGTAATTATAACTAAAAACTAATAATTTACAAGTTATGAATCACATCATTAAAAAGATTTCAAAGAAGAAGGAAGTACTACCAATTTTCTCTGAAATCATTTCCACTAGAGGCAATTTATAATCGTTTCTTTTATAAACATGTCACTGTATGTACATTTTTCCAACATGATTCTTCTTTTTCTACTTTTTCGTTTTGTTTCGTGTGTTTTTGAAGCTTTTAAACGAGCATTTAGGATGATTTACCAAGAAAAATAAAGTTCAAAGCTGTCATTTTTTTTTTACGTTTGACGTCTTCAGAATATAATAAGAACAAGAAACATTTTCATGTCACAACAAACTACTTCAAAATACAACTTTGTATTTTCTTCTTGATACACACATATTCCGTTTGGTTAACGATGTTCGTCGAATCAAAACTTTAAGAAACAATAAAAAAAAACACATACAATTGCTTCAAAAGCATTATTCAGCACTGAATAACATCATAATTGTATGGATGCATATCAAAATGTTTAAATTCTTGTCAGTATATTATTTAAATTTTGCATATTAATTCTGATACTTTTAACGCAATGTTTGATTTAGACCATGTGAATGAACTAATACAGGAGAAATTGACACTAATGCATTTAACGATACCACAAAAGCATACTCACGCCGAAGTTCAACATGTATCTCATGTTTACTATATACATCTGATTCATTTATGTCTTTTTGAGTGATGAAGCATGCGTATGTACCAGCATCTCCCTTTGTGAAATTAATAACTGTCAAAATAGTACAGTTATTACTAATGTTTATTCTGTTAGATATACTTAAATTCATATTTATCATAGGTTTTCCTCCTTCACACACAACAAGAAAATCATTTGTTCTTGATTGCCAGCTGTTGACTCTGTTGTAAGGACAATTGAGCTGCATGGCATCGCCTTCACTTACAAAACGAGTATTTGCTCCAGTCACATATAATCCTATGGATGGTATAACAACAAAGTAAATTTAAAATAAGGAATAATTATTCAACTGTTTAGGTTATATACTGTTTCTTTACTTTTCTCATAATAACAAGATAGGGAAAATAGAAAAATAAATCATCATGAACATAATCGTCACCTGATACAGCAATATTTTGGTATATACTTTCTTTTGTATCAAAATGTAATAAAGTCTTCCTCAAAATATCTGTTTTGGATTCTCCTTTAGGACGATTATAGAGTAAGGATAAAAAGTCGGTAACAAGTACCCCACAATAGCTTAAAACTTGTGAAGGTTATTGTATTATTTTCAAGACAATTCTTGCTTTTAATTTAGAGTGTCATTTATAAATTCAAAACAGATGTCACAAATAAACCGATTCTACTTTCTTGAGTTATATTTATTTTTTTTTCTGTTGTTGACCTTCCTCATGTATATTTTTTTTTGATACAAAAGTTTTTTCTTCCCATTAGAAATGTAGTTTTATTTCGCTTGATGCTTTAGTAGTAACCAAGTACTTAGTGTCTTTGTATTTGTAGTATTTGTATTTGTATTTGTATCCATCTGATGAGTTCAGCCTTTTTCAACAGATTTTTATAGTTGAACTTCGTTCTTATGTTGTATTGTTACACCACTGTCCCAGGTTGAGGGGAGGGTTAGAATCCCGCTAACATGTTTAACCCCGCCACATTCTGTATGTATGTGCCTGTCCCAAGTCAGGAGCCTGTAATTCAGTGGTTGTCGTTTGTTTATGTGTTACATATTTGTTTTTCGTTCATTTTTGTACATAAATTAGGCTGTTAGTTTTCTCGTTTGAATTGTTTTACATTGTCATTTCGGGGCCATTTATAGCTGACTATGCGGTATGGGCTTTGCTCATTGTTAAAGGCCGTATGGTGACCTATAGTTGTTAATTTCTGTGTCATTTGGTCTCTTGTGGAGAGTTGTCTCATTGGCAATCATACCACATCTTTTTTTTTTTATTTATACGTAATTAATCTCTTAACATTTTCTGGCATTATGATTGTCGTGCCTGTACGTTGTAATCATCAGATTTAGTTTAATAACATTTTGTTTTTATATTAGGATGGATTAACCCTGTCTATAATTATTGATTTAACTTTTTATTGAGGATTTATTTTTGAGTTCGAGAAATATTATGATTTTTTTGTTCCGTTGCTGTTTCATTTACGTATCAATAACATCTCTGTTTATTGAAATCTACCTGAAGAAAGCAGAAATACGTAAAAAAACCACTTGTTGTTTCCAAAACAATCCATGCTCCTTGTTACTTCGTCACTTAATCATCTCAGTCTATGCAAAATAAAGAAGATTGGTCAATACCATATTTAAATGATTATATTCACGCATAACGGTATCTTTACTGATGGTATGATGCTTTTCAAATTTTCCTTGTGTTTTTCAATAGTATATAATTAAAATTATATTTAACAGCTCCCACTAATCATATTAATGTTTATATCACTATACTTTAGTTGAAATAATTCATTAATACCATTTATATATTATATTATCACGGGTGTCATTCGGTTTATCGAGAAAAAAGATCGTGAAAGACTATCTAACGGTGGTCAAGTATTACGGTTGGATCGTGAAAGCTCTAGTATGGGATCGTGAATTCAATCTTTCGTTAATATGTTTATGAAAGGTAACAAAAACACCGCATCCCACCTAAAATCTTCACTTTTCAAGTACTCGAGTACTCGCAAGTATCATGACCGAGTATCCGAATATTAAATTTTAGATCTTTTGACATCTCTTCATTAAATATGTAAACAAAAACGATTTTTTTTCATAATCCGAATGACTAAACAAATTTTTGTCATTCCATTTTAATGATTCAAATGATTATTACAGTTAGCATAATCAGAAATTTGGCAAAAAAATGGAAATATTTACAAAAACTGACTATTTTGGATCGTGAATGATCGTGAACCGCTTTTTGACGATCGTGAAAAGGATCGTGAAAGATCTGATTCTAGAGTAACGTTCAACTCATTATTTAATTATATGGTAATTTATATTTTTAATTGGTTTAGCAAATATTTGATTTGCATGACTCGTTCCGGTTCTCTTTTGTTGGTGAATAGGGCTATAATCGTACAATGTCATTAGATCTGATAAGCTTATAATACCTAACCGACTAAGTGCCTTATAGAAATATCAGTCCTATTTTCATTCCTTCATAAGTTTTGATTTCTTTTACAAATTTAAGATTGAAAATAGTACCTAATTTGCTAAATTACAGTTCAAGCAGGGCATCATGCACAATCGATCGCGAGGTACGTTGTTCGGTAATTTCCCCACTAATTTGGTACAATGACGTAAAGCTATTGTGAACAGACTGATCAAACAATCGATTATAACATGGTGAGCGCATCGGACTACAAACACAAAGGTTACTGGTTCGATCCCCGTTCCGGAGTTAAAATTTCAGGGACTGAATTGTCGGCTCTCCCTTGACACTATTTGCGAGTATTTGGTCTTGAGAAACGATGATAGTCCGTCATATGAGGGCGATTTATGGCTGACCCGTGTTAAAAGAGAGCAATATCACTTGCACGTAAAAGACATACTTGTAGATTTCGAAAAAGAGCAGGCTAATGGCGCCTCAAGGCATGCACGATACTCCTTATTACTGAAGGTAACATTCATTACATAAACAAAGAACAACAAAAAAAACGTACACATAGATATAGGAAGATGTGGTATGAGTGCCAATGAGACAACTCTCCATCCAAATCACAATCTATAAAAGCAAACATGCATATATTTCCAGGGCGGATGCATTAAGCATTACAGATACATATATACTTTAACTTTTTTCAAAAGTTTACGCACCTGCAGGTCCTTTTATCTTGGAGATCTAGTTATTAAGACACGTTTTTGGTTATTTGAAGAAAAAGTGTTGAATTAAAAAAAAGTGAAACAAAATGAAAGCATTACTGTCCATTCTTAATAATTACACGCTTGAATCTAGTTGCAGGTATATCATTGGTAAAATAGATATCGTTGTCTGATTATCAAGTCTGCTCCTGCGCGGGACGTTTGCACTTTTTAAATGGAAATTTGCGCTTAAATGTTTAGGACATTTGCACTTTTTAAAACAAGAGGCTCTAAAGAGCATGAATCGCTCACCTGTAATTTTTTGCTTAAATCTTTCATCAATGATTATTTTTGCTTTTCAATATATATTTATGAATGGCTTAAAATTTCCATTGAAATGTTCTTTGTATCTGTCATATTTTCTTCAAAATCAAAGAAATGCATTTTACCCCTATGTTTCATTTTAGCCATAGTGTCTATGTTTCTTGACGTACAAGAAAATAAAATACAAAATTTATACTAGATACTCTGAAACTCATTCAGCCTAAGTTTGGCTGAAATTGATTCAGCAGTTTCAAAGGAGAAGATTTTTTAAAGTAAGCAAACTAAATGAACAAATTGTGAAAAATTGATTTTAAAGGGCAATAACTCCTTAAGGGGACAATTGACAGTTTTGGTCATATGAACTTATTTGTAGACCTTACATTGCTGAACATTTTTGCTGTTTACAGTTCATCTTCATTATTAATAGTATTCAAGATAATAACCAAAATCTGCAAAATTTCATTACAATTACCAATTAAGAGGCCGCAATCCAACAATGGGTTGTTAGATTCATCTGAAAATTTCAGGGCTGACAGAACTTGGCCTAATAAATATTTTAACCTCTCATCAGATAAGCTCTAAATGCTTTGGTTTTTGAGATATAAGCCAAATATTGCATTTTACCCCTACGTTCTATTTTTTGCCACGGCGGCCATGTTTTTTTTACGAAACAGAAAATAAAACACAAACTTTATTCTAGATACCCTAAGCATCATTCAGCTTAAGTTTGGTTGGAATTGGTTTAGTAGTTTCAGAGAAGAAGATTTTTTAAAGTTAGAAAACATGATAAACAAATTATGTAAAACTGTCCTTAAAGGGCAATAACTCCTTAAGGGTCAATTGACAATTTTGATCATTGAACTTATTTGTAGATCTTACCTTGCTGAACATTTTTGCTGTTCACAGTTTATCTTTATCATTAATAATACTCAAGATAATAACCAAAAACTGCAAAATTTCCTTAAAATTACCAATTTAGTGGCAGCAACCCAACAATGGGTTATCAGATTCAACTGAAAATTTATGGGCTGATAGAACTTCACCTAATGAACACTTTAATTGCTGGTGGACGGTTCGTTCCCGACTGTGTCAAAATGTCAATAGTCAGCATATATCATATATGTTTATTAGGTCTTTCCACTTTTCTATGGAAAGACCTATTGTATTTGTTCTGATTATTAGGTCTTTCCACTTTTCTGTGGAAAGACCTATTGTATTTGTTCTGATTATTAGGTCTATGTCAGATTTGCTCTAAACGCTTTGGTTTTTGAGTTATAAGCCAAAAACTGCATTTTACCCCTATTTTCTATTTTTAGCCATGGTGGCCATGTTATTTGACGAAACAGTAAATTAAACACAAAATTTATTCTAGATACCCTAAGCATCATTCAGCTTAAGTTTGGTTGGAATTGGTTTAGTAGTTTCAGAGAAGAAGATTTTTTAAAGTTAGAAAACATGATAAACAAATTATGTAAAACTGTCCTTAAAGGGCAATAACTCCTTAAGGGTCAATTGACAATTTTGATCATTGAACTTATTTGTAGATCTTACCTTGCTGAACATTTTTGCTGTTCACAGTTTATCTTTATCATTAATAATACTCAAGATAATAACCAAAAACTGCAAAATTTCCTTAAAATTACCAATTTAGTGGCAGCAACCCAACAATGGGTTATCAGATTCAACTGAAAATTTATGGGCTGATAGAACTTCACCTAATGAACACTGTAATTGCTGGTGGACGGTTCGTTCCCGACTGTGTCAAAATGTCAATAGTCAGCATATATCATATATGTTTATTAGGTCTTTCCACTTTTCTATGGAAAGACCTATTGTATTTGTTCTGATTATTAGGTCTTTCCACTTTTCTGTGGAAAGACCTATTGTATTTGTTCTGATTATTAGGTCTATGTCAGATTTGCTCTAAACGCTTTGGTTTTTGAGTTATAAGCCAAAAACTGCATTTTACCCCTATTTTCTATTTTTAGCCATGGTGGCCATGTTATTTGACGAAACAGTAAATAAAACACAAAATTTATTCTAGATACCCTAAGCATCATTCAGCTTAAGTTTGGTTGGAATTGGTTTAGTAGTTTCAGAGGAGAAGATTTTTTAAAGTTAGAAAACATGATAAACAAATTATGTAAAACTGTCCTTAAAGGGCAATAACTCCTTAAGGGTCAATTGACAATTTTGATCATTGAACTTATTTGTAGATCTTACCTTGCTGAACATTTTTGCTGTTCACAGTTTATCTTTATCATTAATAATACTCAAGATAATAACCAAAAACTGCAAAATTTCCTTAAAATTACCAATTTAGTGGCAGCAACCCAACAATGGGTTATCAGATTCAACTGAAAATTTCAGGGCTGATAGAACTTCACCTAATGAACACTTTAATTGCTGGTGAACGGTTCGTTCCCGACTGTGTCAAAATGTCAATAGTCAGCATATATCATATATGTTTATTAGGTCTTTCCACTTTTCTATGGAAAGACCTATTGTATTTGTTCTGATTATTAGGTCTTTCCACTTTTCTGTGGAAAGACCTATTGTATTTGTTCTGATTATTAGGTCTATGTCAGATTTGCTCTAAACGCTTTGGTTTTTGAGTTATAAGCCAAAAACTGCATTTTACCCCTATTTTCTATTTTTAGCCATGGTGGCCATGTTATTTGACGAAACAGTAAATAAAACACAAAATTTATTCTAGATACCCTAAGCATCATTCAGCTTAAGTTTGGTTGGAATTGGTTCAGTAGTTTCAGAGGAGAAGATGTTTGAAATAGTTTACACCAGACGGACAACGACGGACGCTAAGTGATGGCAAAAGCTCACAGTTCCGTCGGAACGGTGAGCTAAAAAGGACTTTTGCGACAACACTTTAAGAGAGTTAATAGGAGTAAAATCCTTATAACAACCATGACTCTTTCTAAAATTCAACAGGTACGAAAGGTGGTTTTAAAATTAAAATTTCATTGAAACAATCTTAGATGAACTATGATGGTACAATTCCTCGGACTATCCATGGAACAGAATAATCATGCACAAAATGTACATAATTTACAATTTTAATCCACTAATAAGGAAGCTAACGGAAGAATTTCGGTCAAAATTTAATTGTTGCATCCATAAAAGTTTCGTTTTCTCTATCGTTTACCGGGGAACCGTTGCATTACACTTGCGCGCATTACCATTTCATTTGCGGACTGCTTTTGATTACATTTGCGCGCATTCTTTTACAGGTAAACTCTGGTAATTACTTATTTATAAATTCAACTTTTATTTTCGAGCAGGATAAGTCCGTTGTATTACGCACACGCACTGAGTCCTGGAACAAAATACAGATACATGTAAAAAAGCAGTAAATAGTAAATCTTAAGATTAAAAGTACTAATTTCACACGTCGTAAAATGCTCAAAAATATACGTAGTACGCTTTGATTCTGCTGGATGCCCAGAGTCTTAAAGGAAAATAGGAATCCGGCGATATACCTTTGCAATTATTTACGATGCATCTCTATGAAATATCCCCTGATTTAAGTGTTTTGTCTATACGGAGAGCAATTCAATCGTACACAAATCAATCCCCCCCCCCGAATTGTTTCTGACAATCGAAACTCTATGTGTGTGTCTTAGTGTAATTTTACAAACTGAATTTAATTATTCATTAAAAAGCCATTCGTGAAATAATGGAACAGAGTGATATTTACTCTGATATATTCGCAAATATAAGCAGAAATTAATCTCATGTTGCGCGCAAATCTAATGCGCCCCGAGAAACGTATACTAAATTCTTTATAATATGTCTGGTTTACCCGATTATTTCTGAATTTCTCGTTTATCGGATGAACTTTCAAAGAATATGTGAACATCTTTCAATGACTTTGGTAAATTTTCTAAAGATTACAGGTATACATGTACAACTATTATAGGTAAAAAGCGAAAACTTCTTGACAATTTTGTTCAGGTGTACCAAAGTTAAAAGCGCAAATGTCCTTCATTGATAGTGGTATAAAACACACACACACACACACACACACACATACACACACACGTCCTGTGTCTGTCTGGTCACACATTGTCTTTCACGATTGAGATAATGCGTTGCCTAATCTTTCACGATCATTTTTTTATGAAAAATCAACAAAATTCAGTGTTTTTAAAAACAAAATGAACGGTTTCAAGGAAGGAAAACTTTTATTTTATTGTTGTATCGGTCACACCAAAGCACGGCTGGTAATCTACACACGCAGAACAATCGGTTCTGCAATGAAAACCGTGAGAGGATTTTCCGGTTATGCTTGAGTGGAGTACATTTATTGTAATTGTCACCGCTTCGAAAGGTATGTACATTTCTAAATCGCAATTTTCTAATTCAACTGATCAAAATATTGAAAATCGGAGAATACTATGCTGTGGTGAATACTTTAACAAAGAGACACATGTATCATTTACTGTTGTGCATGGAGTAAAACTCCTACAAAATCAATCGTCCACGAGTCATTGCCGAAAAAAGTAAAAATCCATGTGCTAATATGGATCACCAGGTCAAGGTTGGCCGTATCCTAGATTCTTATTGCAAAAAAAAACATCATACTCCTTGTATGCAGTTGTCAATATGGACGGGTATAAGACGGACGACATTTTGAGTCAGGCGTTGGATTCGGCAGAAGAGACTGAAGTTAACGCAATATTTATAACCCAAAGTACTTACATGTATCAGTTTAATGAAGGTAATCATAAATGTATTTTACATGTTACGGTTTTACCAAAATAAAGCCCCCCACCCTTCACCTCAACATTAAACAAACATTCATATTCGAACATACTGAGGCCAGATGGATAGTTGTGTCTAGCTTAGAAACTCGACGACCGGACACGCTTAACATACAAAAATACAGATTGCATATGTAGTAACCCCCTTTTTGGGGGCAATCCAATAAAGGGGGGTTCCGGGGGTTGGGACCCCCTTTTTTTATGATCAATGCTTTTGAATGGGGACATATGGCTTGAACACCCCTCTTTTATCCTAGGTTGGCACCCCCTTTTAAAAATGGCTGGGTGCCATCATTAGTCTTCAACAATCCAAATATTAATATTTATTTTATGATTAAGACTTAGTCCAAATGAAAACTGTATGTTTTAATGTATAATTCAAATAAAAGTTCTTTACGTGTATGTTCTTTGAGACATTGCCATATGGGATTAAAATTGTAGCTTTTAGCAAAGGAGTATTTAAATGTTTTTTTAATTCAAAATAGATGCTAAAAATATTTTTTCCTATTCGAATTTCAAGAAATACGTTTTTGTAATATGGCTGGAAACAACTTGTAGTGAGCACTATTAGTAATCTCTTATGTTCATGCTATCAAAAAACCCCAATTTCTATTGTTATGAATACCAGTGGACTGTGTTTTCGGGATGAAGAAGCAGGGGTTTCCAGAAACCCCGCTCGTCACAACCTGTGGTCAAAATCCATTGTTATTCGTAACAATAGATCTATTCAATTTACATTTGTTTGAGAAATAGAAACTATATGAAGTATAACAATAGAACTGGGGTGTAACAAATAGATAAAATAGAAAGGGACTAAAATAATGTACATGTATACGTTTAATGATGATTTTTTAATAACGGATTTGTATCTTATTGTTGGTTGCTTTTGAAAATTATGGTTTCATAATCAAATAAATATATACCATGTAATGTCATTAGTAATAGTAAAAGCTCAATGATAAGTTAATATTGATATTAAAAGACCTTCGAACAAAAAGGGATGTTGAGATTTGAACAGCCCTTTTTGTGAGGAGGTCTGTTAATGTCAATATCAACTTAATCATTGATCTTTTACTAACTTACAAACCGTCAAAAACATTAGAAAAGTACACTAAAAACACTTGCAGAAACCTAATTCCCTGAATTGGTCGAGTCTAAATATATTCAACACAAATGATAGTTAAACAGGGGCGTGTTTTTTTGTTCTTCGGTAGTGAGCCAGAAGAGGTCCATTTCTGTTTTTTTGCATAGGGAAGATCTTCTGGCTCTCTTCCACCTCTTCTTTTTTGATAGGTAGTTTAAACGGCAGAGGCACATAACAAACATGGCGTCGTTTAGTCTAAACTGACATTAATAAATTTAAGAATGCAGGGGCGTGTTTTATTGGTCTCTTCTGCACATCTCCAGAATGTCTTCTGGTGAAGAGTCCAAAAAAATGAATCTGGACCTCTTCTGGGGATATTCTACGGAAGATCAATAAAACAAAAATTCAATTTGCCGTCGAATATAGCAGATTTTTGTTATGTTGGATGACATATTAAATGAAGTTTATAGAAAATTAAGATACGTCCGGTAGACATGACTGTAAAAGTGTGCTCTGTTCGTGACATTTTTCTTTGTTCTTTCCTCTAACTCAATTTTGCTAGACAAATCAGGCGTAAACCCCCACTACTTAATTTTTAAGAATAATCTTAAACTGCACAAAAATTCGTCAATGTTTGTCTCGAATATGATCAAAAAGGACATCTTGTCTATCCAATTTTTTAAAATAACCAAACTGGATTATTTTTGTATAAAGCAAAGATATCGGAAAGTTCTCAAAATCATTTTTCTCTGGTGGTCCTTGAAGAAAATCTTCTGGTCCTAACTATTATTTCTATTGCATAATTTCGATGGTCAAAACCTTCGGACCACCACTTTTCAAAAATGTTCATTGTATATGGATCTATATGCAAGTATACAGTGTATACCAGACATTTCTCAGACTGTTTTTTCTTCTTTATTTTTTAATAAATCCGTTGGTTGTACATGTGTACTGATTGATACTTCAGTCTGGGAGAACAAGATTTATTTCAGTACTGTTGTTGCAATTAGCTTTGAACAAACTTCCAGTAATTGCAAATACTCTTATTTCGGTGCTTTGTGTCTATTGTCTTAATATAAGTTTTTTTTGTATGTCTCGTACTGATCTTTTGAGTTAATCTAATTGCAATTGATTTGTGCAGGTTATTCTTATATTGTACTGTTACACCACTGTCCCAGCTTCGGGGAGGGTTGAACGCTCACAAACATGTTAATGTACTGTTATACCACTGTCCAAGGTTAAGAGGCTGGTTGGGCCGAATCCCGCTAACATGTTTAACCCCGCCACATTCTGTATGTATGTGCCTGTCACAAGTCAGGAGACTGTAATTCAGTGGTTGTCGTTTGTTGCTGTGTTACATATTTGTTTTTCGTTCATTTTTTTGTACATTAATTAGACCGTTAGTTTTCTCGTTTGAATTGTTTTACATTTGTGATTTCGGAGCCTTTTATAGCTGACTATGCGGTATGGGCTTTGCTTATTGTTGAAGGCCGTACGGTGACCTATAGCTGTTAATTGCTGTGTCATTTGGTCTCTTGTGGAGGGTTGTCTCATTTGCAATCTTCGTTTTTATATCAATCCTGCCATATTCTTTGTGTGCCTGTCCCAAGTCAGGAGCCTGTTTAGCTGTTGTCGTTGGTTCATGTCTCGACTCATATTTGATATTTTGTTAATTATTTTGTTATGTATAATTAGGCCGTAAGTTTTTTCGTAAGAATTGTTTCTCACACTTTTCACGTCGGGCCTTTTGACAGTATCGGGTTTTGTCATTGTTGAAGGCCTTAATTACGGTTGCCTATAATTGCTTACATCCACTTCATATTTGAACTCCGGTGGATATATAGTTGTCTCATTAGCAATCATACATTTCTTCGTTTTTATTTATTTACCTGACTTTTAAACTCGTGTTTCCTGAACCGATTCCTGAACATGCATGACATATTTGTCACTGGGCGTTAAAAATTAGCAACAAACAATCAATCAATTTAAACTTGTGTTAAATAAGAAGAACAACCATTCATTTATTCGGGTGGGGGGCAGGAGGATTTCATATATGAATATGGTTGGCTGGTAAGAGCTGAAAAATAGGCATAATTAGCGACAGATTAAAAAAGTTAATAATGCCCTCTTCCCTTCCCCATCCTTCATCTATAAATTTAAACTGACCACCACGGAATAGCCCAACTTAGTGTTGAAAGTAGCGTTAAACACCAATCAATCAAAATCCCTTCCCTAGAATATCAAATAGTCGTTCCTTAATTGTTATTGTCCGTGTAGTTCTTATATTTATCCAGCTTATCGTCCTACAGGGATGTCCTACTAAACTGTCATACCATAAAAAACGTATATAACACAGCTCACATTCTAATATATCTGCATTCATAAATTTATTAATGTCATTTAGACTAAACGACGCCATGTTTGTTATGTGCCTCTGCCGTCTAAACTACCTATCAAAAAAGAAGAGGTGGAAGAGAGCCAGAAGATCTTCCCTATGCAAAAAAACAGAAATGGACCTCTTCTGGCTCACTACCGGAGAACAAAAAAACACGCCCCAGATGTATTAGAATGTGAGCTGTGTTATAAACGTTTTTATGGTATGACAGTCTTAGTAGGACATCCCTGTAGGACGATAAGCTGAATAAATATATGAACTACACGGACAATAACAATTAAGGGACGACTATTTGATATTCTAGGGAAGGGATTTTGATTGATTGGTGTTTAACGCTACTTTCAACACTAAGTTGGGCTATTCCGTGGTGGTCAGTTTAAATTTATAGATGAAGGAAGGGAAGAGGGCATTATTAACTTTTTTAATCTGTCGCTAATTATGTCTATTTTTCAGCTCTTACCAGCCAACCATATTCATATATGAAATCCTCCTGTCCCCCACCCCAATAAATGAATGAATATCAAATGGTTTTTCTTCTTATTTAACACAAGTTTAAATTGATTGATTGTTTGTTGCTAATTTTTAACGCCCAGTGACAAATATGTCCTGCATGTTCAGGACTCGGTTCAGGAAACACGAGTTTAAAAGTCAGGTAAATAAATAAAAACGAAGAAATGTATGATTGCTAATGAGGCAACTATCCACCGGAGTTCAAATATGAAGTGGATGTAAGCAATTATAGGCAACCGTAATTAAGGCCTTCAACAATGACAAAACCCGATACTGTCAAAAGGCCCGACGTGAAAAGTGTGAGAATCAATTCAAACGAAAAAACTTACGGCCTAATTATACATAACAAAATAATTTACAAAATATCAAATATGAGTCGAGACATGAACCAACCACAACAACTAACTAAACTACAGGCTCCTGACTTGGGACAGGCACACAAATAATATGGAAGGGTTGATATAAAAACGAAGATTGCCAATGAGACAACCCTCCACAAGAGACCAAATGACACAGAAATTAACAGCTATAGGTCACCGTACGGCCTTCAACAATAAGCAAAGCCCATACCGCATAGTCAGCTATAAATGGCCCCGAAATCACAAATGTAAAACAATTCAAACGAGAAAACTAACGGTCTAATTAATGTACAAAAAAATGAACGAAAAACAAATATGTAACAAACGACAACCACTGAATTACAGGCTCTTGACTTGGGACAGGCACATACATACAGAATGTGGCGGGGTTTAACATGTTAGCCGGATCCGGCACAACCAGCCCCCTAACCTGGGACAGTGGTGTAACAGTACAATAACATGTTTGTGAGCGCTCAATCCTCCCCGAAGCTGGGACAGTGGTGTAACAGTACAATATAAGAACAACCTGCACAAATCAATTGCAATTAGATTAACTCAAAAGATCGGTACGAGACACACACAAAAAAAAACTTACATTAAGACAATAGACACAAAGCACCGAAATAAGAGTATTTGCAATTACTGGAAGTTTGTTCAAAGCTAATTACAGCTATAGTACTGAAATAAATCTTGTTCTTCCAGACTGAAGTATCAATCAGTACACAACCAACGGATTTATTAAAAAAAAAAGAAGAAAAAACAGTCTGAGAAATGTCTGGTATACATTGTATACTTGCATATAGATCCATATACAATGAAAAATTTTTGAAAAGTGGTGGTCCGAAGGTTTTGACCATCGAAATTATGTAATAGAAATAATAGTTAGGACCAGAAGATTTTCTTCAAGGACCACCAGAGAAAAATGATTTTGAGAACTTTCCGATATCTTTGCTTTATACAAAAATAATCCAGTTTGGTTACTTTTAAAAAATTGGATAGACAAGATGTCCCTTTTGATCATATTCGAGACAAACATTGACGAATATTGTGCAGTTTAAGATTAATCTTAAAAATCAAATAGTGGGGGTTTACGCGTGATTTGTCTAGCAAAATTGAGTTAGAGAAAAGAACAAAGAAAAATGTCACGAACAGAGCACAAAGTTTACTGTCATGTCTACCGGACGTATCTTAATTTTCTATAAAATCATCGTAAACTTCATTTAATATGTCATCCAACACAACAAAAATCTGCTATATTAGACGGCAAATTGAATTTTTGTTTTATTGATCTTCCGTAGAATATCTCCAGAAGAGGTCCAGATTCATTTTTTTGGACTCTTCACCAGAAGACATTCTGGAGATGTGCAGAAGAGACCAATAAAACACGCCCCAGTACTCAGACTGATATAGACAAATAACAGTTACCTAATTGCATCCGAAACGGACCCATTAAATGGCATTACATCATTTAATTATTTATTTATTATAAATTTTTAGCATTTAGATAGGACCATAAGATAGTTTTATGGAATTAAAGGGTAAATTTATATTTTTGAATTCCAAATTTTCAATATGACGATTTTCTATTTTATAAATGAGGAAATCAAAAACCCTATACAGACCTCATTTACAACTGACCAATGAATGCTCTGCACCAAAACTTCTTGTTATATATATCTGATGTTTTTAATCTGTCAGTAATCATGAAATAGATTTGTAAAGACACCAAATGAAAACAGTAAGTAAACTCTTCCAACAATAAGCGATTTAAACAGCATGTTTCACAACTTCTAATCGAACAGACCTAGATGCATAAGGTCCTTCACAATGTTCAGGTAAATTTTGGTTTTGATTATATAATTTTCCTACACTACGTTTCCTGCAAATGCAAAATATAAATTGGTGTTGTCTGTTCAGGTCAATTAATTAATAAATCGTATTTTTAGGTTTGATTTTGCGGTATGGGCTTTGTTCATTGTTGAAGGACGTACGGTGACCTATAGTTGTTAATTTCTGTGACATTTGGTCTTTTGTGGAGTGTTTTCTCAGTATCAATCATACCTGGCTCGATCAAAACGTGTATAGATGGAATATTTTCGCAAGGTTGATAATCATTCTTAAATTGAAATACAATATATTATATGAAAACAAACACTTTTATTTTAGTCGTCCGTCATTCCCTTTTCACATCTAAATGTAGTATAAACAAACAACTTGAAAACAGCTTTTTACCCTTCTAAGTTTTATAATCGCCTGACAAAACCTTATATCAGAAATCGCAATTAAATCGTAGATAAGAACCATAGTAAAAACATTAAAAAAGTATAGGTGTTTAGTTATGTAGTATATTGCAAAACCATAAAACAAGTTTGCACTATCATTGAGTAATTTAAATGGAAATTTTACATAATAACATTTTACAAGATCTTGTCTTCGTGTACTATGTACATTGAATAATTTATGGAGTTGGTTGATTGTTGTTTGCTTTACCTCCAGTGGCAAATATTTCATGCATGTTCATGACGAGAACACATGAATTTTAAATACAATAGGTAGATCTTGCAATAGGATGAAGACATTGAGGTAGGACGTGAAAATTGGAATATCATTGGAAACTGAGGATATATTGAATAAAGACAGAAATTAGCCTTGCAACAGCTGGCCACATCCGAACCCCTTAAATAATTGGTGCAAAAATAGTGAATTTGCAGAGAGCGTTGATCCATGAAATCTATTCAGAAGTCGGCCATCCATATTAACGTGTAGTTTCTAAAAAAAATTTAACATTTCTAATTTCGGTTTGATACTTTTAGCACCACTTTAGTAACTGAAATTTTTGTGAAACTGTATTTTATTTATCTCTGTACATTAGTTTTTGGTATGATATTCTGTACTATCGCTCTCCTTTTTTGTTTCGTGAGTGTGTTCTCCTCGAGATCGGAGGTCGTGGTTCGAATCTCGACCGGGTCTTACAAAGACGTAAACAATGGTACATGTATTTGCTGTTTCAACGCTTAACTAGCGGTATTTGAAAGTAAGAGCACAGACTTGTCGGTTCGGAGCCAAAAATGTTTCCGGGTAGGGTAACTATTCTTCCTGCGAAATGATATCTTCATGTGAACTTACGCGTAAAAAAACTGGCTCAGCGTGTCGATCTAGAACAAAGCAGGGTTAATACTCATATTGTATTTACATATAATTGTCCTGAGTATTCATTTATTATTCCATATTGATAGAATTTTAGTAGGGTTTTCTATATGAATTGGATTTTGAATAAAAAGGCACATTCACCTGCGGAAAAAGTGTATTCACCGCGGAAAACGCCGCGTGCATGCTTTTACGTGTGTAATAACGGTAAAATGTTTGACGTACAATTGGTTTTAATAAATAACTGTTATCAAATACATATTTTTCTCTTTCGGAACATGGAATAAAACAATTACTGTCTTTTGTTTCGGTAAATATGTGGTTTAATTGACTTTTGAAAAACCTAGTGACATTCACTTCGGCCGTTGGCCTCAGTGAATATCAGTTTTTCAAAAGTCAATAAAACCAAATATTTACCCCATCAAAAGACAGTAATTGTATAATATTCCACTTGACGTCATTCATTATCATCATTTATTTTACCGTTATTCTATACAGTGAAGTGTTTTTCTTTTACTGGTTACACCTCCTTTAATTTCCACCGATCGAAATTAAAAAAAAATGGCAGGTGATTTTTTCAACCAAACACTTGTGCTTGTCAGGATATCTTTAACGGTAAATAATATTAAATCAAATGTCCCTGTTGTGATAGATGTTGTTAAATTAACTCCGTAATTTTTAGTCATGGGACAGTTTTGAGCTTATTCTGTATACGCATCTTTCTATAATAAAAGACTAAGTTGACTCTTTGTATTTTTATTTTTCTGTGTCGTTGGGTAGCTGCCACTTTAATGTATACCATTATCTCATTTTATTAAAATCCAAAGGCTTGACTTGGGTATAGAAATATTGACATTTCTGGATCTCTCCAGTCCGACAGTATATCCTTGCTAAAGGGGTGTGTCAGTTTGGATGTTCGGCTGTTTTTATAACAACTATTATACCAGATATAAAAAAAAACTTGAAACAGCAAATTTTGTCCCTTAGACCCCGTTCACACTAGGACATTTAGATCGATTTAAACTAGATCGGTTCACTTTAGTGACTGCCGTCGTTGTATGCTTATGATTTATTGCCACGTGCACTCAATGTAGATTTTTTTTTCTGTTCTTCTCCCCTCCTCCTAGTATAATTGGATAGGATATAATGTAACCCCTAATGTGGACTACGTTATTTTATGTTCAAAAAGATTAAATGCAAAGAGAAAAATAAGGAAAGAAATGCTGAAATTAACGCTTGAAAATTAAATTTATAAATAGTGGTAAACTGCCTGAGATTTGATTTTGATTTTTGGTGTTTTAACGCCACTTTTAAGCACCGCTTTTGGGCTATTTCGTGGCGGCCAGTTTTTATTGGTGGAGGAAGCCGGAGTGCCCGGAGAAAACCACCGACCTTCGATAGGAAAACTGACAATCCTAGTCAATTAAGATTGGAGTCGAGTGCACGCACGAGCGGGGTTCGAACTCACAACCTCAGTGTTGACTGGGTAGTGATTACAGTAGTAACTACTTATACCACTTTGCCACCGAGGCCCCAACTGCCTGAGATAACTATCAACTGAAGACTAATGATTGTACATTATTTAATGGTGCTGATTAATAAATTGCTCCCTTGATGTCCAGTGGCAAATATGTCATGCATATTTACGACGAGATATAAAGTGGATCAAACTTAAGCAAATAATAACAATTTTAGAGCCCCCCCTTTTTTTTCTCCGATAGACAAATGCCAAAAACGAAACGATATGAATTCACAATCAATAACGGCCACTGTAAGTAAATGAGATATGAACTTATTTTGAAAATAAATTCCTATTGCAGCCTGCATTTCCCGGTTTCGGACAATTTGTATTTCCACTCAAATACCGTTTGATTATTGACCGGAGATACTAAATCAACCAAAAGCACTTTATTTCTCCGAAATTGTACATAATAGTATTTCATTTTTTTACCCGATCCTATGTTGGACCCCCCGATTTTAAGAGGGTGTGTCTTATTAGTCATGCCCGATTGACTTTTAGTAAAAAAAACCTGCAACTTAAAGACCTACACCGGGTTAATAAGTTCGAGGTACAATAAGTAAACAAAAGAGTTCTTTTTGTATAGTGAGATCGTCCCAGTTATCTTAGATAATTATTTTGCTTTGAATAACAATGAAAAATGCACGAACAGGTTTATAAATAAAATAACAAGTTTTGAACAGTTTGTTTTAGTTTGTTCTATAAAGTATATTCAGTAGATATCAAAATATTCTAAAAAAAAAACTGAAAGGTACACGTGTGAATCTATCAGACTTTGGAATTTGAAAATTTATTATAATTTGATCTTTCTTGTTTCCTTATTCACGGTTTAGTTATTTACATTAGTTTATCTAATAAAAAGTTTGATAAAGGCTCTAAAGAATTCAATAAACTCTCACCTAATCTGTTAAATACAGCTATCCTGAAAAACGTTTTTACTCGAACAATGATGAATATATTTTATCGTCACTGCGGAAGTTATATAAATTTAAGTGTGATCTTTTCTGGTTTTAATGAGGAAAAATTTGATTCTGTGTCGGCTATACCAACTGTGGAGGTGACATTATTTTAGTGTGATGATTTCCGTTAGAAATACTCAAAACCTGATTATAATAGGAAATATTCATTTCAATTAATCAATGCTTTAATTTCAGGTTTTGTCCGAAATATAGGTTTGTTGAATAGCAAATAAAGAGTTAAGTACTTTTTATATCTTTAAACTACTTAGTTTTGTTTTTTATTTTGTTGTTTATTTTCTGGTTTTGCAATAAAAATGTATCATTCATAAACAGCAGACTTTAATTAAAAAATGAGTTTTGCTGCATTCCTACCCTTAAAACAATATCCATAAAACTGTCAGACGACTTTTGCCAAACAACATTCAGAAATACAGACATTAAACTTAAACATAGATTTCTGATGATAATATAAATATAGTTTACATAACTGGCAATACAAGAATGAATGATTTCGGAATTGGCGTTTTTAGGTTCATTCACCATAAGCCCACATTTTAAAGTTAAGCGTAAAATTGCATGAAAAATGTTGGCATAAATATAGGTTAAATAATTACAAACGGATTAAGTTTTGTTAAAACATAAAGTGATAGGTTGTAATCAATTCACAACCAGTTTAAATTTAGCATTTTAATGATGTTCACTAAACTACCTGCAATTTTTCAACAAGTAAATGTGATTTTTTTTTGGGGGGGGGGTGGTGATTTCTATTGAAATAGGTATAGATACATTATATAAAAAGAAAGAAAGAAAGAGGATTTAATGATCTATTTATTATAAGATATTAGAATCATCAATTTATATAACTATATGCTAATTTCATTCACATGCATATTATACAAGTTAACAGAATTACCTCCAATCATAAAAATACTGCTTATTAAATTAATAAGTTACACAAATCTTAAAATGACAGATAGTTCATTTATACTGACGAAGTTCACTATGTATGTTAAATGGCATACACTGATTTAGATATGATGCTGCATCTCCATGCTCTACTGGTGACATGTTGGTTTCCTGTAGTCTCTGTTTTATATCGGCAAGCATGTTGTTAAAATTAAGGAATGTATCTACCTCATGCAAAACGTTGATTCCTTGCCCAGCTTTGGCTGTACTTTTTTCTGTCTTTTTTGGTTTTAAAGCTCCTCGTCTTTTTGATAAGCTTTTGATTTTCAAATATTTTTACGTCAAGCATGACTAAAGAGACATAGTTTTTCGAAATGCGCATCTTGTGCAGAAAAAATTGTACCGTTTATGATTTGAATATAGTATACTTTCTTTTGCGTTGAAGACGCTTGCCACCTGCTGGATAATTCTCATCTAAATAACTGTTTGTTGTTTCTGTAGTAGATTGATCAGGTGGTAGATGTTCGGGTTTAAGTTTCTTTGGGGTTCTTAAGTTTATGATGCCATCCTTTTCAAAGGTTTTTTTTTTTTTGTTAGGTTTACTGTTTTATAGTGGTTATAGTGGTGGCGGTTACCATCAAACCACTATTATGCGACATAGTCTGTAAACTGCAAAGTGTTGATGTTGGTGTTGGTGTCATCTATATCTCCTAAAGCATTTAGGCAGACGTCTTGAACATGTTGTATTGGTATAATTGGAAGCACTGCAGCTCGTCTTACCAATCTATTGATGTCATTGTTGCTATTGTACAATGATCACATTTGAATAAATTTGATAGTTATTCTGACTTAAAATTATTAAATCATTTTCATTAATGCATATTTTCTACAACACAATTGATTACATATAATTTTAATATGAAGAATTAAATTAATAAAATGTTTTCAACTTTTTTATTTCTATTTCTTGTATTTTGAAAGTTATTCTGATTTTATTTTTCCATTATTGAAAGTGATTTTTTTTTTTTTTTTTTATTTCATATTCACTACAAGAAAAAATTTAAATTGAACTTGAATATGAATAATAGAAATAGGATACAAAATGGTTGGTTTCGTGGGTATTAAATGGTAAATATTGGGTACGAAATGACTAAGGTACGAAATGACTTCCGACCAAAAAAATACAGCAAATACCTTTGCTCGTTCTACTTACAAAATGTATACCAGAGCTGGTTGGTATCACCCTAACACATGTTACTTGAAATATGTCTTGCATTAGGTTTAGATCATAGTGACCATTTAATTTGAATAAGATGTCTTATCATAAAGTTAATCTAATATTTGATATTGTCTTTAATTTTTTATGTTGTGTTTTTATACCGTTGTGTAGTTTGCCTTTTATCAATTTATTTTCAAGTTATACGTTTTAAGGTTCCTTTTGTAACTTTCGACTTGTAGATATAAGTTTGAATGTCCTTGTATCTTTCGTGACTTTTTAAATATATTTAATGATGAAAGAACAGCACTGTATTTTATTTTTTATTTTTACCAATCTTACCAATATGTTCGTCTGTCTCTTTTTTCCTATTGTTTTTGCTAGATAAAATCTCTCTACATCTCTTTCTTAAAATGATTTTAAAAAAAAAGCATTAAAATATTCAGAAAATAATAAGTTTTTTGCCAGATAATGTTATCCAACAATCCAATGGTAAGAGCATTCAAACATGCATTAGAAATTTAAGATTACTAGAGAAAAAAATCACCACATAATCCAAAGTGAAGATTCTGACGGCGTGCACAAAGCTGAGTCTACAAACGTAACGTCTCCCCCCTAGAAAACAAACACGTAACAAAAACACTGGGGTCTGTTGTTCAAATTGTGATTAAACTAATCATATGATTAAGCTTAACGAGTCCTTAAAAGTTATCGCATGATTAGTAAATACAATGATTAAATTGCGTTGTTCAACTCATTTTAATCATAGTATTTTCTAATCACTGTATTAATTTTTAATCATATGATTAAGTTTGGGTAGTTAGCAAGTGTTTCCCACAATGCATTGTAAATCAGGGCCTATATAACTTCCCTTTCTGCTTTAAGTTATAACATTCTTCTTTTAACCAGTTTTTGGGTGCCAATAATTATTGAATAAATATCTTATAACATGTTCATATTTTTTATATTCTTTAAGGAAAAATATATACATATTTTAGATATGTTTCCGGTTCAAAATGAAATGTGCTTGAATGGAAAAATAATTTCAGTGAATGCACTGAGAAAAAAATATACGATCATATACATTTATTTACCATGACAATGGTGTAGGGTGCATTTTGTTATATCAACATTTGCATTCCACATAAAATGATGACTAGGGCCAGAGTTTTTATGTGTTTGCTCATAAATCTCGGTATATGAAATGATGAGGTCATGACTCATGGATTGACTCATTCAGGTGGTCGAAAAAAAACACATTCAATAGCTTGAAATTTGTTTCTATAAAAAAAGTTTCAATCATGACTGTTCTAACTCGGAAGCAATGTCAGTGATTGTCTTCGGTCCTAAAAAAAATGCATCATTCATGGCCATGATTTTCATTGAATTTGATGTCCGACGACGACGACACGGTGTCAGTGATAGCAATGATTATTTGAAGTCTTTGTCTTTACATATCCACATCATAATGATTCCTTCAAATACCTGTAATACCTGTTGTTAATTTAGTCCAACCTTCTACACATGCGAAAGATACGCTTTTGTTTTATAAATGACGAAATCATTGGGAATAAAATCTCCATTGACGCGTAGGTGAAGAGTGCTTTCTTTCACGTCGATCCGCATTTCATCAAGTATGGAATGCCAATTAAAACATTTAAGATAATGTTTACGGATGGTGTAGATCACGATATATAACAGAACTGACTGTAGTTTATACGGCATAAGAAGATACAGTGTGACAATTTCAAATATTCAATTGTGCAAGTGTAATGGCATAAAACCAGTCAGAGAACCTTTTCAATGATTTTTTTTTAAACTGAAATAACGACATGTTATATTTTGCAGATTTTTTTAAACCTCTTATTATGCACATTTGGAATATCAAGTTATTTCGAAATAAAAAATAGCAATTACATATTTTTGTCTTTACGTTTCTTCCATTTTCTCATATTAATCCTTCCAAATTACTACTTCTTACACACAACGAACTACATTCAAAACTCATCCACCATGGCCGTTTTTAATTGTTTGCGGTGAATTTCGTATGAAGTCAAAATCAGAATCCAAAAATTTTAGATTACGAAAATGCTGGAAAATATGTTGAATTTGTATAATTTTAGGTCAAAAACTCTTTTTTATGCATATTTAATGTTACAAGTTTCACACTTTTTTTGCCGTTTTCTCTATGTTCGTTTCATACTTTATATATTTAATTTTGATAACCTTACTAGTAATGTGGATTTTAATGGCTAGTATTCATCATTTTATCCTAACAAAAAACTTTCTATCTAAACTGAAGATATTTTAAACACGGTTGTAGAAAAGTACTTTTAAAAACGCATTTTACAGTTGCCGTCAACTTTGTGCACGCCGTCTTTGTGTTCAAAGCATCTATCCCATCGAACTTGGAATAAGGGATACCACACTTGCAGTTAATTCTTACTTATACCTTAAGTAACAATTAAGTCGTGTGAGAACAAACTTTACGATGTTCCTTATGTCGTAATTACAATCCACTTCCTTTTTCACCACGAATATGACCTACCGAATTAGACTATTTACCGGATTTGTAATAACATGAGCAACACAACGGGTGCCACATGTGGAGCAGGATCTGCTTACCCTTCCGGAGCCCCTGAGATCACCCCCAGTTTTTGGTGGGTTTCGTGTTGCTTAGTCTTTAGTTTTTTATGTTGTGTCTTGTGTACTATTATTTGTCTGTTTGTCTTTTTGTTTTTTGGCCATGGCGTTGTCAGTTTATTTTCGATCTATGAGTTTGACTGTCCCTCTGGTATCTTACGCCCCTCTTTTACGACAGAACAGAGGATTTCCGATTTCCATTTGTTGCATTTCTATGAAGTGATTTTCCAGCATCTCCAGAATACGGAATGTCTCTGTTAAAAAATTGTTAAGATATTTCCGATATTGCGCTTTCTATCATGAAATCCTAGATTTAGGGAGATGCTGCAGACGAGGAAGCTATAGAATCAAGGTTGAATGGGGGATTAGTTGGGTTGCATTCATCGGTGCCATTTTGAGTTGGTGGGCGCGGTTAAATACATGACATCTGTTTTCCAGATTACCACGACTATGTTCCAATTGTCATGGCAATTCTACCTTCATCTATTCTTTGATTGTGATATTATCCAATAATTATAAAAAGAAGAGATGGTATGATTACAAATGAGACTCTCCATAAGGGACCAAATATCACAGAAAGTATCAACTATAGGTCACCGTATGGTCCTCAACAATGAGCAAAGCCCATACTGCATAGTCAGCTATAAAACGCCCCGAAATCACAAATGTGAGGCAATTCAAACGACAAACGAACGGCCTAATCAATGTACAAAAATATGAACGAAAACAAATATGTAACACAGCAACGAACGACAACCACTAAATTACAGGCTCCTGACTTTGGACAGGCACATACATACAGAATGTTGCGGGATTAAACATGTTAGCGGGATCCTAACCCAAGTAACTTAGTAAAAACGCTTAACTCATCAGAGTGATACAAATACAGAAATACATATAACAAAATACGTGGACGTGATCGGTACTTGTACATCCCAACAACAAAAAGAGACTAAGTACAAATCTGAGAGTCCTCGCAGTAATTGACAGCTAGTTCAAAGCCAATAACAAAAAATATAAAAAATCTTAGATCTAAGACTAAGTTATCAATCAGTACACACCCAACATCCAATGGATATAGTGTAAAGACGTCATAAACAGTCAGCGAAAAACATGACCGTGTGCAATGCCAAGATACAGGAGTCGACAGATTGTAGATCAATGAAAGTGTATTTGTACATAACATTATAATTTAGTTTGCTTTTAATTTACTGATCACAAAATCATTTTTAATACCAATAAAAAACAATATTCAAAGATCTAATGACAGTGTTGAATTGGCAACCTCAAAGAATAAGTTTATTTTAATGAGCAATAAGTTTACCAGGAGCGTTTCTAAATTTCCGGCACGATAAACAGTAAAAATTAGGATGTGCTATCCCGTTTGAAATAAGTTTTCTACAGGTACAACCGAACTTCAAAACAAAATCTTTATATCTGTGGAAAAATTTGGTAAAAGTTTTAAGTAGTTTGTTGTTATTAAATCCCTGACTTAATAATTTTCCATTAAAACTTAAAACCGATTGTGTTATTATCATGTTCAACACAAGGGGTTCACATGTGGAGCAGGATTTGCTCATCCTTCTTGATGTTACCATGATATCACACATACATTGTAGTTTTGCCTTGTCTGCTGTTACTGTTGTCTTTTTGTCGTTTTTTTTTTCTTTTGCATTGGGTTGTCGGTTTTTCTCCGACTTGCTATCCCTTTTGTATTTGTTTTTTTATATTGAATTAATTTGACTCCGCTTACATCATAAAAAGTATGAGACACTGATAAAGAAAACGATTCCCTTCTACTTTTGAATTGTGTAAAAAATATGTAAACAGACAATTTGCAGTCAAAAACAGTTTTTTATAGTCGTATTTGCTCATGTTCAAACGTTGACATTCTTTTTGTCGGTTAACTTTTAAAACTAGTGGGGAATTGAAGTAAGTAGTGTACAATAAAAAGTTTATTCAATGCATTTCTTCGTTAGAATATGAAAATGTGTAATTTTAGGCAAAATGTCCCCAGATCAGACAGTCCAACTTACAATATATGAATAAATTGCATTAGATTTATTCCGACAATTCAACGATATAATGTATTGAGTTGTGCCTTTTCAACCCACAGCTCATATTCCACCGAATAGTAGAAATAGTTCATGAATTCTGCTATTCTCTTATGCAATCTTATTTTCTTGGTATGCTATATTTCTTTTAAACTAGAGGCTCTAAAGAGCCTGTATCGCTCACCTTGGTTTATGGGCATATCAAACATTAAGCACCCTCTCCAACATTGTAGACGAAAATAGACTTCATGACAAAAATCTCTATTTTGTTTATCTTGTATTACTGATCTTTTGGTCTGTTTAGTTTCTTTGGCTTATTAATAGATCTTGCCTTGCTGATCACTTTTGTGATTTAAAGTGTTTATTTTTCTATTATAATTTAAATCAATAAACATGTTTATAATAAATTTAATGTATTGTACAATGGTTTCACATTAAATTTTTTTCACATCTCTACACCTGGGGCCTGGTTTTCGAAAGTATCGTAAGATATGTCATAAGATATATCTTAGGACAAATCTTATGATCATCATATGACTATCATATGATATGTCATAGAATGTAAATCAAAGCTGTCCTAAGATAGTCATACCTATGATGCTCTTGTGACTGCCATAAGAACATATTTTCTTTTATTTTAAATAATGAATGAAAAATGATAAAAAGAAATACGAGAATAATTAGTATGAAAAGAATAATAATTATTACCATTCTTATTATTTACGAATGTTTTTTTATTATTTTTTCTTCATTATAATAAGCATGAAATTATATATGAAAAGGAATTAAAATCTGAGTAAATAATTTGTTTAAATTTAGTTTGTATATATGATAAGCCTTGAACTTCGCGTTTGTGTATTATCAGACATGAAGTGTTTTTTAATTGTGAATACTTTTAAGATTTGGTACATCGAGTACCCTCTTAACGAAATGAAAATACTATATAAGGGAAGAAATAATATATAAAATTAATAAAATTGAGAATGGAAATGGGGAATGTGTCAAAGAGACAACAACCCGACCACAGAACAGACAACAGCAGAAGGCCACCAACAGGTCTTCAATGCAGCGAGAAATTCCCGCACCCGGAGGCGTCCTTCAGTTATTATACAAAATCATGAGTAAAAAAGGGGGCCAAATGTTACGTCGCAGGAGATTCAAATTTAAATTGCACAGTGGAAAAGAATAAATCTGTACTATTTAGCCGACTGAGCATCACAACTATTATTTTTATTGTAATGAACATAAAATTATACCTGAAAAATAATTAAAATTTAAGTTGATAATCATAAGACCATCATAAGTCATGTCGCGAGGTGTCTTAAGTTTACGACAAAAGTTATGATATATCGTAACTTGGGACACTAGCTTTCGAAAACATATCTTACGACTATGACATGTCATAAGACCATCATAAGACAAGTTTTAGTCATGCAGAAGATACTTTCGAAAACCAGGCCCCAGGTTTTAATTACTTGTAAACTAATTGTCATTTAAATGCTCATTAGATGGAATCGAATTCA
This sequence comes from Mytilus californianus, assembly GCF_021869535.1. Taxonomy (NCBI): domain Eukaryota; kingdom Metazoa; phylum Mollusca; class Bivalvia; order Mytilida; family Mytilidae; genus Mytilus; species Mytilus californianus. The sequence goes on from NW_026262703.1 coordinate 748,637, forward strand.
AATTTCTCGGATAATTTTTCTAGCAGTTATGAAAGCTATTTGATGATTGGCAGTACTTTAAAGTGCAAAAGGAAACAGGATTATGCTTAGCATACAAATATACAAGCACATTTTTCATATATACACATGCATTCGCATAGACGCAATATTTGAAAATATATATATTAGCGAGTTGAAGAGTTTGTGAAAAATAATTGCGAATTTTCCAAAATCGTTACTGTTTTGCTTGAATAAAATGGTCAAGAGTTTGAACCAAGAGCAATGACCCATCACTACCATGCAGATACTTCTTTTAAAACAACTACTACTTTGGCCTAAAATAACAGTTCATTGTAAATTTATGCTTTTTTATTTCTAAATGCATTTTACCGGATCTGAGATACAAGGCAAACAATACAATTTACCGCACGATCTTTTAAGTATTGCATTTATGATGCAATCGTTGATTGAGTAATTTAAAATACCAATGGCAAATCATTTCATGCATATTTTAAACGATGTACTTATAATTTTAGTAAAAGGTTAAAGTTTCCTTTCCTGAGTCAATAAAGGGGGGAGGAACTGTCCTTGTTCGCCTTAACAATTTTTCGGTAATTCGTTGTCATTGTGACATGCTTAAAATAATCCTTGTTTGGCGTAGTTAAAACAATTGATTATAAACAGTGTTTGTTTTGTTTGTGTGTATCGTTTTTTGGTAAATCCATTCAATCATAGACAAATAGCAGTGTTTGACAATCCAACAACTTAGTCCAATTTCAGATGACAAAGGTTCCATGGCAGGTATATCAATACAGAAGACTGGATACATGAACGTTCACATACTTTATTTTTCCATCCAACATATATACAGTCAGTTCATAAATCATATTTACAAAACAGCAATCATGGCAACATACATTAACCCACCGCTACTCGCAGATCGAGAGCGGGGCTAACCGATGAGTCACATGGTTCTGTCTCTTTTTCTCTACCTCCCCCATTTTTCGTTTCAAAATTAACCTTTATAACATGATAATAGAAACGTTTTGTCCAATGAAAATAGAAAAAGGTACTTATAAACAAATAGTTTCCAAACAATGAAATATATCAAAAGCAGATTAAATTAAGACTTAATGTTAATTGACATTATTCACTCTATATACAGTTTGTGTGTTGACAAATAAATTACATTGATGACCATTGTTGTCAAAAAGTATTCTCACGACATAATCTTAATCTTAATACATAAATATTTCCTAGTAACGCGAACACGACTAATAAATGTCTCTTATAAAATTATTTGAAAATAGTTCAAAATCTTGTTTCCCGAACAAAATGCACTTTTTGCTTGATAAAAATATTGAAACTTAATTACTTAGGCGAAATAATTACTTTTGATACCAAACATGACATAAAAAGATGAAAATGCTAAAATTCACAATTTCACGCATTTTTACAACATGACAATTGTATGAATTCTAACTTCACACTGTTGTAAAAAATAAGATATGGTAAGATTGCCAATGAAACAACTCTCCACAAGAGACCAAATGACACAGAAATAAACAGCTATAGGTCACCGTACGGCCTTCAACAATGAGCAAAGCCTAAACTGTTGAACAGCTTCTGCATTGATATATATATGGTCCTGTTGCCATATGCTTATTAAAGCGCCTGTTTCTGTGTTCGTCCAGTCGATTCGGGAAGACTTTTTCAAATGAATTTTGTGTTTGGCAAGGATGATGCTTTGGGTCTTGAAAAAGGGTTAATAAAGCTAACTAAAGTTTTTTTTATAACAAAGCTATATATCGAGTTAAGTCTTCTGGAAAGATGATAATTGTCGCTGTTTTTCATTCGTCGACTTTAGGAAAGCTTTATAACTGCTTTTGATAGTTCTGTCCATATGTTGAACGATATCATTCTGTGCGGTTGAAAGAAACACGGTTTTATCCAAGAAAATAGATGTGCCTGCTCTGACATAATAACCGTACGATGTCTACGACTAGAATGACCACAAAGACAATTCTTTCACGTCTTTTACAATTAAAAAACAATTACCATAAACAAAGTTTTGACATCTGACCTAACAAGGCATACATTATTAGTGCATACAAAATATGATTGAAACTTTCATACAATATTTTTCAGCCTTACTGTGAAATGGTGAAAGATATATATGTATCGTGTTTAGACATTAAATTTCCGCTAAATGCATTAGAGTTATATCCCTTTGTACACCGTATTTTGTACGCATTTATGTTTTGTTATTTGTGTACTTTCGGGGTTATTCATATATGTCGTTTTGTATAAAACATCTATTAATCACACGAATTACTATTATTCCGTCCACGAACACGATTAGATTTGTGTATATTAGAAATAAAATGAGGTGATGGCTGTACATCTATATATGTTTTGACAGGTTCAGATACCCAGAGCAATGTGTATATGGTTTAATGGGGAGCAGTATATAGAATGATTTTTCAACATATTAGAATATAGCAAAGTGCTCTCGACCAATGAAATTGTAGGATTTGGTGTTTCTTAATTGTGAAGAATGAATGAAATCCTATTGTTTAGGCCTACTTACAGTTAAAGACAAAGAGTTTCTATATATGAGTTACTATTGCCTCTAAGCACATTTATTAGCTTGAAAGAATTTGACAATGTGATTAAAACTGACTAAAACTTGAATTTGGAACCAAAAAAAAGTCAAAATAAGATGAAGTTTACTGGTGCAGTAACATTGGTACCGATAAAGTTATTATGAGAATATTAATAACTTCAAATTAATAAAAAAAAAAAGAAACAATATTAGGCAATGCCAAAAAAAAACAAAATAAAATAAAAAAGTTTTAAATTAAATAAAAACCAAAATCTTTAGCTTATACTCTTTCAAAGACTCAGATTACTTGATCCACGGTTGGTGAGAATAGAAATTTCCAATATTTTGATAACATTCTAAAAAAGGGATTTAGTGTAACTTTTGAATATATTTTAAACTTTTAAAGGCATTGTATTTGAACATTTCCCTGACATAATGACATAATGTAAAGGACTGGACTGAAATATTGGCTGTAAAATAAAATTTAGTTTTAACTAAATTTTTGAATTTATTGATTTGAACTGGAAATAAACAAAAAGATAATTCCTTGATAATATATTACATGATTGACCTTCATACTCACAATCAGGAAACATTTTTTACCATTTCTATGTAGGCTGGAGTCGTCTAATGTCTAAAACACAATCTATTATATTTTCCGAAATTATAAGAAAGTCCTTACATCACTAAAACTATCCTTAAATGAAATGCTTGAATAAGAAGTCATGCATTAATTACAAACATTGCACTGATAACGAAACTAATTCTTAAATACAACCAATCAAGATATCATTTGAACCTTGAGCACTTTACAATATTCTAAGTTTGTAAGAGAATGATAATCCCTTTCTTCATGATAAGTACTCACTAACGCTCGTACTTAATAATGAAGAAAGGGATTATCATTCTCTTACATATACTAAGATCATATAATACTGGGGTCTGTTGTTCAACTTGTGATTAAACTAATGATTGGATTAAGTTTAACGAGTCCTTAAAAGTTAACGCATGATTAGTAAATACAATCATTAAATTGTGTTGTTCAACTTATTCTAATCATTGTATTTACTAATCACTGTATTAATTTTTAATCATATGATTACGTTTGGGTAGTTTAATAGCAAGTGTTTCCCACAATGCATTGTAAATCAGGGCCTATATAACTTCCCTTTCTGCTTTAAGTTATAACATTCTTCTTTTAACCAGTTTTTGGGTGCCAATAATTATTGAATAAATATCTTATAACATGTTCATATTTTTTATGGAAACATATTCATATTTTAGATTTCTTTCCAGTTCAAAATGAAATGTGCTTGAATGTCTTGAATGGAAAAATAATTTCAGTGAATGCAGAAAGTAATATGCATTTCTTTACCATGAAAATGGGTTAGGGTACATTTTGTAATAATCAACATTTGCATTTCACTTTAAATTATGACTAGGGCTAGAGTTTGTCATTTGTTTGTTCATAAATCTTGGTATTTGAAATGATGAGGTTATGCAGTTGGCCGAAAAACAAAACACATTCAATGAGTAACTTGAAATTTTGTTTCTTTAAAAAAAAATGTTTCAATCATTGATGAAATAGTGTTATCATGCAGCATGTGACTGTTCTAACTCGGAAACAATGTCAGTGATTGTCTTCGGTCCTCAATAAAATTGCGTCATTCATGGCCATGATTTTTATGGAATTTGTATAATGTCTGACGACGGCAACAGTGTCAGTGATTGCAATGATAATTTGAAGTCTTTGTTTTTACATATACACACCATGATGATTCCTTCAAAAACCTGTAATTTCTGTTGTTAATTTAGTACAACCTTCTACACTCATGCTAAAGACATGCTTTTGTTTTATAAATGACGCAAATCATTGGGAATAAAATCTCCATTGACGCGTAGGTGAAGAGTGCTTTCTTTCACGTCCGCATTTCATCATGTATGGCATGCCAAGTTAACATTTAAGATATAATTATTACGGATGGTGTAGATATATACATATATATATATATATATATATATAACAAAACTGTGATCGATTGTAGTTCATACGGCATAAGAAGATACAGTGTGACAATTTAAAATATTCAATTGTGCAAGTGTAATGGCATAAAGGCACAGTCCGTCACAGTGGATTAATTCAGTCAGAGAAGCTTTTCAATGATTTTTTAAAACTGAAAAAACGACATGTTCTAGACATTTATTGACAAAACCCTGCCAGAACATTTTTTTCCCAATATAACAATAATAAAGATCAAGCAAAGCAATCCGACAGTATGATGTATCTTGGGAATCCGATATTCACGAGGGATGGGGTGCATAATAGTAAATCTAAGACAAGAAGATGTAGTATGATTGCCAACGAGACAACCTCTTATCGGAGACCAAATGATGCAGTAGTTAACGAATATAGGTCACCGTACATTTTTTTTCGTTCCTGCAGAAGGTGTAAAAATAAACTAAGTTGTGATACAACTTTGAGATGCTCCCTCTCAGGTAAGAACTGTTTTGTATTGTATTGATTGTCCTTGATTGGCATGGACAATAGACAGACAATATTTATAGGTGAGTTAAAGGGTGTAACTGATTGGACAGTATCAAAAGCAATTCAGGAGTTTGTTTATTTTTACACCATCTGCAGGAACCAAAAAAAAATGCCCATCAAAATCCAAAAAAGATTTTATCTGTCTTAAACGCAAAATACATTCAACTTTTATATATCTAGTAGATGCCAGGCCTTAAAACTTTCCAAACTGCACAGGTAAGTCTGTACATAGAGTAGTTTTTGAGGTGAAAATACGGCCATATTTGTCCATTTGTTATGGACCTTAAGCTCTTTTATAGCTGGCCATGACTAAAATCTCTTTCCAGGAGATAAATATTTCTTAAACGTCTCACATTTTGAGCATAAGCCAATTTTTGCATTGGTACAGCAGCCATCTTGGATGTTTTAATCATATGATTAAAATTTAATACACCTCAAAGAGGTGGATTAAGTTTAATGAAAGTTTAAGCATTTTTAACAACTCGTTAAAATTAACGACAAGTTGAACAACACACCCCTGGTCATATACAAAATTCATTTCTACTTTTCATTAATTTTTATTCCGTTTGATCTAATTCAATATTTGATATGCAAGACGTTTGACGTGTTACTAGTATGTATAACCTACTTTACTTTACTATATATTGTATACAACTACCCTGTCGTCACCCTCATCAACTGTAAGAGGAAAACAACGAAACAACATATTTTAAAATATGAGTTGTCAATACATTATTTTCGAGAATCTTTTCTAAATGATAAATCAGCCGTAATGTTTTGAGCTTACAAATAGTGTTGTTATACTAGAAGAAATAATTGACTCCTAGATATCTTTTTTTTTTAATTTTTTTTAGAACTGTATTTTTTAAACGGGCACAAGTTTTTGATATTTTATTTGTCACTACTAACATGACTAGCTACTTTATACACTGTCTTCTTCTTGATTATTTCCCACCGTTTTGTCGTCCGTTGTCTGTCATCGTTCTCGTTTACTTTTAAAAAAATCATTGTCTAGCTTCACCACCTATATTCGGGGATGTTGTTCAGTCAAAATCTTCTCCTCTGAAACTTAAAAGTGAAATTTAGTCAATTTCGGCTAAATTCAACATCGGAGTATCTAGTTCATGCAACGCTGACTGCAAACCAACATGCCGAAAATTGCTTAAATAGGACAAAGGGTTACGATGCAAGTTTTGTTTTTATTTTTGAAAGCCGGTTTAAGGTAGATGGGGTGTCTAAATTATAATCCATAGAATTTTTTTAAAATTTGCCAAAATGTAGTTTATATCATGCTTTTTTAGATAAGATAATAAAATAATGGGTCACGGGGCTTATTTTCACGTTACAGGTTGTGCAAAAATGACAGATTTTGTATAGATTATGCATAGAAAACCCAATTTTCTGCCATACAACGAAAACTACACCACATAATTTTGAGATAAAATATGAGAAGATAGCTCTAATATTATGCTTTCAGATAAGAAAAAGAAAAATGGGGTCACGGGACCCGTTTTCTTGCTACATAATAAAATATGTAATTTCCTAACACATTCTATTGTAAAAGTAACTTTATCTGAATTATCTGCCTTTGTATTTGAGTTGCCTCCCCTTATGTGGCAATGTTGGAAAAAATTGAATCAAACAAAAGCATTCTGTTTTTTTGTAAAATACAACCATAAATATGATAAAATATGTCATTTTCTATATTGAATTGAAAATTCTTACACATGAATTACCTACTTCCCTCAAAATTTGCACATTTTATTAAAGATCTAGACCAATTGTTTTCTGGTATTTCAAAATCCAAGATGGAGGAAGACACTCTATCTACCTTAAATAGAGAAAATTTGATAGGGATGAAATGTGCAAAATGTTCTGATATATCTATAATATACCTATAATACTGTATATATATATATATATATATATATATATATATATATATATATATATGTTTATATAAAAACTTTCAGACAACTTCTTACAGCAGTTATTGCTCTTAAATGACAAAGTTTACCTTTTTTCAATTTTGTCTAATTAAAAATATATAAAAGAAAAACAGAAACTTGATGACAGAGGATGGAACCTACGACTTCTTGGGTTCAAAGCATGCGACTTCTGCGGCCGTCTAAAATATGATTTTTCTATCATGAAATGCAGACGTACTGCTTGTAACCGCTTGCACGTGTTGCCATTACTTTGCGAATGGTAAATGGTTATTTATTCTATATTTTTTATACAAACCAAGAGCTAATTTATAAAAAAAACCGGGTTTATTTTTGACATAATCATTTCACGTAAGATGTAAAATTATTAAAGCATCTCATAAACAAGCTTCATACTCCTTAATTCACTCTCTTGTACAAATCTCGAAATATCATGGATACAACTCTCCTTTTCTTCCAATGCTTCTAAGATAAAAATTAATTGCCCAGACAAAACAATAAACAGTAAATTTAACATGGATTAACAACTATAAAGACGTTATAAATAGTCTGCGAAAAACGTAACTAATCGCAAGGCCAGAATTTAAGGATCGAAAGGATGCAGATGTTTGGCGTATCATAACTGTATCTGCATAGAAAAAAATGTTTATTTAATCGTCGAATGACTTCCCGAGTTTGTTGACCGTTATGAAATATCAGTTTCACAGGTGACTACGGATGACAAAGGATAAGTTCTAATTGTCCTTACTACAACATGTAAAATACCGTCTGCTTTTCCCTGATTTCGAACTACTGAATTAACATGTCACCGGTTTTGTACTAACATAAGCATCACGACGTACACTTGTTGCGCAGGATTCATTTACGCTTTCAGGCACCTGATTTCAACCCCAATTTTTGTTCAGTTTTGACTTGCTCAGTCTTTGGTTTTTGTGTTTGGTGTAGTGTCTGTTTGTTTTTTCTGTTTTGGCGAATGCGTTGTCAGTTTATATTCCACTTATGAGTTAAAATTTCCCTTTGGTATCCTTCAACTCTCTGTATATAATGTTTTAATTTATTGACAATAAAACCATCAGTTCTTGTCTTATTCGGTCTTCTATTGCTATACAGCAAACATAATTACTCCATATAGCTTTTTAAAGTTTGAAAATTGCAACGAGAGAACTTCTATCAGTGATAAATGAAAACCTTTAGATCATCATTACAATAAACACCAGCCTTAATCAATCTATTTAAGTATGAGACAAATTGCATTTAAGATCACTTAAAATCAACCTGTAAGGATATTATAACCTTGCGAAACCAATATCAAAATAAAGAAAACTTTAGAAGACAACCGTTGAAGTGCATGTACAGGACTTAAGACATTGATTGATTAATTATTTATCAAAGGTACCAGGATTATAATTTAATACGCCAGACGCGCGTTTCGTCTACATAAGACTCATCATTGACGCTCAGATCAGAATAGTTATTAAGCCAAACAAGTACAAAGTTGAAGAGCATTAAGGACCCAATATCCCAAAAAGTTGAGCCAAATACGGCTAAGGTAATCTATGCCTGGGATAAGAACATCCTTAATATGTCGAAAAATGCATAATTTTGTAAACAGGAAATTATACATGGAAGTTTTATATTTCAGAAAAGCCATCACGTTGTTATCTCGAATTCAATCATTTAGTTAAAGGTCTACGATATATAGTTATTAGTAGTCAATTTTCAATATTTAAAACCAGGATAGCACAACAGGAAGATCAAATAAAGTTGTTTTTTTTTCAAATTAAGATCATTTCCTTATGATTTTTTGTTTTTGTTTACTAGGTGATTTACATCTATCTTATACCTCAGGTGTATACCGGTAAAAATCGCAAAACGAAAAGAATCAGTTAAAGGGAATTATTTACATCCGTTATGGTTTCCTTAAATCACTGTTTGTCCAAAATGACATATAATATAAGAATTCCTTTACTAGACTTAAGCTGTCATTCACTTTAGCAGCAAATCAAGTCAGTAGCTAATTTTTATTATGTATTTGAACCAAACTATTCGACTGTGATTATTTAAGGCACTTCCGTCTGTTCTCCTTCGTGTCGTTTTAGCTAGTTTAGCTAGAGTTAAATTGTAGTTATCTATACTGCAAGTATGTGTCTATCCTCTTATTCATGATTAAATTTGTTAAATGCGATAGCATTCAACTGGAGGTTTGTGTTGTTCATAAACTACGTTCTTATTCATTTTTTTCTGTCATGCTGAACATAATTGTCTGTTCTTTATTAAGATGATAAACAACATGAACAACGTCAGTACCAAGAATCTATATTTCAAGACCATCGTATTTTATTTGTGAAGTTGATACGGAAAAAATATCAACAAGGTCTTGATATCTTCAGATGAACTTTTTAGAAAAAGTACGAGACGTTCTTTGACATATTTCTGGTTTATGAACTCTTCTCAGACATCGGTGACGTTTTACAAAGTCTAAGTAGCAGCTGCAAGCTCTAGAATAACGACGGAGTTGGATATCCCATATGCCGATGAATTTGGTATATTGCTACAAAGGGTGGGAAATTGGTAATTTCAAAATTGAAATCGTCTCTGTCACTGTGATGACTGCTTATGTCAAATTCGAGGTATAAGTCAAAAATAAGGTAGAGGATGCCATGTCTGTTGTTTCTTTAATTTCTAGTTCTGGAGGATATTATAATGAACCCAATCGACTCATTGGAGTAGTCATTGCCCGTAAATGATTGTTTTACCAATAATACATGTATGTGTGTTTGCCTTTTATTTTGAAGTTGTAATAGGTGACGTAAAACTTTAATAACAAAGAAAATTCAACAGGACAAGCTCTACAATATGGTAGCAATCGTCAGCTGACTCTTGTTCTTTTTTATTGAGATTACTTCGATCAACCAAAACTCACCACAGTTCGTGCACCTGTTTCCTCGACTAACAGACTCATGTTTTTTTTTCTGCTTTCATGTTGCCGATAACTAGATCAAATTCAAAGGTTGAATCCTGATCGTTTCCTGATAAGGTGACATTCCTGAATTGTATATTTATATTGATCTTTGGAATGCTTTGAAACAAGATGTTTAATTTTCATATTATTAAAGTATTGTCATGCGATTTTGCTATGTTTACAAGTAATAACCGAGTTACCTTATTTCATTTCAGGGCGTTGTGAGATAGAAATACGATAAGATCCTTAACTCTTGTTTTCACTTTCATGATTTTCAAAAACCCCACAGGTTTATATGACAAACGAGATGTTTATGGTTATCTGTAATGTTTCCATACAAATCCACACAGTTTTTTTTATAGAAATATAGAAAACTTAGTACAGTATTGACCCGTCTGAAAAAACAGCTTTAAATGCACTTTGAGTTATCTCCCTTATCATTTCAACTAATTCTTATGGGATTTTTTATGTCCTTTCAATGTTCTAGATGTCAAATTTCTTAATCAAAGAGGAGAGCAATAAGTTAACCATAGTACAAGGACAACCTAGTAAATATTTGTTCCCTTGTTTATAAGTGGGAAATCTAGTGGCAAAACATTACTTTTCAAACACTGAAAGCTTGATCGGATGTTTTCTGCAAGGACACTATTGATTATGAATTCACAGTAACACGTTCTGATAAATAGTGATAGAAAAAAGTTATAGTATCATGTAATTATTTATCTCTGGGTATATATATATATAGCAAACGATTATTAAAGCAGACTATATGAGTTGTGTGTAAAAATTTTTTATTTTAATAGAAATATTTATTTTGTTGTCAGTAAATTAAAACAAACTAAATATTATTGTTATATAAATATTCATTTTAATGGCTCTACAATCTGTTGATACTTGTATCTTGGCATTGCACAAGGTCATGTTTTTCTCTGAATGTTTATGACGAATTAACACTAAATTCATTGCTGTTATATGTGTATTGATTGATAATTTAGTCTCAGATGCGTGATTTTCTTTATTTAAGTTGTATTTTATGGGGGATTTGAACAAGCTGTTAGTAACTGCGAATACTCTTATATTGGTACTTAGTGTCTTTGTGTTGTTGTGATGTACATGTACCCGTCCACGTCCACTTTGTTTAGATGTATTTGTATCCATCTGATGAGTTAAACCTTTGTCAACTTATTTTATAGTTTGTTCTTATGTTGTACTGTGTCATCACTACTGTCCCAGGTTAGAGAGAGGGTCAGCCCATTCAAACTAGTTTAACCCCACCACATACTGTATGCGCCTGTCCCATTTCAGGAGCCTGTAATTCAGTGGTTGTCGTTTATTGATGTGTAACTTATTTGTTTTTCCTTCATTATGTTGTATAATAATTAGGCCGTTAATTTCTTCGTTTGAATGGTTGTGCATTTCTCATTTCTTTTATAGCTGACTATGCGGAATGGGCTATGCTTATTGAACGATGACCTTTAGTATTAATTTCTTTGTCATTTGATCTTTTGTGGAGAGTTTTCACATTGTCAATCATACCCATCTTCTTTTTACCATAATTAATATATGTATGCATCTAGATCAGAGATATAAACAATTAATTGATAAATTGTATAAATAAATTGATATTATGCAGCAAAGATCAACCTTTTCAAATTTTGTTACTGGGCAAATTCGTATTCAAAAGTCTTGCCCTAATATTGCAAATCATAAACTGAGTTGTCCATAAAATATGATAAATGAAGTAGAAGTATATCTAATTTTTGTTAACATTTTGTGTACCTTCAAAATTTAGCACAACGTTACTTTGACTTTATTTCACCTGTGAAATACCTGTGGCTGTGTATGCAATCAAGACTTTCATCCAAACGAATCGTTGATTTGATTAATGTGACTATGGTTGAATAAGGAATTGAACAATTATTTTGATTGTAACAGTTTAAAATAGAGACACAGTAAATTGGGCTTAACTGGCCAACACCTATCCACTGTGTTTCCGATTGTATGTTTTGAGTAAAAGTGCATCCATCACTGAACTAATATACCCCACATATGACAAATTATATTGAAACATTCAATATATGGTTGTACGAATTTGTATGACAGAGTATCAAATGACATAAAACTTTGATCTTAATCAAAAGGGTGTTGTCACAAGACTTTTATAAAAAACCATTTGAATGCATGATTAAAGTCACTGTGTTAGTTTCTGATCTTTATCTTTATTAATTCGAATTAATCAGTATATACCAATTTACCTTGAAATTAAAATTTTAAGTATACCGATATTAAGATAAAATCAGTGCCAAAAATCTATATTGAAATCCATTATTTTTTTTTACCGAAAAATGTACCAACGTTTTGAAACAAACAATTGGCACTTCTCATATGTTCCCATGGGAACTAACAGTGCATCTATTCATGCTGACTTGTTCAGTTTTTCATATAAGGCTGACTTCAGACTTCGTATGAGAAAATTTGTAGGAAGAATGAAAAGAAGTTTGCAGTATCCTTTAAATTCACTTTCCGCTATGTACATGATGTTCTTTTACTAAATAATTCAAACTTTGATGACTATGATGATGGCATCTATCCCATCGAATTTGAGATAAAGGATACAACAGATACATTTTAGTATGCCTCATATCTTCGACTTAAATCTCGAAATTGACATTGAGGGTTGGTTGAAAAAAAGCTTCAAGGCAAATGAGATGATTGCAGTTTCCCAATTGTGAAGTTCTAATTTCTATGTAGCATCTTTCAAGCCACGCCTGCAAACGGAGTATATACCTCCCAGTTATTACGATATTCCACTATTTGTATTTTCTTTAAGAATTTTATCAAAAGATGGTTGTTGCTCACAAGGAAACCTTTATTGCAAGAGACATAAGAGGTGAAATTTAAATCATTCCTTCGTAAATTTTACGGACGCCATCACATGTTGGTTGACCTTTATGAAATATCTGTTTCAAAGACGACAACATATATATTCCAATTGTCGCAACTACAATCCCGTTCCCTTTTTCCCGAATGTGACCTTTCAAATTGGACTTTTCACCTGGTTTGTGTTGACCAGAGCAACACGACGGGTGCCACAAGTGTATGAAGATCTGCTTACCCTTCCAGAGAACCTGAGATCACCCTCAGTTTTTGGTGGGGTTTGTGTTGCTCTGTCTTCAATTTTCTATATTGTGTGTTGTGTACTGATGTTACATTGTTTGTCTTTTCTTTTTTAGACATGGCGTTGTTAGTTTATTTTCGACTGATGGATTTGAATGTCCCATTGGTATCTTTCGTCTCACTTTAATGAGTTTAAAGAATAGTCTGCATTTATTTTGTTTCTTTGGATATTTTTTTATCTGTTTTACATGATTTGTTTAAGATCAATTTAAGTCTGCTGATCCTGGCTGACATCTGTTGCATCAAATGTACCTCATTTAAAATATCTTCTGGTCATCAAGACCATGCCCATTGTTTGACATATAACGAAAATCACATTTTTTTCCAGATTTCACGTTCAAGTAGTTTCGGAATCTATCATCTCAAGGTGTTTTGTTAGGGGTTTTTTGTTCAAATATTTTACTGATTGTGTAAGGTCGTTATTTTCCACACACTTGTTTTGTACTTAAAGTCTCTTTTGTAATAATACCATACCTCCTTATTTGTATTTAAAATTTCAAAAGAGATCATGTCTTTTACAAAAACGGTATTTTGTATTGTACTTTCGATGGCTGAAGGTCAATCATGTCATTAGATTCTCAATAATTTGTACAATACAATATTATATCATGTCGGTGTAATCTGGTTAATACCTTTCATTTCATTAAATTTTTTTTCTAAAGATCTAATCGATTAACCACAATATGATGTCGATAAAGAAAAAGGAGGGGATTGTCTTCCTTATTTCCGAAATTCATTCTTACAAGTAATTTTACATGTATATCTGTAGATAACTAAAAATCTTAATTGAGAAATATAAGTAGACTGTCAAGATTTTGTTAATCTCGCCACAATGCGTCTTTGTGTCATTCACAATTGCATGATTGTAGGTCACTAATTTTGAAATCTTTACTAAGTAAACGCAGGCATAAAACCAAAAAAAAGAAGAAACAAATATGTTAATTATAAGTGTAAGGCATTATCAAAGCCACTGAATATTGAAATATTGATCGTGTGAACAATAAATAAATAATTGACAGTCACTAAAAATCAATTTAAAGAAATTTACTAAACTCCTAGTTCAATAATAAAATTGAGAATAGAAATGGGGAATATGTCAAAGAGACATCAAACCGACCAAAGAGCAGACAACAGCCGAAGGCCACCAATGGGTCTTCAATGCAGCGAGAATATCCCGCACCCGGAGGTGGTCCTCAGCTGGCCCTTAAATAAAATTGTGTGCTAGTTCAGAGAAAATGGACGTCACACTAAACTCCAAAACATATAAATGAACTAAAACTAAAACACATACTAAACTAACAAAGGCCAAAGGCTCCTGACTTGGAACAGGCGCTAAAATGCGGCGGGGATAAACATGTTTTGTGAGATCTCAACCCCCCCCCCCCCCCCTATACCTCTAGCCAATGTAGAATAAAGAAACACATAGCAATACGCACAGTAAAACTCAGGTTAAAAGAAGTCCGAGTCCGATGTCAGAATAGGTAACAAAAGAAACTAAGCAAAATGACAATGATACATAAATGAACAAAGGACTACTAGCAGTTACTGACATGCCAGCTCCAGACCTCTATTAAACTGATTAAAAGATTATGTCTTAATCATATGAAAATCAAGTACAATCCCTCCTGTTAGGGGTTTAGTATCGTACCATCATAAAATATATGAGAAGAACATAACCCGTATCATGCCAACAACTGGGTTTAGAATGTGTTTATTTCCGATGCAAAGACCCTTTGAGTGAATCAATATTAATACCAAAATATGCAATCCTTGATGACTTGACAACAGTATCGTAACTATATCCTTTCCGAATAAGTCTGTTTAAAGGTTTGATTAGATTTTGAGGTGAATGCCGACATTTTTGTTCTTTGTAAAGAATATTACCGTAAAATATTGGATGTGAAATACCTGAACGTATAAGATGTCTGCATGTTTATTTATATTTACGAATGATGTCCTTGTACCGATGATAAAATTTAGTAAATGTTTTGACTAGTTTGTGATATCGTAAACCCTGGTGTAATAATTTTTCAGTAATACAGAGATTCTTTCGTTGAAATCAAATACGTTGTTACATACACGAGCGAATCGAACAAGTTGAGATATATAAACACCATAAGATGGCGACAAGTGAACGTCTCCATCTAAAAATAGATAATTAACAATAGGAAATGAAAAATCATCTCTTTTATCATAAATTTTGGTATTAAGCTTCCCGTTAAAGATAAAGATATCAAGTTCCAGGAAAGGGCAGTGTTCATTGTTAGTATTAGCTTTATTTAAAGTCAGTTCGGCAGGATAAATCTCTTTAGTGTACATACTGAAGTCTTCATTATTGAGAGCCAATATATCATCTAAATATCTAAAATAAGGATGTTAATAAAAACTGCAATAATATTAAATTAAATTAAAAAAGAACAATAGATAATTGATACAATGAAGATAAGAAATAATTTATTTGTTTTTTTTTATAAAAAATAAATAAAAGATTAAAGAAATATGTCAAAATAAGCGATCAACTGTCAAAACTCGTATTTGTTCATGTTGTTATACACATGTTTTATAAACAAGTGTTTATGGAGATAATGCTACAGTTAATTTTTTGGTAAATAAATTCACTGTTAGTATGAAAAATATGAAAACTTTATTCGTTTAAAAAGCAATGACTAACAATGACATGCTGCAAGTTTCATTGGGATTTCATTGCAATATCATAGTAATTTCATTTACAGTAAACATGAAAACGAATTTTCAACATATTTACAGGTGGGAACTGTGAACACTCATATATTTTATGATATGCATTTTAAATAAATTACTTTCATACTAGAAATAATATTTTCCCAAATTCAAATTTTATTGCAATGTCTTAGACTCTAATCAAGCACTTCAAAGAACATTTATCAAATCAATGTTTACGATCAAAGAAAAGTAAAAACATCTTTAATAAACAAATCCCCTTTGTTGAAAAGAAATGTGATATATGCTTGTCATATGCAGCTTTCCAATTGGAGAAACTAAGTATCTTTCAAGTTTCTTTCAAGTTTATTTAACGGTAATATCAAACTGCTCATGAAGTATTATCAAATTGATACAACTTAACATACAACTATAAGGTTCGAATTCGTAACCAATTAATAATCATTCCGTTGGTGATATATATACAATTCATCAAACAACATGAACATGATTCAGTAGAACAAGACCATGTGCATTACCTTAGTTTACAAAAACAATCATTCCAATGCAAATGTATAATACAGGTATTAGTATAAAGTTTGATGAGTACTTTTGGCTAATGAGCGTACCATTGTATTTACTAAATAATTGATTTTAAAGGGTTACAGTAAACACAGAATTACGATACACTACGTCGTAAGTCGTTTATGTTATCACCTCTTTGAATGTAACGTTTTCTACACATTGTAGTTATCTTTATATTCTTGTTAAGTTTGTCGTCGTTATTGTGTAGAATTAATTGACTGTTCTAATTTGACGATGTATGGTCAAAAGAGAGGTCTATGTGCAAACAATTGATAAATACATCATAATTTCTGTGACTTGAATATCAACCATAAACATCAAACTGACCTATCATAAATACAAAACAGACAGTCTGAGAAAAGCAGGCCACAATATAAAAAAGTAAATATCGACAAGATGGTTTGTACCAGTGAATCATCGAAACAAGACCTATTTCTGGTTATTTCAATTAACGTTTACCAAAATCAATGCTAGTACTGATAAAGACAGCATCACGGTAAAAACGTCGATGAAATATCCCGGTTTTAATCAGATGTCTACGGACACAGTCAAATTTCCAAACCGAATCTTTGTATCTAAATTTATAACTAATTTTTAGTGTAAAATAATTGTGGTATCGAAATTCCATGCTTCTTTACTTACCAGGAAATCCATCGACTATGTCATTCAACCGGATATTAAATGGAAAATATAGAATTTGAAATTGTATGATATTCTTGTATTTGTTGCAGATATAGACCAAAGCACCTATATATGTCAGCATTGTTATTAACTATTGACCTTTTATACGATCTGTTTTGATCTGTATAAGCATTCAACTGTTTTATGAGATAAATTATATGCATTTTATTTACAACAGCCAAAGTAAACAGATGAGATATGATGAATAAATATAAAAGTTTAAGAGGGATATAGTTTTGATATGTGTCACTATTTGAAAAACACCTATTTCATTATAAGTGTTCTCGAAATAATTATTTTTTTGAAAATAAATGTTTTATTCGACCAAGGAACATGTGAAAGCCATGTTTACAAATCAATAAAATACATAACCTAATCTTTATTACTTTTTATTCAAAAATGTGTACTGGAAATCAGGATAAAACATGTTTCAAGTAATGTTTATTGGACTATTTTTGGTTTAAGGTGACACACCCTGTACGTAGATGACGAATGAATTTCATAAATTAAAAAACCATATCCCTTCTTTGTTCCTTCAAACTGCGTTTTAAACTGTTGGTTGTGAAGAGTTTCTGGAGTTTCTGAAGTTTCTCGTAGCTGAATGTGTACTCTCTTGCATACTAACAGTCAATGCTTATTCGTTATTTAGATGACTTCTCTAATGAGCCAAATATATTCTATAAATAAATATATTCCACATATTTTTACGCAATGTCTTCTAAAGTTCTCTAGCATACATTTCAATGTGTCCCAAGGCTGTATAAATATTTGTATTGTTTATAAGTTTCATAGGAAAAATGTATGACTATTTAGACAATGTGGGTCAGAATTATTAGCCATATATAATTTATAATTTGTTAATGTTACCAAAAAGCTGTGTTGTCCATGCATTTAGAAAAAAAACACGGTAATTGTTTTCCTCGAACTGTTTTCGATTTGACGTTTTTATCCTAAATCCATTGGATGAGTACTGATTGATATTAAAGTCTGCGCATATGTGATTTATTGATTAATTATTTGTGTCTTTGGACGAGCGCTAAACCATCTCCTAATCTTTGGCCGTCGTGTTAAAACACAACATCCGAAAAACAAAACCATGTAAAATTAGTTGAGAGGACACAGGGTATCAATCTGATAATTCTTGCAGTTACGGAAAGCTAATTTATAACTCAAAAAAGATTGACAATGAACTGTGTACTACCGGAAGAAGAATTAAGTGAAGGTTTGACGTGATGTGGTTACGAGTTAGGGACTTAATTATCAATCATTAATATTTAAATTTCTTTCGTTCAAATTCAAAACGTTATAGCAATCGAATTTTTGATACAAAAATCGTACAAATTGGCAAAAGGAATGTTCAAAATGTTCATGACAAACAATAGATGATGAAAATGAATATTTTTTCGTTAATTTAGATGTAGCGGTTTTAACTCTGAAACTTATGTTTCAAAATCGATGAAAATGTAATAACTTGTGCAAACATTGGACTTTGTTATCAATATATATATATATATGATATGTCAGTTATGTTATAGATAATGCATATTTTAAGGTTTTTCTTGTAGTAGAACACACAGGATTGGTCAAATGAAAGATCGACGGTAAGGAGCTCTTTCTTTGGACAATCCTGACACCCCAAGGTGTATTCTTCGACAAGAAAAAACTTAAAATATGCATTTTCTGACTTATAAAACCGTAAAAAATATTAATATCTGCAAAGATTTGCAGGATTTGCATCCTATGTTACCGACCACACTAAAGTGGAATATTCTTTTCTGATGCGTTCACGTTTTGATATGCCCTAAGGCTTATTTTCAATATGAAATAAAACTCACTTATTAATCTAGATATAAAGTTTAGAAATCTTTCTCCATGGCCAATAAAAATATATTTGCACGACATGAAGCAAGTTACAGTCCGATAACGGTGTATGAAAAATACAAGTCAATTTGTAAGTAATTTATTGTAGAATGTACCAAATTAGTTGATGAAGGAGGGTTTTTATGGTGTTTTTGTTTCTATTTCTTCATGACATTTTTATTGATGAAAAGGATTTTTTTCTCAATAATAAC
Organism: Mytilus californianus; assembly: GCF_021869535.1. NCBI lineage: Eukaryota > Metazoa > Mollusca > Bivalvia > Mytilida > Mytilidae > Mytilus > Mytilus californianus. The sequence continues at coordinate 767,868 of NW_026262703.1, forward strand.
GAGTTGAACTTTTCAGAATACTAGAACCTTTCTTTAGAATGGCAATACATTTTTTTTAAACAGAGAATCTGGAAAAAAAATAACCCCTTCCCCCACCCCCGTTATAAAGTACGTGGCTGTTATCTTATATAAAAAATAGACTATTTGGTCATTTGAACATTTGATAAAGTAAAAGGTAGATAAAGATGTAAAAACAAATTTAGAACTGGCATTTAGAGCACTAAGTCGTGATACATGTGCATGTAACACGAAAAACGAATATTCATACATGTAAGTCAAAGTATGATTTCCAATACAGTGTGAATCAGTAAAAAATTTCCAAATTCTAAACACGATTTTGTTATATCTTGCTTGTTTTAAAAGTTTACATTATTTAATTCATCTCACATAATGTCCCTTTATTGTAGCGATAAATTAACTAAACTTCACGTTATTTGTTTAGAAAGTTGAAATGCGCGTCAATGACGATTTTTGGTATTTCAGTCTAATAAACGGAGGAAAGGATTGTTTCTGTCTTAAACCTTAAACTTAAAAAGATGGAATATAAAAAAGGAGACCCTCCATTTGCAACAACACGCGATAACTATCAAACGAATATAATGTTTTAGGAAATTATAATTTGCATTTAAACCATGGAATATAATTACCTAATACAGGTCATTATTTTATGCCTTGGAGCATATTTCATTGAAACTTGGTATAGTCCGGGTTGATTCTTCAAAAGAACGACCTATCGTTCTGAAAGAAAAAAATCCATATAGGTATATAAGTGTAAGCAAGTAACCACGCAGGCTTGAAAATATGAAATGTTTATGTACTTTTATAAATTGTTACTTGGATGGAGAGTTGTCTCATTGGCACTCATACCACATCTTCCTATATCTACCCTTAATGTAATGCATCATTGCTTTCTATATTATATTCTGCAACTTCAAGCGTTCATGGATATTTTTTTCCTAGGTTAAAATAAAGTAACAGTCCTTTTATTCACTACTTGATTCTTAATTGCACTTTAAAATTCAAGATACTTTTTACTGCATTATAGTGATTACTGGTTTTCCAAATGTATAGGAAAACAAAAAGGCACTGTTTATCTAACCAATATGGCAAATATGCCCCTCTATTTTAATTTAATTTTATGTTTTTATAATTCAATATTAAATTTAAAATGTGTTCTACAGTAATCCAAAGTCTTTAAACTTTCTTTTGATAACAACATAACCCGAATATTGTACGTATTGACAAATCTAGATCTATAAGCGTATAAACTCTTTCTGGTTAAAATATGTACCTCTTTCTTTGATGTCCTTTGTAATCAGGCCCGAAAATGTTGTTCTATACCTTAAGAATTAATAATATGAAAAAAAAAAAAAATAACTAAATGTTATAAACATATATCATTGCACACAGGAATTCGGCTACAATGTACTTTGCTTACTTATCTTGCATATTTTCCCAAAACAAATACTCGTAGACAATGGCAACTTTATTATTAAACGATCAAAGATGAAAAGATACAAAACAGTCACCGACACACTTCACATAGATGAGATATAATAACCCCTAAACTCAAGTGACATAAACAAGAAAAATAAATAACGTCGAAGTAAAAACAGATGAAATTATTGTTCGAATAGATTTGTTACCACCAGATGCTAAGAGTAATACAGATAATTTGTATCCTTTTGTCTGTTTGACATTTTCGGGGGCTTGTTTAAGTAATATATCATGTCATTTAAGTTTCGCCTTATACGATATGTAAATGTATTAAAACAAAGGTTGTTCTGTTACGATTCTGTTGATTTTCATGCTATCAGAATGCTTTCAAAATAAGTATAAAAACACTATCCAACTCCAAGGTAATTAACTTCAAAAAGAGGGAAATCCATAAAATTTGACGAACTTAAACTTTATCAACCATATTCAATTTCGAGTTTTTCTAAATATTCAAAATATCAGTCAGATATCGACTCAAAGTCTGTATTATTGAATTTGGAGAACATAGCTTTCATTAGTGAATTTAATTCTGTTGTTTGGTTGTTACTATTTTTGTTCATTTAAATATGTGCTTGTTATGAAAAACTTTTCAAAAACAATTTGAGGAATGTGAATACTAATTTTTCATAATCAAATTCCTTTTGCCAATTTGCAAGTTAAAAGTTGTAAACATGTGTGTTTTTTAAAGTATTGCATTCTTGTAATTATTATCCTAAGATCATATCATCGAAATCTGCTAATGTTGCTTATATATGTCTTTACTTCCAAGTATAAACAGATGAATTAAAAAGCTTTACATCTGCACGTTCAGGAAAAGTTTATGAATTGTTGCCAAGAATAAGACTTTACTGAAATACTTTAATAATAAATATTAATTCATGTACTATTTTCATAAATACTCTTTGACACCTTCCACATTTCCTTTCTCTATTTCATTGAAGTAGAAGACTAGAAACCCATGTGAACTTCAAAAATGTTTTGTTTACAAAAGCTGTTCTTTTTATCAAACAGTTCAATGATTTGTTCCTAGAAGAACACCATTTTTATATTAATCGAAAAAAATGTATTCACTAAGTAACAAAACAAATTTATTTGGCGATCAAGTTGATAATTTTTTTCTCCATTTCCTCCACAAATCAGTTAAATGTGATTGTCGTTGTAGCTTATAAATATCTGACACAGACAACTAAATACATTTAAGTAGTACAATATTCAGACGATTAAAATATTTCGGAAAGTACATTTTTCCGAAATTTGATCATATCTATATACAGCTCATTTTCTGTATTTCAAAGGTTTAAGGACATGGGTCTGTACGAAGACAACCACATAAAACGAACCAGCAATTATAAAACTTTAGCAATATGTGAATGTCAATGTTAAGTATTCTGTGCATGAAGTGAACCTTTACAAATTCAAAAAACATACTCATAACAGATTTAAATAAGTTTATTATTTCTTTTTGAATTAACATCGAATAATGGTCCATTTAAAAGATATTAGTGTTTTGCTCGAAGACTTCCAACTTTAAACAGTCCAACAATGAGTTCCTACAAAGGCAATTGTAAATAAATATTTGATCTTAACATTTGACAAGAGCTTTTACTATTAAAGTAATGTTTCTTCTCCAAGAGCAGTCTCTTATTTGTTTTTAAATTGTTCCAACTATCGAATGAAACACGCATTAGCTTATAATCTTTTCGCTTAATAATAAGGGAAAATTTATAAAAAATGAAACGTACGATTACTCAACTCAAGTTTTTTATTTGTTATTTTTTGGCTGGAAAAAGAACTTTTAAGTTACATGTTTTAGTTATAATCGATAGTTATGTATATTTTGATATATCATGCGGTCACGGCTGCTAATCAAAATGACATTCAACATACTTGTATGTTGTTTAGTGCCCGAACATTGGGGCAGCTCTGTATCCGATAACTGACGCAGCGTTTTTATGAACAGATGATTTCATTGGTTATAGTTGTATTTCAAAAGTATTGTTCAATGTATGCTTCATTTTAGGAAATGTTTGTTACAGTTAAAAGGCATTGACGTTAAAGAGTAACACAGCTGTAACTTTTCATAAAAAGTACTGCAAAATACATTAAAATAGTCAGCAAGGTATTCTTTGTGAACATTTTGATATGTGCATACTTAATACAGCTTTGATCAGATAACTATCTTTTTAAGTTTGATTGAAGAAACTGTGATAATAAAATACTATCATGAAAAAACAATTGGTTTTGTTTTATTGGCCATACTAAAACCATTAATTGCTACGTAATCTTATTTGATTTAAAGGAACATTTGCTTTGACTTGAATGACAACCCGTTGTTCTTGCAAGTAGAATTCTTTATAACAAAAATCAGACATGTTCTTGAGTTATGCGGTTATGATCCTAAAAACATTTCAGGTCATTCATTTAGAATAGGTGCTGGAACCGCAGCTGGTCAGGCTAACATAGAGGATCACATGATCAAAACATTAGGTCGTTGGTCTTCAGATTGCTATGTGCGTTATATTCGCACTCAACCAACCTCTATAAAACATGCACAACAGCAGCTTGCTGAATCTATTTATCATTGATTATATTATAGTCAACTTCGATTTTATTGACAGGAGAACTGCATGGTTGCTTTATATGTATATTTTGTTTCTTTTGTTTACCTTATTATTGTGTTATTCGTTGACTTATCGAAGGTGATCCCGGGGGATTCCTCATTCTAAATACTTGGGGGTCACTCTGACTCATCTGATTTCTCATCACTATTTCGTCAGAGTTTCTTGACACCTTTTCAAATATTTCACTTATCATTCATAATTTTCATTCATTTTCCAAGCATTTTTCATTTAACATCTCTAAACCTCAACTCAACACCTTAAAACATTGTAGCCCACCGTCACGCGGGGGGCTGGTCCACTGCCACGCATGGGCCGTCAGATGAAGCTTCGCTTTGTCATTCTTTTGTCAGTTGTGTTCTTCAAGTTGAGTGTAGTGGCTTGTCAGCTGGTGTACTTTCCACGAAAGAATCGCTTCCTGACAAAGTCCTGGAGCAAACTTATTCGTCAGATAGTTGAGTGATTTCCCAAGGCCAAACAATTTAATATGTTTTATATATTTAGTACAGAAAATACGTTTTCATTTTATTTAGTGTAATATTCATAATAAATATATTACATTTACACCGTATTGTTAGTATCAATGGCTCCGTGACAAAGTTATTAATGAATCTACAGTCTGCTGACACTACACTAAGATAACATTCACCAGACAGGAACCTTTAACAAATTTGACCTTAAGATTTGTAACAGATGTTAAAGTTTAAAACAGTAACGCTAATAAGCATATCGACACAGAATAATTTCACAGAATGATGTCCTGCGAAGATTCTCTTACTAACTGATTGATTGATAATGGGAATCAAATAATTATTACAGAGACTGCAATGTCAAATTCCTCACAAATCATATTGTGCTATTACACGTGTATAGCAAACTGCATAACATGAGACTTATGGTTTAATCGCCATTGAAACCAGCATCACAGTTTGAATACAACCTTTAATATTAAATTTTACATGATTTCACTTCGACTATTGAACTATATTTAGATAAACAAGATTATCATGTGGAAAACTGGCGTCATTTTCAGATATAAAGTTATCGATTGATTAATTGGATTGGATGCTTACATGGTTGATTGGTTGTTGGTGTAGTTCCAGTGGCAAATATTTCATGCATATACACGACCGGAAAAACATAAAATATATTTTGAAACAGAATTTCGAGTATCAGTTTTACACAAACACACACTGGAAAAACGAATATATAAATGGTAGATTATAGAATTGTATAATCATGGTTTATAGACGAGTTGATTATTCCCAGCTGTTAAATGGTGCTGATGACTTTTCTTAACCCGTTTCTGCATAACCCGTTACTCGACATTAAATATCGGTTAAGAGGTCACAAAACATATAGGTTAGATAAAGTTGCGTGCTTGCAGTTTTAATAATAAATGTGTCACGTGAAACACAAGTTAAATCACAGTCTTAGTAATTGCTCCTTGTGGCAACAGCTTTTAAAACTTATTCTCAAAACAACCTCCATCCTATCCCACCGCATGATTCACCTTCAATATGTCAATGACAAGGGAAAGAACTCAACAAGTGAACCTTTCAAATATTTCACTTATCATTCATAATTTTCATTCATTTTCCAAGCATTTTTCATTTAACATCTCCAACCTCAACTCAACACCTTAAAACATTGTAGCCCACCGTCACGCGGGGGTTGGTCCACTGCCACGCATGGGCCGTCAGATGAAGCTTCGCTTTGTCATTCTTTTGTCAGTTGTGTTCTTCAAGTTGAGTGTAGTGGCTTATCAGCTTGTGTACTTTCCACGAAAGAATCGCTTCCTGACAAAGTCCTGGAGCAAAATTATTCGTCAGATAGTTGAGTGATTTCCCAAGGCCAAACAATTTAATATGTTTTATATATTTAGTACAGAAAATACGTTTTCATTTTATTTAGTGTAATATTCATAATACATATATTACATTTACACCGTATTGTTAGTATCAATGGTTCCGTGACAAAGTTATTAATGAATCTACAGTCTGCTGACATTACACTAAGATAACATTCACCAGACAGGAACCTTTGACAAATTTGACCTTAAGATTTGTAACAGATGTTAAAGTTTAAAACAGTAACGCTAATAAGCATATCGACACATAATAATTTCACAGAATGATGTCCTGCGAAGATTCTCATACTAACTGATTGATTGATAATGGGAATAAAATAATTATTACAGAGACTGCAATGTCAAATTCCTTACAAATCATATTGTGCTATTACACGTGTATAGCAAACTGCATAACATGAGACTTATGGTTTAATCGCCATTGAAACCAGCATCACAGTTTGAATACAACCTTTAATATTAAATTTTACATGATTTCACTTCGACTATTGAACTATATTTAGATAAACAAGATTATCATGTGGAAAACTGGCGTCATTTTCAGATATAAAGTTATCGATTGATTAATTGGATTGGATGCTTACATGGTTGATTGGTTGTTGGTGTAGTTCCAGTGGCAAATATTTCATGCATATACACGACCGGAAAAACATAAAATATATTTTGAAACAGAATTTCGACTATCAGTTTTACACAAACACACACTGGAAAAACGAATATATAAAACAAAATAATGAAACACTCGTTGATGTCTCGGTTACTTAAAAAATAATATTTCTTAAATGTTTACCTTGATATTTTCGTATAATTAACTTAAACTTTGATATAGTTTAACCGTACAATTTGATACTATTTGGTCCGAGTACACAGTTATTTCGTAGTGCATTTCTTTTAGACAATAAATGAAAATTAAAAAAATCCCACCTGCGCTTTCTCAATAATATTTTTACAGTGTGTTGTACTACTTTTGGGACAAATTATATCAAAATTATAGAAAACTTCATCGGCTCTAACTCAAAATATGGACAATTTCATGCTGAGGGGGTCTTCAAATCTTTTGACAGCCTCCGAAGTGCTAATTTTTAACATTTTTCAGCTGGACCAAATCACTACTTTACTTTAAAATTCATGACCCAAATTTTTTTACAGTGTCATTTCACCCCCCTACTTACTATTTGAGTCATAAAACATGGAGAAATAAATTCGGAAGGGGTATAAAAAAAATCGACAAGTAACACACTGTCCACACTAGGGACTATATTCGTGGACAACGAAAATCAAAGGACGATAACTGTGTACCCGGACCTAATAGGGTAGAAAAAGTTGACCAATCTTAATGAAACTTGGTATGACCAAAGCTTATTAAATTATAAGACTGCTTACAAAGTTTCATGGCAATAGGATATATATTATAGACAATATGACTAATTCTATATTCAACTTTGAGTGTTAAATTTAGATGTTAAAATTGAAAATTTTCAACTATCAACATTTGGGGCTTAAAAAATTTAAATATTGCAAAAAAATACTTTTGAAATGCCTTAATATATAATATATTATGTATTAAAAGCAATAGAGTACTCATTTGATTTATCAGACTTATCATAATTATTAAAAAGTCAAATTTATATGAGCCTGTGGCTAAAAATGGAGGTTTTCCAATGAAGGGGGGCCTTACATGAAGATGTAATATTTTCCAGCAATTTTAAATTTGTAAAGCTTTTTGGTTATAAATAATCCTTACATATGTATTTAATGTACTTTAAATGGAAAGAAAACTTACAAATAACATATCACATTAGTTTAAAAGGGTCTTAGGCCAAGTAAGACTGAAAATAATTTAGGGTCAATTTAGGCCGTATCACATATTTACATTTAAAAATGCATATTGAACCTATATGAAATAAAATTTTGTGTCTTTTCTATCATTTCTATACTCAGGTGACATGATACAATAAATCTGAGCACAAAAAGACTCTTGCATTCAACTTTTTTTGCAAACAGTATGGTCTGATACAAAGATTTTTCACTTTTTAGTGAAAAACATGCATGCAATTTTAGTCTCAACAGGCTTATATTTGAACCACTTGCTATCCTACAGAAGAAAAGAAAGATATTATGTGACATAAAACAGGTACAAAAGACATTGTTAAGTTCTTTTTATACAAATTTAGTGAGGTCTTTATAATGGACTTCAACTTTTATGTTCCAAGCTCCTCACATTTAACTCGATCCAAACAGGGCGTTAGACGAGGACCATATATACAACACATTTTGAACATATTGTCTGAGATAATCTTCTTTTCTGTAGATTCAGAGTTCACAAATGAGTAATACAACTGGATTGAAGCATAGAAACACAAATATTGACACATAAAAACCTGTCAGATAGAAAGTCAGAATGCCACTTATGCATCAAAATTGAAAAAGCTATGAAATGCTTATTTTGACCATAAAATGCCAAAATTGGTCATTTTTGCAGAAATTCTATCAAATAAAAGTTTTAATCCTTTAGTTTTATGCTATTTGATAAATTGACACCATCAAATCATTCAGGGAAGTTGCCAAAGTACAGATTCTATATTTCCTGATTTCACCTCTTAGGTCCGAGTACACAGTTATTTCGTAGTGCATTTCTTTTAGACAATAAATGAAAATTAAAAAAATCCCACCTGCGCTTTCTCAATAATATTTTTACAGTGTGTTGTACTACTTTTGGGACAAATTATATCAAAATTATAGAAAACTTCATCGGCTCTAACTCAAAATATGGACAATTTCATGCTGAGGGGGTCTTCAAATCTTTTGACAGCCTCCGAAGTGCTAATTTTTAACATTTTTCAGCTGGACCAAATCACTACTTTACTTTAAAATTCATGACCCAAATTTTTTTACAGTGTCATTTCACCCCCCTACTTACTATTTGAGTCATAAAACATGGAGAAATAAATTCGGAAGGGGTATAAAAAAAATCGACAAGTAACACACTGTCCACACTAGGGACTATATTCGTGGACAACGAAAATCAAAGGACGATAACTGTGTACCCGGACCATTTAACTTAAGTAGTACAAAAGTGTGCTATTACGCAGATGTTTTTTAAGATCTTTTGAAATAATGACATTTCTATGTTGATTCATCTTCAAGGTATAATAAACACGCGAATCATATAATATTTTGTTATAACCTTTTAACCCTTGATATTTAATCCAAGGATAAAAAAAAACATATTTCGGTCGTTTGCCTTGACTGGCTAACAAATGAGTTTCTTACAAAATGTAGTCTCCCAAATTGTGATATGAAATTTGTGGGACAATTTCTTTGTGTTAGACATAATACATACTCTATAGACTAAAACATTGATTGCGGGTTTTATAACAAGTTCATTATATCAGATTAATCGTAGACATTTCAAACCAATCAAAAGAAGAAATTAGATGTATCGACAGGTTCTAAGTATTAATGTGGGTATCATATATTTCCCTTTTCAAGCAAACTTGTTTCTGTATTGTTTATTAATAACAGTATATGGCCAAGCTTATAAATATTCAAATTCAATTTAAAAAAAAAGACATATCGTTAACTCGATGAATTTTTTTGCTTTGTTACATTAAGTTTGCTCTTTACCATTGATACAGTTTAATTTTTGTATGTTAAACCTCCAAATTTCTAAAAGTAGATTTAAATTAGTATTGTACATACGTGGATACAGTATTTTAAAAGCTTTGCCTTCTTAGAAAATCATGAATACACACAATACAATAGAGGATAATGAAGAGCTCCGATATTATTCAGGAGATTCCAGCATGTTGGCGCTTGTTTTTGTTGCACTTCAGTGTTCCTGTTGGTCCATTGTTTTCCTCTTATAATTGATGTGTTTCCCTAGGTGTTAGTTTTGAAACCGGATTTGTTTTCTCAATCGATTTATGACTTTTGAATACTAAGTAGCGGTATACTACTGTTGCCTTTATTCAGCAACAAATTAATGCAATCCGTTTCAATAGCAACTGCTTAAATGTCTGAACAAATAAATATGTATTGATTTCTTTATACTAGCTTTTACGTGATCCATACTTTAAGGTGAAAAACCTTCAACTGCTCTGAATCGGATTATGTTTAATCAAATATAAACGATAATGAATGTGAAAGCCAATATACGGGGCCTAAGAGTTGCTGACACGTTAACACCATTCTTTGCTTTTGATGTTTTGGTCAAGACAGTCTAGATAAAACATTACGATACAACAAATCATTTTAAAGTTTTGTATTTCTGTTTTGTAACTAAAAAGCTTTGTAATACTGTCTTCTCATGAAAGGGTCCTTTGCCAACCTTGAGTAAATTGTGTTGATAATCATCTTTTAAGTACACTCCTATACTACTTAAGACAGAGACCGATTTCATCTGAAACCATACAAAGTCGGAAATATTTGTGATATGACGTATACATGTAGTGTTTGTACTTCCTAAATTACGCAAGAATCTACTTCACTGTTGTATTTCTCAGATAACGCACGTGTGTTATTTTTTTTAATGGAATTATATTTTAGTGTTTAAATAAAAACATATCTTCACTTTCAATTATCTTTTCACTTGAGCTATATTAATCTACTTGTTTCCTGTTTTAGCTGGATGTTAGCATGGTCTTGTGCTGTGTTGATTTGTTTTCTGTGATTCAACCTACCCAATCACTATGAAGTGTAACTATTCATATCAAACGCTACACATAAATAGTAACCGGAGAGGTACAGCCGTTGTATTCCAAGAACATTTCTATAACAAAAACAAAATAAATATAACAATATGCTATGTTTCATGCATGTTAAAAGGTAAACATTAAAAGCGCAAACAAACAATCATTATGGTCCGTTTTCCATTTTGTTTTGGTTTTCTCTGTATGTTAACGCCGCTTTTCTGTGCTGGTATGATATATGATTATAGATTTTTTTCTGACTGTTCAGTGCAATTGAAATAGCAAATAATTTGGAAGATTAATACATTCGCTCACAATTTTAGAAAAAGATTCAAAATAAAACAAACAAAACGGTTTCATGATAATGAAGTCAACAGGCTTCATAAACATAATAATTCTTAAAAGGAGGTAGTCTACGTGGCAAGAGGGTTTACTTGTATCCGGTTTTTAAAGCATTATTTTTCATTTGTTTCAAAAGTTTTATCTTGTAATACAAAATGTAATAAATGTTACGCAATGAAACATATAACCAGTTATCATGTCACAGAGATAATAGCTGATGTGTCATATTCACGACAAGGGGTGATTAAGATGTTAAGGAATAGAATAATCGGCAATGGCATAGCCACCCCATTACACAAATAACCAAACGACATTTACAAGACAGGAGAGGGGCGAAAGATACCAGAGGGACAGTAAAACTCATAGATAAAAAATAAACTGACAACGCCATGGCTAAAAAATAAAAAGTCAAACAGACAAATAATAGTACACAAAACACAACATAGAAAACTAAAGACTAAGCAACATAAACCCCACCAAAAACTGGGGATGATCTCAGGTGCTCCGGAAGGGTAAGCAAATCCTGCTCCACATGTGGCGTCCGTCATGATGCTCGTGTTATTACAAACCCGGTAAATAGTCTTATTCGGTAGGTCACATTCGTGGTGAAAGGGGAAGTCTTCTGAATAGATATAACAATGTGTTAAGCTATATGTCAAGCTATATGTCGTCCTCAGAGTTAAATTATATGTCAGTTAAAGATATCAAACCGACATTCAAGCTCATAAATCGAAAATATTTTATTTAATTTCAAGAATCTATCAAAAAAAGTAAAATCACAAAATACTGAACTCCGAGAAAATTTAAAACGGAAAATCCCTAATCAAAGGTATTTATGTTAAGCATAAATGAATTTATGGTCCCTCAATACTGCCAGGATTGTTGCTATTGTTTTAGCAGGTTTCTTGTTTAGATCGATAGCCGATCAACCAATGAAAAGTCTCTTTTTAGACAACACCTTCATTAAGAGAAACAAAGAAAAGAAATTTTATCCCACGAAAAATTTAATTCGTCGATTTTCTCTTGTTTTGAGAAGTGGTTTGTACACAAAAATCTCAAATACTGTTAAAAGATTTATCATTGAAGCTAACGCTACTTATAGATATACATCTTTGTTCGTTGTTTACAAAATCTAAGTTGTGCTGACCTAGATCCACGGCGTGTTTTTGAAACAGTGTATTTATTAATCTATATCACAGGTAAGAATGGTTGTTATATTATATTATATAAACGCTTATATTATGTCATTCATTTATATCTAGATTTAAATCTTTTATTAAAGTTAGTAAACATCGTTCCGTTAGCATGAATCTAGGTTTAGATAAATCGAGAGAGCATGTTTTATTGAGGGGTTACCCAGGGGGTAATCTGGAAAATATTAAAACTTCGGCAGCAAATCAAATCTGAAGGTTAATTAACAGTCAAATCTTTCAATCAGTATTTCCAGAATTATATCTTTATGTTTATTTCGTGTTATGAATTTGTAATAAATGAAAACAAAACTCGTAAATATAGGAATAAGTTAAGTATATATATGATACATACAATTGTTCAATTATTTCCTCAGTTTCATTTTTTCATATCAGATTTGTATGATATCATTGTAAAAGTACTTAATCCCCACGCAACTGGAAAAATATATGTACTCTTTTCAGACAATTTTTTCAATTTTATAGGAAAATCTTATTCCTTGTAAACGACGTTAATGACCTACCTGTTGTATTTTTAACAGTCATTTCGCAGAATTATATTTAAATCTCTTTACTGGCCTAAATAGATTATCAATTTCTCAACAAAATCATTAAATGATTTTAAAATTCAGAACGTTTTAACTATTTGTCAATGTTAAGGTAGATCAACTGTATACCACCATCTTGGATTATACAATAGAAGTACACTATTGGTCTAGTTCTTTGCCAAAATCTGCAAATTTTCAGACAGATTTGCAATTAATGTTATCGACTGTTTATTTGTATAAGGAAAATAAGTGGTTTCTTGCATTCTACAAAATGTTTAAACAAATACCAAATACATGTATTTGTGTTTTAGAAACAAATTTTCAAAATGGCCATTTTAATGATTACTCTTATTGTAAAAATGTAAACTGGAACGATAGAGAAATTTATTTTTTTACTTTTCGAAAGAAAACAAGTTCGGTGACTATGTTTTTTTTTCTTTTTAAATTTCCTTAAAGCAAATTATAAAATCTTCTTAAAGCATATAATAAAACCTTTCTTCTCATTTTTATTTCAAAATTCTATCTCATAGAATACTTTTTATTCACAAAAATGTTGTTTTTTTATCAGAAACAACCTATGCAAATTTGGGCACTTTTGCACAACTTGTAGTCTGAAAAATAGAACGGTGGACCATACTTTTCGCTGTATTTTCTAATAAAAAAAAAAGGATTGTTAAATCTTCATTTTGGCAAAGTATCAGAAAATTCTATCTAAGAACATATATACCGACGATCCACCATAAATCAATAGCTTAAATTGCATTGCAAGATAATATTAAAAAGAAGATGTGGTATGATTGCCAATGAAACAACTCCCCACAAGAGACCAAATGACACAGAAATTAACTATAGGTCACCGTACGGACTTCAACAGTGAACTAAACACAAAGCCCACACCGCATAGTCAGTTATAAAAGGCCCCGAAATGACAATGTAAAACAATTCAAACGAGAAAACTAACGGCCTAATTTATGTACAAAAAAAAGAACGAAAAACAAGTATGTAACAACATATTAATCATATTTAGTTTGTACTGGTACTTTCGTTGTTTAACATACCGTTGATTTAGAGTTTACGGTGTATTAACACCATTGTTTTCCCATATTAGTCTTTGAAAAATTAGCACTTTTCAAAAAAATGTGCAAAATTTATCTTTGTTTTAAATAAAGAAATACTTGGCATGAGTTTGATCCTGTCTAGTACTACAGACCAAATTACACATTACATTTCATTGCATACAAGATAATAAACATCACTGGAAGGTAATCAATCAAATTTCCACCCTTGGTTTCCTGTGTACAAACTTTAGTAACCATGTAACCTCAAGTTTCTAAAATATTCTACAGAGACACCAGATTAAAAGAATAGTTCTTTGAAACACCCGAGATATATGTTTATGAAATCATTTACTACAAAAAAATGAAGGACTAATTTCCTACAACTGTCAAATTCAAGCGATTATTTTTCTCTACCTTTTTTCGTATGCAACCGGATGTGATGTTCTATGATTTGGTTGTATGATACCTAAATGATTTTCTTGTACCAATTTATATTGTAAGTGGTGTTTTGTTTGTTAGTGCAGAATGTTCTTATTCTACACATGTCTAGACCAAGATGATTAATAACGTATCACAGGCCTCTTATCTATTTTAAAAAAGACCGCATGAGGCCTACATGGTATCACTTTCTGTCTCAGTTTCATCTATTTTGATTGTAATATAAGTTAAAATGTGAAGTATAACAATGGATGAATATATTATTTAATTCATACGAGTTCCAATTCAAATTTCTATCTTATTCTAAGTAATGTTATCGGATGAAGCAATGATATAAAAATATAAAAACTGGAAAAACCATGTCCTGACAAGTTGACCGTATATCTGTGTTTTCTCTCTATGAATGCTTATAAATTTTTAAATTTCGTTTTATTAGCTCTTCGGCCATCGCATTGATTTTTCTATTTGCAAATAATTCGGCCTTCGGTATCACTGAAGAGTCATTGACTGTCTAAACACGCGTCTAGTGTAGGAAATTTGTACAATTATTGTCGAGTCTTATATAGTTTTTTTTCGTATCAAAAATATTGCTGTTGGTTCAAAAAGGTATCTATTAATAAGTCTAAGTCCTCTAGATGTCCTTTTTTTGTGTGTGCTTTTGGTTACACTATCAATTACGTATACCTTTCATATTCTATACAGTTGTCACGTTATAGTGACATTCAAAAACAGTTCAAGGGTATAAGCTAATGCGTTATCACTAACACATGTAACATGAACACAACATCAGATGTTCCGGCCATGTACAGTCAAAGTCTTTTCAATGATTTTACAGAATAAACTGATAATAATTTATTAGCAGCAAAAAGACAATATTGAGCGTTCATGGCGAAGGTTAATCCAGAACAGAGCATCGGACTCATCAAATTAAAACATGTTATTTTCTTTTATTTTAGCTAAAGTGCAAATAACCGGTCATAAGTTTTCCTTGCAAATCAGTCAATAAATCACAAATTTAGACTAATAAAAAGTTTTCTTTAAATTATCGAAGTTCACATATTACCGCGATTATCGGATGTAGCTCGAATTGGGCGTTTTCCGTGCAAAAAATACGCATGATACACGCATGATTTTCGCACAATTATCATGCTTGGTACATTTACTAGTGTATGATTATTGTAAGTATCAAAAAAAAGACACATAGACCACAGGGTACAATAAAGTTAAAACAATTTGAGTCTTTTTATCAATTTATATTGTTTTCAAACAATTCTCTATCACAAAATACACAAACATCAGATTACTACACAAAAAGGTACAGCAAATCTATAAGTGTCGCATCTCGGCTTATTCACCGAGTGCTTTATATTTTTTTTAATCTTATTTATAATAAACTAATCGCTTAAAACTTTGTACGGCAAAGACGTGTTTTGACCTCAAAAGACTAACGAGTGACGGTCTAATAAAACATTTTTTTTAGAAAGACCAAATAAGAATAGATGTGAGGAAAATTGAGTTCCGGATATTTTAATCGTTTTACTTGATTCAGGTTAAGTAATATATTCCTGGGTTTGAACATCTTTAAAAGTATTTCAAAAACATTGGATTTAAAAGCATGACAAAATCAATTATAATTCATGTCCAACACAGAAAGGCTGACTAATGGGATGTTGATAGCTTTTATTATAGCTTTTTAAATTATTCAGCGTTAAGAATATTGTATTATTAGAATGTGTTTCACCATGTTATTTCAAACTAATTGCATACAAGATTGTAAAGACCACAATAATTTTATTGTTCTCAACAACAAATAGTTCATTTAAAATTCAACAACAATTTGAAAACAAATCAAACAATAGATTGTACAAAGCAGCTGTAATCTTTATGATAATGAATAATCCGCCCACAGGATGCAGGGATTTTTTTTACTTTAAAACATATTTACAAAACGTCAAAGTAGTTTCTTACAGTTCAATCCGACAATCAACAGGAAATAGGTAGGGCGAATTTCGCCGAATAATTGATAAACTTTGTATGAAATTGTTAGTACTTAAACTAAAACTGTGCAAAAAGGAAATTTCAAACTTAAATGCATCCTCATGCATTCGTCTTTAAAAGATAAACTTTAATACAATATGTACATAAAAGATAGTAAGAGCAATTGAAATGTTAAACGTAATTTGTAAATTTGTTTTAAAGTCCGAAAAGGGTCGTTGCGAAAATGCGCATTATGAGTTTAATTTTCGTGAAAAGAACGTGCAATATCATAAAAAAAATTGAAATAAAAAACTAATCTAACACGTAAGTAAAAACTATTCGTGTTTGAAACTTTTATCATAATAATGTCATTTCCACAACAGTCCAGAACACAAAATTGACATCAAGAGAAATGCAGAATTCTTGGTTCAACATAGTCAAACTCTAATATCATTACAACTATCAAATCATCCGCAATCTGGACATTGTTTGTAGATAAGGAACCAAATGTCTCACTCAAAATAGACCAATCACATCAAAAACAACCTCTTACTTTTCAATTATATATTCTTAAAACAAAATTATTCACGCTGTATATTCAACAGATTCAACAGATTGAAATGCAAATCTAAAGTAAAAAATATATGTTTCTATGATAGCTATAAATCCCGGTTAAACCCTCCTTTTTCTACATAAGGAAATGCCTATACCGAGTCAAGAATATGTTTCCCATTCGTTTGATTAGTTTGAGCTTTTGATTTTCTATTTGGTAAGGGACTAACCTTGGAGCTCGGTATTTTTGTTATTTCACATTTTTTCTATCTATTAATTGTACATTGTTCATTCTGGCTTGTCATCTTTTTCATGTTTCTGGTACGTACCTTTTGCTTTCCTTTTTTTATTACCCAATTATGACAGTGAGCGGTAATACCAATATACCTGTATCACTGAATTTAACATTGACATAAAAGGCAACTTGAAGTTTCGTGGAAACAAAATTCAGATAACCAACATCGTAAACATCCTAAAGGCATTCACTGGTCAACATATAGTATTTTAACAATCAATTGACAGATATATAAAAACTATATGTGAAGCTTATATCGTCAAGAATCAACCGAAAGTCATGATTGAATTTCAGAAGAGACTATAAAAGACTTGCAGAGTACAATACACTGATATGAAATCGTGTTAAAATTTTCATAAAATAAATGATCAAAATCTTAAATGGAACAGTTAGGTCGTTTTTTTTTTTTTTTTTTTTGTTGTTGCACTTCCGTCTTCAGTTGTTCTGTTGTTTTCCTCTTACAGTTTGATGTGTTTCCCTCGGTTTTAGTTTGTAACCCGGATTTTGTGTTTCTCTCAATCGATTTATGACTTTTGAACAGCGATATACTACTGATGCCTTTATTTAGGTTGCCAAGTATGAACGAGAGTGGTTTAACCATGGATATTCTTTGTAATCTAACAACAAAGAAATGTATAACATCAAACGAATTAAGTATGGACAAAGAAAATTTATTTGTTAAACTTTTCTAAGATATGAGAACAAGATTATGTCTCCATCTTTCCGCCATTATCTTTCACATTTAATGAATAAGGTGTCAAATGATAATCATTTCAATTAAGTACACACGAGAATGGAAGAACCTTCATTTTAAGCCAATTTTTATAAATTAAAAAGACCTTTTATGTTAGACAAGTCAATGTCATTTTGTTTTAAATCTCCCAGTAGTTTATTCAATATATTTTGGTAAATCAAGTGTTTTCCTGATTTAGAATATTGTGACACTTGTAATCGAATTGGGGAAGATGGTATTGTTACATTAATTGATTGATTCGTGTTTAAAGACACTTTAAGTACTATAGTGCTATTTGTGGTGATCAATTTTTATTAGTGGAGGAAGCCGAAGTGTTCATTGAGAACCATACTCTTCGGTAGGACAACTGACCATTATAGTCAATTAAGATTGATGTCAACCGCACTTGCAACGTGTAGATTTAGAACTCACGACCCATGTTTTGTCAGACTGGTGATACAGTAGTTCGATTACTTAGATCACTCGACCATCGAAACCCTGGTTTTGTTATTATCTGTTTGAATAAATTGTCCATGGCATAGTATTGAGCAACATTCAATGAAATTTCTAAATGTACAACGTGGGAAGAAGAGGTTACAAGACAATAACTTGTAGTGTATAACTAAAGGTATATTATAGACGACCAAGTACCTTTGCTGGTTGGTCCATTCTATAGACTATCATATACTTAGTATCTTTATTAAATATACATGTATTCCGTTTGAAAAATTGAAAGGTAAACAAAATCAATATAGAAAACTTTAACTATACTTTGAGATATTCACAACTGTGTTTCACAACTGTGAAGTGTGTCACACATGAAAATTATTCAAAACAGTGAACAAAAAGAAACCAAATACAGCTTTGGGAATTCAAATGAACTCCATTTTGTCATTTATACTAACCAAAATCAGATTAAATAACTCCATTTGAAGTATTAAAACACAGGTCTAAATTGAATAATAATATATTTACAAACACATGAGCTGCTCCTTTAAAGGAAACATACAGAAAGATTTTCAGTCAAAGTATGAAGCAATCTTTGCCATTTTCACAAGTCAAATCTAACATAAGATTGTCCTTCCTTTTTTTGGGATGATGTAATTTAGAGATCTTCCAAAGAACCGCCCTGAAATATGATCTGTAATACTTCATTGCTTCACGACATTTAAATTGACAAAATGTCAAACCACACATATTTTGTAAGAACAGATCTTGAATTGCATAGAACACTATTTTTCTACTAGATTGAAATTTTGATTGACAAACCAGTCAACTAACAAAAAACACCTTATTATCTGATTATCATCAACAAAATGTTAAACATTCTACAATCAATATCAATGTAGGCTTGCCTTTATTACAGGTAGGAATATGATTATGTTACAAGTGCATTTAAATATATTCGCTAAATTCAACCGTTTTATAAAGAAATTATATAATCAAACTTCAATTTACAAGTTCCTCTAAAACAAAAAGGGTAAAAATTTAATATAGTTAATAACTTTTAATTTAAACCCAAACCCAAACGCGTATCATGTTTCAGTCTGATAATCCATAATTTATTGATTTTGTTATTGCGTCGCATCACGGTGCGGAGATATTAGTTTTAGCTGATATACACGCAATCTTGAAATAACTACTGATCACATATAGATATTGATTGGTTTACTGTTTTATAAAGAAATTATATAATCAAACTTCAATTTACATGTTCCTCTTAGTATTCTTGAATAAAAAACGGGTAAACATTTAATATAGTTTTATAACTTTTAATTTAAACCCAAACCCAAACGCGTAAGACCCGTAGTTGTTTTATTATGTTTCAGTCTGAGAATCCATGATTTATTGATTGTATTTTTGCTTCGCATCACGATGCGGAGCTATTAGTTTCTGTTGATATACACGCCATCTTGAAATAATTACTTGGTTGATTTATGATGCGGCTAAGATACAGCTAGAGTTATATCAGCTTAAATTAGATAAAGAGGAACAGACTTTTCTCGTCTCAGGATAAGACATCAAATGCCGGAAAATTAAATATGTGCATTTCAGTTCAGATCAAGATTTATTCGTTTTATTATGCATAATTTGTATTCAATATTGAAATATCAATTATTAATACGTGTTAATTTACCTTTTTAATCTGCAATATGCACAACATGTTTGCTGAACAATGTTCATATACAATGTTTACAAAATGCATTATATGTATTTTATAACTTCTGCCAATCTAGGCACACATCCAGAGGGGCACATCTCCAGAGTCGTGTCGATTTGTAAATGTTTTAATTTTCAACAAGTAGAGGGAACAACATTTTAAAAGCATGAGTGTATAACGCACACTCTCATAGAGCGGAGTAGTCTACAGCTTTTTAGAAAGCTCTAACCTGTATAATGTAAGATTCTGTATAATTTTCAATTTTTTATCCATTATGGTTTTATAGTCTGGGCTATAAACACCGAACTATTCATACACATTCTCAACCTGTAATTAAATGATAAATACGCTTTCATATTATATAGGGCTAAACGCAAAGTCAATAACACAAAATGATGTTTGTCAATTACTACCCTCTTCTACAATCATATCGTTTCTGTGATCTGATTGGATAAATGGTTAACATTTTGAATTTGAACCTGACATGATAAGTATACTTTCAACTTATATTAGTTGCTGCAATGAGTTTTTTGGCCCGAGATCACTGTTATTTAATAGTGCATTTCATTTAGACAATAAATGGAAATTTTAAAAATCCCACCTACTTTACTTTAAAATTCCATACCCAAATTTTTAAAAAGTGCAATTTCATCTCCCTACTTGCTATTTGAGGTTTAAAACATGAATAAATAAATTTGGAAGGGGTATAAACACACTGTACACATTAGGGACTATATTCGTTTATGTTTCCGGACCAGATCTGTGTAAACTATTTCGTAATGGTAACGGGTAGCACTCGCCGTTTTATTTTTATTTTATTACATGATGGTTATTCAAGCATAAAATAAGTTATACCATAATTATTTACTAAATAATTTTATTTTCGATAAAATATCTAATATATTTTACAGCTTCAAAAAATAACAAATTATCATTTTTTACTAATTTTTAGGTTTTTGGTTGTTGATCATTTTTTGCTATTCAGAATTTTAGTATATTCAAGTTTTATGAATGTTATGCAAACATCATCTTATAGGGAAAATCTCCTTTCATGAGACGACTGACAATTTATGTCATTGTTTACTATATATTTGTATATTCAAATATTGAAATATTCAAAGTTTTACTTAAACATGTTAAAGTCGATATTCAACAAACTACAAAAACACCAGCTCTAGTGAGTTTTTCAAATCGACTGAATAATAAAATATATATAAACATGCAAAAATCATAATAACAACACAATCTGAAACATACGGTGATTAGTAGGATACCATAGATGACATAAAAAAGTTAATAAGCACAGTATGGGAAAAAAAATGGTAGTTTGGATTTTTTGGAGAATTATTTTAAAAGTTTTTGTTGCAATAGTTTTTATTCTTTTTAATTTTAAAGAATGACTTTTCTAGCAGTTTTTCGTATGAACTATCATGATCTTCATTGATGAATCTAAGAGCTCTTTCTTGATTTGTTTTCCATTTTAAAAGAATTGTTTTCGCTACAGTAGTTCCAAATTACTGGACGATAGATAAAATTCAAAAGAATGCATGAGAAGAATGTTGTTTACCAACCTAGCCTGTTTAAATATTTACCCATCCGTTTTAGAATCTCTAGAGTATATATAATTGGCCAGATACTTTTTTTCTTTTAGTGTTTTTTTGTCTTAAAATTTATCAATATTATAAGCGTCCTTTTCAATCAGTTGTATTTTATGTCTGTGATGTATTTTTTACAATTTTGGCTGCTGATTCCAAATTATTTTCACATTAACCATGTGTAAAATGACAATGGCACTTCCAAGATGGTCATGATATCTTTGTAACACAACAAGCAACTTTTGCACTTTTAAGAGTCGGGATTCATTTATTGAATCAAACATTTAAAAAAAATAATGTTTAAGTTTTAAAAAACCAAATGTCACATTATAACCTTTCAGAGCTCAAAACAAGGCTCTATCCTTCCTTTGCTTTTTAATGGACAGTCAGTGATATTTTCAATCTCCTAATTTCAATACTAAATTTGCTTTTGGTGTTAAGGATTTTTCATGGTAGTATATTCTGATATCTAAATAATGATATCACAACTTTTTTTCTTTACATGCTCATAATGTCATATAAAAAGCATTTAAATCTTAATCTCTTTACATCTTAAAGGGTTTAGACTTAAAAGAATCTGTAGATAAGTTACCTCCACGTAGAAATATCCTATTTACAACTAAATACGATTCAAACCAGCTGGTAAACATTCAAAGAAAACACAATTAGGTACATATATATATAATAGTAACAGTTACTTCTTTTATTCAATAAAAGGTTGAATTATAATTCCCCTCAATTAGTCTTTCGTTTAGTTCACAATTTTTGTACTGGGTACAGAGTATAGATATTGACACAATTTTGATGTTAGTTCAAGTTGTGAAAAAATCAAATTTGCGTATGTTCTGGTGAAGCATGTGTTAAGAAATCATTATGACACGCGTACTTTTTTGTATAGAACTATTTTTTTGTATAATTTACACCCCGTGACAATATTTATTCACACGAGAGGGGGTCTCAACATACAAATTTAGGTACAGACGTCCCGCTGGGGGTGTATCCCTCTTTAATATATTGATTTACGCGAACATGCCAATCAATTTACATATTTCATTGGAAAATCGCAACCCATTTATATATATTTTCCAAGTTATCATAAAATAGTATATAGACGTTAACCACATGGGATCATTCATGTTATTATATGAAAAGATAAGAACACAATAATTACAGACAGACAGAAGATGACCCATGACAAATTCCTATCCATTGATATATAACATTAGTGAATTTGCACCCCATTGATATATTTGACATTCCAGAAAGTGACCCATACCAGCGGTACGACCGTGTATAAATATTACGGAATAAAACCATCATTGTTTTTCCATATTAGTCTTTGTTAACTTGACACCTTTTATAACTTTCAAATTGTGCAATGAAATGTAGAATTAATTACTAACACCTCTCAAATTCAAGGGAATATTTTTTTCGACCATTTGTCATATGCAGCGAGATGTGACGTACTTTGATTTGTTGGTATGACATCTTTATAGTAAGAGGCCCCCGTGTTGATACATCTACTATTGTATTATGTTAGATTATACATTGCTATACTTTGTTATTTTGTTATATAAATTTAATTGAATTTAGTTCAATGTTTTTTCTATAAATTATAATAAACATAGTAAATATTTTTTCTCTAATTGTTATTTGCAAAATTCAACCTTCGAAACATTATTACCAGGTTAGCTTCTGTTCTTATACAAGTAAAATAACAAAAATACCAAATTGTGAGGAAAATTTTAACGGAAAGTCGCTCAGCAAATGGTAAAATCAACAGCTCAAACACATCAAACGAATGGATAACAACTGTCATATTCTTGACATGAACAGGCATTTTCTTATGTAGAAAATGGTGGATTAAACTTGGTTTTATGGCTAGCTGAACATCTCACGTGTATAACAGTTGCATAGTAGGGGCAATAAGGCCCGGTTTTGGCCCAAGAAAATAAAATGTTTGACAACTATTTCAAATTGGCACATTATATTTGGAAATGCATTGGGTAATGAAATATAAATGAAAAAAACATAAAGATTTTTATCTGATGACGTCAAAATTACGTCATAATATGTATCGTTTTCACAAAAACAATGAAAAATACAGAATTTATGCAGTTTTCTGTTATTATTTCCATTGTGGAAACATCCTGCGCAGCTAAAAACAACAAAATAATTTAAGAAAAGCTTTTTTATAACTATTGACGTATTTCACCAAATATATAGTTGTTTCTTGGGTGCGCACATACTTTTCCAATCAAAATTATACTTAAAATTTGATAAAAAACCAGGAAAATCAAGAAATTTTACAAAATATGCAAATTTTGTCATGGTTTGTTGCAATGGTAACTCGTTCAATGAGAAATTTGTATCTATTTTCTGAATACCTTGTACCTTGGTCTAGTTTGGACAGATTTATGAATATGTATGATTACTTTTAAATTTGAAGTAATATTTGGGCCAAATAAGGGCCTTATTGCCCCTACTCCTTTCATTATATTGACAACGATTTGTGACCAAAACAAAAAGACATAATTTCTGTGTCGTTTGGTCTCTTGTGGAGAGTTGTCTCATTGGCAATCATACCACATCTTTTAAACAAATATTCAAGATCTAATTACAGTGTTTAATTGGTAACTTGTTAGAATAAGTTTATTCTAATGATGGATCATTTACCCCAGATCGTTTCCAAATTTCCGTGCTCGGTTAACAACATCTCTGTAAGAATAAGGATGCGCTATCCCGTTTGAAATAAGTTTTTTACAGGTACTGCCATACCTTAAACCAAATCTGTTTATCTATGCAGGAATATGGTAAAGGTTTCTTAGTAACTTGTGGTAACAAAATCCATGACGTAGTCATTTACATAAACTGCTTGATAAAAGAATAAGGTATTGACAATTCATTTGGAAACTTAACATATACCCTCACGACACTTACCAAAGAGGAAATCCGGGATAATCATAGGTCTGCTCTATGTTCCTTTGGAATTTCAACCAAAGATGAAGAACTGGATCTTCCATCACTGTATTGGATACCTAAACTACATAAGTGTCCTTACAAACAACGGTATATTGCTGGGTTTTCCAAGTGCTCCACGAAACCTCTTTCTAAATTATTAACATCTATTTTATCAGCAATCAAAACCAGGCTCCAAAGTTATTGTGAAACTGCCTATTCTAGAGGTGGCGTGAATCAGATGTGGATACTAAAAAAATTCCAAATATCTTTTAGAGTACATACAATCTAAGACTCTCTCATCTTGCAATAGTATTAAAACATTTGATTTTTCTACACTTTACACAAGTATTCCCCATTCCAAACTAAAAGACAAATTGAAAGAGTTGGTATTACTTTGTTTCATTAAAAAGAATGGCAAACGTAGATACAAGTATCTTGTCTTGGAGAAGGATAAATCCTACTATGTAAAGAATCACTCTGATTCAAACAAAAAATTCTCTGAAACTGACATTATCAAGATGCTTGATTTCTTGATTGACAACATATTTGTTACGTTTGGAGGACGTCTTTTTCAACAGAATGTCGGAATTCCAATGGGAACCAATTGTGCCCCTCTTCTTGCCGACTTGTTTCTTTATTATTATGAGACTGACTTCCAAATGGTTGAAATCATCCCTTCGTAAATTTTACGGACGCCATCACGAGTTGGTTGACCGTTATGGAATAACCGTTTCACAGATGATATCAGATATGTTCCTTATGTCGTAACTACAATACCCTTCCCTTTTCACGAATGTGACCTACCGAATTAGACTGTTTACCGGATTTGTATTAAGCAACACGACGGGTGCCACATATGGAGCAGGATCTGCTTACCCTTCCGGAGCACCTGAGATCACTCCCAGTTTTTGGTGGGGTTCGTGTTGCTTAGTCTTTAGTTTTCTATGTTGTGTCATCTGTGCTATTATTTGTCTTTTTCTTTTTGGCCATGGCGTTGTCAGTTTGTTTTCGATCTATGAGTTTGACTGTCCCTCTGGTATCTTTCGTCCCTCTTTTACCAGAAATGCATAGGTTACATTCATTAAAATCCATAACGTTACAACAGACACGGGCATAGCGAACGAGTTGTGATATATAAACACCTTAAGATGTTGACAAAGAAACATTACCGTCCAAAAAAGTTAATAAACAATAGGGAGCGAAAAAACTTTCCTTTTGTAGTAAATTTTACTGTATAGTTTCCCATGTAAAAATAAATATATCAAGGAAAAGACAGTTATTACCGTTTACACTTGATTTAATTTAAGTAAGTTCTTTTAGGGTAAATTTCTGCAGTATATTTAGAAATTCTTGATTACTAAGTACTGAACGAAAAAATATCAACATAACGGTAACTGTTTTGAATTTATCAATTTATTGCAATTTAGACGGGTATCAAATGAGTTTGGT
This sequence comes from Mytilus californianus, assembly GCF_021869535.1. Lineage (NCBI taxonomy): Eukaryota > Metazoa > Mollusca > Bivalvia > Mytilida > Mytilidae > Mytilus > Mytilus californianus. The sequence continues at coordinate 793,843 of NW_026262703.1, forward strand.
CATAAACTGTGATTCATAACAATACAGGGGTAAGTCTCATATTAAAGGGGCGCAATTGGTAGCCATAAGAATGTCTACAACCTGTTGATAAACTTTATTGCTGAAATGTACTTAAATATTATCAAGGAGAAAATTAAAAGCTTCAATCAATCAATCACACATCCAGTAAGAGTATCTAGCATATTTACCATTCCTATTAGAGAGGACGGTTTTAAATCAGTTGCAGCAAATATAATTGTCATATTGTCCTAATGAGTAACATTATAATCCCGCCTCTGTCAAATGATAAAATTCTTTTTAATAGTAATTACATATATTCAGTGTGATCTTTGTCAACCACGCTTACTGTGATATGTATAAATTGACGAAACCAAATTTCCGCCAACTCTTTTTTGACATTCCTAAATGTGATTCATATCGGTCTTTCAAACTGAATTTTGCAGTCAATTTTACTGTATTGTTGTTTGACCACTTAACCGTATAAAAGTAGAAGATTAATGTTCAGAAACACGTTAAACCTGCCCACATCTTGTTTGTGTCTGTCCCAAATTAGGAGTCTACATTTCCGTGGTTTTCGTATATATGTTCAGAAAAGTAAAGGCATACTTTACTCAATTTTTAATTTATCGAGAAAGTGTATATACTATATGTGGTATTTGTGATTTGTGGTTTGTACTATAAACGCTTAAAACTTTTTATTGTTCACGTCATTGTCAAATTTAAAAATTTACTGTCTTTGTTGAATTAGTTTATATGTTTGTTTGAATATTGCAGTGTGTATGTAATGTATGTTTACACAGTATTTGCTATTGGATCCCAGTTGTTATCACATTAACCTATCATGTCTGTTTGGTTCCTCGATGCTCTTCAACTTTGTACTTTATTTTGCCTTTTTAACTCTTTTGAACGAGCGACACTGAAGAATTATTTAACTTTGAATCCTGACATCTATTATGAATTTATTTGCTCACCCAATTTTGTCATTATAACAGAACTATAAACAACTGGCATACAAGTGGGAGGTTTGGTTAGCTTTAACACCAGGTTAAATCCAACATTTTCTTTTGCAAAAAACCTGTACCAAGTCAGGAATATGGCAGCTGGTTTATTTACTTGTTCTGTTGATTAATATTTATTAGTTTTAATGAACTCCCCGTTTTTCAATTAGCTTTTGGGTTCGGTATTTTTTGTTAAACATTTTTATTCAACACAATTGAGGAATAAAATATTTATGATATACATGAACAACGACAGTCTGAGTTATTTTATATAGACATTCCTAATTGTCTTCGGACTTACTTTCTTTTCATTTGATTGGACCTGTCTTTTTTGTTGGTATTTTATCTTTTTTTTGTTTTTTTTTTTTTTTTAAGTTAGGGAAGAGTAACAGCATGACTAGTGGCAAGATTCGTACGAAATATGATGATTGTTTGCGGTATGTCATGCGCATGAGGAAATACTCCCTATCTTATATGAAAATAATTCAAGTTAAATGTGTTTATGTTTGATGAAAACTGTCCAAAATTTTAATGCAATAATATTTATATTTGTATCACTGTTTGCAAGATATTTCCTTCAAAAACAACAAAAGAGTGCACACGCTGAAATGTCTCGCCTTCTTTCTTAACCATTAATTGTATGTTGATAGTCCTAATTATAAAACTTTACTACTAGTATCACATGAAATTAACATGATCCAAGAAAATGAGGCCAAGGTCAGATAAACCAAATAAGAAATAACAATCATTCAATACTCCAAATATAGTTGACCTCTGGTTTATAGTTTCTAAGAAATAGACAACCCAGAAAACTAAACATTGACCAATGAACCATGAAAAATTAGTTCAAGGTCAGATGAATCATGCCAGACAGACATATACACCTTATAATCAATATATGCATTAAATAAAGTTGACCTATTGTTTATAGTATCTAAGAAACAAACTTAACCAGGAAACTAAACATTGACCAGTGAACCATGAAAATGAGGTCAAGGTCAGATGAAGCCTTCCAGACAGACATATATACCTTACAATCATTTCATACAAGAAATATAGTTGACCTATTGCTTATTGTTTAATCAAAACAGACGAAATCACAAAAACTTAACACTGAGCGATGAACCGTGAAAATGAGGTCAAGGTAAAAAAAAAACATCCAAGACTGACGTGTTCATCATAAAATATTTACATACACCAAATATAGTTGGTCTATTGCATATAGTATGACAAAAAAGATCAAAACACAAAAACTTAACTTTGACCACTGAACCATGTAAATGAGGTCAACGTCAGTTGGACATGTACATCTTACAATCATTCCATACACCAAATAAAGAAGACATTTTGCTTATAATATCTGATATATGGACTTGACCACCAAAACGTAACCTTGTTCACTGATCAATAGAATGAGGTCGAGGTCAAATGAAAACTCTCTGGTGGGCACGAGGACCTTGTAAGGTACTCAAATAATAAATATAGTTAACCTATTGCTCATAATAAAAAAAAAAAAAAAATTAACATTCCAAAAAATATTAACTTTTTTTTCAAGTGGTCACTGAACCATGAAAATGAGGTCAGGGACAATAGACATAGGACAGACTGAAACTTCGTAACATACGGCGTCTATTTACAAAATATGAAGCATCCAGGTGTTCCATCTTTAAAAATACAAAACTTTCAAGAAGTGATCTAACGCCGCAGGCTCGACTAAAAATAGCATTTTATAGATATGTAAATGTAAAAATTGTACGATAGACCTGTTACTGTAATCTGTAGCCCAAAACATATTTTGAGCTGTCAAGAATTACTAGACTCTTCTGAAGCGTTAGCCACATGTCATTGCTTCAGTTGTGTTTTCCATTCTGTTTTGTTATACTGTGATTTTAAAATAATTTGTAGTCATCTTTTTTTGTAATTACAGGATTTGAATGTTGATGGCTATAAACAACATTTACAAAGCGATGGTTTTGTATGGATATTTTATTGTATCTCAGTCTTCATGTAGGTACAACTATTAAGCTTTTATTGTATGTCATCCAATAGTTCTAACAAAACGTGTCAGTATCTCATTTTTCGCAAAACTCATTGGCCTGCACACAACAACCATTGATCAAACAGTTATTCCTGAGTTTATGTAATTGTCTAAGATTAAAATCACCGTATGTGAAAAGTAGTGTTTTGAAATAAGTTCATCTAATTCTAGCTTAGTGAATCCACGCATGCATCATCTTAGGTGGGCGTATACTTTATCCAAAACTGATAGATACAAAACAAATCCAAGTGAAAACCCCAGCAACAAAGAGGTTTAAATGCTTCACGAACTGAACATATTAAAACAATACATTTCATGAGATGATAAACGAAATCAGATTGAAATTAATTTGATTTGAGAAACTACTGGAATTCAAAATCGGATAGCCAGTGTATATTTTTTCTTCTATGAGGAGAAAAAGAACAACTAAAAATATTTCTTACCAAACAAAAAAGTTTTAAAAAATGAAAAAAAGAAGAAAGTTTAAAATCTTCTAACATAATGAATATATATAACATTGTTTTAAAAAGAAAGCTCATGTCAAATAATTGACAATTCTCATTCTTCGCATAATTTTTTAAGGGGGATATATTTTTTTACAATTGTTTCAATAAATATAGTTAATTGTGTTAATTTTTTTAAATTGCTGTAATCGAACAACTTGATTTCACTTGAACAATTAAACATTAGTTAACAAATGTTTTAGAATCGTAAAATCGAAAGTTCTAAGCAGCTTTTTTATTTCGAAAGTAAGTTCAATTGCATACAGATACGTTAACTTCCTTTTGATTGTGAGCTATATATTAGATTAGATTTGGATGATTTGCGGTCTTTTAAAATTAAAATCCGTGTTGATGCATTTATACATAACACTGCAAATTAGGTACATGGTCGTTAAGAATAGGTTGTTGATTCCTTGTCCCTTTTTATATTCGTTATATTTATTAATAAAACCAGCTAGCTAAAAAAATATCTTAGAATATTAACCTTAAAATGGATCACCATTTGACCGATTTTCAGTACAATAATTCCTTCAAATTATTTTTTCAAATCTTTCTTTTTCATATGCAATTTTTGTCCAAATGATTATATAAGTAATGATCGAAGACGATTGGAAGGCAATAGAAGTAGTTCTTAAATATATTTAAAAAATTATTATCTATAGTATTGATAAACGCCAGGTGAACGTCTTTAGGCGATAAGAGTTATTCGTTACTAAATCTACCAGGAGCTACCAGGATGTTCTAAAAAGCCTGTGTCCCTCACCTTGGTCTATGTGTATTTTCATAACGTGACACTCTCCGACATTGCAGACTGGAACATAATTCATGAAAAAAAATCTTCTTTTTGTTCGAACATTTTTTTACAGCTTCTTTCTATATTGATGTTTGCCCACAACACACAAAATCTAAAAACTAAAGTCGAATAAGGGTCATTACTTTAAAAAAAAAGTCGCAAAAACGACTCCATCGAAATTTGACTTATTTGCAGATCTGATCTTGATGATCATGTTTACTTTCATCTTTTATAGGTTTGATAAAAAATATTAAACAAAAAATCACAAAATTGATAAAACTCGTCATTTCAGGGCAATAGCTACAATACGAGTCAACTGAAAATTTCAGCGAATGAAATTAATTGTAGACCTGCTGACGGAGTCATCGTACATATTTTAAAACTAGATACCCCAATGATAATTTAGCTAAATTTGGTTAAATTTGCATCAGTAGTTTCGGAGGACGACGGACGACACTTGATTGGAAAGGCTCACGCTGGCCCTATTTGTCAGTTGAGCACAAAAAGAAAGCAATAAAACAGTTAATTGCAAATTGATCCCATTTTTTATTATTTTAAATTTTAAGAGTTTTCTGTAACATTTTGTGCTTACAGAAGTGAATGAGACCGTTTTCAAAACTGGATAAGAAAATATATGTACTTTGGTTATAAGTCTACTAGCAACTAGCCATCTATTATTTTTTTTATTAGGGGGCTTATATATGATTGTATCCTGCAATCTTGTTTATACAATACACGATGTTATCAATATTTCATTTGATTCCATATCATTTATCAGAATTACTATTCATATAAATGTATCATTTAACTATAGATTGAAAGCAATTGCATGGCCTTTAGTCGTTAATGCTAATATTATATCTGTAAAAAATGAAAGTTTAGAATCACATGTCCTTCATGGTTTTTAGACTATTGAATGTTTGTCAAATGTATATATCATTTACTAAATTAAGGTAGCAATTGATTTTCAAATTTTTATACTCAACACATTTTTATCCTGATGTATTTTTAAACCCAACGAAAATTTAGATTAAATGTCATGCAATTAAAAAATACCTTAAAAGAAGTGTCACTTCGCTAACAACCTTTAGTACAAACAGGCCTATATGGGTCGGGTTAGAATTTATTAACTTCAGACAAATGTCGGGGACTGAGTAACATTATCATACTGTCCATTTGGGCCAAGACAGCTTCAAGTAGAAGATACAATATAAATATTTTCTACTTTTAATTGATTGAAATACTCAGTTATTATAATATAGGAAACGTTTAATTTTTTTATCTATATTTTTAAAATTGCTAGGATGTGACCTGCGATATTGTATACAGGCATTGTGTGAAATTTGATTAAAGGGGCACTAGCTACGAGATATATAAAAAATCTAAAGTATGATTTTTTTTTTGTTCAATCCTTAATGAAAGTAAAATAATAATTTACTTTTAGCAGCCAGTATGATTTAATTTTGTCAAATTAAGCTTTAAAACATTGATGAAGTGAATAATTCGACCTCATTGAATCCGTATTCATGTGAACTTCAATTTAACCCCTTAGCTAGAGATGGATAACGCATGCACTGTGCGTGGTCGGTTATTTAAAGGAAAAGAATGTCACGTGAAAGTGAAACAAGGGTAAATCATTTGATTGACTGAATTCATCCACAAAAAATCATTCTTGTACAGGTAAAAACGATGATTACCCTATATTATTAATCTATAATATTAAAATTAAATAGACCTAGAAAAATACAAATGCACGACTTTCTTTTCTATTTATATCTATATTTATGTTTATATCGCTTATATGACCATCGGCAGTATTCGGAGGTCAACTTGATGGTTCATTAGATGGCGTCTAGACTAAAATACACACGAAACACGAGACATATTATAGAGCACATGCCTTGTAAATTGTTTATTTTAGACTTGTTATAATTTGGATAAATGTTTTACATGGTTATAAATCAAATGAGAACTTGAGTCAAATCGGTGAACATGAATTTTACAGCTAGTGTCTCTTTAAGGATTACGATAATTTACAGATGCAGTTCCTTCTTTCTTGTTTTTTCATCTTCTTAAAAATATAAAAACTAATTTGGTTAAATAAGTGCATGAGTTCTTTTGTGAACTATTTTGAAACTGAATATACCTTTGGCGGAGGTTGTAAACTATTATATAGATTTTTTCTTCCAGAAAAAAAACCATTTTTTAAAGTTTGAAACCATCATGATTCACTTCATAAAAATAAGTTAAATGTCTGAAAATAGTATACGATATGATATGGTATGAATATGACCTATTTCAGTTGGTCTCTATTGAAGAGTTGTTTCATTGGCAATCTTACAATATCTTCTTATGTTTTATATATAGCTAGATCAATTTAAAAGAAACGTGCCAAAACCGAATATTGGTTGACGTGTTTTTCATATATTTCCTTTCCTTTAAATCCGCTTTAGAAAGAACAAGAGAGAGATTCAATACGGTGTTTATGTTTCAAAATACGTTTCGCATTTAAATAATAGTATGGTTATTTTGAAAATAGAAAATCCTTTTGCAAGAAATGTAATATGTTACTAGTAATCAAGTGTTTTAATTTTTATTTTCCATTGTCATAGTTTTCGAAGCTTATTAACTTCTGCCTCGTGTTTTTCTGTTGACTTATTATGAATATATGTTCATGCATTTTTTTACAGTTAGATGGGATATCAAAACAGCAACTGTTATGTATGGACAAAGTGCAACGCTTTCTTGTAATGGTAATGGCTGTACGCCATTAAGCATAAGAAAATGGATAGGAGGACCAACAAATGGTGTATTATGCTTCAATGATTATTGTTCAAATCAAGCAAAATATCAACTAATGTACAATAAATCAAAACCTTCCTTTGACCTAATGATAAAACGCTTCAATTTCACCGATGCAAACTGTACTTATACATGCGCATGTGGATTTAATCAATACACGCATATGCTGCAAATGGATGAAATCGACTTTATATGTAAGTTATAAAAGACGAAAATCCTTTAGTCATTTTAGTGTGAAATAGAAGCATTGTTTTCCATTAAAAAGAATCTTTTGCAAAGATTCGGCTTCCAACTCAATATATGTTCATCACTGTGTGTACATAATAAAAACATCATTTTCAGAGGAACATACTTATAACGTTTGTTTTAAGTAGTTTTTAAAATATAAGTGCAATTATCTTTACTACATTCCATTTGTATTCAAGAAAATATGATATGAATATGACACTTTAATTAGTTTGTGCGTCCGACGTTCCTAACGAAGAAAGTTTTGAAAATATGTCCCATACACACTGAAGTCGGTATAATTCCCAAGGGTCAGATAGTAAAGAAAATTTCTACTTTCAATGTGAGTTCAACTAGTCAAAGTAGAATGCACGACAGTACAAATATATCTAACTTAACTTATAAGTCAACTCTTCAATCTTCATTAACCTTAACAATATATCAAGATGTGGTTACTGGTTCTACTGCTTTTATATTTTTTTTAAATCAATTATTATATGCCGTTTATGGCAACCAGTTAACCCGATTTCACATCAATTTATAACGATTATACTGCTTTCCTTTTTTTGTCCCCTGAAGATCCATTAAATAAAGAGCTAACAAAAACAAAACAGAAAGACGGCAAATTTTATATAGAAATATCAATGAAGGTTTATCCCTTACCGCATTGTACCATTTTCTATGAGGTATGTATAATAGATTGTAGACAAATGTATACACTACAATGTGTTCAAATTTTATAAAAAAATGATATAGTAATATCTCTTATCATAAATGAAGATATAATCGATTGTTTTTTTAATGGACTCAGATTGTTTAGCTGTATAACTGTTTGTATTAAGAAATTATCTTTCCATCAGGTGACAAGTAGACGTAACACTGTTTTGTACTTTATCCGAATGAATATGTATATGTTTATAAACATAATTCACATATTGTTTTCCTTTATTGACGATCGCGATCTACAGATTCATGACGAACACTTGATAAATTGTGACTATATTTAACAGTGACATTATCTATGTTCTTTTTATAAGCATTATCCGCCTAAATTATAGATTTCGACTTCATTACAATAGTTCCTTAATTAAGAATTTCAATGGTTTTTTAATCAAGCAAAATGTAACTATGGTAGTGTAGATTCTTATGATGATTGAAATTCCCTTTTTCATATTATGACATTGAGTTAGAAGTAAAACCTTCAAAGTTAACTTTTTATTGCAGTAATAGTATCCATTTAGTATTATGCATTTCAATTGTAATGGCATTATTTTAGATTATAATGAAATATTTAAATTGCGTATTAAAATGCTAGTCGAGGAACTGTTTTGTTGGATCTTAAGTTGTTTGGTTATTGAAATAGTATGTCACAATACGTTGTGCTCGTAACTTTAAAATAGAAAATTAAAACGAAACGGTTTCAAGAGGGTAAAATCCACTGGTGCGTTTCTGGTTGCTGTATTCAATATTCTAGTTGGCGTTTCTATCTGAAAATTCAGGTAAGGGCACGATTGGGTAATTGCATGAAATTAAAACTACCGTGGTAAAACTAAAACCCATAATTATGCAATATCAATCGTCTTTTTGTTTACTTTATTAATATGATTTAATCTAAATACATATTGAGGTTATAATGAATTGATTTTCATGAATACAGAGTTTAATTGTTGAAGAATGATTCAAACAACAACAAATTGATAAAATACACGAATGTCAATATCTGACAAAAGTGTTGAGGTTGAAAAAATAATCTTTGAATTAAATAAAGTACGGTTAATCTTTTAAAAAATGAAAAATGATATATAACATGTAACGAAAAAATGTACATGGTAATGACGTTTTTAATATAATATAAACACAAAGAAAATTGTAAAGCATTTGTTGTTAGTATCTGTCATATTATAGGAATTGTAAAGTATTGAAAAACGATAACAAACGGGAGACCTCAGACAACAATAGAATCTATTTAAGGAATGACTGTAATATTTTTTCTGTCTATGAAGAAATAACATAAAAATGTGGTGCACACTGAATAACCAGCGTAGCGGGTTTTTTCAAAGTGTGCACCACATTTTTTATGTTTTTTTTCGAAAAGACAGAAAAAATATTTCAGTCATTCCTTATAATTTAATTCTAAATTCCATTTTAATCCGGAGTATATCATGAAAAAACGTTGATGACGTCACGGTCACATGACTAAATTATGTCTTTTAGCTGATAGATAAAACACTATCAGCCAATCAGAAGAAGCGTTACATCCATAATTAAATCATATCGATATTGATAACATATATCTTTTAAGACCAAAGGGAATTTCAAAAACTGATTTCATAGTACTAACAGTTATACCAGTAACTAATTAAAAAGTGTAACCGTAGAATACTGACGTAATTTTGTACTATGTATTTCTATTGTATATATATACTCATCATAGATACCAGGATTAAATTTTGTATTGACGCCAGACGCCCGTTTCGTCTACAAAAGACTCATCAGTGACGCTCGAATCCAAAAAAGTTAAAAAGGCCAAACAAAGTACGAAGTTGAAGAGCATTGAGCACCAAAATTCCAAAAAGTTTTGCCAAATACAGCTATGGTAATCTTTTTCTGAAGTAGAAAAGCCTAAGTATTTCAAAAATTCAAAAGTTTTGTAAACAGTTAATTAGACTATATCTGGTTTATCTAACTACAAGTCAAAATAATTGTAGTTTGCTGCTTATTTATATCCTTTTAGAAAATTGTTTTACCTGTAGACACAAAATTACTGGATGTACAAACGGAAGTTGGATTAAAATTGTATAAAATCACATTAAAATATACTTTAAACGTGGAGTACCAGAACTGTGAAGCAAATCTTAGTCTGTCATGTAAAGTTAGGTCATTTGAGTACCATCTGCTTCAACAGAGACTTGACCTATGCAAAGGTAATTTTTACAAATAAACATAATTTCAACCGTAAGAATAGCATCAACATAATATAAGAAAAAGTGAAAAAAATTATTTTAAACCTTTTATAACATTCAAAGCTGGAATTAAACAAAATAAAAATATTTCTCTGAATATTTGTACGAAATAGAAAAAAATTACTTCAAAAGTAACGAAGTGAACAAGTTGAATTTTTGTGCATGAATCGAGTTTTCATACACTCTGATACTTCAGTGCAATTTTGATTTCCAAGTGAATGCAAAAAATATTTTAACATTATATGGATATTTTATTAGATGAATTATTGCTCTTTCGGCAATTATATAGCACATCTACTTATATATGAAACTCATGCTATATATAGATCATCCAGATCATCCATATGTTCAAAGCAGCAACCATGTTGGGGCAATATTTGGAATCGTTTCCGGTGTTGTTGCAGTAATCATCGTGATATGTGTTATACGATGTAAGTTGACTATCTGTTATATTTAATCATGTGCAGTTTATGCAATTTAAGAACTTAAATAGTTCAACTAGCTGGTTCAAGAAAAAAAATCTGTTTTTGGAGTAAAATACAAGAACTACTAAAAAATCAAAAGTAACAAAACAAGTGTACAGGCAAACAAACATAAGACTTTTCCGTAACTTACATTTATGTTATGCCTGAGCACAAAATACGGAATTGCTGTTACGTGTTTACTATGATAAATTCTAGAATAATTGGCTTATTCTGTTTGATCCATTGATACAAAATATTGACATTGAAACATCAATATCTTTGAGTTTGTAACAGAATTATGACTATAAAGAGAAAATAACGCTTGCATAATATCATGTTATGAGTAGCAATGACCTCACTCAGTAAGGAGAGTCAAAGGACACAATCCTAAAACACTGAATCCGTCAAGCTGAGATTGACCCTTTTTTCCTTGTTTTTATTTTTATTATTTCTAATAAACGTTAAATAAATACTTTTTCTTTTCTTCTTTGTGTGTTTGTTTTTGTTGTTGGATACTAGTTTGATGCAAAATTTGCATCTTAGTGCCATGAGATCATTCAGATAAAGATTACATGTCATTTTTTAAACAAGGTATTCAATGATGATTTGGATATAAATTTTGTTATAGAAAGACGGTACAGTACAACTACTTCTTCAATTAGTAAATAGTATCATAAACCTATCAAATCGCAACAAAGAGAAAAACGCGACCTTGATAACCGGGATTAAAATATTTACTGAGTTTACTGTATTAATTTTAACCTTTTCATTTTTATGCATTCATATGTTTTTTTGGTTTTCATTTTTTTGCTGATTTCTTCTGATATAAATTAGAAGAAATAATTGTGGGGTTAACGTCTATGAAACACAAAGACGCACAAACCAAAAAGGACTGCATTCTATTGTTTCCAACAATAATGCAATATGTCAAGCTTTAGAAAGTCTCCAAAATTTGAAAATAACTTAAACCAAGTCCATCAACTCCTTTAATATCCTACATAAACAAAACAATTTAAATATAACGAAAGACAGCCATTGACCAGCTTACTTTTACTGATTCTTAACTGGCAAACGTAATTGTAGAGTGGATTAAAAAAACCTCTTTTGTGCAACAGAAAGTGCAATAAAACTGAGAATTGAAAAAAACATTTTCCTCTATAATACGTGCATCAGGAACGCTCAAAGCCAAATAATTGAAAGCCAATGATGTATAAGAACCAAAACAGTTAAATATATATAATATTAAGGTGGTACCTTACACTACAGGGAGATAACTCTGTAAAAATCAGCTAAACGTTTTAATAACGTTGTATTGTTAAGGAAATATTAAGCTTCTCAATGATCAAAATTAGTGTTTGCCAAACTACTATGTAACTAATGAAATTTTTCTGATAAAGTAATTGGTTCAAATTTTTTGAAATTTTTATATTTTTGTCAAAGGGTCTAAGTAAACATTTTGTCAAATTTTTATGAAAATTAAACGAGCCAAATTGATATTAGTCAAGATGTTGGATACCACCTTAATAGCTGTCCAACTGATTATATATCAATAACTCTTCAAATAATTATATATAAATATCTCTTCCAACTGTGTCGATTTTTATACATCCTTGGCTTTCCAAGATATATTATGATTTCTTAGAACAAATAACATCAAATGTGCAACTTTTACTGTACCAGATGCGTCCTTGACAGTAAATGTCTCCTTAGCCATGCTCGTGGTCAACATATTTAAAAACTGGAAATGTTTACAAACGAAGAGCTGATTAAACCAAACAGGACATATAGTATAGCCAAATTTGTTCAAGGAATCAGATCTTTGCATAAAAGATTCCTCAATTGAAATGATTACCAAAAGTTTAGTTCCACAGTAGACTTGGTACTGACAGTCCATCAGCAGCGGTGTCGACCAAATGGTAGTAATAACATAAACGGTTCAAATTTTACTGCTTCAGATTCTTATTTTGGTCATGTCTCGTCAGTAATGCTTGATGTCAAAATATTTCAAAAATGACACCTACGTTGAAAGGCTTCTAAAAAACTTTTTGGACTGTTTAGTATATTTTTTGTTTTGGGTAGGGATTTTTCTCAATTCATTTTAAAACCCTAACAAAACTTAAAATTGTTATTTTGATTATTATTTTCATTATTCTTATAGTCATTTCAATATCTTATTTCTTGCACTGCAACGAACTTGTCTTCGTAGTTCTTATAAATATCAATTGGAAAGCATTAATGCTAAAATGTTTTTGAGGCTGATCCGAAATGGCTGTGCAGATACATTTTTGTTGCACACTTGCTTCCTGGGAAAAGGTACTTTTGATGACTGTACTATAAAATCATGTATGAAAATCAAGTTTTCAATATCAACATTAAAAAATATACTATAATTAACTTAAAGATGCAGGGACTCTATGTCATACAACTTTCTTTACTCAGTACTCGGAGTACAACATTTGTGCTCGAAACACCAAATCCAGCATTTTGATAGGTTGATTTCTGAGTCTGAGTACAAAAATTATACTCCAATGTTTTATGAACGCAAGGCCTGGATTAACATTTTATTCGCCAGACTTGCGCTTCGTCTGCAAAAGACTCATCAGGGACGCTTAAATCAAACAAGTTAAAAGGGTAAAATGAAGTACGAAGTTAAAGAGCATTCAGGACCATAATTTCCGAATTATACTGTCAAATGATAGAAATATGATATCATTAACTATCCAAAATGAAAACACCACTTTATTAATTTCGTTTGTCCGAAGCACTTTTCTGGATTTACCTTCACCGGAAACGATCTTAAACACATATTTGAACGGGAAGATTGTTTTAACCTAAAAACGTCAAGACCAATATAACCAAAATGATTATTCAGATAATTTATATGTTTTACATGGAAATCACTCTAATCTATTTTGAAAATAACTTTTAAGTATCTACAAGCATCAACATCCCTATAGAATTCAATCCCTTTTCATCAGTGCAGTCATCTCAAGAAACAAACTATATATATATTTCTATTTATCAAAACAAAAAGGATGCAATATTGGTAACATATCCTCATAGACAATATACAAAATCTAAAAATCAGCAAGGCTTCGTTGAGATTTTTTGATAACCCGTTCTCAACCTCATATTTCGTTTGGAATAGTTAAAATGCAAAACCCTTCTGACCGGGAATCACCATGATCTGGGCAATTATAACCGTTCCATTGTATCAAATTAATATGTTATAGGGAGGAGAAGGAACAACAACAGATTCTTTCGACATTAACTGACAAAGAGGAAAGAAGTCGTGTTCACTCATGGAACATAGAAAAGGGAGTTCTCGCTATCACAGTTCAACATAAGTACAAAGAAATAAAAATAAAGAATTCCGCATAACAGGAGAGATTAAGAAGTAAAGCGAACATTGGTACATATTTACTAGTTAAGATCATCAGCCTTAGTAGATATTTTATCAATGAGGAAAATAAGAGAATTCTATAATCGGAAAAGTAGAGATACATTTTAAAATAACATTGGACTAGTGGTTGTATTAGTTGAGTATAGGAATACTAATAGGCACCGAATTTTTATTTTTGGAATGATAAAATCGATTCTGGTGATATATACATAATATTAATAGAATGTCAATTTGTTGAAAGTATTAGTTTGCACTCTTTTTTTGCTAATTTAGTAAATTTTCAGTTTAATGTTGTCATTTTTTAAAAATATTACCACTGAATAAGTTTATATTCTTAGTAGATTTTACAAGATGCTTTATTGCAGTGTACATACCTCTTTTTGACACAATGTTCATCTAAAATAGTTTAGTTCTGTTAAGGTAATCACTAATTCAGATACAAAACTGTTATGACGTCTGCATTTTAATGAGCATGACAAATAACAGTTTGTGAAATTTCTTTTTCAGAAAATTGCTATTGCTAAATGCGGAAAAATGAAAATAAAAAAAATAATATTATCATATGAATAAATTCTTTCAAACGAGTTGTTCCTGTGCACGGGAGCAATACAAAAACGAAAACTTATAATTGCTGTTTAGATTTTACTCAGATACAACATCTTTCGGTTTTAAACAAGACCAGGGTTCATAACAATATTGATTTCATCATCTCGCATTAATGATGCACATCAATTGAAAGTTTACAATTTGAAAATTTTAAAAAATCACTTCTGTATTAGAATTTAACTTAAGTTTTCAGTCACTTCTACTTATCATTCTTAATTCATAGACTTTACTCCAGACATGAAACAGACATATATGTGGTATCCTTTATTCCACGTTTACAGGGATTGTTGCAATAAACTAAGTCAACAATGGTTGAACTATTCAGTGAGAGGGAACACTGTATATAACGGAATATAAAGTTGAACAATAAGAATACATGTAATGCGAAATTGTTTTCATTTTTTCTAGAAGTTCATGTAAAGTATCTGTCCAATACAAACAAACAAAAATCAACAAGTAGAAGAGCACAGCAGGGTCTTGTTAAAGTCCACTGACTGTTGAAGTAGTGTCATTATGTTCAATGTGTCAGTTTCAGAGTTTTTTGGATTTTTAGAGAGAATGTTGTGTACTTTTCTAAAACATGACATTGTTCTCTTCATATACAATTGTTTTGGGTTTTTTTAACTGTTAAAGGTTAACTATTTTTTTCGTATGTCTTACAGTTATAAATGAGGAAAACTTGTGTAAAAGGTAGATTAATTAGAGACTACAACATGTATAAAATTGAGAATGGAAATGGGGAATGTGTCAAAGAGACAACAACCCGACCACAGAACAGACAACAGCAGAAGGCCACCAACAGGTCTTCAATGCAGCGAGAAATTCCCGCACCCGGAGGCGTCCTTCAGCTGGCCCCTAAACAAATATATATACTAGTTCAGTGATAATGAACGCCATACTAAACTCCAAATTGTACACAAGAAACTAAAATTAAAAATAATACAAGACTAACAAAGGCTAGAGGCTCCTGACTTGGGACAGGCGCAAAAATGCGGCGGGGTTAAACATGTTTATGAGATCTCAACCCTCCCCCTATACCTCTAGCCAATGTAGAAAAGTAAACGCATAACAATACGCACATTAAAATTCAGTTCAAGAGAAGTCCGAGTCTGATGTCAGAAGATGTAACCAAAGAAAATAAACAAAATGACAATAATACATAAATAACAACAGACTACTAGCAGTTAACTGACATGCCAGCTCCAGACTTCAATTAAACTGATTGAAAGATTATGTCTTCATCATATGAATATCAGGCACAATCCTTCCCGTTAGGGGTTTAGTATCATACCATCATAACATATATGAGAAGAACATAACCCGTGTCATGCCAACAACTGGTTTTTAAATAAATGTGTTTAGTGCCGATGCAAAGACCCTATAAGTGAATCAATATTAACGCCAAAATATGCAATCTTTAATGACCTGACAACAGTATCGTAACTATATCCCTTCTTAATAAGTCTATTTAAAGGTTTTGTTAGTTTCAGAGGTGAATACTGACATTTTGCATATATGCGACTGCCATACAAGTGAGAGGTTTCTCTAGCTATAAAACCAGGTTTAATACATCATTTCCAGCAAAAGGAAATGCCTGTACCAAGTCATGAGTATGACAGTTGTTTCCATTCGTTTGATGTCTTTGAGCTTTTGATTTTACAATTTGATATTTTTGTTATATTACTTTTTATGTACAAATCATGGCTAAAGTAAAGACTGTGAGAATAACATGCACTCTAAAGGCGGGAGACAGATTTCGTCGCTAGGGTAAGGGTCTCCTTCTATGCAAGGCTGTATTTTGCTCTTTAGTCGGATTGTTGTCGCTTTAACACATTCCTTGTTTCCTTTTTGTCTTCTAAGACAAATCAACAGCATGTTTTATACAATACTAGTAGTGAGTCAAGAGGAAACTGTGTATACGGTAACATATCTTTAGAATATTATGGTATTCACATTCGATTCACACCACAACTGGAGTTTGAGAAATTTTTAAGGTAACATTTGAAAAGTCAACGATCGTGCAATCTTCTGCATCAATTGGTTGTTGGTCTTGATATGTTATTTAGGTTAATTGTGGAATTGGGCTTCGAAATGATTCATGGATATGGTGTTTCAACCAACACAAAGATCAATCTACGATCATTACTGTTTCACTCATTTCAATGACAAATATTATGTTCAGATTTATGGTTCTAAAACCTTGTTATTTATTTTCTCTAATAAAACTGTAATACATAGAAAATCGACGAATATAAGAAGGGCCGTAAAGTAATCACAGATACCAGGCTTATAATTTGGTATGCAAGATGTGTACGTCTAAGGCAATATATGGCTGATTGCAAAAAAAACATAGTATTTCGAAAAGATAAATTTTCAATATAAATAATAAATTTAGAGAAAATTAAAAACCAATTGGTCAGAGAAAAATTGAAGGTCTTTCCACATTAATTTTCAAATTTATTGAATAGAAGCTAGTTCTTGTTTACTCAAAGTTTAAATTGGCATCTTATCAGTTTCTTCATACTGATGCGATAAATAAGAGGTTTCTATATACTTCTGAGTGAAATAAGGGAAATAATTCTCTCGGTGAAGTAAATGTCTATTCTGGTCTCATACGATAGTTTCTTTCACACTGATTCCAAAAATATAGTTTCTATATACTTTTGCCTGTAAACCAGGAGATAATTGGCCACTTCCGGTATATCGAAAGTCATTTCTAGTCTTTAGTGATAAGTTTATGTATTTATATTACAAAATATATGGATTCTTTTCCATGAAAAAAGTGCAAAAATGGCTACTTTCACTTTTCTCAAGGTCACTTCCGGTTGTCATTTTTCAAGGTCATATGTCACCCAACCTTTTATAAAAGGTCATATGGCTTTATAATGAACCAAGTTGAAGTAAAGATCAATTAACCTTATAATTAGACATTTCAGGGGCACTATCTCCTATAAGATGTCATTAGATTGTTTCAGACCAAATATAACATATCTTCATTACAATAAAGCAAACAGTTTGCACTTGTTCTTTTAAATATATCTTTAAAAGTGTTGGAGAAAATGCAAAAACAAGGAAAAGTCAAAATTTAGAACTTGACCTTGACCTTTGACCTTGACTTCATTTTCTAAGTTAGGACCTAGGAGCTCAAATAAAATTATTCAAGGGTTATACGGTTAAAAGTTTATGAGTTAAAAAAACATACCGACAAATTTTTTTTGGTAAAGGTAGATAACTCCTAAAAAATTTCATCGAATCGCTTCGATCCAAATTAGGAAAAAATTCCTGAGGATGTAACGAACAATTTAGAAAAAAATATTTTGTCAATATCTTTATTTGTTACGAAGGAGATGCAATCACATGATAAACAGTGAATAGGGAGATAACTCTTACAAAGAAAATTGTTTGGCTTAGCAGGGTGAATTTTAAAAGCGCATAAACTATACGATACAATACGAGAAATATCTAAACGACATATTGCGAAACAAAAATTTATCGCAAGAACAAAATTTGGCGGAAGAAAAAAAAAATTAAAAACCAATTGTTCAGAGAACAATTGAAGGTCTTTCCACATCAATTTTCAAAGTTATTGAAAATAAGCTAGTTCCGGTTTACTCAAAGTTAAAATTGGTATCCAATCATAAGTTTTTTCAAACTGATGCGATAAATGAATGGTTTCTATATACTTTTGAGTGAAATAAGGGAGATAATGTGCTACTATCGGTGAAATTAACGTCACTTCCGGTTTCATTTGATAGCTTCTTTTACACTGATTCCAAAAATATATAGTTTCTATATACTTTTGCGTGTAAAACAGGAGATAATTGGCCACTTCGGGTTTATCGAAAGTCACTTCTGGTCTTTAGTGATAAGTTAATGACTTCATTTTCTAAGTTAGGGCCTCAAATAAAAAGATTCCAGGGTTATACGGTTAAAGGTTTATGAGTTAAAAAAACATACCAACAATTTTTTTTCGTAAAGGTGGATAACTTCTATAAATTTTCATCGAATCGGTTCGATCCAAATTAGCCAAAAATTCCTAAGGATGTAACGAACAATTTAGAAAAAGAATTTTGTCGATATCTTTTTTTGTTAAGAAGGAGATGCACACACTTGATAAACAGTGAATAGGGAGATAACTCTTACAAAGATAATTGTTTGGCTTAGCAGGTGAAATTTAAAAGCGCATACACTGTACGATACAATGTAAGAAATATTTAAGCGACATATTGCGAAACAAATATTTATCGCAATAACAAAATTTGGCGGAAGAAAAAAAAAATAATAATTAAATACCAATTGTTCAGAGAACAATTGAAAGTCTTTCCACATCAATTTTCAAAGTTATTGAAAAGAAGCTAGTTCAAAATTGGCATCCAATCATAAGTTTCTTCATACTGATATGAGAAATAAGTGGTTTCTTTTTACTTTTGAGTGAAATAAGGTAGATAATGTGCTACTTCCACTGAAGTAAATGTCACTTCCGGTCTCATATGATAGCTTCTTTCACACTGATTCCAAAAATATATAGTTTCTATATACTTTGCCTGTAAACCAGGAGATAATTGGCCACTTCCGGTTTATCGAAAGTCACTTCTAGTCTTAAGTGATAATTTAATGTATCTAAATTACAAAATATATGGATTCCTATTAATTATGCATGAAAAAAGTGCAAAAAAGGCTACTTCCGGTTTTCTAAAGGTCACTTCCGGTTGACATTTTTCAAGGTCATATGTTACCCAACCTTTTGTAAAAGGTCATATGGCTTTATTATGAACCAAGTTGAAGTAATAATCAATTAACCTTATAGTTAGACATTTCAGGGGCACTAACTCCTATAAGATGCCATTATATTGTATCAGACCAAATGTAACATATCTTCATTACCATAAAGCAATCATTTTGCACTTGTTCTTTTATACATATCTTTTAAAGTGTTGGAGAAAACGTAAAAACAAGGAAAAGTCACAATTGAGAACTTGACCTTGAACTTTAACCTTGACTTCAGTAAGGACCATGGGGCCTTAAATAAAAACATTCCAGGGTTATACGGTTAACGGTTTATAAGTTAATAACACATACCGATAAATTTATTTCGTTAAGGTAGATAACTCATATAAAATTTCATTGAATCGCTTTGATTCAAATTAGCCAAAAATTCCTGAGGATGTAACAAACAATTTGTAAAAGAAATTTTGTCGATATCTTTTTTTGTTACGAAGGAGATGCAAACATATGATAAACAGTGAATAGGGAGATAACTCTCACAAAGAAAATGGTTCGGCTTAGCAGGGTGAAATTTAAAAGCGCATAAACTATACGATACAATATGAGAAATATCTAAGCGACATATTGCGAAACAAACATTAATCGCAAGAACAAAATTTGGCGGAAGAAAAATAAAAAAATAATGATAATAATAATAATAATAATAATAATAATCAGAACAAATACAAAAGGTCTTTCCACAGAAAAGTGGAAAGACCTAATAATAATAATAATCAGAACAAATACAATAGGTCTTTGCACAGAAAAGCGGAAAGACCTAATAATCAGAACAAATACAATAGGTCTTTCCACAGAAAAGTGGAAAGACCTAATAATCAGAACAAATACAATAGGTCTTTCCACAGAAAAGTGGAAAGACCTAATAATCAGAACAAATACAATAGGTCTTTCCACAGAAAAGTGGAAAGACCTAATAAACATATATGATATATGCTGACTAATGACATTTTGACACAGTCGGGAACGAACCGTCCACCAGCAATTACATTGATGCGGTGGTTGTACAACTTAACAAACGATAACAGGTTTTTAATTCTGATCCTAAGACAACCGGTTCATCTACAAAAAAATTATCAGTGGAGCTCGAATAAAAACAATCAAAAGGCAAAATCAAACTTTAAAAGCATTAAAATCCTAAACTTTTGAAAGCTGCACCAAATGCGGCGTATGCAATTTATGCAAGAGGTAGAAAAGTCTAGTGTTAAGAATAACTATAATATTTTATAATCCATAAATTACATTAATCTAGCATATCTATAAAGGCAATAGTGGTGCGGAATCAGGATCATAAATATCGATTTTAGTGTATACTGAGATTGAATTTAGAGTACCCTTAATTCATTTAACACAAGATTATTTTATTGTATGCAAAAATGATTTTAGGATGCACTGTAATCTAGTATAAAATAAAATCATTTTAAGATATTCTTAAAATAGATATCAATGATATTTGATGTCAACACAGACGAACTGACTGCCGGGAAAGACTGAAGATGAAATATATTTGGTGATACTTAATTTCTGATAGTATATGTATAATTCCATAAAGCCTTGGTGTGTTGGTCTTTAACAGTGGTTTGGGCTTTTTTATAGAAGTTTTCAACATTTCTTACATTACATTAGCTAAGTCGTAACAGCCGTAGGAGATACCAAATCTGTAAATAACATTAACGGCAACATGTGTCTGCACCCGATGCACATAGCGACAATAAATGACTCTACAGTGATTTTCTTGGTCAAAACATTTGAAAATCCAATAATTTTTAAAAAATGAAGAGTTAAACCAAAAAGTACAAAAAGTACTAGCCAAAGCCGGGCAAGGAATCAGAGATTTGCATGAGGGAGATATATTCTGTTATATAATATATTACATAACGTTTTCAACAGCAAATTTCAATAACACAATTTCCGTATTTTCATGCCTGTACCGAAGTACTGGCTTCTATGCTGGTGAAACACTCGGGTTCAAATGGTGCATCATCAGAGGTATCACCAAGTGGAAGTAATTACATCAACGGTTCCAATTCTTCCGCACCAGATGCCCATTTCGACAATTAATGTGTCTTCCGTGATGCTAGAAAATTCCTATCTTATTTGAAAAATCAAGAGCTTATAAGCAAAAAGAGGACAAAAATATTGTCAAATTGTTATCTAAGGTACCAGGAGTTTAATTTAATACGCCAGACGCGCGTTTCGTCTACATAAGACTCATCAGTGACGCTCAGATCAAAATAGTTATAAAGCCAAACAAGTACAAAGTTGAAGAGCATTGAGGACCAAAAGCCGTACAAGAAATCAGAGCTATGCATGAGGGAATGAAGGAGAATATTGCTTAATTCATAACAATTCCAAACGTTTTCAACAGAAAATTTAAAGTTAAAAAGGAGACAATACAATGAATAGAAAACACAAAAGCCGGAACAACACGAACCACATAAAACTGGAATGATTTCAGTCTTCCGGAATTATGCGTAGAAACTGAAAGACTAAAACACCCGTTGTGTTGCATGGATAATAGATAGACAATAACTGTTTAGTGTCTTAAAATATCAGCTGTATTTGTACGAGGCTAAGAAACAGGTGTAATGCTAGCTTCAGCGAGCCATTTCTCATGTTTCGAGCCGAGTACAAAAACAGCTGATATTTAAAGACACAAAACAGTTATTGTCTTTATCCTGCAATTAATTTTGTATTTTGTTTTTGCTTTGAAAGACAGAAAAACTCACATTTGTTGCATTTATTTTTGCTTTAAAATCCTTTGAGGCCCGCGTAGTAATATGAAAATCGCACATTCAGCTGAATACGAGTTCGCAGAAAAGAATCTAGAATGGTCAACAATAATACATCGCTCAAAGTAAATTATTATTCATTATAACATAACAACTAATTTCAACACTAAAAATGAATAACAAAACATTGTCCGATTTAAAACAAAAGTGTATGATTTGTCCTACACTTCAGAATTTTGAACTGAGCTTGACATTCACTGAACATGCTGAAATTGACTGGTTGCATGGTTCATGGTTGATTTTGTGTGTTAACCATGTACACATTCAAGTCTTGAACTTAATAATTTGCGCCGTAGAAAATGGAGTTAATCCTGCTGTTCATGTTTGTCTGTTGCAGAAAATGGGTTTAAGAAATGCTTGAAAACAAACAGAACGTAAATTAATCTATAGATCGCAAAAGGTCAAGCAATACGTCATTGGAATGCGACTGCAATACATATTCTGAGGTCACACAGGTTCATACAACACTCGTCAACAGCAATACACAAACGTAGTCCGGCAGTAGGCGGAGCTTTAAATCGATATGTGTATAGTATACAGATAAACCACGCCTACTAATCCCATATGAAATATACAACGTCTCCACGTTTTTCGTCTGTTAAGGCCGGATGTATCAGTCATATTTGTCATAGTTATCGACGATCTTGACTTAAATAACTGTTTGAAATCATATTTTTTTTAAATTTATATTAACTCTTAAGGCTGCGTCGAATTTTTTTCTCTTAACCACTGGTAATATGCTAGTATAAGTACTGGTGAGCATTTCAGTCTGCTACTTATAACAGACAGTCATGTAAAGTATATCGTAGTATCTATAGTTCCAGTTCTTGACCATATTCCTTATATCTCTTAATGCAATCTAATGACGAATACTATACAATTACTGTCTTTTGATGAGGTAAATGTGTGGTTTTATTGACTTTTGAAAAACTGATATTCACTGAGGCCATCGGCCGAAGTGAATGTCACTAGGTTTTTCAAAAGTCAATTAAACCACATATTTACCGAAACAAATGACAGTAATTGTTTTATTCCATGTTCCGAGCGAGAAAAATATGTATAAAATAACAGTTATTTACCAAAACCAACTAAACGTCAAACATTGTATCGTTATTATACACGTAAAAGCACGCGACGTTTTGCGCGGTGAATATACTTTTTCCGCAGGTGAATATGCTTATTTATTCAAAATCCCATTCATATAGAAAAACCTACTAAAGTTCTATCAATATGGAATAAACTTTTTTATTTTTTCATCGTAGTCTTAATGTATGATATTTCCCTAATAACCCTTTAGCTTCTAAGAAGTGAAAGCAAGTTCAGTCTGCAACAATCATGATATTTTGTAATCCAATAGGTGCACCATTTTTTCCTGAGTAAAATATGTTTTATGGTTTTTTTTCCTCGATATTGCATAGATTGAATGAATGAAGAATAGTCAATGGATTCATACATTGAAATATACACTGATGAGTGTTAGAAATTTACTCTTAGTCTTCATAAATTGCGGCTTCCTTACCTATAACACATGCATTTTGTAAATGTTTCTCAAATGACAAATTGAAAGTATACCTTTATTATTTGTAAATGCAAAACTGGTCTAGCAAATAAACAGTAGGTGTCAAAAATTTCAACTAACTACAATCTCTTCAATTTAATTACAAATGACTACTAGTTCAATGGTTGGTGACTTGCATATAATGACACGATGACTCCTGTCGTTAACGTCCAAGGTCAGATCGCAGAGATAAATGCCTACATCTGTTTAATGGATTTAATACTGTAACTAACGGAAAAAAGTAGGTTCCACAAAAGTAAGTCACGTTTACCTTACCATTTACAATCGAGTTGAAACTTGAGATTCTAAATTGATCAGTATCTCATATGCGCCTCAAGTTTAAGAACTTTAAAATAGTGCATTAAAGAAACAAATCGATGAAGTGGTGTCTGGCATGTTTTAATTTCTAACAAATGACTGAGCTTAACCATTTGTACTGATTTTGAGAGCTGACGACCATATAATAAAGGTGTAAAAACTATGCTGATATTAAATGAATGGAAAGAACTAAATTTTTCGCGAACAAATTGTGTGAAAAAAAAAATGGATTTTTTACCTCGAGAAGTCGAATCACAAAGGGATTTTTCGGGGTGTGCTAAATGATGGAAAAATATGAATTATACTTCGTTGCCCGAAAATTTAACTAAATATGTAAACATGTATTAGCTCGGAAACGAGCCATCATACATATCCAAGTGTACGATATGGGCATAGAAATTGCGGAAAGGGTAACCATAACCAAATACCAGAAATGAATCGCGCATCTTGACCCAAATGACCTACATGAATATAACGTATTGTAGGATGTTTAGTTATTCTAACACTGCATGTACGTTTTAATTCACGTCAACGGCCTAATTTATTTATGCTTCCAACTGTTTTGTTTCGAGCACCGATGGTGAATCTTGTGTAGACGCGCATCTGGCGTTCACAATTGTAAGACTGGTATCTTTGATGCGTTTAAATCTCATATTCAAAGTTATCTAAAATCATGTCTTTCCGAATAAAGGAACAGGGTTGTCTATGTTCGTCTTTTTCTTAAAACAAAATTATTAACGATATCGGACTTTTTTTGTTACGCAAACGAGCGTCTCGTCTCCATATGACACAATAATGTCGCTATAATAATAAAAAACGTTTGAATACGAATGGAAGAGCATTTAGATGAATGTAAAAGTAGGTTGCCGAGTTCCAAATTTCATAAAATGATTCACACGAAAAATCAAGGCATTAAACAAACAAAAACTGAAGTATTTGTATAAACTTTAAAAAAAGAAAGACAGGTTGCGTCGACATGGTAAACGTCTCCTGCTCTAAATGCACATACTGCTTTGCAAATCCCTACCTAGTAAAATGATACAATCGGAATTATGATACAATCGGTTAAATAACAGACTACATTACTGTTCTAGAATCATAAGATATAAAACATGTTGCTGGTTATTTGGAACATTTATATCATATCGGTCAAATAATTCATGATGTGTAGCGTAGAACGTATGTAGTGGCGATTTCATGCGTTTTTTTTTCTCATATATCTATTGGGCCAGTATTTATGTAAAACTATTCCCCTGCTCACGAAGTCCAAATAACATGAACATGCACGAACTGAATCTATCATTTGAGATATGTATACATCATTTGACGTTACTAAATAGAAACTGGAAATTGACCATTTGAAATTTCGAATCGTCACGTTTGTTATTGATTCCTGTTTGAAGTCATTCATCTGTGTATATATACTTTAAAATATCAAAACACGCAGCAGACCTTCTCGTTTTTGACGTATCCTTAATAACCAGTTTACTGTAGTATATAACATGCTAGCACCAACTGAACATCATCCATATATCTATACGTGAAATTAAAAATATTTCTAAAATAATTTATCTTTTGGCTTCGAGAAGGTTTTGTTATAGTTGAGACTTATATATATATATAAGTACAAGGCCAGTTGGTCAGTAGGGGTGTACAATTAGTAACCATTGGTATACTGACTGTCTGTTGATACTCGGTGTTTTTTTTTTAATCATTGTTCTTCTTTATAAAGAAAGATTTTAAGACCTAAAACAAGACATTTTGTATCTGCGATTCCAATTCTCTGTTAGATGAGACGATTCATTCCATATTTAAAATGTTCAAGAGACACACTAGTGCAGAACGTAGAAAAAAACAAAAGTTGTGATATCACTAAAACCATTATACGGAATAAACAACACTTTCCCTGTTTGATAGTTAATGTATATTAATGAAAGGATGTGTTATTATCCCTGCAAACCAAACAACATGGCAAAATAGCTCAATATAAAGTAGTATGGTAAACTGCAAAAATACCTGACTAATAATTTGAATACCACTACAGTTGGAGAACATTTGCTGTGGTAAAATATTAGGAAGCCAGGATCAACATTTGTTTGTAACCCGGATTTGTTTTCTCTCAATCGATTTATGACTTTCGAACAGCGGTATACTACGGTTGCCTTTATTTATGTCTACCATAATTCATTATTCATTCAGGTATATAGGCGTCATAATAAGAATAAAACTGCTTCGAATACATTTAGAAATCTTCCACAATACTCTGAAAATTAGTAAGAATATACATGATTTACTGCATACTCAGATTTGAGTGGTGTATAACTTTATAAGGAGAGATAACTCTTGGTTTTCTCATATAACTATACTAAAACTCTTGAGATGATATAAGTAAAATCCCGATTTTCCAATTCTTAAATTTTCAAATTACATAACTATGTAAGAATAAAAAAAATTGTCAGATGATCAGAACGATGATTCCATATGTGAGTTGACAATCATGTTTCTGAATATTTTTTTTTATCTTGAATCAACCAATGAGATAGACCCTGTAAACAGCAAAATGATATAAAAAAAAATATTTACTTAGTATGACGTCCATTTTGACTATAAACTAGTACACAGGGGCAGGCTAAAGCATGACTCCGGATGCGGGATTTTCTCGCTGTGTTACAGACTCATTAGTGGCCTTGTGCTGTTTTCTGCTCTTTGGTTGGGTTGTTGTCTGTTTGACGCATACCCCATTTCAATTTATATTTTTTTTTAATAATCCTGTCAGGCAGTAAGACAAGAAGTTATTTACAATATATAAAAACGTTCTAATTACACATTATCGAATTGGAATTCCTATTCAATAGTATAGGTTCACTTGAAGAAGAAAAACATTAAGATATTACCTTATAGAATAATACATTTCCATACTCTTCAGGTATTTTCAATAATATAACAATATAATATCAGATGTTAGATTCACATTTCACACTTATTTAAAGTCAACAACACAATTCGATAGACCTTCTCATATTATTGATTTTCCTTTTTTAATATCCTTCATACCGAGTAGTTTAATTACACAACAAATGACGCCCATGTATTATACGAATGCATTCACATTGTTCTTACACACTTTGTGTACTGCATGATAAAATCTAAAACGAATCGCAAATAACAGTCCTCATCGGAGTGAGATTTTACAGTAATGGGCTGAGTGATGGAAACATGAAAGTAACATAAATCTAAATTATAAAATCATTAAATGGTTACGTACTCCGGCCAATACGAGTTCCAAAAAAAAGTATTGTACCCGAACAACTTACTCTGTTTATATCAATTTAAGTGTCAGGAAACTTATTATCAAAAGGTTAAAAAATACTAATATTATCAAACCTAAAGACTAAAGATTCAATAACTACAACGAGTCCACTTCACATCACGTAGCGATGAATTATGTATGGTGAATACTTGCATCTACAGCAAAACATTACATAAACTTTTGATCATATTTAGTTTGACGTATATGTGTCTACTTGCGCGTCCGGTCTATAACAGACAATATACTAAAAATCAATAAAAATCAATACAACACTTAATGATAAAAACTTCTTTACTTGTATGAAAGCTTTCTGTTAAACAGTCTTTGATGAAGGGTGTTGTTCTGTTGCAAAGTCATACCCTCCTGCAATAGTTGTTAAAATCAAAATGATGGATTGGCAAAAGCTTCTTCGTAAATAGATCAACACAGGAAAACAAAGAATTGACAAAGTGTATCACATGGAAGTTACATACTCAATATATACATTATGTCATTATAAAGGTAGAAAAGGTAAACATCCAAGTCATTCCAGCACGAATTGGTCGGCCTAAAAGCTGAAAACTCCCAGATCAAATAGTTAGAAAGCTCATTCTGTTAAAATGTTAAACAAATGGTCAAATTCAAATACCCCCCATCTACAATTTTCTAATCAAAATGATTGTTGGGTATTGTAAGCTATATAATATGACAAACGCTCCTGCTAAGGAGATAAGCTTTATGTCAAACTATGTAGGAAAGTTTGCATTTATACAAGGTTTCCTTGTGTTACAATAGAAAAAAAACATTTCAGGCTCCTAATACTTCTGCAAGAATTGTAAAATTAAAATGCCGGTATTCAAAATAATTAAGTGATACTAAGTAGGAAATCTCAAGTGCAATAGTATATATATATATATATATAAAAAATACTAGTGTTTGACAACGTATAGAGAAAGACGAATATAAAACTATATATAAAGGTGTGTGTTTCTCGTTGGGTAAAATATTGAATTCATTCATACGATTTCCATTGTTACGAAATATTTATGTATACCAACTTTATATAACCTCATACAAAACTTGTTTCTAAAAACATTGCAAAAGCACAACCTTGTGAGTTTAGTGGTTATTTGGAACATTATATAAAATGTTTTAAACGTAATTGAGGTGGAGTAATCGTAAAATTCCATTACAAATCTAATTACGCACTATCGAATGAACAATCTTGATACATAGTATTAGATTAAAAAATAAAATTATAGCCTACCGTTATTACTTGTTCTAAATTCTTCATGAATAAGCAGAAATGTATTAAATCCTGTGTAGAATTCAAATTCCATGAATCTTTTAAAGTTAAAATCACAGTTCAAATGACCTTCGCCTTTTACTGATACACCTTTTTGTAAACATCCTTGATGCAATATTTCCGTATTTACCAAACAAATGACACAAATTATATAAGTTGCATTGACACTGCTCTGTTAAAATCCGTTTGCTCAATGATGAAATGGCAAATAAGGTGCATCGGGGACAACACCCATGTAAGGTTGAAACCAGTTTATAAACAAAACCCGATGTAGTTGATAATCAGGTCACACTGCAGGTGTCAGGATAAAGGAAGTAATTATATTAGGTCTCGATTATCCATGCTCTCGAATTTTACACCTACGCATCCGGTTAATAGATATATGTATATATCTTAATTGTTTAGGTGGCAGGTACCAGTTTTGGTATACCAGAACTTGTGTCCCACGCAGAAATGGTAAGGATAGGTTCGGACAAGGCTCTAATTCACTGAATATCATTTATCTCTTGAATCTTGCCTAAAATTCTTGTCGGCTTTTAGCAGGATTCGGCAGGTGAGGATTAGATTTGTATCAGAGCATCACATTTTTTGCCTTATTTGCAGTGCATTTGTAAATTTTAAAATCTCCATGCTTGACAGACACCCAAATTTAAAGGTTTTCGATATATTCACATAAGCACGCACACATCTTAGTTACTTGAAACCATACATTTTATTTGTATATAAGCTTGAATGAATTTTCAAGAAAATAAAATCATAAATCAATGAAATTCTAAAGATTTATTGTAAAATAACTGGTTTCTGCCACCTTGAGCCTAAACTTGATTTTAACATATCACAAAATGTGCCTTTTTAAGAGTTCTACAGGTGTGTGGTGTTATATTTCTTTTATTCACAGTCAATGTATAGGTCTGTTTGCAAGCAAATAGATTTACATGGATTTTAAGAATTATCAAATATCAAGACAGATAACTCTGTATCCCAATACAAACAATGACACTCAATTGATTAGTTTTAAAATGATTATGTTCACCAAACAATGATTTTATATCATAAAATATATAGAAATAAGAATTACAAAGAGAGAAAAAAGTAAAATAAGTTTCAGCATAGCACTAGAAAAAGCTGATTATACTGTATATTACCTGTTATAATGATTTATTTCACATGATATGGACATTTTCTTATTTATTTACTTTTTAACTATGAATATATGAATTCTTTTTTTATAGGTCTACTACATAATTGATACTGTAGGACAGGCTACAGAAATAAGAAAACTGGTCTCTCTCATCAGCAATATTGTGGCAATTCTAAAATTTCAACATGCGACCTACACAGCTAGCTAATGTGGAGAAGAGATATGAGACTGATTGCAAATAAATGTACACTTAGTTTAGTGCATCATGGATATACAAAGTGAAACATATGTACCAAAAATATTAGTTTATTCATAACTAAGCCTTTTTCAGCACTGCAGTCAACAGAACAGTGATAGTGACAAGAATTGAGACTATTCAATACCTCAAACAATGGAAAAATTCTTCTTGAGATCAGTTGTAAGCGGTTTAAAATCATGCATGAAACAATAAACTAGAGTATTTTTGAGAACTGTTGGATAATTCATACACTGTACCAGAAAACGCACACAATAAAATTTATTAAATATGAACACAATCATTTTTTTCAATTTGTTTTGCATTCAAAGCAGTTTGACGGCAAGAGACACAAATATTGCTTTAATAAATATGGTCTTACAAAGCCTATTAATGTTTTATTTTGTGCCGCGCAGCGATGTTAAGGCAATTTCGATAAGATTTTGTCAGGGGCAGATAACCCCGTAAGGACCTCATTTTGTTTTCATATATTCATTAATGGCGAAGATTCCGTAAGCTGCGTCTATCGATGAAACTGTATGAAATCAAATTACATACATGCCTGTTAACTAAAAACGGGTATTCATATGATGTAATTTGTTTATCGAAACACGAATATTGTATGTTTGTGCTTTAATAATTATGGCAAACAGTTGCAATAGCTGTATTTGTTGACGAGATTGTCGGCTTGTGGACCCCGCCTCCTTTTGCAGATTAACCAATCAAACGATCGCCGTCAAATAGATGTTTGCAGCGAAATTATTTTCACTTCTATGTGAAAATCTAACCAGAAAAGTAAGTGTGAGCCTCCAAATATGTATTATTTATGAAACATACGTTGCTTGTTTTGTTTATCATTCGCTTCAGAAATAAAAAAACTGTATACTTATAGATAAAAACGAGTTCAGTGTTGGCAAGTGGTCATGGTGGTCAAAACGAAACTAGACTGCAACAAATATCTGAAATTTGAATGATTTATCGAGTCCCGTCAATAAATGAACAGAATATCGAATGAAACAAGATCCCTCCATTATACCGAGAGCCCATTCTCAACATTTACCCTGAAATTCGTTTCTAATTTTCGTTTAGCAGGTACCTGCCATTCACTGATTCGGGGAAAAGGGGGGATTCCACCGTTTACTTCTCTCCGGCACCCACATTGCTGGAGCCATGACCCCTACTTTCAAACCATAGAGCTGTTAATTTGTAACACAGGGCACACAAACTTGCTCAAAAGGGAGCCTTGCAAGACGTCATAATTATCTAGACTACCACCCCACCCACCCCACCTCCCCATCTTTCTAACTTCTACTCCCACCATTTAATCAGTGTGAAGTCCATACTATATTATTTTCTGCTTAGTGCTGTTGGTATTAATCAACTTTGAATTTAAAAGGGCGGTAAAGGGTAAATTTTATGCAATGTTTTCTATTTTATTTCACTCGTTTTTGTGTTTTGACGTTTGACCTCTCAATATCTCGTGTTTGGTTGGATGTGCGTGCTACATGTTTCCCCCTATTTATTTCCATATTTCCTGTCGTACAATTTATTCTCATGCTTGTCAAAAAAGTTTTGCAATTCTATCTGGGACTATTATACTATAGTATAATAGTCCCAGATTCTATTGAATATTTATGGTTCATGTATGTGATAAAGAACTTCAAATTTAAATGTACTATAAATAATAATTTTATTGAACCTATATGCTGAGAGTACCATGAGATGCGCACGCAGATCGTAGAGGTCACTAGCGTATTTGGTCTTATGAGGTCAAATCATGGAATTTATCCCTCTTATGGTTTTGGAAAATAATGGATATCTTAAAAGTTTTTAACTGGAAATTAATTTATTTGTGACAATTGGAATACAAACTTTACGATTTGATATAGTTTTTGGATTTATCAATATTCTAACGATGTAGCTTGTGAAGGATAATATTGTCACGTTGTCAGCAAACATTTGTTAATGAAATGGCTGAACATTCGAGCATTGACTCGGATTCGGAACTTTATGGCACGGCCAAGACTAGTTCCAAAAGTGACAATATTTTTAGCATAATGAATGACCACATGCAACTTATTTCGCCAGGTTGATATGACAATAATAGTGTTTTTCAAGCGAGTATTGAAAACATTAATGAAGGAGGCGGATCTACGGGCAATTCTCATGTCAGTCAAACGCCGGAAGTCGCTATACCAGATATTTACAATATGTTATTGCAGAATCAATTATACATACAAACTTTGATGAAAAAAAACACGAATTCAAAAACTTCCACAAAGGTTTATCCTAGACAATCGGCAACAATGGCCGGACAAGAAAGGTCATTCAAAATAAATCGAGAAAAGATAATTATCAATCGCAACTGGACAGTTTGTTTGATATGAACAATAACATATCTGCACCGTCTGAATAATATTCAGAGATTTCTAGTGACGAACAAAGTTAGGATAGCGATGATGAAGTTTGTTCTGAGAATGATCATGATGAAAATGAAGCAGATCAAGAAAAAAATGAAAATGAAAATGTCTTGGAATCAATGAAAGACTTCATTGGTTCTGATGAAAAGACAGGTCCAAAAATTAATCCTGGTTTAGCCACCTATATGAACCAGGTACTGAGGACAAG
Organism: Mytilus californianus; assembly: GCF_021869535.1. NCBI lineage: Eukaryota > Metazoa > Mollusca > Bivalvia > Mytilida > Mytilidae > Mytilus > Mytilus californianus. The sequence continues at coordinate 826,687 of NW_026262703.1, forward strand.
AGTAAATGAAGATAAAATCAAAGAGCTCACAAAAAAGTACGATAAACCTGCCAATGTTAGCAGTCTCAAAGTCTCACGAGTCAACAAAGGTGAGGATTTATGCAGTTAAATGTGCATTTTAATAAATTTTATATATTGTGAAAATCAATTGTCTCTGCAAATCAATGATTATTATAATATAAACCATAATTTACATGGTTATAAATAATAAAGATTATACTGTTATAATATGTTTTAAAAACTTGCAATAGTTATGAGAAATATGTACACATAGAATTATTGTGTAAAATATCATTTAGAATAATAATGTACACACTGTCTAAATGTTAAGTGTAAATATACTAAGTCAATACTATAATTATAGGTATTTGGAAACAAATAACACCACGAAATAAAGATGTGGATGTAAAATTACAAAGACTACAAAATTGTCTGTCTAAAACAGCATGTCCATTGATGTACATGATGGATATGTTTGTTGATAAATCCTCTAAGAAGGAAGGAATGACTAGAGAGGAACTGCAGACGTCTGCAGTTACATGTAGAGATACCTACCAGTTATTTCAGGCTAGTTATAGTGAAATTACATTTAGACGTAGGGGGAATTCAACCGCAGTATAATGCTCTATGTGATGATACCACACCAGTCACTGATATGCTATTTGGTGATGACATCAAAGAAAATTAAAGAGTTAGATGCTGAACATAGTGTTTGCAAAAAAGTTGGGAAGGACCATAATTACATGTATGATAAGAACACATATCAGTCATCTAACAGAGGACGTAGCCATCATGGCCATGGAGGGCGTGGATTCCCTCATACATTTGGGAAAAGAAAACGCCATATTGAAGGAGGAAAACCAATCAAAAGAACAAAACAATACGATGATGATGGTTTTTTAGATCGCAGCAAGACATTTAACAAGAAGAAAAACAAAGACAAAAAGTAAATCATGTAAGTTCTGACAGTGGTGTAAGTACAAGTGATCACTTGCTTGAGATAACTGCTATAAAACAAAATATTCCTAACAATTTTATTGGGGGGAAAATTTCAATGTTTTTTCATCGATGGAAGGAATTAACATCTGACTATTGGATCTTAAATATTATTAAAGGTTATCAGTTAGAATTTGAAAACATTCCTACGCAGCTTCGAAAGCCACACCCACTTGTGTTTAGCATTGAAGAAAATGAATATGTTCAAAAAGAAATAGATAAGTTTATTACAAAATCAATTATTTAACCTGTTACTCCAATTAAGGATCAGTATGTTTCAAATATTTTTGTGAGACCCAAGAAAGATGGCACTTATTGAGTTATTTTAAATTTAAAACAGTTAAACCTCGATATTGAACAAATACACTTTAAGATGGAAACTTTTAAAACAGCAATAACTAACATTACACAAAATCGCTGGTTTGGGTCTGTTGATTTAAAAGATGCATATTATTATGTTAGCATCAATGAAAAAGATAGTAAATATCTTAGATTTTATTGGAATGAGGTTTTTTATGAATATACTTGTTTGCCAAATGGATTAACAACAGCACCACGAATTTTCACAAAAATTTTGAAAGTTGTTTTTTCCAAATTGAGAAGTAAAGGACATTGCAACACACCATATATTGATGATAGTTTACTTGTGAGCAAAACCTTTTCTGGATGTCAAAGCAATATAATTGACACAGTACAATTATTAGATCATCTTGGTTTTACCATACATCCAGATAAATCTGTACTTCAACCCACTCAAATTATTGTGTTTTTTGGGTTTTGTGATTAATTCAATAACAATGTGTATTAGAGTAACAGAAAAAAAGGCAGACAATATAATTGAATTATGTAGTCGGTTAATTCTCAAAAAAGAGATTCAAATACGAGAGTTTGCACAAGTAATTGGAAAATTAGTAGCAACAGAACCAGGTGTACAGTACGCCCCATTATATATAAAGTCTTTAGAAATTACAAAAGATATATTGTTAAAACAAAATTATGGAAATTTTGATGCCAAAATGACTTTGTCAGATGGAAATGTTTCAGATTTAAATTGGTGGGTTAATAATATAAAATGTAGTTTCAAACCAATGACTTTAACAGATCCGCAATTTATTCTTAACACTGATAGTTCAAACACTGGTTGGGGTGTAGTTGTGCAAGATACACTGCTCGAAACCAAAGGGTTTTGGTCATATGAAGAACAGAAAAACCATATTAATTTTCTAGAGCTTAAGGCGGCATTATTAGCATTAATTTAGTTTTGTTCGTCAAGAAACATTATTCATGTAAAAGTATATCTAGATAACATGGTCGCAGTGAATTATATAAATAAAATGGGTGGCCGCATTGTGAAGTTAAACAATTTGACAAAGGAATTGTGGATTTGGTGTATACAATGGAAAATTTGGGTTACTGCTTGTCATTTGCCAGGAGTTGCTAATATAGAAGCAGATAGACTGTCGAGATCAATACATGTGGATATTGAGTGGAAATTGCATGATGATGTTTTCAATATTATTGATAGTTTATTTGGACCACATGATGTGGATTTGTTTGCAGCAAAATTTAATCATGAATTACCACGTTATTTTTCATATTTGCCTGATAAACATGCTGAAGCAGTAAATGCTTTTACTGTAAAGTGGAGTTACATTAATTGCTATTGGTTTTCACCTTTCAGTCTGATTGGGAAGATACTGCAAAAAGTGGACAAGGATTAAGCGGACATGACATTAGTTGCACTATTGTGGAACACTCAGAACTGGTTTCCACAAATACTTCATCGCATTGTGGCACATTCATTTTTAATAAACAATGGAAAAAATCGTCTTTATCATCCACAGAATCCAACAAAGGAACATCATTTAGTGAAATTACGATTAGCAGTTTTCAGAATATCGGGGAAATCTTGCAAAATTATGGATTATCAAAAGAGTCTTCCGAAATCATCATTAATTGCATCTTGGAAACCAGCTACTCGACAACAATATTGGACATATTGCAAAAGATGGTTGTTATTTTGCAGTGAATGGAAAATTAATTCATTTACGGCCTCTGAGTTAAATGTTTTAAAATTTTTAACTTCGTTATATAAAAAAGGTTTAGGTAACAGTGCTATTAACACTGCCAGAAGTATGTTATCTTCCTTTATGTCTGTAAATCAAGAGAAAACTGTTGGTCAATGGCCATTGGTGAAGCGATTTCTTAAAGGCATATTCAATCTTAAGCCATCATTACCCAGATATCAAAGAACCTTGGACGTTGAAGTAGTGCTAAAATATTTGAAGACATTGACACCAGTTTATATGTTATCTTTACGTGTTTTATCATATAAGCTAGTTACACTGCTATTATTGTTAAAAGGACAAAGGTTACAAACCATTCATAGCTTAGATTTAGATGATATAACTGTTACAGATAGTAACATATATATAGATGTGAGAAGTTTATTGAAATGTTCGAAGCCAGGGAGGCATTTACAACCAATAGAGTTGCCAGCTTTTATTGAGGACAATAGGCTGTGTATTGTTACTGTTCTAAAAGAGTATTTAGTTAGAACATCATGTTTTCGGAAAACTCAAAAATTAATTTTGAGCTGTATAAAACCATATTCTCATGTGTCTAAAGACACTCTTGGACGTTGGGTTAAAATTGTTTTGCAAATGGCTGGTGTAGACATAACTATATATAAACCACATAGTACTAGATCAGCCAGTACATCTGCAGCAGTACGGTGTGCTACATCAGTTGATACAATTTTAAAAGCGGCAGGTTGGTCAAATGAATCAACATTCAGGAAATTCTATAATAAACCTGTATCGAAACAAAATTATGATGATAATTATAGTGTTGTTAAGGTTTTGAGAAGTCATATCTTGTCAAATTCTGACGAGTCTCATGTATAATGATAACAGATATGTAAGATTTAGTATGAATAGATACTTAAAAGTTTAACATAACATGTGTATGTGTTTGATTTAATTTACTTTTGTACTTTGATAGAATACAAAGTTGATGCAACATCTTGTTTCTTTCAAGCCTGAAAATATAAATCATGAATTGAGGCTGTAATAAATTACAATAATGAGTAACAGATCACATATCTCTGAAATCTCATGGTACTCTCAGCATATAGGTTCAATAAAATTGTACAATTAAATGAGACTTACCTTAAGTCGAAATTTGATTTTAATTTTGTTGAACCTATTTATGCTGAGAGTTAACATGCCCTCCCTATCACTCGTATTCCCACCCAGTTTCTTTTGGTGTATCATGTGCTTATGTGCTCTGTTACATTTTCTGAAAAGTGACCTCTACGATCTGCGTGCGCATCTCATGTTAACTCTCAGCATAAATAGGTTCAACAAAATTACAATCAAATTTCGACTTAAGGTAAGTCTCATTTAATTGTACAATTTTTTGAAATCAGATGCAACTTAAGCTGTTAAGGAAGTTAAAAGGTGACAGCAACATGATTACATCTTTATGTCCATTAAAAATGACTGCAGAAGGCTGAGTATCTGGGTTATTATTTGGAAATATCCAAAAGGCTGAGTATCTGGGTAATTATTTGGAAATATCCTAGACGGTGCACTTTGAATAAATTATCTTATTATCTGTGAACCAGTATTTTTTAAATCATTACCAAGTCAGAAATATAACCAATTGCAAGTTTATGTACTTAAATTGCTTGCTAAATAGAACAATTTTTAAAACATAGTTAAAATAATATCATAATTTCTTGGAAGGCTTTGTTAATGATTAACTGGGACGCCTTCCTCATGTTCCTATGACCGTCATTATTAGGAAGGAATCGCAGCAAAAAAATTGAAGAAGCTTTTCATGACACAATATTATTATACTAATTAATATGTTGTTTGCTCATCAAGACTGCCCACTTTGACATATTTTTTTTATATATATGTAGGACTCTAAAGTGCGATGGTCACGCTAAAGTGTGATGATCTACGCTAAAGTGCAATGGTGTCAGATGCTAAAGTGCGATGGTTGTTTGTTTTTATAAGTGCGATCAGATGACACGCTAAAGTGCGATGGTTTGACACTCTAAAGTGCGATGGTATATGACACGCTAAAGTGCGTTGGTTTAACACGCTAAAGTGCGATGGTGTAACGGGAATGGGATTCAGGCGATGGTTTTTGTTTTTTGCTGTGTTCATATTAGTTTTTCGTTTATTGTATTGTTTCTAAATCATGTCGTTGTTATTCTCTTTTGAATTGTCTTACACAAGTCATTTCGTGATCCTGTAAAGCTTTCTATGCGACGTAAACCAAGGCTCCACATTGAAGGTCATAACGTTATGAGGTGCATACATCAACGATATTTGGTCTTTTGCGGATATTTGTTCGTTGACAATTACACCACATCTTCTTATCTGTTTTTTGTTTATTGTTTATTTTGTATATAAATCAGTCCGTTATCTTTCTCGTTTGAATTGTTATACACTGGTCGTTTTGATACTCTTTGGTCGTTATAGAATACTATCTGCGGGGTTAGCCATACGGTAACCTATAGTTAATTACATTAATGACATTTAGCATTGGATAGCGACTTGTCGCATTGGCAATCATATTATGATACTACACCTCTGGTCGTTATGTTACTGTCTTGTTGACGAGTATCCATCTCTTTTACAGACATGACGAACCGTATTTTAAAAAAATTGTTTTTACAAAATTATTCAATTAGAAAGTTAAATAGTAGCTTTCAGTCTATGTTTATGAAAAGTATTTTTTGTCCAGTATACTGACAGAATCATGTTTGTCCCCGCCGACACAGCGGGATCAAAGGTTTGCATTCTGTTACTGTGGATGTTTTTTTGGGAAGTAACTCCTCCGCATACACACTCTTCTAGCACCGGCCAAAAATGTTCCGGATTGGGATCATTTGTTTCTTGTCTATTAAAAAATCTTTATCTGCACAAACATTCTCGTTTACTGGCATGTCCATTTTTGTTTGTACAAACGGCTTGTAGCGTCATAATGCGATTTAACGTTGCAAACATCAATACTTTCGCGAACAAACGCACTTTAGCGTATCGCGGCATCGGACTTTAGCGTGTTCCATTAAATAGCACAGACTATGGCACTTTAGCGTATCAAACCATCTCACTTTAGCGTGACCATCGCGTTTTAGCGTCCCCATCTCACTTTAGAGTCCTACATATATATGAAAGTAAAACAGTATTCAAATTCAATAAAACACTGCATGCATCATCGTTCTAAAAATAGAGTACTACATAAAATATCTGAACTGTATCCCTGTTGGCAGGAATTAAATCCACTACTCGAAGATATATCGCCGGTAAACAGAAGGGACCCATTTATAAAATTTTCTTTCGGAGACCACTAGTCAGAGAGGCAGAAAAAAGCCCCATTTGTAATAAAGTCGTTTATTCTGTGACAACAGACCAGTTTGTGGAATCACTAAAGTACGCAAATCACATAATCAATTTATAAAAGGAAAAGGTCACAGCTCTGTAGGAACCCATAGACTAAGGGGGTCTCATATTCTTATTGCTCTGAAAGTAAGTCTACCACCAACCGCTGAGAGAGAAAAATTACGACATGTACAAGTGTTATGGACCAACTAGCGTAACGGTTAAAATGAACCAGACACCATGAACACAAATTAAACAAAAATTGATAATCATAAATTAAATAACAGCTATCACACTTATTTGAAAGAAATATATTTTTATTTGGAGCAATGCCTTGCTGATGAATCATTCAGATGATAACTCAAAACAGCTTTCACCAATCTTCATGAAACTTTGGTCAATTGTTTAAATTTATTGACATAAGTTTCCTTTCCATTTCTATGAGATATTTTTGATACCTGGTTTTTCAGTAATGGGACTTTATTCATAATAACGGGTCGAAATTATCGCGTTTTTCGGACAATGTCTCAAAAACGCTTAAACACATTTCCATGAAACTTGCTGAAATGTAACGTAAAAAAGTGGGGGTGGGTATACTGTTTTCTCAGGAACATTACAAGGATTTTTGAAATTGGTTTCAGGGTTTATATGTGTCAGCTATACCGTGTGATGCTTTTCCAGATTCATCACTCAACAACCTTTGTTTACCTTTTACTTTAAGGGTATGGGGGTATTACTATATTAGTAGCTCATAGATTCACTTGTTTGTTTTAGATTTTTTTTTTGGGGGGAGGGGGGCTGGCTTTTTTTTAGCACAGCTCTTTATTTAGCATAGGATGCAGCAATTCTAGAAATCCAAGAAAAAATAGGCATTATATCTATGGAGGAAATCCTGATATCAAATTAGGGTTGTGTGGCAGACGTAATTTCTTTATTTTAAAAATTATATGAATCATTATACATATGTTTATGTTCCTTATTTTAAAAAAAGTACCTATATGTAATTAAATAATTACTTTCTCTTATTTTTTTTAGATCCCCTGTTAATTACAAGATACAGTATGCCATTCCAGCTTTGATGAAATAAAGTAATGGTTTGATTTGGAGAGCTTTATTATTATAGACAGGTAAATTGTTTTATCCTGATATCAGCTAACTATTGTACAACGAGACAACTCTCCCCAAGAGTCCAAATGACACAGACATTAACAACTATGGGTCTTTGAATGGCCTTCTACAATGAGTAAAGCCCATTCTGCATATTTGGCTATAAAAGGCCCCAAAATCACAAACTTAAAACATTTCAAAGGAGAAAATTAATGGTCTAATTTATGTAAAAAAGAAATGAATGAAAAAGAAATATGTAACACAGCAACAAACGACAACCACTGAATTCCAGGAACATACATTGTACATACAGAATGTGGATGGGTTAAACATGTTAGCGAGCCTGGCTTTTCTTCCTGTTTTATAATTTATGCAAATAAATTTCTGTTCTTACATCATGTACATTGTAAGAATATTGTGTGATGTAAACTCAGAAATTATTGCAATGTTTTTATGAGGCAACTTTGAATATCGCAATAAAAGGAACTCACATTCTGAAATCTATACATATAACTGTACAAGTATGCAGATTTTTCTGAAATCGCAATTATAAATCTCACATTTTTGTCCATTCTTCAAAAATTGCAAAAATAAATGTACCCAATAATCATGATAATTTCTGAATTTAATCAATGTTAATGAAGTATCTGTACCAGCAATAAAATTTATTTACACAACTATGACAGATATTAATGCAATAATATACTGAACTTGCTAGCAAAATTTTTTTAGCTGTGGATTACTGATATTGATATTGAAGTATTCCTGTCATAGTTTACATTTGGAAAAGGAGATACAAAACAAAGTAAATTAACATAAATACATAAATTTAAATATTTATTACATAATACATCTTATAGGCACATCTGGGTTTTTCATTTAACTTTAAAGTTTTATAAAAGTACATGTAGTGCATCTTATTAAAATGTGTGTGGAAAATTAAATCCTTGTTCAAATGATGAATGAAGACATTATTAAATAAGGACAGGGGAATTATTTTGTAAGCATTTTAACAGTAACTTCTTGAAGAAATATGTTTGCACTAGCTAACTTTTGATTACTTTTCACATGTTGAAAATTTCATTTAATATATATTATATTTGCATTTTCATATTTCAGGGATGATGACCTGCAGTAGAAAGTTCCTTATAACTCATCATGGCCATTACGGAAGATCTGATTAAAATTTGTTTAGAAAGCCACCAAATATGTCCATGAAAAGTAAAAAAAAGACAGCAATCTATATAATGTACATATATGTACTAAGCAGAAGCATTGACTGTTTCGAGACCAAATGAATTGGAATTTAGTGTTTTGATGCTGAGAGACAGAGGAAAATTAACTGGACAATTTAGCTTCTTTTTCATCATCATGTATCACTGAAGTTGATGTTTACCATCTTAAAGAGCTTTTACCTCAGTTAAAATGAATTCTAAATACGGATAGTTTGGAGATTTGTGAATTTTCTTACAATTGGAGTTTCAAAAAAGGATTTTTTTAAACAAAATTATATTTCATGGATGTAATTTGTCGTTTCTTTCATGAAATATTTGAAAAATCTGCAATACATTTGTATCTGACCAAGTGAGAGATCTACAAATAGACATATGATATTCAGTTGAACTGTAAAGAAGGAGATATTCATTTATAAGACTTATATGAGTGTTTTGTTATTTTTATGGCAATTACGGGGAAAAGATAGTAATTGATTTAAACTTTAATCCTACCTTGATATACATGAGATATACTATCATAACATGTAGGCATACAATTCACTGATGCATCACTAATGGAGTTACATGTAATTATAAAACTAAGAATATGACATATGATTGCCAATAAATTAACAACTCTTCATCAGAGAACAAATAGTCATATTATATATTGTCCACCAGCATGACCAGAGAACAAGAACATCATATTTTATCATGATTTATATTTCAATTTCATTTCATTTCATAACAGTTAACACAGAATAAAGGTATACAAAAAGTTCAGAAGCATAAAAAAGTGTTTTAATTGCAGTTGTTGTTCATCTTAAACTCATATTGATGTTGGCCTTCAATACTGAGCAAGACCTCAGTAACAGCCACAGAATGTTTGAACAAAAAAATTATCTATACTTATATATTTGTCTATACTTAGAAATCAGAATTTTTTTTCATTTCTTGTCTAAATTAAAATTGGTTATACAATTGTATACGTTTGGCAAAAATAATATAAATTTATTTAAATGATGGTATTATTTGTATCCAGGATTTTCTGAAACTGCAATAATTAATCTCGCATTTTTAATTGTCCTTACATTGTTCAATAATTAAAATTATCTTGGGAATAAATTTACAGAAAAAATTCTGAGTCTTTTTGAAGGATATATAAACTTGGAAACTTGTGATGGAATATTTTCACAGTTACTGTTTTAGAGATTCTTATATCTAGCATGTTTAGCAAAAGATGTTGGGTATACATGTATGGCAATGAGACAGCATCCCCAAAACAGACAGAAATTGCTTTGTTCTCAGTTTGAAATTGCACACATATTTTTGTATTACAGCTAGAATTTGATATAAAAAAAATGATCTGTTATAATTGCCAATGAAGTTTTGATTTACAGTTAAGTCATTTTTTTACTCTTGTGATTGGTTCAGGTAAAGATTAACCGCTGATTGTATCCTTGTCAATGATATTTGTAGGCAGTAGTTTTATAAGCATTTACACATCATTTTAATTTCCATGCTGACTAGTTTGTCCTGTCCGCTGTCATGATTCATTCACCTGACACTGCCTGAAACTTTTGGATTGTGTATATGTATAAATTGTGATTGAGTTAGTCATTTCTGTATATTTATATTATATATGGTACATAGAATTTCTTTTATTCTGACAGAAAAGAAATACCATTTAGTTGCCTCCAATCTCAGCAGGTGATGGGAAATAAGTTTTCTGATTTTGACATGTTTGAGATGAACCTTAAAATATTATGGCACTTGATAATGAAAAAACAATTGATTGATTGTGCTGAATGCCTTATAAGCACTTTTGGCTATTTCTTGGTTGTCCGTTTGTATTGGTGAACACTGGTAGGCAGGGATTTAATATGACATGAGCAGCAGAAAAAAAATAGGTCACTATTTCCAACTTCATGGTATAAATGTAAACTATAAGGTTGAGAAATTAAGATGATATATATGACAAGGTTGTTGATTGAATCATAGGTACATGTACATGTATCTGAAACTAATTGGATGTGGGTTTTTTTTCACAGATGCGATTAAAATTAGTCGTGTGTATATATATGCATCCGATATTTGTCGAACTGGTTATCGCTTTATGATATAGTGTAAGCATACATCATGAGAGCTCAAGGTACATTTTTTTGAAGTATGGGGTATAAAAAAAAGCAAGCCATACAAAATACTGGCCTGGTAACTGGTGAAAATTCATATTCATTCATAGGAAAAAGAATTACCCTACCCCTCCTGAATAAAATTCAAAAAGACCTCCCAATCATGATTTACAAATTGATACCAGTCACACTTGAGATACAGGAGATATTCAACTAGTAAAATGTGAATATTTATATGCAGGTAGGAGTTAATATTTATGATTTAAACATTGTCAATGACAAAGAGCAAACAAAAAAATCATGAATTTTGGTATAAAGTTCTGTATGAAAATGCAACTTTTTTCATTAAAATTTTAATGGTTCTCAATATACAAGCACTAGAAGAGACTTTATAATATTCTATTAATTATATAATGAACTTGCATTTGCAAAAATGAGAACTGCACTATGACCCCAGATTCGGATTCCGGATTTTGACAAAAAAGGGGGGGGGGGGGGGCTGCGTGTCCAAACACTAATCGAAGTTATGGACATATAAGAAGTGTATACATTAACCATAAATTGGTTGATACACAAGGGGTCAGAGCCCACCTGAATCCGCCTCTGCCATTTCAGCCATTTGCGGTGATATACACAAGAGGCGGAATGCAAGAAGATGTAAATATTCTATTTTATGAAAGTCCAGCCTGTCGTAATAAAAATTCCCTGAAAAAAACCAATACTGAATAGGAAGCCTCAATAAATTAAGCAAGCAATAAGAGAATATTTGTTTATTCGCTCCAACATGACGTTATTATATGAAACGCTTCACGGTGAGTACAAAAAATACACTGAGTTTTTCCGTCAGCCGATCCGACTACTGCAGGGTCATTCAAACGTTTTTCTTTCGCATTTCAAGGCGATAATGCTACTTCATGCTAAATTAATTGAAAAGGGCAGGTGCAAGAGCTATACCAACCCACTTGATTTTGGTATTGGTAGAAAGGCCACATTTCAAATTTTTCAAAAAGTGCTGTGCCTAGTTATATAGCGTTCGTGTAAAAGAAATTTCACAACCCGAAGTGCCAAAAAGTCAATAAATCGAAAAAAATTCTCCACGTTTTATTGTTTTTTTATTACAACACCTCTATTAAAAACTAGGCACATCAATTTTCCAGTAAAATAAGTTATCCTGATTACAGGGAGCCAAAAACCAGGGCGATCGGATTTCATCTTGCACCTGCCCTTTTGACTTTTTTAGGAAATGTCCTAACTTTCAGTTTGAAGTCACGTGACACTAGTGTATTTATATTTTTCTATAAATAAAAGTTTGGAATGTGATTCAGAATAGACCCTTTTCCCTCTTTACGCTTTTGATGTGCATTTTAACCTTTAAGCAAAGAAAACTAACTTTGAGTTCAATATGAATTTTCCTGTGTATAAAAATGGGATATTTCTTGAAACGCCCTTAACGTCCCTGCTCGTAACCATATGCACTGCATGTATTTTTAATGGTAAATGACTACAGAACTCAATCAGACTAAAAAAATGGAAATATATTCTTTTTAATAAGTGGTTAAAGGTGGCAGGTACCAGTTTTAGTGTACCAGAACATGTGTCCAACGCAGAAATTTGGTTATAGTTAAACATTGAGGTATATAATTGCATCATGTGGACTGAAAAAATAAATGAATGTAAATTCTAGGCTACTGTAAATTCAGAAATTATTGCGGTGTTTTTATAATTGCTAAAAATGCGACAGGGTTATAATCGCAATAATTTAAACTCGCTTTATGAAATTTTCTATATGATTTAAACAGTATTTTTATTTATATCGCAAAAATTAAAATCGCATTTTAGTCTAAAATGACAAAATCGCAATAATAAATGCACGCAATAATTTCTAAATTTACAGTATTGTACTACACAAGTAAGTAGTTGCATACACAGGTTGGGGATTTCCTTCACAAATGGGTTCAATCAGAAGTCAAAATTGTGGTCTCCTCACTTGACGGCATCCAATCAAAGTGGAGAAAAAATTCAGTTTTATGTAAACAAAAATATCTTGAGATTTTGATGGTAAGGATAGGTTCGGACAAGGCTCTAATTCACTGAATATCATTTATCTCTTGAATCTTGCCTAAAATTCTTTTCGGCTTTTAGCAGGATTCTGCAGGTGAGGAGTAGATTTGTATCAGAGCATCACATTTTTTGCCTTATTTGCAGTGCATTTATAAATTTTAAAATCTCCATGCTGGACAGACACCCAAATTTAAAGGTTTTCTATATATATTCACATAAGCACGCACACATCTTAGTTACTGAAAACCATACATTTTATTTGTATATAAGCTTGAATGAATTGTCAAGAAAATAAAATCATAAATCCATGAAATTCTAAAGATTTATTGTAAAATAACTGGTTTCTGCCACCTTAACTGGTGCTTAAATCTGTAAATTATTTTATCCCTTTATGAATAAATCGGTGCCAATGAAAAATCTCAACAACAAGTTGATCAGGGTCAGAAATTATCCTATATAAATTAATCTTATGTCAGGAAACAGATGTTTACACCATTTTACGTGCATATCTAAATGAATATCTTTTTTCAAACACCTTTTGACAATAATATTTTAAGGGCTTTTAATTGCAGTGAAAGAAGTAAATACAAATAATCGAGTATTTTAAGAGCCTCACGGTCTAAGATCCACCTAAAAATAGAGTTACCATTTATTATGATTTTATACCTGAAGTTGATGAACACTGATAATTTTGGTTTTACTATCTAATTTGGAAACAGTCATAATTAAATACTAAATAATTCTTTCAGCAACAATTTGTAGAAAACTGTAACAACCAATGTTTATCCGTTTTTATGTATGCATGTATAACAGGAGGTGTTCGATCATCCTGTTGACACATCCGATCTTGATCCTTTTGGAGTTTATGGAATTCAGAGTTTTTGTTGACATTCGATTTATAAGACTTAAAATCAGAAAATACTGTTGCTTTGTCGATTTAAAAGCAAACTTAAAATCATATGAAAAAACATCCCAAATTATTTGAACGATTTTACATTGGCATGTGGCACTTTCTTGTATTTTACTGTGAGTCAAAGTATATTTAACTTATTACATCCTTGCTCGATTTTGTACAGCGAAAATAAGAGAACAATAAACGCTCTAAAGGTTATATATTTGTATATTAGTTTGACAAAATAAATCAGCATATAATCCATATATCCGTTTTACTGTTATTATTTTTTACATTAGTAATTCATTTTGCGATTCTTTCTGAATTCCACCCCGACTCATGATCTGCTGTTTGATAGAAATAATTAAATTGTAATACTTCCTGGCTTACTTTAAAAAAAAAGTGTGTCTAGATGCTTGACTTAGTACATTTGATATTTAAGTAGCTTTCAATGTGCCTTGTTCTTGTCAGGTTTGTTAAGGTAGATGGGGGGGTCTTAATTTAAATCCATAGAATTCTTTGATAATTTGTCCACATGAAGTTTATATCATGCATTTTTCAAAAATATAATAAAAAGCATGGGTCACCGTGATTTTTATCACGCTACGGGTTGAGCAAAATTGTCAGATTTTGAATAGATTATGCATCGAAAACCCAAATTTGGGTGATAAAAAGAAAACTACACCATAGAATTTTAAGATAAAATATGAGAATATAGCTCTAATAATACGCTTTCAGATAAGAAAAAGAAATAATGGGGTCACGGGACTCGTTTTCTTGCTACATAATAAAATAGGTAAATTCACAACACATTCTATTACAAAAGTAACTTTATCGAGTTATCTTCCTTTGTATCTGAGTTATCTACCCTTATATGGCAAAATTTAAAAAAATGAATGAAAGAAAGAAAAATAATCTGATCTTTGTAAAATATAGTCGTAAATATGAAAAAAACACATAATTTTCTATATTAAGATGAAAAGTCTTACACATCAATTACAAACTTCTCTCGAAATTTGCACATTTCATTAAAGATCTAGACCGATTGTTATCTGCTTTTTCAAAATCCAAGATGGAGGAAGACACCCTATCTACCTAAAGATCAATCCCGAAAATATCATACAACTTCTTGAATTTGTTCAATCAGTGTCAAATAGAATAGATCAGGATTTCAAAAATTATGAGGCAACATTTCTGTCTTCGATATGTGTCAAAAACATCAGAAAAGGAAAAGGTACTTTTTTTAGAGGCAATGTATGTTTTAGTACGACAAAATACTGTTTATCGCCATCTTCGTGGTGAATTTGATCCAAACAGAATCATGCAACTATATCTTTATCAAACGCAATACCATATGTCGTCGCAAAAAGCTGTACCAGAAAAACGCAATTAGAAAATATTAACCTAGAGGAAGACCGGTGCACAACAACGTGCGCAAAATGTTTATAGTTAAAACCCGCTCCAAGACAATACCTTAGTGCTGGTTACACTATAATATAAATCGACTGAGCGTGGCAATAGCATTTCAAATGTAATTTTGCCTGGCTAGTTTACTCTCGTTATATAATTCCAAAGACCATTTATCTTTGATTCAGCATGCATTGGTATTTACCTACTTAACTAGTTAAAAACAAGATATGTGTAGTCCGACACGTGGACTTGAGAATTATGTTTCTTCTCAAGGAATTATAGAAAGTCTACACATTTATCTTTGTATTAAAAATTAACATTTTGTGTGTCGTTCTTGTTTGACTCGATAATCAAAACTCATGAATCCAGTGAGGAGATACAAATCAAAGTACAGAATAAATTAAGGGAATTGCGTCAACTCCAACTGTAGCTAGACTGAAAGAGTCGACAGGTTAAGTGTCTCCTTTTGTTCATATATCACCACAATGCAAAACAACATTGAGTTAAAACGTAAAAATCGGAATAGGCAATATCGTTAAAGTTACACCTCATACGACTATTCTGTTATCAAAAGATCAGAGAGCAACACCATGCACTTGTAAATTAATTCTAGTCTTAAACGGTCATTTTGGTCTGAAAATATGAAAATAAGAAGATGCAGTATGATTGTCAATGTGCCAACTATCCACAAGATACCAATTGACACCGAAATTTACAACTATACGTCAGCGTACTGCCTTCAATATTGAGATTCTACAAAGCTCATGCCGCATAGTCATCTATAAAAGGCCCGAAATGACAAATGAAAAATGTAAAACAATTCTAACGAGAAAACTAACGCCTAATGAAAAGTTTAAAATGTCCTGTACCAAGTCAGAAAAATTGCAATTGTTATCTTATAATTCGTTTATGTGTGTGTTGCATTGTCGTTTGGTTTTTTGTTGCACTTTAGTGTTTCTGTTGTTTCGTTGTTTTCCTCTTATATTTGATGTGTTTCCCTCAGTTTTAGTTTGTATCCCGGATTTGTTTTTTCTCAATCGATTTATGACTTTTGAACAGCGGTATACTACTGTTGCCTTTATTTATTGAACAATACATTATTGTGTCATTTTCTGTCGTTCAGTCAAGTGTCATACTTATCTACTCTGATCAATTCAGTACTGTTCAGACAATTCGATTGCAGTCAATTCATCACTGTTCGGTAGCTTTCCAGACAATTCATTATTAAGTTTGACTTTGATACCGAACTGTCCAAACGTAGACTGACCAATTATTAATCGACTGCAAGAAAATTTCTGAACAGTACTGAATTCTCCGCAGTGCATAAGTCTGAAATAATACAAAAAAGTATTGTTCCGTTTTTAAGAGTTATTTTGATCAAAATTACCGTTTTACATTAAAATTGTTGTACTAGTGATGTCGCGTAAGGTTAAGACGCAGACCCAGCGCATTGGTCAACCAATTTGTGAAGGAAACCGTTAAACTTATGAAGCGTCAATTTCAATCACTCTTCCCCTTGAATCTATTCGGACAGTGTTTGTGTCAGGAGGACATCCATGTTGAGGAAATCTGTATCATGCTAACATGCACGAACATAGCGTATTATTTGTATATCAAACACTTACCTAAATTCCATGGGTGATTCTGTTGTTGTTTATGAATCAACGATAACAGGTAAAGGTGGTATGGGAGTCTAAATTAAAAATGATAGAATTTGTTCATACTTTGCCAAAACGTAGTATATATTGCTATATGTTCAAAAATATAATAAAAATGATAGGTCACCGCGCATTTTCTCAAGCTACAGGTTGTGAAAAAATGACACATTTTGTATGGATTATACAAGAAAATAAACATAATCATGTTATTAGAATCTAAACTAAATGATAGAATTGTAAAATAAAATACAAGATAGCTTTTTGAAAATGCTTTGAGAAAATCTAAAGAAAAGATAGGGTCACCGTACGTTTTTTCCGGCTAAAAATACAAAATAGGAAAATTCAATGTAGATTCCTACAGAAAATGCACTATTTCAGAGTTACCTCCCCCTAAAATGCCAATTTAAAAACATTAAAAATCGATCAAAAATAATCTTCTCTCGTAAAAATATTAATATTTATAAGTTATAATCTTATAAATTTGTTCTTTTAAATGAAAATTCACATTAGTTATCTGCTTTCCTGCATCAAACTTTGCTAACTTGATTGAAAATCTGGACCTTAGGTTCTCTGTTTTTTTGCAATCCAAGATGACGAAAGACATCCATACCACCTTAAATTAAACTACAGTTTAAGTATCTCAGTCGGTTTTGTCCGAGGCTATATGGGTTGCCAGATATTGAAATAGAAACATACTTTTTAATGATAATCCAACAACCCAAGGAAGTTATAACCTTTATGATGCTGAAAAAGTCGTAATAGGCAGTAAACGATACTTAATTATGGTTACTTTTCACATTGTTATGTGGACAAAATTTAAGTCGTTTTCTTTAGTAACGTCTGCACAAGCAGAGTTATGAAACAGAATGACTGAGATCGGCACTACACGTGTTTAATGGGCGAAACCAATCGGTTGACCAATATAATATGTTCATGTCTCAATTCACATGTTATCGCGGCCCTAGATATTTTCAAACGTCACGTCTGTAAATTTACTGCTGTTACTGCCTTGTCCTGTACTCTAATGTGTAATGAATGGTATCGCGGGTAGTACAGGAACAACAGGGTGAAATTAATTTGTAAATAAATCGGTATCCCTCCGTGTAGAGATCATGATATGTGTTTTCTTTGGTTTGTATATCAAATATGGCTTTACGAGTTTCGATAATCTACTGTTGCCTCTTAGATGATGTTATAGTGATATAACAGGTGATATATTCCGATTATATCATTCTTATTATTACCAAAAAGAATTAACATAATTTCAATATAAAACAGTGAATCATGTGTGACAAACTAGTGTATAATTTTTAAATTATCGGTTCGATACCACTGCTGGTGGACGTTTCGTTCCCGAAAGTATCATGAATATAATAGTCAGTTCTTAAGTATAACAGACATAAAATATCATTTATTGCGTCATTTCCCGTAATTTACTGTGGATGTACGTTAAATGTTTTCATTGAAAACAACTGGTAAGTCTTTAGTGGATGAAAGGCGCACTTGAAGTGTTAGATTATACAAAGTTTTACAACAATAGGGTCTATTTCACTGTTGCAGGATTGATACGGTGCTTTTTGTCCGCAATTTGCTTTTTGTCCGCTTTTGCTTTTGTCCGATAATTTTGCTTTTTGTCCGACACTTTTGCTTTTTGTCCGTTTTGCTTTTTGTCCGATAATTTTGCTTTTTGTCCGACACTTTTGCTTTTTGTCCGTTGCTTTTTGTCCGTTTTGCTTTTTGTCCGATAATTTTGCTTTTTGTCCGACACTTTTGCTTTTTGTCCGTTGCTTTTGGTCCGTTTTGCTTTTTGTCCACTGATGTTGCTTTATAGATATAAGAAGATGTGGTATGAGTGCCAATGAGACAACTCTCCATCCAAGTCAAAATTTATAAAAGTAAACCATTATAGGTCACAGTACGATATAAAAATGTGTATATTATTTGCAGGTTTCATTTTGAACTTCGAAACACCATGCCCTTTATGGAGTTAAATACAGACCATACTCACTTTATGAATGGATAGGAGGGGGGCCTCGGAGGATTTGAAAATGAATGATATAATACATGGTAGTAACTTGAAAAGGAAAATTTGCTAAAAAAAAAAACAATGAATATTCCATTCGAAAATAAATTCGCATGACCCATACACCCACCTACCACGACCCGAAAATGAAATGATCGATCACCATATATATATAACGTTACAATTATCCCACTGAAACTACCAGCCCAATATCATAGTAAATTTGGCCACATTATCCTTTAATACTGAGAATCTGGAAGCAAGAAGGATTCCGATGAACTCACCGGTCGCCAGGATGACTGCAATGGTTAACATAGAATACAAAGTCGTAAAATACAATTTAAACTTATTTGTATATCAAAACCCTTAAAATTAGAAATTTTGATTAAGAAAATAATATCTGACAGAGATTAAGTGTTAAGAATGTGAAGAACGTCTTACTTAAACTATCGGACGACTCTTTTAATATTAGAGCTATTGCCTATAACTGAAACTATTTGATTTGTGTTTGGTTTTTTTTTTGTTTTTGTTTTTTTTTTTGTTGTTGCTAATCTTGAAAACATAAATGGTCAGAGAGAAATTTCGAAAATGTTTTAAAAAGCGTACTTTCAAGACGATAACAAAAAAACTTGACGGAAATAGCAAGGACAGTACTGGAATGGAAATTTTGTTTGATTGAAATTTGCATTAGAAAAGAATACATTTCTACCTTGGTCGGTTTAGCTCAAGTTGACGTCCTTTATGACTCAGCTATTCAACATTTTTATCAGATTTTTTCCAACATCACTGAAGAGATATTAATTGCTTAAATGGCTGGTGCAATAAAATTGGTACCGTTAATGTTATTAGAGACGACCTCAGGATTATCGATAAGGGTTGTGGTTGCTTGGATAATTTTCATTTCATAACTAAATCCTGAATTGTCCTGTAGTTTGGAGGACAGACTAGTTATCTTAATGTTGACATGAAGATGGGCTCAGTTATTTTTGTTCCATTACGGACATACAAATCCATCCATTTTTAAAATTCTCTTCCCCAAAAATGTAAAAAAAGAAAACAGTTGTCATTCCCTTACTGACTTTAATTACGACATTTGAGAGGAGGGGTAATTATCTTAGATAGTATTCATGTAAATATTCTGGTGAAGATGAAATTCATTTTTGTTTCATTCAACGCCCAAGCTGTTCACTGCACGTAAACATTACTGTGCTGGTGAAAAAGATGTTGTTTTCTGTTAAGTAATGACGATATAATATATGACAAACAATATGTTAAAGCAACTGTCAAAAGAAATAAATCAATACCTGACGAATGACAAGAGCTGTCTCTCTCTATCATATATATTTTTTTATGTTCCAAATGAAATCCATACTGCAGATTTTTTTTTTATTCAGCAGTATATTATATGAAGTTCTTAAAAACTTAAAACTGTGTTAGTACAACATGTATATGCGTGCAGAATTTATACTGGTACTTTATGTCTTCTTTGATTTTTTTGTGCTATTTACTGACGAGGCAAACCCCTGTTACACTGATTTTTAAAGTTCGTTCAGTGGTTGTTCTGTTGTAATTCTGTCCCGGTTTTCGGGGCAAATTAGACTGATTGAAATGAAAGGCTGTGTCATCTTTATGATGCTGCTGATATCTGTGACGAATTTCACTATACATGTATCTTATATCATGTAGTGCTCTCACACAAGAGTGGAAAAAGCTGTTGCTACATCAATGCATGAGTCCTAAATTTAACAAATTCAAGCAATAAATGAGCTGAAATAACCATAATTATCATTCTTGAAAAACTTATTAGATTATAGGAATTATAACAGTGGAAGTCAGTCCTCCTTCTTACTCTACACAGTTATGTTTGCATTTGTACTTGTGTAGTACTACTCATTTGAAAATCAGTTCTACAAATGAGACAACATGGTCGAAATCGCTAATCGAATCCTTATTACAGTTAATGTCCTTTGATGATGATTTTGACCATTTTGTTTGGCATTTTTTGCCTTATATCTTAAATCTACAATAAAGACAATACGAAGGCGACTTCTTATTGGAGTTATTGCCCTTTAATGTAATGTCTTTCGCATTCTTGGATTGTAATTAACAGAGAACCAATTTTTAATCAATGTAGCAAAATTTGATGCAGAAATGCAGATAACTAATGTGAATTTCATTTAAAAGAACATATTTATGAGATTTGAACATATAAATATTAATATTTTTACAAGCGTAGATTTTATTTTCTTTTATTCTTAATGCTTTAAAATCGGCATTTTTAGGGGAGATAACTCTGAAATAGTGCATTTTCTGAAAGAGTCTACATAAACTTTTGCTAATTTAAATTTTAGCAGGAAAAAACGCACGCTGACCCTATCTTATCTATTAATATTCTCAGTGCATTTTCTAAAAGCTATCTTCTCGCATTTTGTTTTCAATTCTATCATTTAGTTTAGCTTCTGATCACATAATGCTGTTTTTTTCCCGTATAATCCATACAAAATGTGTCATTTTGTCACAACCTGTAGCTTGAGAAAATGCTGGGTGACCTATCATATTTATTATATTTTTGAACATTTCACAATATATACTACGTTTTGGCAAAGACTGAACAAATTCTGTCATTTGTAATCTATACTCCCATACCACCTTAAAGACGATTTTCACCTTTTTTTTTAGCGTTTTGTCATATATTATAGAAAGTTACATTTTAAATCACAAAAATGATCAGCAAGTCAAGATCTACTAACAAGTCAAATTTTGCCGACATAGTTAAGAAGACTGTGACTCTTTATAGGAGTTATTGTCCTTAAATGAGAATTTTTTATCCTCTTTTGTGTTTTGAGCAAAACTAAAGAAGATAGAAGAAAATTAAACAGCACATAATCAGCAATACAAGATCAACAAAACAGATTTTGTCATGAGTTATATTTTTGTTTACAATGTTGGAGAGTGTCCTTTGTTGAATATGCACATAGACCAAGGTAATCACAAAGGCTCTTTAGAGCCTCTAGTTTATTATTATTAGAACTATGTATAGTTGGTTAAAAATGACTTTTAAGGCCAATGTCGAATAGATGTGGAGTGCAGGGTTATTTGAACGGACGTAATTCGAGTTCGAACGTTTTCTAACTCAAGTATGACTTTCTTGCTTTTACTTTCGACATGTAAAGTTTAACTTATGTCATGAATTTAACGCCCTTATTGTAAAGAAACTTCAATAAACAGCAGACTATATGCCAGGTCTTTTTGACAACAAGTGGCAAACAATTTGGGGCGTAATTTAAAGAGGCTTTTCCCAGGATGCAATTGCTCGTAGACTGTATTTACCGTCTACAGTAGACCAAATTATCCACAAATTCCGCAAAAGGGATCTTTTAATGATAAACCATGTCCAGGGAGACATAAAGCAACAAACGCCCGACAGGACCGATGCATTTGTCTTAAACATCTCTGATATTGATTCCGCGTGGATTTCTAATTGGCACGAGTATCTATTGGTGTTCATGTTAAACCTTTGGAGTTATATCAGTTTGCGTGGAAATTAATGAGAGCACGGCGACCTTTCCTTGGTGATATTTTAATGGCCGTCCGGCGTACAAAAATATTTGTTAACCAAAAACCATCTTATGTGTACCAAAGTCGTCAGTGATGGTCACACAGACAATTTGCTACCTTCGCGGACCAAAGTATGGCTTTTTGCGGGATCCTATTAAACATATAGTGTTGTCACTACCATGTGCTGTAGAGATTTCGTTGCACAACATGACAGAAACATTCTTTGTTAGGACTCTATTTCTTATAATTTGACATTGCATGTTTCATATACCCATTGTAGCCGAAAAATGATAAAGAAACATTTTTGTTGATATCTACGGAGTCCCTTAAGTGCCAAAGATTAAATTTAGAATATTTGTACGCGCGACTTTAAATCTTGTGCGCACAACTTTTTAATACTTGTGCGCACAACGTTTTCAAACTTGTGTACACAACATTTTTAAACTTGTGCGCACATGTGCGCACAACTTTTTTAATCTTGTGCGCACAACTTTAAATCTTTTATGGTTAAATTGAACTAGACTGAGTTATGTTTTAAGAAGCAATGTTTGGTTAAGTAAAACCAGATATCATGGATATCTTTTTAGTACCGGACTCCATGTGAGAATGAAGATGTG
This sequence comes from Mytilus californianus, assembly GCF_021869535.1. Lineage (NCBI taxonomy): Eukaryota > Metazoa > Mollusca > Bivalvia > Mytilida > Mytilidae > Mytilus > Mytilus californianus. Next base: position 849,754 of record NW_026262703.1, read on the forward strand.
TTGTGTGCTTTGGAAAACTTTGCAGAGATTGACAAAATAAACCTTGCAGATTTTCTTGACCTGACAATTTCAACCGAATCATAAAGGAAATTCCTCATTAAGAACTAGTTCAGCAACCAAAGTGCATTGTCCGGACTTGGGAACCTTGATCAATCCAACGAATTAACAACAGCTTTACAATACGTAACAAATATTCGGTAAAAAGCTTATGTTTGTATTGTTATATGTGAACCGAATCAAAAAACTTTCGTATTCGTATTCGTATTCGTATACCATCTGGGTATAAAGCAATGGCACACCACAACTAAATATTTTAACATGTTATAAAAAAGAAGATGTGGTATGATTGCCAATGAGACAACTCTCCACAAGAGACCAAATGACACAAAAATTGACAACTATAGGTCACCGTACGGCCTTCAACAATGAGCAAAGCCCATACCGCATAGTCAGCTATAAAAGGCCCCGAAATGACAATGTAAAACAATTCAAACGAGATAACTAACGGCCTAATTTATGTACAAACAATGAACGAAAAACAAAAATTAACACATAAACAAACGACAACCACTGAATTACAGGCTCCTGACTTGGGACAGGCACATACATACAGAATGTGACGGGGTTAAACATGTTAGCGAGATCCAAATCCTCCCCTAACCTGGTGTAACAGTACAACATAAGTATCATAAGTTAGTTATGATTCCACAATATACATTTCTTTTAAATACGAAGTTGTATTTGTTGTGCGCTCGATGTTTACCGGATATAGGTTTGTCAAACAATAAATAAAAGCAGACAAACATTGACTTTTAATCTGATTCCTTCATTTAAATGTTTAGTTATAGTCTTGGTTCTTCAAGACATCTACACAAATATGTCCTTTTCATGATAATTTATGTTTAAGCCCTGTCAATATATCTCTAGCACCTTGGAAAGATGAGCTTCAAATGTTTGTAAAATGCTGGGACGAAAAAGGTCCTCTGATGACCCTTATCCTTTGAGGTTTCAGTGGATTGATTTACTTGATGTATAGGGAATTGTTACCAGGACCAAATGCAGATAAGGGTTTGATATTTGTTTTTTCCCTTCAATTCTGAAAATAAAGGCACCAAAAAGGTTGGAAAGTCAACATTGTTAAAAAACAGGTTGTTACTTATCGGTTCGAAGTTAGTTGAACGTATATGTCAGTCTAATTTTAAATAAGACATCCCCTATCTGCCACCTGATGACGTGATGGTTAGATTGATCTGAGAAGGGTGGGTAGCTATATTCTGATAGTCCACAAGTCATACTTCCCTATTTGTCAAACAGCCTATTTTTCCGACACTTCCTTTAGTCGACAGTTTAAAAGTTAACCCTTTTTTTCCAGAATTTTTTTGGACGACAGGTTGAAACATTGTGTCTGTTTCATTCTTATCTTTAAATGAAAAATGCACGCATTGATTTCTGTATTTACAATAAGTAGTTTTTAAGAAAAACAAGTTAGTTAAGTTGTTTAAACGAGTTAGTTAAGTCGTTAAAACAAGTTTAAGTTGTTAGCTAAGTCGTTATAACAAGTAAGCTTTGTCGTTATAACAAGAAAGCTTTGTCGTTACAACGACTTACAAATAAAACTCAAATCAAATAAAAACCAAGAACTGCTAATTTTCCTTAAAATTACCAATTCAGGGGCAGCAACCCCAAAACGCGTAGTCTGATGTGTCTGAAAAATTTCGGGCAGATAGATCTTGACCTGATGAACATTTTTACCCCTGTCAGATTGGCTCTAAATGCTTTAGTTTCAGAGATATAAGCCAAAGTCTACATTTTACCCCAATGTCCTATTTATATACAAGGCGACCCTCTTGATTATTGGGCGGGGTCATCGGATACTTTTTTGAAACTAGATACCCTAAGGATGATTTTGGCCATATCCGCTTTAATTTTGCCAAGAGTTTCAGAGGAGAAGATTTTTGTAAAAGTTAACGACGACGACGGATGCCAAGTGATGAGAAAAGCTCACTTAGCCCTCTGGTCCAGGTGAGCTAAAAAGCAAAACGGACAAAAAGCGACGGACAAAAAGCAAAAGTGTCGGACAAAAAGCAAAATTATCGGACAAATAGCAAAACGGACAAAAAGCAACGGACAAAAAGCAAAAGTGTCGGACAAAAAGCAAAATTATCGGACAAAAAGCTAAACGGACAAAAAGCAACGGACAAAAAGCAAAAGTGTCGGACAAAAAGCAAAATTATCGGACAAAAAGCAAAAGCGGACAAAACGCAAATTGCGGACAAAAAGCACTGTATCACAGGATGTTTAGTCCTCACTTTAGTTTTCAGTTTAAATTCTATACTAAATGGATATGGACCCATCCGATCTTCACAATGTTTAATTGAAGAATGTTAAATGAGTTGTATGGCGAATAGTGCAACATGCATATGCTCACGTACTTTTACCTGTCGGAATCATGGGAATTTTGAGTCCAGATTGTCCTTTCGTTCCGTGCCCATTTGGGTCTTTCCAACTGCTTTCATTCGAGCAAGATTAATGAGTCTTTTTTATACGAAACGTCCGTCTGGTGTTAACAAAAATCTAAGCCTCGTATCTTTGATAAGTTGTTTCACATTTTGTATTAGATTTTTAGGTTAATATTAAAGGAAGGTTATTTGCTAAATTTTTTGACTGTTTAAAATCGGCAAAGCAAATAAAGTTCAAATTAAAAACCTGCCGAATTGAATCAGTACTCCTCCTACTGTCGAAACGTACTGCCCTCTATTGAAACATATAACTCATGAATTCATTTCAATTTGATATTATTGAAATTAATGTATACCCCTTGTAGAACGCTAGATACGGAATGTTGGCTATGTTAGACATGAAACTTTATTGTCATTGATAAATATTGATGCCGTTGAGTATTGCTGTGGAGTGAGTAAGCGATTTGTTTCAAAGTAATCCCTTTTTGCAGCGTGCACATGTGCTTTGTAGAGGAAACTAGTGAAGAAGTTTGATGAAATTTAAGTGTAGCTTTGAGTTAATCTTGTACAGAGGACTGCTCTGTGATTTGGTCCAAGTTTTGGAACATTAAGCCATAGTCGTGACTTCTTCTTTTACCCATGATATTATGTGAAAAGGGGAACAAATCATGTTCAAGTACAAAACAATACATTATGAGGCTTTTTCTCTTTTTCTAACATGATTACTAAAAAAGAATATGAGCAAAATGAAATACTTGGAGTTTGTAATGAGTCATCAGAGCAGAGTAGGTTTGCTTGAATTACAAAATATCAGATAAAGACTGAATCATAGGAAGATCTATCCTTGTTTTGATAGAAGACCCAACCCTTCAGACGCAAAATCTGACACCCGAGCGACACGTTATATTTCGAAGAACAAAATAACTTTAAAAACCAATAAATTTTGACTAACAAGCCGGCATTAAGTTTAATTCTATGAAAAGAATTCCTTTCTATATAAATACGAGAGTTTTCCGTATTCAGTTTTTATGTTTAGCACATGTACGTGTAAGAAAAAAAAAGAATAGCCGGTTTTTTGTTAGGGTGTAAGTCGAAATTGGGACCTAAAATAGAAATCAGCTGTGCACATTAAAAATATATTACTAACGACTAAGTAGAAACAATAAAAACTAGCAAACATTGAATCGGGTTGTACCACAGAATTTAACTATCGGATATTTTAATAGAAAACAGATTAGGTATACTTGATTATTTTTCGAATCTTCAGGTGCAAATGTGTGATTTCTTCTAAAACCATAGAAATTTGATTTTGATAATATATCTAGAAGTTCTTAAACAATTCTGAAATACTGACAAATCAATGTCAGTTTTAAAACTTTATTGTTGAATCCAGTATTGTAAAATATCATGTTTGGCGTGGCACGGTACTTATACATCCCGCCATTGTGTTATTGTGCTTTTGATACTTTTGTATTCTTGTATTTCATTATTGCTTATGTACTTTGTCTATATAGTTTCTATATTATGCCATCGTGGTTTTTTTAACTAAATAATTGTTTTTATAGTGATTAAGATAAAATGTCAATGCTGACTGCTGTTCCCCAATTTTTGACATTTTTACCTATTATGTCTGTTTGTTTTGCTCTCACATTGTTGTCATGATTGAATTCTATGCGACTGTCATAAAAAGTGAGAGGTTTAGCTAGCTATAAAACCATGATTAATACATCATTTTCTAGTTAATGAAATGCCTGTATACCGTACCAGGTCCGATATATGACATTTGTTTTCCTTTCGTTTGATGTGTTTGAGCCTTTGGTTTTACCATTTTATAAAGGACATTCCGTTTTGAATTTTCCTTAGAGTAAATTATTTTGTTATTTCACTTTTTACTAATCAATACAATTCAGACATTGAAAAATGCAATAGCACAAAATGCAACACAGAAAACTAAGGCAAAGACATTATACGAACCATTTAAAACAAAACAGAAAATCCTACTACACTAGTGGATCCATTTGTGTAGTTCATGGTAGAAAAATTAACATGCATTTGCTGAATCGGTGATATATAGCATTCGAAGATATAGGATTGTGGTTATGAAAAGTTGATAAGAGGTTATTTTCATACACTTAAAGGTGCAAGTCGGCAAAAAAAAAATGGCTAACTTTGAACTTTTGTTCAAAAAACAGAATATATGCTGTCAATGGAAAAAATCGTCCATTAATATCAACATCACTTTGTAATATATTGAATCTGAATAATATTATTATTTCATAGGAAGTAGGTATTTAAAATTGAGCCCGAGTTTCAACTATTTACTCTCAGGCTGCTGACTATATGTTTAGTAGTTCCTAAGAAAAGTGTGAAGGGAATACTCGTTTGACGACCGAACAATGATGATGAAGATAGATGGCTGCTTAACGTTCAGCAGCAAATTTTAAAATATGCATATTTAAGACGAGAACATTTTAATGTAATTTGAATATTTAGCCTGCTTTGTACTAGACCGACACGCTTCAGTCAGATTTGTAACGTGCTAGTTCACAAGGTAACAGTCCACAGGAAGACATGTCACCTTACCAGGAAACAATATTCTGACTCCAAGCCGACCAGTCTTTGCTCTTACTCCTACGACGCTTGAGTCGGATTTGTAACGTGCTAGTTCACAAGGTAACAGTCCGCAGGAAGACATGTCACCTTACCAGAACACAATATTATAACTCCAAGTCGACCAGTCTTTGCTCTTACTCCGTAATGCCGCGTCTTTTGTTTGACCTGTCCGGGGTTCGAAACCACAACCTCCCGCATTCGGGTCGAACACGCTACCCCGAGACAACCGATGAGGTGACTGTACAATGTGAATGAAAATGCTGTAGCAGTGCGGGTAGAATTAATACAAACCCCAACAAAGCCGTGTGATAGACAGAGAATCAACAAACACATATTTTTTAATGTTTTATTTGATTTTGAGGGACCTACAGGAACTGCCGTGGTCTTATGAGGCTAAAAAGATATAACGAGATCGCCACGACAGTTATTGTTAGTTTACTAAATCTCGTATGGATATCCAGAAGGTTTATGTGAGATATAGAAGTCACAGAACAGTGGCGGATCCAGAAATATTCATAAGGAGAGGACCACTTTACTCATGCTTCAGTGGTTCTGTATATAATCAACCAATTTTTTCCCTAAAATTCGCCTCTGCAGAAAATAAAAGATTTCAGTAAGCCTGAAATGCCTTGTTTTTAACTTTCTTTGAATAACAATGACTCATAATGATTAAATTTTTCGCAGTCATAATCATAGAGTTGCAAACATATAATTCTAAGCCGAACTTGTCGTTCATTCTGCCGTTTTGTAATACCAGCATTCAATTGTAAAAACACAGCAAAATATAGCAATATTATAATAATAAATTCCGTAAAAAATTAGCATTGAAAATATCATCATCAAATTAAAGATTTAGCGAGTACTTATTCCTTTAATAGGTCCATATCGTTCCTTTCAAAGTTTTTTCTCGGATTTTTTTCTGTAAAAAAACGTTGGATGCGAACGATATGGAACTCATACCTCAAAGCAAGCAATAAAAGGCCCCGAAATGACAAATGTAAAACAAGTCAAACAAGAAACAGCAACAAACGACAACAACTCATTTACATGCTCCTAACTTGGAACAGGAAAATACAGAATTTTGAGAGGTTAAACATGTTTGTAGGTGCGCTAACCCTCCCCTAACCTGGGACATTGGTGTAACAGCACAGCATAAGAAAAAAAGTATGTAAAGAAGGCTTTACTCATCAGATCGATAAAAATGCAAAAAAACATCTACCAAAAACGAAGAGAGGACGTGGCAGGGTACTTATACAGCTCCACAACAAAAAGACATTTAGTACAGATCTGAGAGTACTCACAGTTACTGACAGCTAGTTTATATCTTAAACAAAATAGTGCCTAGCTATAAGTAATTGGGTAATTTTGTTATTGATTTGGGAACACTATATGACCTTTTTTGAAAGTCTCTTTTGAATAAAAAAAATGCAGTTGGAAAGGCCTTAACCGTGTTTACAGATTGTTACAAAGCAGAAAAACAACTAACAAAAACACAAGTACACTAAGTAGAGATCTGAGAGTACTCTTTTTTTACTGAAAGCTTGTTCAAAGCGAATAACAACTAATAAAAAGATCATGCATCTATGACTTAAATATCAATCAGTAGATATCCAATTGCCTATGGATTTATTGCAAAGACGTTATTAACAGTCAGAGAAAGACATGACCTTGTGCAATGCCAAAATAAATGCATCGACTGATTGAAGGAGTGGACCGTGAATGTTCATAAATGAATAACAATAATATGTAGTTTTTTGATAACACAATCAATATTCATAACAATAAAACAGTATTCAAAGATCTAATAACAGTACTAAATTGGTAACTTTTTACAATAAATTTATTTGAAGGATCGATAAGTTTACCCTGACCGTATCTTAATCAACGGGCTTGGTAAAGAACATCATCGTAAAAATTGGGATGTCCTTTCCCGCTTGTAATAAGTTAAAATTCTCTTTTATCTATGAAAGATTTTAGTAAATGTTTTAAGTAATTTGTGATAGAGAATTACTTGACTCAACAATTTACCAGTAATAAATAGATTACGTTCATTGAAATCTAAAACGTCACTACAAACACGGGTATAGCTAACGAGTTGGGATATTTAAACCTGTTCGATGGTGCCAAAGGGACATCCCACATCCAAAAAATGGAAATTATCAATAGAACAGTTACTACTGTTTATATTTGATTTGTTTATTGCAAGTTCAATAATGTACATTTCGGCAGTACAATTAGATTATTTAACAAAAAATATCATCATGCAAGACAACGGTAAGTGTTGTAGAATTTTATCAATCAAATGGAATTTCGACTGGTCTTTACTGAGTTTGGCCATTAACTGTGATTCACGACAGTACATGGACAAGTATGCTCAAATGTGCCTATAGGAATACCTACAAAATGTCGACATATTTTATTGCTGAAACGTACAGTATGTTGGCAAGGAAAACATTTACAGCTTTTATCATCTCATCATACTTCCAGAATGTATATATCTACCATAAATCCTTTTTCATTATATAAGAAGACTTCATAGGAGTTATATTAGTTTATTATAGATCAGGTTTTATTTATAATATTGTACAAAACCATTTTGTGACTCGAGTAAGTAATGACTTTGAAGATGGGTCAAACATCTCACTTTGTTCTTCTTTCACACTTTCATCAATGTTTGTACTCAAATTTGTTGGTTCATTTTTGGGGTCCAAAGAGTCATTCATTACAAAATTTTGGTCATTATTTTCTTCTGGTCCAAGTAGTTTTTCGCTATCTTCCGATTGGTTTCCACTAAAACAGTTTCGATTTCCATTCTGAGGTGAATTACATGTATTAGTAATTGCATTGTCTGTAACGCCATCGGTTGCTTTGCCCAGCCTCTGTAAAATTTCTTCAGAAGGGAGATAACTCCATTCTTCTTCCTCTTCACTGCAACTGTTGGTGGTACCTGTAAAGTATTTTTAAAACGTCAATGTCAATCATAAGATACTCTGTTTAATAAAACGAAGTGACTACTGAGGATTCAAATTTCGTGGATTTCGTGGGAACAGGTGAAACACGAAATTAAGTGTTCAACGAATGACAATTTATCTATAAGTTAATATGCAGACTTTAACAAAACCACGAAATCAAATGTCCACGAAAATTGGTACCGACGAAAATAAATGAATCCACAGTATATGATTTTAATGCAGAGAAAACACAAGGCGAATTGTAAATTTGAATGTTGATAAATCGTATACTTATGTGTCTTTCATTCTTGCATATGTCTCATGATAAAGACCTTCATTATGATTTGATCTATACACACTTGGTTGTATACCCAAAGAAAGCTCAAGACAGATCTAAACGCTATTTATTTACTTTTTATCACCTCCTCTCTAATCCTCTCTTACTCACTGCAAATAGTAAAATCTTGCACTAGTGAGTTTTAACAAATTTCCGGTTCAAATTTCAGTAAACAGTTAACATATTTAAAAAGTTTAAACTCTAAACTAAAAATTATATTGGAAGAATAAACAAATATGTATTAAAGGATATATTGGGTATGCTTCGTTAGGCTACACAGAAACCAAGCGCAACATAATATCAAAAGACGCATAAAACGGTTGTGATAGTAACCAACGGGCTTGTCAAAGTTGCAAGTCGAAAACGTCATGGCATAAAAGGAAACACCAAAAGTTAAACAAGAGTATGCAAAACACAACATGGAAAACTAAAAACTTAAATATACGAAAAAATGGGGGTGATATTAGGTGCCCCGGAGGGATTAACAGACCCCGCGCCACATGTGTCACCCGTCAATAAAGGTGTATATACAGTTAAGATATATACAGGTGTCTATAGAAAAATTTAAGTCCAAAAATCGACCCGAATCTAAGAAAGCCGTGAACGATGTAAACGGCAGCCAGCATTCAAGAATCTCCCAAAAAAATCATTTATTACAAACGTATCATGAAATAACAAACACAATTAAGATATACAAAGTAACTAAATACGAAAACCACAAACGATGTTCCTAACTTGCGATAGGAAAATTATTGTGTTAATGTGTTAAACTATAGTTTATTTTAAATCACTAATTTTCTTTTAAACCAAAATAACGAAATATGGATAACAAGTGAATATTTAAATAATTATGGTTACAAACAAGATATTACTAAATGCTTGCAGTTACTGAGAGTATGCTTTAAGGATGTACTTAGGTGAAGTTTTGGAATTTGTGTTAGATGTTCGGACTCCTTGGATTTTTTCCTACGATACAGGGTAAAATATTTTGCCCCATAACACCCATTTTTCTTTCATATAAGACTTCATTAGCTCATTAAAGGTCATTTATCAAAATTTAAGTAGATTCTAGATTTCTTTTGTTTTGAGACCAAAATAATACCAATGCAAATATAAGGTAAAAGTCAGAGTCAGCCTTTTCCCGCCATTTTTTAAACCTCAAATATTTCAAAAAGGAGCACGATAATCTATCAATATTTTTAGCTCATTTTGTTCCTTAACTAATGGTCTTTCAACTTATAGTATCAATTCTAAATTCTTGATTTTTCAAATTTCACCTAAGTACATTCTTAAGTATTTAACCAACTAAATGAAACCATGGTGTCCTACATGTACTCTAATATAAGTGGCTGTACTGCATATTCATTTCTCGTCCAGAATCGTTAGTTTTCATTTCAAATTTTTATTATCTAAATTATAACCGATTAATTGCTCATATATTGGTGGAGTTCTATCATTTTAGCTAATTAACACTACTAAAATTTTGAATGTAGATGTAAGTTTTAAGTCACAATTATGAAAAAAATATTTATAAGGACAACAGGGAATGCGAGAGAATGTCTTCCTTGTTTAATAACAGCGTTTTAACATGTGCTGATATGAAAACAAAATCCGTGTTGGATTAAAAAAATGTCTGTGAAATTGTTTGAATAATACTCATGATACTGCCAGTATTAAAACCGAATAAAATTAGTAGAAAACATTTAGTGAAAATAAAGTGAGTATTAGACTTCTCAAATATATGTGTTTCTTATTTGTCAAGTTTAAACGTTTATGATATACAGTAAATAAGCTATGTCACAGATTTTGGTGAAATTTTGAAATCAACTTTGGAAAAAAATTATCACTCTTAAATAGATTAGAAATATGAGATTTTTCCCGCCGATTTAATGTGCGTTCTCTATAAATTTTCACCTATTTTGAAAGAATTCAAACAGTAATATTTCAGAATAAAATAGTGATGAATATATTATCGATTTCCGGTTATAGTTCATCGAGCTATTGCTGTATGCAAAATTTTACCAAAATCTGTGACATAGTTTCAACATAATTTATGCTGCTTTTGGCGGGGAAACAAATATCACAGAACATGATACAACAAAAACACCGCTTGCAAACATATTATAATTTTTACCGATCTCTGTACAGGGTCAAATGATCATTTAGGGAAATTGCGATTGCCTTGTAGTCCGTCTTTAATTTTAATTCAAATCACTTTCTTAAGTTTACCTTTCCGCTTGAATTTATACTTTAACGGAATTTCTACTTCTTCTCCAAGATTCCATGCAGATCGGACATGTGCTGGGATCGTTCCGCTCGACAAACTTCTATTTGGCCTTTCTTCCCATCTGTAAACCCTCGATCTGTCGTTTTCAATAACCACCCATTTCCATTCAAACGATGTGTTCCTTGGAATTTCTACATTCGCACGCCATCTTCCGGAGTTCACGGGTGTTTCTTCGGCAATCACAGCTGTCTCTACCGACCAGTTACCCAATATTTCTAGTGATCCAGATATCGCAAGTTTTTGATTGACATTCTGTGTTATATAACGTGTTTCAAATACGAATGACACATTTTCGGTCATCGCGGGACTACATGACTCGGCTTCCGCCATGTAGCTGTTGTCAATGACATTTTCACATTATTAGATCAACGTCATAAAGGACGACGTCACAATGAATAGCCTTGTCCAGACTTTGCCGAGAGATGTCCGAACACTGAAGATCCTTCTTTGAAGATCGTCGTTTATAATAAGTTTGACGAAATATTAACGATACAGTACGTGATTTTCATGAAATCTGATATTTCGATTAATTTGAGATCAATATACTAGTACTACATACCCTGTGACTTTTACTATACGTAAGGGACGGACAGTTTTCGGTTAAGGGCAAACGATACAGTTACAGGGGAGGTTATGACGTTGGCAACGTAAAATGTTATTTTTCGCGACGTCAAACTGCAACATATCGAGAAAAGATGCATTTTTCGACTTATTTGTATCATCCAGACTGATATAACTTGAAAACGAGTTCGTGGACCTCTCTTTCTTAAAATGACATTAGGGTTGATTACGTATGAAGATTATTTGTACCATTTTTTTATGAAAAAGTCACCGATGAGATTTCTTAAAATTTTATAAGTATACAGCAAAAAATTACGTTTTTTTCCTAAAATCCTGAAACTTTGATAAAAATTAATTATTTCCAAAGAATTGTTATAAAAATTCAGAGCATACTTATGTAAAAGAGATTTTCCAAATGTTTTTTACATAAATCCTATTGTGTTTATCTTTTGAAACAAAAAAGTTAGGTATGTCTATCCAAAGGATAGAAATGTTCCAATACACGAAATTTTGAGTAAATGTCTAAAATTTCGATCCCCATTTATCTCTTAAAGTAGCACATGAAGGTATATTTTTTTATTACATATATGCATTGACTAGGTGAAAAATAGCTTGTATGCAAATTTTCGTAAAAAAATCACCGTGGGATCAAAACTGTTACGTATGCCCTTAATTCGCTCATGTCCTGATATGCATGAAATATTTGACACTGTACATTAGGCAATCAATAATCAATAAACTTCTCCGCACAAATGTAAGCGCTTTATAATGGGTAACACAGAACTGTGAATATTAAGTGGATAATTTGTGTATACCACTGAAATAACAGAAATGCTTTCCGATAGTTATAAAGGTTTAATTATACATGTATAAAGATTGGTAATTTAACTATGCAAACGTTAATTCAAATCAATCAAATGATGAGCGCAAAGGATAATTATACGTTTATAGTCTGTTATTTCAAATTTCGAAATAATTGTGTCGTTAGTAATCTGCAGTAGATTCTCTCAATTCTTATTAGCCCTCTTAGAGATGATGTAGCTTTGCTGTCAGATATACACAAGACTGTCTTGTGTATATCTTCTGTGTAAAAATAAAATTAAGTTACTTATACTTTATACTTTATAGTTTTATTTTACACTCTTTGATTTTTTAGCACCGTATTATTTATAGATATGATTGATTGATTGATTGTTGGTTGCTTAACGTCCAGTGTCAAATATTTCATGCATATTCAGGACGAGCTTTTTTTATGAGTGGCGAAGTTTTTTTTCCGAGTCTTACACCTTTTCCATTTATATGTTTTCGTGTTGATTCCTTGTTCAGGTTTTGCTTTCTTTTTGGGTTTTATCAGCTCATCAACGGTTGTACTAGGTTTTGGACTTTCAAATTGAATGGCTTCGAGCTTCACTAATGAGAAATAAATTGTGGAAATGCGCATCTGGTGCAGTTAAATTTGTACTGTTCATGTTATTATAATGTTGATGCGAATCTTATTATCTCTTATGTCCTATTTAAGGTAATACAGCCGTGTGATCATATGAAACTGTAAAAAGACCCCATTGGTGTAGTAAATAGAGACAAATGTGTGTATTATAATGTCTCTGGTATTACGCTTTGTAAACGCTTTCAAAACGAACCACAATGATCTACATGCGGTATAAGAATCATGTGTTTAAGCACCTATGTTGAAGACCAGAAATAAAGAACAGCAGCGAGAGGAGATACCAAAGGAACAATTAAAACCATTAAATCGAAAAGTTTTTCGTTTATTTTTGTACATGGATCAAGTCGTTGGTTTTCTCGTTTGAATTGTTTTACATTCTGTAATGTCGGTGCTCTTAAAGCTTACTATACGGTATGGGTTGTGCTCTTTGTTTACGCCGTACAGTGACTAATAATTGCTTACATCTTTGTTAGTTTGTCTTTAGTCACTTTTATGTATAGTTGTCTCATTGGCAATCATACCACATTTTTTTGTTTGTATAACACTATTGTCAAAAGAAAACGACGAAAAGACGATCAACAATCTACAAAACACTTTCAAACAAAACTTAATTAAGCCAAGACTATAACTCTTGTGTCTACCATACACCTATTAGAGGCGACTTGAAAAGCAAGATACGTTAACCTTACTAGTAGGTTATATCAATAAGGTAGTCATCAGAAACACTTATGAATTTACAATGGACTGTGGAAAATTTAGATTATCTTCATCTTGCAAGAAATGATGAGGTTTACAAAATAGAGAATAATGAGCCAAAATCTACAGGAAAATGGACACTCCCCCCCCCCCCAAAAAAGAAGAATAGAGTAAAATAGGGCAAACAAATAAAAATAGAGAATAATAGGGTGCTAAAATATAAAGAATAGAGTAAAATTGGGCAAACAAATAAAAATAGAGAATAATGGGGTGCTATAATATAGAGAATAGAAAATAATATGGGCAAAAAAATACATACAGGAGAAAAATGACCTAAGATTTACAAAGATGCTTTATAAGAGATCACGATGACTCCAACATCATTTTAAGGAGAACATTAATTTTATAACATTAGACTATAGAAGTCTGTACTTATACTGTGCTTATAGGTTAAAAGTAACATGGTGATCCAGCCATTTTTAAATGGGGGGTTCCAACCCAGGATAAAGGGGGGGGGGGGGGGGTTCCAACCATATATCCCCATTCAAAAGCATTGATCGTCAAAAAAAATAAAGGTTTCAATCCCCAGAACTCCCACCCCTGGATCCGCCACTGAAGGAGGTACACAAAGTGCCTCCTGGTTTATGTTAAGGATTTAATTGAAGTTTCATTAAAATCCAGCAAGTCTATACTTTAGGAAGAGTTTTGGTTCCAAAGCAAAGAAGGATGAAAGAACAGACACATCAGTCATGACACACTGTGACTTCAGTGGGCTGATGTATGTCTAATGAATTAAACAACACATTCTGAAATAATTTTCTTTACCTACTACTGTGGATTCATCAACTCATTATTATTCGTGGGGTACCATTTTTCGTGGAATTCGTGGATAAGTGTTTACCACAAATGAAAATGTTCAACAAAGTACACATTTCTATTGGCTTGTATGCTGACTGGCAAAACACATGCAATCAAATATAAAAAAAATATACAAATTTCCTCAATCCACGAAACTTAGTTCCCAAGAAAATACAAATCCATAGTAATATGAAGCAGAATCCTTGAACTTGTATATTTTTCAAGTCTTTTATAATAAATAAAAACAGTAAAATCTAAATTAAAGGATTAACAAATTTTATTAGAAAAACCTGTGATGTTATGGTATTACACAATGAATGGATTTTGACAGTCTTTATAAGCTACCTTGATTCATAACAAAATTATCTATAAATATCTACCAGCAAATGAATTATTTACAAATGAAAAAATTAAATCTTTCATTTTTTATAGAAGGCATCATTTAACTTTATGAATGGCTTATATTTGAGGAAAACAATACCAATACACTGTTCAAGTATAAATAGCCGTTACATAAGAACTATCGGCCGATATTTTTTGTTTTTGTCTGATCGACATTCCTGTCAGCAATGATGAAACATATAAGTTTACAAGTATTGTAACAAACTGAAATATATATTTGGACTGGGTTGCATAAATGTATGTTTATAAAGTAAAATGTCATTTAAATTTTTTAAATGTTCATTAAATTTAATTATTCAATTGACACTTAAAAAATGTAGACAACTTTTAATGTTAATTGACATTTGTGAAATGCAGTCCATATTTTCAATAATATAAATAACATAGCACATCAAATAGTTGTGAAGGAATGAGCCTGTGAAACACGAGAAACATCAGTCACTGCATAAGTACTTCATAAATATAAATAAAAAAAATCATGAAACATTTAATACTAATTACAATCAATATTTCGTAATTTATTTATTTAAAAAAAATATTGTTTTCTAGAGGTAGCACTAAAATGCAAAAGAGACCTTTCCGTGCTAGCTTATGATCAAGCCCAGCAAGTACTTTCAAAACATTGCTGCATCATTTTCCCCAAACAAAGTAGTTTTATAAACATACAAAATTTAACATGAAAATAAAGTTTTCTCAAGGAAGTACTTACTAATCAAGCTTTAGAAACCATAATAAAATGGTCAAGATAGTATAGAAAACAGCACTTTTCGTACTTAGGTTACATAGACATGCACCAATTTATATAAACTCATCATAATGTCAACAAAACATATCACCTATTGGAAAATGGAAATTGTACTTTTTTATCTGCCATGCTTTCTTATAATATGTCGATTTTAATTTAATTTTTATGGTTAGATTAAGGTTTTTGTCTAATTGTCATCATTTCTTATCACATCTTTGCTTTTAAGCTCATTTACTTCTGATCACTAAGATATGATGGCATGGGAAAATTAACCAACCAGGTGTCATATCATCATTCAAATTATTCTAGCCTCCAACCTGCGAACTTCTGCCCACAAAACAATGTTAAAAACTTATCTACTTATGGCCAAATTCAAAGACAGAAAAAAATATAATCTTCAATCATAGCTTTACAAAAACATCAAAATTCTCTTCATCCACTCATTCTTTTTAATAACTTTGCAAATACAAAGCCATCTTTGCTTCATCTTACGTTTGTATGTGACCTATGTCAGTGAGCAGTTTATTTTTTTTTTTTTTATCTTTACAATTTGTCTTGATCATTAAAATCTATAAAGATTATCATGACATTGTTATAATATATTTCTTGTATCATAATATTAATTCTGTTTTCTTAAATATGATAAATTACATAAATGAGTATTATACATGTGTCCCACTTCCAAATTACTTTAAATAAACACTTCTTACAAATGTATAAATCAGGGCCATCTACCAAAAAAAAAACACATCACACATCTAATTCTATTTTTACTCTTTCACTGCACTAACTCGCCAAAACATTGCAGCCCGGAGGCTTTTTTATGATATCAATATGCCAAAAAAAATCAATTATCTCGCTGCATTGAAGACCTGTTGGTGACCTTCTGCTGTTGTCTGTTCTATGGTCGGGTTGTTGTCTCTTTGACACATTCCCCATTTCCATTCTCAATTTTATAGAAGTTTGTGTTTTGCTGAAAAAAGTATGTTGACCTACAGATCTTTTACATGACTTGTCTACAAGGGGGGTTCCAACCCGGACCCCCCCCCCCCCCGTATTTTTTTGACAATCAATGCTTTTGAATGGGGACATATGGTTGGAACCCCCTTTTAAAATTGGCTTGATCCATCATCCACCTCTGCTCTCTCATTGACAAATACTCAAAATCTACTTATATTTAATTATACATTGAATTTTGTGACATAATTTCCATTTTGTAGGCACAAAAAAGTGATCTATAGGCCGTAGCTGAAACCAAAGATAATATGTTAAGGGGAGATAACTTTAGTTCCTAAGTCCTGAATGCTGGCCACTTGAATTTTGCATACCTGCCCTGGCTCAACCAACGTTGTTCATAAATTGAATTAAGCTCAACTGAGGAAAACAATATGTAAATTTGTCAAGTTGGTAACTGAAATTTATTTTTAGCTATTGACAGTCTTTTAAATTTGTTAGTTTAATTTTTATACACAAATGAAAATATACTCACTTCCTACTAGTAAATAATGATTGGACAGATGAGTAAAAAAATTAACAAGAACATAATCATATCACATAGAAAACAAGAATGTGTCCATAGTACACAGATGCCCCACTCGCACTATAATTTTCTACGTTCAGTGGACCGTGAAATTGGGGTCAAAACTCTAATTTGACATTAAAATAAGAAAGATCATATCATGGGGAACATGTGTACTAAGTTTCAAGTTGATTGGAATTCAACTTCAGCAAAAACTATCTTGACCAAAAACTTTAACCTGACTTGACCAAAAACTTCAACCTGAAGCAGGACAGACTCTTTGATTTTAAAATCCATGCCAACTATCAAATATCACTTAAATACAATTATCTTAACTTTCTAAAGCTCTGCCCAACTTAAATAATTTCATAGTTTATAGTTATTGTCAAATAAGAGAAAATATCAGGATGTGTCCATTGCTGAAAAAAAAACATTTTAATTTATCATGCAAATGGCAGTGCTTCAAAATTTTACACAACTTTCAAAAAATGTTCTACACACAGCTTTTTTCAAAACTTTTTATTGCAGTATCTAATCATAAAATTGACAAAAAATGATATAGATAAAATTGATCATGTGACATCTTTAATGTCATTTATAAACAATTTTTTATTTTATTAATACCCAGGCATATTTAACCTCAATTCATCATCAGTATAATACAGTACACCCAAGGTAATTAAGTTATGTATCACTCGTGTTGGTGTTTGTGCTTTTTTTCAGTAAGAAGAAAGATCTTATGTGTACCAAAAACACCAGTAAACATAGCATACACCAGTCAACATGTTTCTTGATCACAACTGTGCATTAGTACATTTACAGTGTTGACTAGTATAAAAAACAATCAAATAAAAAAATGTAACAAAATCATTAGTATTGTAAATTTTGATGAGTTTTCATTTCATAGACATATCCCTGAAGTTATTGTGTCAGATAAGTAGGTCACAGTGGCTGACTTTTCTGTGGAGTTGCCACTGTAACTGTTATATCTTCTCCTTCCAAGACAGGATTTTCTATTCCTTTTGTTTCATCAGTTACCACCATGTCTGCAAATATATGATACCAAAGTTGAAATGTGGGAAATAAAAAATGATTAATTAATTGTTGGTTGCTTAATGTCCAGCGGCAAATATTTCATGCAAAATGTATGAAATACCGTTGCTGCTATTTTGAAGAAACATTTTTATCAATATAAGAGGTGGTCAGTCTTTATATTAGCATGGGTAGTTGGCAGTACTCTCTAAACAATCTATAATCTAGCATCAGTGAATTGTAACGTTACATTTTGAAGTAAAATCAAATTTCAACCTACCTGTATTTCCATCTGATTAATAAAGTGGATAGAAAACCAATACTTTTAGCCATTTCATTAGTAAGTAGGAAATATTTACAAAACCACTATATTATATAAACATTTATATACAATTTAAGCAAGAAAAGTAACAAGTTCAGGACAAAATCTACATGAAATTGTTAGTCTACGCATCATTTACCTATAGTTGTAAAGATATATTAACTACATGGTCCTGTCTAAAAAGTTACTAAAAAGCTAAAAGACAAAAATAATATGATAATAAAATGAGGAAAACGAACCCCACCAAAAAACCAGGGGTGATCTCAGGTGCTACCGAATGGTATGCAAATCCCTCTCCACATGTATCAACTTTTGTTTTGCTCATGTAAGTAAAAGTGTAGTGATGTAACATTCCAGGAAAAGAGGACAGGATTCTGAATACAACAATGTGAAACAGATATTTAATAACAGTCAACCAACTCTTGATGGTGTCAGTAAAATGACTGAAGGAATAGTTTTGGAAGTTATAATAGACAATAGCGTAATTTACTGACTGTCCTACCTGTTGCAATAAAGAATTTCATACATTATATTAAAATTTAATGAAAATGGTAAAATATGATTTATGATCTATCAGGGACAAAATCTACATAAAATCACATGTTTTTTGGCAGAAAATGTTGTCTATGAAAGTGTGCAGAAAACAATGTTTGTTTTATATCTTCTACGACAACTTTTGTCCAAAGCAACCACAGGGTATTCAGGGATTCTAATTTTGTATACTTTGTCCTGAAGAGGCAAATCTAATTGGCGAAACATGTCGACCAATAAAAGTTGCAGTTTATTTAAGTGTTGTTGTCAATTGAGCGGCCATATGAAAAGAGTAAACACAATACAATAAAATGTGAACAAAATGGTTCTAATGATAAAATAAAATAATATGGTTAAATGAAATCCATGCAGTTCTAAAAAGTTAATGAAGAAAAAATTGTTAATTGTTAGTACTATATTCAAACAAAACAAGCATAAAGAAATAATGTATTCATGTCCCAGACTATTAATAGCATATTTCAACACAGGCTTAAGAGACAAGGAGTTTGTTCAAATGTCAATTTTAAAATAAAATAATGTCCATTCTGTTGTTTCTTTCCGCTTCATTTTAATTTATTATCTCCTAAAACAAAATAATATGTGGAATATCCAGTGTCTTTGAGTGAATTCTGGTATCAAAATGATCTAAAATAACTTGCCATGAGTTTGAAGAAAATGTATTAGCAGTAATATTCTACATATTAATTAATTTTATGTTTATAATTTCTGTATTACCATGATTACCAGATGTATTGGGAAATATAACTTAGGAAACTTATCTCATTTAAATATTTTCATCTGCATCAATAAAATTGTTATAACTTTTAGTTCATCAACAAATTAAGTTATTTCTAATGTAACAAATTGGTCAAGGGGAGATAACTGTTATTGACTTTGAACAATTATTGTGTATTGCTTGATTTTCTTAAAATTAAATATTGTTTCTTTTTATCACTTCAAACTGAATTGTCTTTTGTGTTTAAACAGAGACATTGAATTAAAAAATATCAAATTTGTCAGAAATTTAATAAAATTACATAGAAACATCCAAAGGACATAATGTTACTATGATAGTCTGGAACACAAACAATAAAGTTAAAAAGAAAATGAATATCCTGTTTTCCCAAAGCAGTTTTATGATTCATTCCATTGAGCTTCACCCCAGCAACATTTTCTGCAGAAAACATCAATTACTTCACATACACGAAATATTTGAAAATAAAATTCCATATTTTTTTCTTCAAAAATCTTAATATGGTTGTAACATTTTCTGCATAAAATTTGTTGAGTTAAATAGCAAAAACATCTACAATATTTAATGATTTTCTCCCCAAACATACCTGATATATTTGAAAATCATATTCATTAATTTTTTTTCTTCAAAATTCCAGATAAGGATGTAAGTAAAAAGGAATTCTGATTCCCACTCAATATATTTTTCCTTGCAAAATCATTCCAAAATTTTTCATACATACACAATGTCAACCCCCCCCCCCCCCCCCCCCCCCTAAAAGGTAACATCCATGCCCCTATTCAGTTGGACTTTATGTTGATTTCTATTTCTTATTTTTTCGCAAAAACAATTATTGCTAGATAGCTTGAATTAAAATGAAAAAAGCTATGACAAGCCCATGCAGCACTAAAAAGTAAACAGAAAATGATTAGTTGTTAGTGAAATGAACATACAACACACTTTACGCATACGGTAGTAGTCCATCATCGTCATCATCTAATAGCTGGTTAACATCGTCAAAATCTGCATCATCCCCTGAATCTACGTTGATCTCGCTATATCCTTTAAAGTTTTAAAAATGTAAATCAATTTACAAAATGTACCTATGATAATGCAAGATCATATCATTAAAATTTAAAAAATGTAAAAATATACAAAAATGCACTTCTTTTTTATAATGCAAAATTATGTAAAATTATTCATCCTCCTGTTGCTATTGGTTACAATATTTCTCCACGCAAAGTAGTCAAATTTTAGACTTTCAACATGCAAAATTTAACATGACGACTAAAAAATTCCATTTCAGACTTTAATCTTACGCTAAGTTATCCATGATTCCCCAACCTTAGATCTTACTGCTCTGCACACCATGCACTTTTTTTTTTAATAAATTCCATACCATTTTTTATCAATTTAAGTTCTTACAAAAATATGTATTTAATAAAGCTAACCTTTAGTAATTTTCTCTGCTTCTTTTCTGTCCTTTTCTATAAATAAAGCTGTAGCTAAGAAGAATCCTCCTCCTACTACACATATAAAGGGCGTCATATACAGAGCACTCTGTAAGGTAGCAAACTGTACACTTGGTGTCTTGGGTGGGTCTTTGTACTTCTTAGCTAAAGCATCACTTATCTGAAATATCATTCAAACATACTTTTGACACTTTTGAAAATTCTTATCTTATTCTTATTAGTAAGTCATCATAATAAATAATGCAATAAGATAGTGTTTATTGGATATGGATGCTCTTTGTCAACTAAACTGGTCATTTCAAGTAATAAGGGTCAATATAGAAAGATAAATTTTGGTTACGTTTGACATGTAATATAATTATTAATGTAATTTAGGTAAATATTATTATTTCTCTTAGAAAAATAATTCCACTTGCAAGCTGAAGAAATATATCATTCTTCTCTTGACAATATTTATTAATATACTTCAATGCAAAAAAAAACTATAGTATTCATAAAAGCTATTCCATTTAAACATACATGGTAACCAGGCAAAGGCATTTTCAATGGAGTTACCACGTGCACCTATTTTATTTATGTTTTCACTGTACTTGACACCCACCCATAATAAGATTCCATGGGTCCCATGTATGTATTTATGAAATAGTCCTAACAATATGTCCCACTGTATCAGTAATATGCTTTTGCTAAAGTTTGCCAAGGAGATTTGCTGCAAATTTATAATAATGTTCTGGTCCGTTTAACAACTAAATATGGTATTGATTCCTTTAACAAGGCTTATTACTATTTAATAAAACCTCTAAACATTTTCTCAAAATCAAATGGACCATATACTCACAAGGCCTATAAGGTAAGGACTACCAGCATCACCTAAAGCATGGGACATTAAAATCTGTACTGCTTCGGCTGCTGAACGTCTTGTAGGTATGACACAATACTGAAACACAAAATTGACATGAAGAATAATGTAAATATATTCTATCTTTTATATATACAGTGACAATCTACAAACTTTCCATCCCTTGTACATTTTGAGACTGTTGTCTGTTATCTTTTCAATTTGGCTTGCAGACAATTCCTTTAACTACATCATTTAATATGATTTCTTCATCTCCACCCCATCCTGACCCCTGCCAAGTGGCATGGTCTGATAATTAAGATTTCAAATAAAAATTTAATCTTTCAGCGGCAATTACTCATAAAAGGAGTTATTTAGTGAAATTATTCATCCTCCTGTTGCTATTAGTTACAATATTTCTCCAAGCAAAGTAGTCACATTTAAGATTTTCAACATTCAAGATTTAACATGATGACTAAAAATTCCATCTCAGAATTGAATCTTAACCTAAATTATCTAGGATTCCCAAACCTAAGATTTTTACAACTTTGCAATGGTGACTTATTTGTAGATCTAATTGGGTCTTTGTTTTTTTATAATTTCCCTTTTATGCCAGGTGAGCTAAAAGGTGTAATACCACCAAATCATAGTACGTCACATCCGGTTGCATACGAAAATAGGTCGAAGAAAATATTCCCTTGAATTTGACAGTTGTAGGTAATTGATTCTACATTTCATTGCAGTAAAACATTTCTGTGTCATAAACATATGTCTTTGGTATTTCAAAGCACCATTATTTTTTTATTTGGGGTTTCTATAGAATATTTTGGAAACTTGAGGTTACATGGTTACTAAAGCTTGTACACAGGTTAAAAAAGGGGGAAATTTGATTGGTTAACTTCCAGTGATGGTTATTTTCTTATATGCAATGAAATGTAATGTGAATTTTTTTCTATAGTACTGGACAGGATAAAACTTTACTCATGCCAAGTATTTCTTTATTTAAAACAAAGATAAATTCTGCACAATTTTTTGAAAAGTGCAAATTTAACAAAGACTAATAGGGGAAAATCAATGGTGGTATTACACCTAATATGGGAAGCTGTACATGCACCTTTGACCCAAGGCTTCCAAAACGGTCATATATTCCGGACATTTGTATAATGTCCGATAAAAGTCCGGCTGGGAAAAGCACGAAACGGTCATCTACTTTTTAGATTTCAAGGCTTTCTTAAGAGACGGTCATTTTAACATAATTCACGATCTTTTTGACCCAACCTTTTGCCTTTAACAGCCACACATTTCCGGTCATAAAAGTGACATGATCATTAAGTACTATCAAAACAACCCCTTCTTTAATACCTTCTCATTTTAATCAAGGCTAATTAGTCGTCAAACAGCTGAAATTTACCTGTTCAGGTGACAGGTAAACTATTTTGTACCGGACATTGATCGGTCTATTCAAAGTTATTTTACTACATTTCACCGGTTTGCATCTAATTAATTTAGTCAAAAAGATTTAAATTATCAGAAATACATTTACAAATAAAATTTGATGAATAAATTAAAGAGGTGAAAATGAAAAATCGTCATAACCACGTTTTTTGAACCAGAGACATGTCTCTGTTTGAACTAGTACATGTGTGCGCATTTGCATGTGTGCAGGTGTGAAATTTAATTATGCATCCTAATTTCTTCAAAAATTTTTAAAATTGTCATTGATACCTTAATCTCACGTTTATTTCGAATATTTTCTTGAAGAAATAATGTAGAATTAACCCGAATAATTCAGTCCCTCCCCGTGATCGACTCTCCCACTCGCGAGGGCCTGAATTCTTTATACAATAAAAACGCGTCACGAATCCATGATTTTGATTGGTGCTCTCTGTGAGAGAGAGCCAATCAGCTAATAGCTCAATGTTATCGAGATAGGTAAATCCCGAGCTAATTCCGAATGATTATTTGACGATTTTTTATTGACAAGGCCTTCGGGCATTAATGTAGCCATCGTAGAGCAGTGGAATATAACGACTGAATTATTCGGGTTAACGTAGAATGAGCTACTTACACTCATTCATGCTTTGCAAACGTACACGGAATTTACGTATCCGTCTCTGGTCCATGTTTTACCATTGTCAAGATAACATTCGGTTTCAGATTTAAAAACAAAAGTAAAGTTTTTGACAACGTTATTTTGCACAAATTAAGAGTCTAAGGCAGATATAAGTACGCTGATGTTTCACACTTCGGATGATGCACTGCCAATTTAACAGTTTACGTCAGAACTTCGAATTTGAATCAAAGAAAGTTTAATATCGTTTTTTTAAAATATCAATCATTGGGATGGCCAACTCGGCAACTGATTACCATAATTGCCTTTTATTTATTTAGTCTTAAGGGATTAAAATCGGGATAATATATAAAATGTCCGGCTGGCTAAAAATAATTTTGGAAGCCCTGCTTTGACCTTGTAAGTACTCTCATGTGTTAAAATTTCTTGCTATTTAAGTGAAATATTACAAATAATGAAATATTCTGAGTGGATTGAGTCTCCAAAACACATTTTATGGGAAAATTTCCTTGAAATAGGACTTTACCATGAATATTAGTTGACAGAACAAGCCATACTTAGAGTTTTGGGGAGCTTTTTCTCCTTATTTCTTATATTCTGCTATACTAGAAAAATTTTCCAAAGAAATACTTTAATAAATATATAGTTTTAAGTAAATGAAATCATTTTTAAAGCAGTAACAACAAATTATTCACCAAAAGAGAAGCTTTTTATGTCCCTCTCTGGAATGTGGCATAAATTTAAGTTTTACGTAAGGACTTATTGAAATCTCCTTGGAGACAATACTTTTATACGGATAGTTCATTCAGCTTGAATACTTCAATTAATCATTTATTATAACATTTCTATCATAAATGAGTGAAAGTTACCCCAAAATTTTTATTTATTGGCCTAAAAAGTAGAAATTTGGATGAAATGAGAGGTATAAATGGACCAAAAGAGACCTTATAGGGAAGACAAAGAGGTCCATTAGTAGTATTTATCATCCTAAAGTCATCTTGTGTATCATATTCAACTGTTTGTAGGCAGATGAGATAAATATTTGATCATTTATTGGTCCACACTATATTCTATCATGATGCGGCTTGGTTTGGATTTTTCGAAGAAATTTTGCTTGAATCGCTGTAGATGTCGTCTTACATTATACTAGATTTTTCTCAAACTATTGAACTGATTATGACAAAACTTGACAGGAATGCTTGAAATAACCAGTATTACAAAGGAAAAAAGTCACATTCAGTTTATTTAACAAAAAAGCCTTCTTTAGGTGTAATACCACCAAATCATAGTACGTCACATCCGGTTGCATACGAAAAAAGGTCGAAAAAAAATATTCCCTTGAATTTGACAGTTGTAGGTAATTGATCCTACATTTCATTGCAATAATGTATTTCTGTGTCATAAACATATATCTTGGGTATTTCAAAGCACCATTATTTTTTTATTTGGGGTTTCTATAGAATATTTTGGAAACTAGAGGTTACATGGTTACTAAAGCTTGTACACAGGTTAAAAAAGGGGGGAAATTTGATTGGTTAACTTCCAGTGATGGTTATTTTCTTATATGCAATGAAATGTTATGTGAAATTTTTTCTATAGTACTGGACACGATAAAACTTTACTCATGCCAAGTATTTCTTTATTTAAAACAAAGATAAATTCTGCACAATTTTTTGAAAAGTGCAAATTTAACAAGGACTAATAGGGGAAAATAAATGGTGGTATTACACCTAAAAATGAAGATGGATGGAAGTATGTAGAGGCAAAAGTAAATCTATGTTCCAGGCACGTTCCTGTGACGGTCGTAAATTCTATGAACTGCTTTCCATTATAATACTAACCAATAACATATCTGCTACTATTGACCAGTTTAAACATAAACATACTTCTCCCAGGAATATAAGTATCTAAAATACAGAAAAAAAGAGCAAGTAAATGACAAAATTTCCCTCACAATCACCTATTTTTTATACAAAAAGGGTTGAACACAACAGAGAGCATACTATAGTTTATATTATGAGTGTAATATATTTATATCATAAGGGTGCACTTGATTGAATAATATGAAGTAAAATATGTCATCAGACAGACAGTATTTTTCCATACCAGCAACGGACAAAAACATAAATGAGGGGCGGAAGAAGGGGGTGTCATCCCGAACTCCCTAAAAAATAAAGTATTCTTTCCCAGATCTTAAGAATATATCATTAATTCCAGAGTTGATAGGTAGAAATCCCAAATTACCACGAAAATAAAAGCCCAATCCCCAATTCCTGCAAAAATAAAGGCTCAGTCTTGAAAAGGGTCCTTCCGCCCCTCATAAATGTTCCTACAATGTCCAATATTATTACTTTACAGTCAAAGACCTTTAAACAACTGCTATCTGCTCAAATGAAGAACAAAAATATAAAATAAAAGCACTGCCTTTGATATACTGACAATTTCCAATTATTTTTTTTAGATTTTTTTGGTCTCATGCATTTTAATAGCTTATTGCAATATACATGCTTAATGATTGTTTGTCTCTGCTGCTGTGGAGATGCAATTAAAAATGTTTCCCCTTTTTAGATGTAAGCTCCTTATTTTAACATGTAACAACGCTTTGATTTTAGTCTTTTTTTTTTTAAATAGAGTTAATGACAGATATTTGTTAGTCTGTTGTTAAGGACCATATATTGACCTTGAGGTGTCTTTTGTGTTATTTTCTAATTGACATATACCACACTCCTTCTATTATTCAAATTGAATTGTAAATAAAAGTTAATATCAAGTCAGGAATATAACATTCATTTTCCATTAATTTTATATTTTGGTTTTTCTAAATTTTGCAAATAAAAATGACCTTGGAAATAAGAACATTTATTATGCTCCAGTCTTTTTACTTACCCATGTAGCTGTTGTATTATATTTTGATACTACTAATGCAAAGAATAGGAATGGAGTACAAGATAACAACCCAAAGGCACATATCAATGGATCAGCTCTGGGATTCAGTCGTTTGTATCGCCGTGAAGATTCGGCGCCTAAAAACACACCGATGAAACCTGCAGCTATAGTTATCCCTCCAAAGGTCAAACTCACTCTGAAATATTAACATAAATCTCAAATTACAAAGCTTAAAAATTTACAAACATTCTAAAAATCCTGTCGTTGTACATTGTCAGACTCTTTTTATTGTTACTGTTTTATTGCCCCCTATTTAACCTTCATGTTTTCTTGTACTGTTTTTTGTCATTCTTTTTCTAACATGAGTTTTAAGCTACTTGTGTCAAAAAAAAAAAGGTACCCTTTACCAATGGTCCACATGAGGTCCTTTTTAATCTTGTTTTCCAAATGTTAGAGCATACTCAGTGTTGAAGACAATTAATCGTCGAATATTAATTTTTCGTTACTTATAGGCATGCTTAACTGTCTTGTTTGCTCAGTTGATTTTATCTGAATTATATGTTGACAGCATTTAAGATAAAGGTTTAACAATATGTATTAAGAAAACTACCCTATTATTCTTGACTTTGTCTAACTTCTTCAATAGCATTTTAATAACACCATAACAGTTTTTTATCAAATACCCAGGATATAATTAATGTCAAGTGCATTTCTTATTAGCTAACTGATTTTAAGGAGAAAGATTTAGTAAAGATAAAAAAATAGCTCAAACTTGCAAAAAAAACTCTTATGTAGACTTATATTGAAAGATCTCAAAAGAAAGGAATCAATAAACCATTTCACAGAATCTACAGACATTTTTAACTTAACATATTTATTAAGTGAGGAAAGGGAGAAAACTCATGATATCTTAAAGTGTGTTGACAATATTCATATTTGCAACAGAGCAAGGTATTGTATGAATCAAAATAAAAAGATAAATAGGAATAGTCTAAATTTATATGACTTATATAAAAATACTGTGGATTCATTTAACTTTGTGGACACAAATTTCGTGGATTGAGGAAAACTTGCATTTTCATGGATAATTGATTTCATGGTTTTTCAAAATTCTGCATACAAACCATTCAAATTTTTAGAAATTATTTGAACATTTAAATTGAAGGTTCAGCTGTACAATAAAAATCAATAAAAATTGGTATCCCACAGTACACAAAAATTGACTGACACTGATACTTACATGCTTTCTTTTTGATATCCGCCCTGAACACTGATAGAACGCTGCATGTACAGTGGGGCCCACAGAGCCAGAGCTCCTGTTACAAAAGCTACACAAGTAAATCCAAATGTGGATAACATAAAACTTTTACTGAAATGTAAAAATTATTAATGATAATATTGTATGAAAATTTTGAAATAAAATAAAATAAAAGAAGAAAGTGTCCATGGGACACAGATGCCCCCGCTTATAAATATACAGCAAATTCAGCAATTTTCCATTTTTAAAGGGACATAAATGGAGAATGGTGAAAGTAATGTCACCCAAATCTGAAATTGATCTATTTGTGGTGGTAATAAGCATTGCATATAATAAGTTTCATAACATTTGAATGAGAACAAAAACCAATTTCTGGACTTATGTATGTACGTACAGACGGACAAGGGTAAAATTGAATAGCAGCGGGGGCATAATTAAACAAGAGGCTCATGAGAGCCTGATATCGCTCACCTGTAATTTCAGTTTCAGGCATTTGACTTATTTGTAGATCTTACTTTGCTAAACAATTTTGTCATTTACACTTTCTCTCTTTCTATAATAATATTAAAGATAATACATAACCCAAAACTGTAAAATTTCCTAAAAATTAACTATTTCTGGACAGCAACCCAACAATAAGTTGTCCTATTGGTCTGAAGTTTACTTGACAGGTAGATCTAAACTTGTTTAACACTTTCACCTATGTCAGTTTTGCTCTTACTGCTTTAGTTTTTGAGATGAAAGCCAAAAACTTCTTTTGACCCCTATGTTCTATTTTTAGAAACTGCTGCCATGTTTTTGAATGGATCAAATCCCTGGATACAATCTATAAACTAGATATCTTAAGGAACATTCAATTAAAGTTTTTAAGTATTTGGCCAA
This sequence comes from Mytilus californianus, assembly GCF_021869535.1. Lineage (NCBI taxonomy): Eukaryota > Metazoa > Mollusca > Bivalvia > Mytilida > Mytilidae > Mytilus > Mytilus californianus. The sequence goes on from NW_026262703.1 coordinate 878,654, forward strand.
GTAGTTTCAGAGAAGAAGATTTTTGAAAAAGTAATTAGACTTTCACAAAAAATGTCAAAAAAAAACTGTTTTAAGGGCAATAACTCCTTAAGGGGTCAATTGACTATTTTGATCATGTTGATTATTTGTAGATCTTACTTAGCTGAACATTTATTGCCATTTACACTTTCTCTCTATCTTTTATAATATTAAAAGAAAATAACCAAAAACAGTAAAATTTAATAAAAATAAACTATTTCCAACAGTAACCCAACAATGGGTTGTCGAACTTGTCTGAAAATTTCATAACAGATAGATAATGACCCATTTATCACTTTAACTCCCTTTCACTTTTGCCCTTACTGCTGTAGTTTTTGAGATATAAGCCCAAAACTGCTTTTGTCCCCTATGTTCTATTTTTAGCCATGGCGGCCATGTTTGTAGATGGATCAAAACTTTGTATACAATTTATAAACTAGACACCCTAAGGAACATTCAGTTAAAGTTTGGAAGTATTTGGCCCAGTAGTTTCAGAGAAAAAGATTTTTGAAAAAGTAATAGACATGCTCGAAAAATTGTAAAAAATAAACATTTCAAGGGCAATAACTCCTTAAGGAGTCAATTGACTATTTTGATCATTTGGCTTATTTGTAGATCCTACTTAGCTGAACATTTTTGCCATTTACACTTTCTCTCTATCTATTATAATATTAAAGATAATAACCAAAAACAGTAAAATTTCATAAAAATAAACTATTTCGGACAGTAACCCTACAATGGTTGTCCAATTGGTCTGAAAATTTCATAGCAGATAGATCTTGATTTATTCAACACTTTAACTCCGTGTCACTTTTGCTCTAACTGCTATAGTTTTTGAGATAAAAGCCAAAAACTGCATTTGACCCCTATGTTCCATTTTTAGCCATGGCGGCCATGTTTGTTAATGGATCAAAACTTCGGATACAGTTTATAAACCAGTTACCCTAAGGAACATTCAGTTAAAGTTTAGAAGTATTAGGCCCAGTAGTTGCAGAGGAGAAGATTTTTAAATGTTAGCAAACATGATGAACAAATTGTGTAAAATTGTCTTTAAAGGGCAATAATTCCTTAAGGGGTCAATTGACAATTTTGGTCATATTAACTTTTTTGTAGATCTTACTTTGCTGAACATTTTTGCTGTTTACAGTTTATCTGTATCTTCAATAATATTCAAGATAATAACCATAAACTGCAAAATTTCCTTAAAATTACCAATTTAGTGGCAGCAAGCCAACAATGGGTTGTTCGGTTCGTCTGAAAATTTCAGGGCTGATAGATCTTGACCTATTGAACATTTTTACCCTGTCAGATTTGCTCTAAATGGTTTAGTTTTTGAGATGAAAGCCAAAAACTGCATTTGATCCCTATGTTCTATCTTTAGCCATGGCGGCCATGTTTGTTGATGGATCAAAACTTCGGATACAATTTATAAACTAGATACCCTAAGGAACATTCAGTTAAAGTTTGAAGGTATTTTGCCATGTAGTTTCAGAGGAGAAGATTCTTGAAAAAATTTACGACGACGACAGACGACGACGGGCACCAAGTGATGGCATAAGTTCATATGGCCCTCAAAGGGCCAGGTGAGCTAAATATAGGTCTTTTTAAATGTTTAAGAATCAATTGATTCATCAATGTGAGTTTATATATACATGTACTTCAAAAATTTATTTTTTATCTATTATATAGTTCTTTCTTTTGTTTTTACTATTGTATATCTTTTTAAGGAACAAAGTGCCTCAATATGTCAATACTTTGTAATGGCTGAGTACATGAAGGGAAATTAAAAGACAGAATATTCACTATTAATTATTTTGAATTTAAAGAGATGTTTCACACAGTTGTAAAGGCAAGATGCTTAACTGAAATTCACCAATAAACTCTTTAAAACTGTTTACTTACTTTTTAAATAAATACATGAGATCACTTAAGAATGTAGTATTATGTAGATTTCTCCCTCCCTCAGAATGTCCTCTCTGAGGCTCTTTTAAGACAAACACAATTAATATCACACATACCATACCTAATGTAGGTGTAAACTGAAAACAGAAATATAAAACATATTGGTAAATGCAAAAATTTTAAATCATATTTCGACAACAGGGATTAAACAAGAGTGCACATGCTATAATGCCTTGCCTGCTTTACTCACCATTGATTTTATGTTGAAAGTCTTAAATATGAAGGTTTTACTACAAGTATCACATAAACTTAATATTTTTAAAGATCTCTGACAATGAGGTCAAGGTCAGATAAATCCTGTCAGACAGACACATATACCTTACAATTTTTCCATAAACCAAATATAGTTGACGTATTGCTTATGGTAACTAAAAGTGAAAACAGATCAAAACACAATAAAATGCCCCGCTTGGCGCAGCTTGATACGATCGCAGAGCTGAACCCTGAACAGTTGGGGCAAGTATGGACACAACATTCAAGCTTGATACAGCTCTGAATTTGGATTGTGATTAAATATTTGACACAGCATAGGTTTCTGACACAATATCCAAAATCTAAATACATGGTTTCTTCTTACTTCTTATACGTTCAGGTATTTCACATCCATTTTTTTATGGAAATATTCTTTATAAAGCACAAAAATGTCAGTATTCACCTTTGAAGCTAACAAAACCTATAAATAGACTTATTAAGAAAGGATATAGTTACGATACTGTTGTCAGGTCATTAAAGATTGCATATTTTGGCGTTAATATTGATTCACTTATAGGGTCTTTGCATCGGCACTAAACACATTTATTTAAAAACCAGTTGTTGGCATGACACGGGTTATGTTCTTCTCATATATGTTATGATGGTATGATACTAAACCCCTAACGGGAAGGATTGTGCCTGATATTCATATGATGAAGACATAATCTTTCAATCAGTTTAATTGAAGTCTGGAGCTGGCATGTCAGTTAACTGCTAGTAGTCTGTTGTTATTTATGTATTATTGTCATTTTGTTTATTTTCTTTGGTTACATCTTCTGACATCAGACTCGGACTTCTCTTGAACTGAATTTTAATGTGCGTATTGTTATGCGTTTACTTTTCTACATTGGCTAGAGGTATAGGGGGAGGGTTGAGATCTCATAAACATGTTTAACCCCGCCGCATTTTTGCGCCTGTCCCAAGTCAGGAGCCTCTAGCCTTTGTTAGTCTTGTATTATTTTTAATTTTAGTTTCTTGTGTACAATTTGGAGTTTAGTATGGCGTTCATTATCACTGAACTAGTATATATATTTGTTTAGGGGCCAGCTGAATGATGCCTCCGGGTGCGGGAATTTCTCGCTGCATTGAAGACCTGTTGGTGACCTTCTGCTGTTGTCTGTTCTATGGTCGGGTTGTTGTCTCTTTGACACATTCCCCATTTCCATTCTCAATTTTATTAGATTCAACATATCAAAGAATCCAAAGAATTCAATTTTTGATGAAATCAAACAAAGTTTAATTTTGGACCCTTTTGACCTCAATGTGGACCAATTTGATAACAGGGCCCAAAAATCAAAATACATGGTTAGATTTAGCATATCAAAGAACCCCATATATTCAATTTTTGTTGAAATCAAACAAAGTTTAATTTTGGACCCCAACTTGGACCAACTTGAAAACTGGGCCCATAATCAATAAAATGCTTCGCTGGGGCGCAGCTTGATACGACCGCAGAGGTCGAACCCTGAACAGTTGGGGCAAGTATGGACACAACATTCAAGCTTGATACAGCTCTGAATTTGGATTGTTATTAAATATTTGACACAGCATAGGTTTCTGACACAGAAAGAATGTGGTCTAAGAACTTGAATTTTTTTAATTTACCTATTATGGTCCAATGTCCAAAATCAAAATACATGGTTAGATTCAGCATATCAAAGAACCCCATATATTCAATTTTTGTTAAAATCAAACAAAGTTTAATATTGGACCCCAACTTGGACAAACTTGAAAACTGGGCCCATAATCAAAAATCTAAACACATGTTTAGATTCAGCATATCAAAGAACCCCAAGAATTCAATTTTTGCTAAAATCAAACTAAGTTTAATTTTGGACCCTTTGGACCTTAATGTAGACCAATTTAAAAAACGGGACTTAAAATTAAAAATTTAAATACACGGTTAGATTTGGAATATCAAAAAACCCCAATAATTCAATTTTTGATGAAATCAAACAAAGTTTAATTTTGGACCCTTTTGACGTCAATATGAACCAATTTGATAGCGGGGCCCACAAATAAAAAATCTAAGTTCATGGTTAGATTCAGCATATCAAAGAACCCCATATATTCAATTTTTGTTGAAATCAAAAAAAATATAATTTTGGACCCCAACTTGGACCAACTTGAAAACTGGGCCCATAATCAAAAATCTAAACACATGTTTAGATTCAGCATATCAAAGAACCCCAAGAATTCAATTTTTGTTAAAATCAAACTAAGTTTAATTTTGGACCCTTTGGACCTCAATGAAGACCAATTTAAAAAACGGGACCCAAATTAAAAATCTAAAAACACGGTTAGATTTGGCATATCAAAGAACCCCAATAATTCAATTTTCGATGAAATCAAACAAAGTTTAATTTTGGACCCTTTTGACCTCAATATGAACCAATTTGATAGCGGGGCCTACAAATAAAAAATCTAAATATATGGTTAGATTCAGCATATCAAAGAACCTCATATATTCAATTTTTGTTGAAATCAAACAAAGTTTAATTTTGGACCCCAATTTGGACCAACTTGAAAACTGGGCCCATAATCAAAAATCTAAATACATGTTTAGATTCAGCATATCAAAGAACCCCATATATTCAATTTTTGTTGAAATCAAACAAAGTTTAAATACTGGAACCTATCTTTGACCAACTTGAAAACTGGGCCCATAATCAAAAATCTAAACACATGTTTAGATTCAGCAAATCAAAGAACCCCAAGAATTCAATTTTTGTTAAAATCAAACTAAGTTTAATTTGGACCCTTTGGACCTCAATGTAGACCAATTTAAAAAACAGGACCTAAAATTAAAAACCTAAATACACGGTTAGATTTGGAATATCAAAGAACCCCAATAATTCAATTTTAGATGAAATCAAACAAAGTTTAATTTTGGACCCTTTTGACCTCAATATGAACCAATTAGATAACGGGGTCCACAAATAAAAAATCTAAATACATGGTTAGATTCAGCATATCAAAGAACCCCATATATTCAGTTTTTGTTGAAATCAAACAAAGTTTAATTTTGGACCCCAATTTGGACCAACTTGAAAACTGGGCCAAAAATCAAAAATCTAAATACATGTTTAGATTCAGCATATCAAAGAACCTCATATATTCAATTTTTGCTAAAATCAAACAAAGTTTAATTTTGGACCCTTTGGACATTAATGTAGACCAATTTGAAAACTGGACCCAAAATTAAAAATCTAAATACACTGTTAGATTCGGCATAACAAATAAATAAATGTGATCAAAGATTTTACAAATCTAATGCGCCATACTGTGCAATTAAAGATTACTTCTTGAAATTTTTCAATATTTGAAATTTGAAAAAAAAATAATATTTGAAGAATAATTCTTTTTAATTTCTGAAATCTGAAATGAGAAAAAATTGGCCCCCCACAATTTCTTTTTATCCCCCCCCCCCCTTTTTCCCCCAAAAAAATTCTTTCCCTCAAGATATGGTCATAATCTCAATTCAAATTTCCAATGGAGTTGGCAACCATAATTACCCATTTAAATTTACCATAGTGCTAACTTAATCTATTTTATAATAGAATTAATAAAAATATAGTGTCAAATCTTTCATATGGATTTTTTTGTAAAAAAAAAAGATGAAAACATTTGCAGATAATTTTACTGGTCTTCCTTTATAAATATGCATTTCTTTAAACATAATTTAAAAGCAGTGTAAGGGAAGTAACCAAAACGTTGTATTTGGATTACCTCCCTTACACTGTTTTAGATTATCTTTATTGTTCATTAACCATTACTTTATACATAATTTAAAAGCAGTGTAAGGGAGATAATTTCAATGATGTATTTGATTTATCTCCCTTACACTGCTTTAAATTATGTTTTGTACTAAAGTATTTGTCCATTAACCAGGACAACCTTGTTTTTCCCCCTTTTTTGCCCCTAATTCCTAAACGGTTTGAGCCATAACCCCCCAAAGCAAATCCTAACCATCCCTTTGTGGTATGGAAACTTGTAGTATAATTTCAGAGAGATCCATACACCGTTCCACAGTTATTGTCTGGAAACTAGAAAATGCTCATTTTTGGCCCCTTTTTGGCCCCTAATTCCTTAACTGTTGGTACCATAACCCCCAAAATCAATCCCAACCTTCCTTTTGTGGTATTTAACCTTATGGTCAAATTTCAAAAAGATCCATTCACTTAAACTAAAGTTAGAGTGCGAAAACCAATATGTATTCGGACGACGACGCCGGACGACGACGACAACGACGACGACGACGCCACTGTCATACCAATATACGACCACAAAATTTTTTTGCGGTCGTATAAAAATCTAAACACATGCTTAGATTCAGCATATCAAAGAACCCCAAGAATTCCATTTTTGTTAAAATCAAACTGAGTTTAATTTTGGACCCTTTGGACCTTAATGTAGACCAATTTAAAAAACAGGACCCAAAATTAAAAATCTAAATACACGGTTAGATTTGGCATATCAAAGAACCCCAATAATTCAATTTTTGATGAAATCAAACAAAGTTTAATTTTGGACCCTTTTGACCTCAATATGAACCAATTTGATAGCGGGGCCCACAAATAAAAAATCTAAATACATGGTTAGATTCAGCATATTAAAGAACCCCATATATTCAATTTTTGTTGAAATCAAACAAAAAAAAAAGTTAAATTTTGGACCCCAATTTGGACCAACTTGAAAACTGGGCCCAAAATCAAAAATCTAAATACATGTTTAGATTCAGCATATCAAAGAACCCCATATATTCATTTTTTGTTAAAATCAAACTAAGTTTAATTTTGGGACCCTTTGGACCTTAATGTAGACCAATTTGAATACTGGACCAAAATTAAAAATATAAATACACAGTTGGTTTCGGCATAACAAAGAAATAAATGTGGTCAAAGATTTTACAAATGAAATGCGCCATACTGTGCAATTAAAGATTACTTCTTGAAATTTTTCAATATTTGAAATTTGAAAAAAAAATAATATTTGAAGAATAATTCTTTTTAATTTCTGAAATCTGAAATGAGAAAAGATTGACACACCACAATTTCTTTTTACCCCCACATCCCCTTTTTCCCCCAAAAAATTCTTTCCCTCAAGATATGGTCATAATCTCAAGTAAAATTTCCAATGGAGTTGGCAACCATAATTACCCATTTAAATTTACCATAGTGCTAACTTAATCTATTTTATAATAGAATTTAAAATATGGTGTCAAATCTTTCATATGGATTTTTTTGTAAAAAAAAAAGATGCAGCATTTGCAGATATTTTTACTGGTCTTCCTTTATAAATATGCATTTCTTTAAACATAATTTAAAAGCAGTGTAAGGGAAGTAATCAAAACGTTGTATTTGGATTACCTCCCTTACACTGCTTTAAAATTGTCTTAATTGTTTATTAACCATTACTTTATACATAATTTAAAAGCAGTGTAAGGGAGGTAATTCAAATGATGTATTTGATTTATCTCCCTTTAACTGCTTAAATTATGTTTTGTACTAGAGTATTTGTCCATTAACCAGGACAACCTTGTTTTTCCCCCTTTTTTTCCCCTAATTCCTAAACGGTTTGAGCCATAACCTCCCAAAGCAAATCCTAACCATCCCTTTGTGGTATGGAAACTTGCGGTATAATTTCAGAGAGATCCATACACCGTTCCACAAGTTATTGTCTGGAAACTAGAAAATGCTTATTTTTGGCCCCAATTTGGCCCCTAATTCCTTAACTGTAGGTACCATAACCCCCAAAATCAATCCCAACCTTCCTTTTGTGGTATTTAACCTTATGGTAAAATTTCATAGAGATCCATTCACTTAAACTAACGTTATAGTGCGAAAACCAATGTGTCTTCAGACGACGACGACAACGACACCGACAACAGAATAATTTTTTGCGATCATATAAAAACTGAAGATTGACCACTGAACAATGAAAATGAGGTCAAGGTCAGATGATACATGCCAGACAGACATGTTAACCTATTAATCATTCCATACACCGAACAAAGTTGACCTACTGCTTATAGTATCTGAGAAACAATCCTAATCATGTAACTTTAACCTTGATCACTGATCCATAAAATGAGGTTGAGGTCTGACGGACATGTTGGAGTTGCAAGGAACATATAAATACCAAATATAGTTATCCTATTACTCAAAATAAGTGAGAAATTTACATGACAAAAAACTACAATTTTTTTTCAAGCAGTCGCTGAACCATGAAAATGAGGTCAAGGACAATAGACAGACGGAAACTTTATCATGTTAGGTATCTGCATACAAGGTATGAAGCATCCAGGTCTTCTACCTTCGGATGACACAGCCAGATAGTAATACTTATACATGTCTCCCATACTGCGTCTTTCATTGCAGGCAAGACAATAAAAACTATCAGAATTTCAAAAAAATATGTAATCAAATTTACAGAATGAAAATGTTATCATTTCCAAGAATTGGACAAGGAGTTCTACAGAAGTATTGAATATCACTAATGGAAAACTTGCATGTCTCAACCATGTCAACTGGTGTTTCATGTTACACAGCAAACATATAAAATAACCTGAAAATTTCAGATCTGACAACAGTTTCAGAACCTGTATCAAAACGTTAACATAACATAAAAGTGCAACCATGAGGTAGGGAAGTATTATTTCTAATTTTACAAATTGTATAATAATTAATACTAATATAGGTAGCAGTCAATAATGTATATTTTCTTCTTTCTTAATGTTTGCTCTTTTAGGAAGTTCATTACTTAAAATAATTTTCTATTAAATAGAAATTTACTGTGACTTGATTGTAAGTGTTGCTCTCCACCTATTGCAGTTCATTAAAAATTCTGACCAAGTTGCATTTTGTTTTATCAAATCAAACTGTTCTGCTTGTCATAAATTTTAACCAATTGCTGAAAATAAACTGTTATCACAGAGATATGTCTCGCCTTTTTGTAATTTTGATAATGCAAATGTTGAAATTAAAATAGCAATACTTTAACATGTAAGTTATGCAAATATTCAAAGTCAATGAACCATGACTGAAGGTACATGGCTAAACAATCTCCATGGAATGAGATGTGCCAATGCTTATACAACTGCATACCATTGACTTATTATAAGTCGTTCCCTTTAAACAAACCTAAACACAAACTTTAATTTGTAAACTTTGTAAAAGTTTCAAAGTCAATGAACCATGATCAGGGGTAGGGCTATATAATCTCCATGGAAACGATACTTGCAAATGCCAATAAATTTGCATACCAAATATCATTGACTTAACATTAGCAGTTCATCTTAAACTGATCTAATCACAAACTAATACATGTAAACTAAGCAAAAGTTTCAAAGTAAATAGACCATGACTGAGGGGGCGGGGCCAAATATTCTCCATGGAAATGAGATGTGCTAATGCTTATACAACTGAACACCAATTAACATTGGCCTACCACTAATGGTTCCCCTTGAACTGACCTAATCACAAACTAATACATGTTAACTTAGCAAAATTTTCAAAGTCTATAGACCATGACTAAGGGGGTGGAGCCAAATAATCTCCATGGAAATGAGATATGCCAATGCTTATACAACTGCATACCAAATATCATTGACCTACCACTAGTGGTTCCCCATAAATTGACCTAATCACAAACTAATACATGTAAACTATGAAAAGTTTCAAAGTCAATAGACCTTGACTGAGGGAGCAGGGCCAAATAATCTCCATGGTAATGAGATGTGCTAATGCTAATACAACTGCATACCAAATATCATTGACCTACCACTAGTGGTTCACCATGAACTAGACCTAATCACAAACTAATACATTGTTGACGCAGTCGCCGCCGCCAGCAGACGCCAAAAACAGCATACCTATGTCTCGCTTTTTGACTCCGTCAAGGCGAGACAAAAAACCACTCTGCACTATAATGACTTGTCTGTCATGATCGTTTCATTTCAGCAGTTGGTTAAAAAAATTCGTAAGGGTTCCGCGGAACCCAGTGTCTCGCCTACTTTTGCTGTTATCTATGTTTCCAGTGTGATAGGGGAATGCACATAATAGATTTACAGTTAATGAAATAAAACTTTTGAAATGTATGAAAAAAGTTATGCTTGTAAAAATGAATACAGTATGGAATCAAATCTATAGATTTATAAAAGAGTTGAAACATAAATTGATTGAATGAACAAATGATAAAGAAGATAATTTTTACATTGTTTGATGATTTATCCCTTAATTCAGACGAAGACGGAATGTAGGATCGCTATGTCAACAAAAATGGGGAAAAAATTATTAAAACTTTTCCTCTAGATACTATCTTTTGATTGTAAGAAGCTTCTGTCCAAGTTTGGTAAAAATCCAGGATGGTTTATGAATCTAATAAATGTTTTAAAAACTTTAACTGCAGACTGTATGTAATGTTAACTGGAAGAAAAACTAAGTCCATTTATAAGTAATATACGGAAAAACAGGAAATAAATTTTTACAAAATTTCCTTCTAGATACTAGCTTTTGATCATAAACAAGCTTCTGTCCAAGTTTGGTAAAGTTCCTGGATAGTTTAAGAAAGTTATTAAAATTTTAAAAAACTTTAACCACAGAGTGAATGTAATGTTAACTGGAAGAAAAACTAAGTCCATTTATAAGTAAAATATGGAAAAACTGGAATTTTTTTTTACAAAATTTACTTCTGGATACTATCTTATGATCATAAACAAGCCTCTGTCCAAGTTTGGTAGAAATCCAGGATATTTTAAGAAAGTTATTAAAATTTCAAAAACTTTAACCACAGAGTGAATATTTGTGGACGCCGCTGCGGACGACGACGTTGACGCCAAGGGAATGTAGGATCGCTATGTCTCGCTTTTTCAACAAAAGTCGAAGGCTCGACAAAAAATCATATTACAAAATGTTATACACAGCTGACTGAACATCTTGAGAGTTCTGAGGGAAGATGTGACTGTGGATCCAAAGATTTGAGTAAGTTATTAAATATCTACACTTGCCTATAGAGATACAGTGTAATTTTAAAGGTATGTGTTCTACCATTTATTTTCTCTTAAACTAGAATTTGGACACTGTCTACCAGCTACATTTTGTACTTCTTTCCTAAGTACAAGTAAAAGAGGATGTGGGGTGTACACCAAGAAAACAGCAACCAAATAATATAAACTGTTGACACAGTGATATGTCTTGCCTGTGTGTAATTGTGATAGTAAAATGGAAATGTTGATATCAAAATGACAATACTTTAACATGTGAACTATGCAAAACAGCTAAAGTCAAGGAACCATGACTGAAGGTCCAGGGCCAAAAATTCTCCATGGTAACGAGATATGCCAAAGCTAAATACTGAACTCTAAGGCAAAATAAAAAAGGGGAAGTCCATAAAAACTGACAGACTAAATCGCTATCAATCAACTAAACAAGTGAAAAACTGCCATGTTCCTGACTTTGTACAACTACAAATACTAAAAACTTGTACACAACATGTATATATATATATATCATCTTCTCCGCAAGTTTATTGTTTTCTGTTTAGTATTAAATTTAAAATTAAGATCCATTTATTACATCGGTGATCCGTTTATTTGGCAATCGCCAATGGCAGTCAGCAGGGTTTAAGAACATTTGTTGTTCGACCTGTTAGTCAAATGCATTTTGTTAAAATATACTTTTTCACCTTTTTGGTCTTTTGGAAAATGTTGTTTGTGCTGTATTTAGACCCCTCTAACAAGAAATTTGTTTTGCATGCACACGTATAAAAATTGCGGTTTTTATCCAACGCAATCATAGGTTTGAACGTTGTTTTCAATTTAGACTTGTTTATATATATATATATATATATATATAAATATGACTTTTACTAAATCATCTTAAGTCTAAATGTTCAAAATCGTCCTGAGTCAAAATGTTCTCAATCATCTGGAGTCAAAATAAAGATCTTTAAATACCATCAACACAAAAATCTCCAAATAACTAAAGGACTGACATTCCTGATTTAAGACCAGCACAAGAATATATGGTGAGATTAAATCCGTTTTTTTTTTAAATTGCAAATCTTCCCATTTCAATCTCAATCTGTTTTGAATATTGTTTAAAGATTTAATAGCTTAAAAGAGAAAATATACCTTAGGGCTTATGCAGGTATGTATTTCTCTTACTTGAAATGTGAATGATATGATAATATTAAGGCAAAAGGCTTTTAGAAAATGTAAATATTAATTCCATTGTATCAATTTGACTCTGACAACGGTGAATCATAAGGTTATTATGGAGATTTCCAAGAAGTTTACAAAAATGGACCTTTTCAACAGCATATTAGCAAAATTAAAATAGACCATATTCATCAAACAAAATATCTTATGCCAGTCAATGAGATAATAAAATACACTAAATAAATTTTATATTTAATTTTGGTCGGGGGGAACAATATAATCAAAATAAATGTTCTATATCATTTTTCTTTTTGAAACATGGTTTTCAGGATTTTGTTTTATGTTATTTCATTGTGTGTTTTTGTGAAACTGTCTTTGTGTAATTTCTCCATTTTTAAAATTTACTATCACCTTATGGCTTATTCTTCTAAAAAGAAGCAATATTTTTTTAGCATTTAGATTACAGTAAACTTTACATTCTGTAAATTTGAAATGAAGAAATACATATGATTATGGCTTTTAATAAGATAAACTCTTGAACTGATATTCTGAAAAAGAGAATCTTAAAAACTGTCTTAATCCAAAGACCAAATCTCAAACAAAGTGAGTAAAGCAAACAAACAAACAACTAAAGCTTTTCACCCTGTACTGAGAACATCTTAAGGAAGCCCATAAGTCAAATGCAAAAGATTATATACAAGGCTAACTTTTGGTTTGAATAATGCTTTTTAAGGGGGTACCCAACACTTTGACTAAAATAGATTTGGCACATTTAATATATGAAATTTTGACAAAATATTTACTTTGACCTGTTGACAAAAATATAAAAATTCAAGAAATTTGAACCACACAATTTACTGGAATAATTTCTTGGATATATAGCAGTTTGACAAACACTAATTTTGGTCATTTAGAAGCTCAATGTTTCTTTACTTAGCTGATTTTTAAAGAGTTAACTCCCTTTGGTGTTTGTTACCCCTTAAGGGTTAAATATTTGACTGACATTTTGATTATGGTGCCTGATACGCGTACCTTAAACAATGACAAACCTGAACATCTGATTCCTTGTTTTGAACAGTAACGATTACAAATGGTGAGAAAAACCTGTAGATGAGCTCCACCATCACATATATTCAAGGTCAAAGGTTATTAGTAAATTAGGAAAATTCTTAAGAAAATGTTCAGATTTACCATCACTTACCGGCATAGAATAAATTTTACAGGACTGGTCTGACTATAATTTTTTATGACAAATTTATTCAGCGATGATAATTTCCATGGCTATTCTTACAATGTGACTATTTCATTTTTTAGACAGAGATAAAATGGTTGCATTTCTGGTTAGATGTTCTAAAGCAATACAGAATTTCAATGGAGATGTGGTCTACGATACAGTCATCACTAATACTGGCAGTGGTTATGATGCTAGTAATGGACACTTTGTTGCCTCCTATGAAGGTCTCTATTTCTTTTCATGGACAACACTTACCCTAGCAAGCAAACACTTCATTACTAATATTATGCACAATGGAAAAACTATTGCAGGCAATCATGCCGGAGCCAGAGGAGTAACTACAGAGCAGATGACAGCAACACAGAGTATAGTTCTACAACTGGCAGCAAAGGATGAAGTTAACATAAAAACTTATGGAACAGAGAAATATATGTATGGTGATTTTTGGTCTACATTCACTGGTTTCAAAATCTAACAGTTTTAAAATTGTTGAATAAACATATGTGCAATTCATTTTGTATTTAAGTTGTGATTTTGTGATACAAATTACCAACAGACATCTAGGTCATCATACAGTCTTCAAGAAAAGACAGGTGTCTATAAAATATGTCAATATATCAAATTTATTTTACTGGACACTGTGAAAAAGTATGGATAAGGTACCTGGAGTTCTACATAAAGAGACATGGCTTAAACGTACATGTCACAGTATCAATTGATTAAACAGCAACATCATAAAAACCAATTAAGAAACTTTAAGTGCTGCAATTCATCTTATATTCTTCAAAGACTATCACAGTTGTACAATGAGGCCTCAGTAACATCATATTGAATACATTGTGTCCAATGATCTTCAGAAGGTTGTTTTACATGAAATATGTGTACCTTCAACACACAGGTTCAAATATTGTTATGTACCTTAAATCGTAATGAAATTGAAAACATTTATCCACTTTAATAGCACATAACTTTTTGTCATCATTTGAATCTGTTAACACAATTCTTTCATTCTCAACGGGTGTATTTTGCTGTTTTGGTGGAACAAAAGATATCAACACAAAGGATGATATTACCATACAATATATTCTTTCATATGATTTCCATTAACAGAAAAACTCTTTTACTATACCCTGAATTTTTGCATCATTTACACATTTTTTGGGCAAACTGGGTCCCTGCATCCTTAAACTGACCAGCCCATTTTGCATGCTTTGAAATTGATCAAGCATCTCTGTTTTTTGTATTTTATTGAAACCAACCTACAGAAATATGTCAATTGTATCATTTATCCCATTTATCGAATTGTGATATGAAAATCAGCACAATTCAGATATTTTTCCTTTACTCAACATACTGCCATAAATTTAATGCCCAAAAAACGTACCAAGGACACTTTATAACATCGTCTAAAACCAAATATTTTGATGGAGGAAAACAACGATTTGAATCACGATTATTGCAAGTTCTAGTTCTAGATTCTGGTGTAGAAATTCCACAAAGGAACTTACTTTTCGTTATTGTAGTAAACAGACAATTTATAAGATGTTAAGACCACTTGTTTTCTCCAGTTTCTTTCTTATTAACTTCTAAATACCTTTTGAAAAGTAAAATTATCTGTAGACCATATTGTCGTGAACAGATAACAGAGATTGAAGAAGGCCAGTCTTATAAATGGTTAATTTACTACAACAAAGTTCAAGATTTAACAGTTTGGTTTTTTTTGAAATATGAACACAATTTTTAAATTTGAGATCTACAGTATATGATGTGACACAAGGTGGTGTTTCTATGGTAGTTATCCTTTATACACACAAATGCTGATGATACATGTAACACAATACAATTTCAAGATTTTGCAGTTTGTGCTTATTTCGAAATATACATGTAAATGTGTTACAGCATAAACGGACACAAGGCAGTCTTGTTTTACTATTTATCTGAACTACTACAATAGGATATTGTTATCTTTTACCTATAACCCATTGTAAATATGTTAATGACAACATATAAATAGGAGCCTCTGGCCTTTGTTAGTCTTGTATCATTTTTAATTTTAGTTTCTTGTGTATAATTTGGAGTTTAGTATGACGTCCATTATCACTGAACTAGTATACAGAGTTTCTCGCTGCATTGAAGACCCATTGGTGGCCTTCGGCTGTTGTCTGCTCTATGGTCGGGTTGTTGTCTCTTTGACACATTCCCCATTTCCATTCTCAATTTTATTACAATCACTACCAAAGAAATCATAACCAAAGTGATTGAAATCACTGTCAGAAAGATAGGAAAAATTGTGTGCATAAATTCAAACCATATTTTAGTCTTCCATTGAGAGGGGCCTCGGTGGCCAAGTGGTCTAAGTATCAAAAGAAAAAAAAGGTTCATCTACTGTATCATTAGCCTGTCATTACTAGGGTTGGGAGTTCAAACCCAGCATGTGACAGGTGCATTTGACTTAATTGACTAGGATTGTCAGTTTTCCTGCTGAAGGTCGTGATTCTCTCAGGCTTCCTCCAACAATAAAAGCTGACTGCCACGATATAGCCAACAGTGCTGAAAGTGGCGTTATAAACCAACAATCAATCTTTCATTGGTGATTGGTGGAGAAACATATACTTGTAATTCTTTAGAAAGATAAAATATCTATCTCAAAATATAGCACAATTATAACAGGATTTAAAAAAGGCCTTACCCTTAATGCCCACTGCCAGTGACCAAATGCCTCTGCAATGTTAGATCCTACAATGTAACCCATACCACTGAAAAAGAAAATATAAACAATGACATAGCATGTACATGATAAATGAAAACTTAGTAAGGGCACAACACTTCAAAGGATTGCAGGTATGAATTATTTATAGATCAACATGCTTCCTGTTCTCTTTCCCTTCATTAGGATAAATATAATGAGAATTTTCTTCTTGAAATACTAAATTCAGGTACCTCAAGTGTGAAGTCAAAATTCATACTGGTTTACTTAAAGTGAGATTTCTGTAAAAAGAAAGATAACCCAAAGGCTGTATGTGTTGGTATCATCTTGTGTATTTATAGCAAGTAGAATTCTCTATTACATATTTATCCACTTTGTCGTCTTCCTCTTACACTTTTTGAGTAGTTTTGTTGTTCTGAATAGTTTGTGTGTACATTTATTACTGCGATCTTTGAACAACAGACACAAATGCGAGATTTAAGTGTTGTAATCTTAGGAAATGGTACATACAAATAATGCTATAAAAATTTTAAAAACAAGGTTTTATTTTTGGAAACTTATCCCTCCAAATTTCCAATTTTTGGAATTGACAATATTAATATTTGAGACAAAAAAGACAGTCACCACACAAAAGCAGTAGGGTGTGAAATGTTGAGTACAACAGATCTGAAAAGAATCATACCTTATAAATTACTGACCAAATATGAAGTTATTCAGTTCTGCAGTACTTGAGAGATGTGCGACAAAAAATCTTGAGTTCTTTTCCCATTTTGAAATATTCAAAGCATCAGCAAACAGGAAGTAGGTGTTGGTTATATATGATTATGAAAAGGACTCATTACAACTCATCACTGTCCAGCTGTTGTCCAAATGTGAAGTAATTCTGTTCATTAATGTACTTGAGAAATGTGGGATGAACTTATTTATTTGTTGAAGGGATGGACAGAGTACAAGGTGAAAGCAATATACCTTGACTTATATTAATTAATCAACTTTAACAGGCTTTTGTGAAGTGCTTGACAAATCTTTCAAATTTTTAACATTACAGCCACATAGCAAATGTGTATGTTTCTATTTTATTTCCATGCTTTAACTAGCAACATATAATAAAATGCTCCGCAGGGCGCAGCTTGATACGACCGCAGAGGTCGAACCCTGAAAAGTTGGGGCAAGTATGGACACAACATTCAAGCTTGATACAGCTCTGAATTTGGATTTTGATTAAATATTTGACACAGCATAGGTTTCTGACACAGAATGAATGTGGTCTAAGAACTTGAAAATTTTAAATTGGACATTCACCTTTTATGGTCCAATATCCAAAATCTAAATACATGGTTAGATTCAGCATATCAAAGAACCCCAAGAATTCAATTTTTGATGAAATCAAACAAAGTTTAATTTTGGACCCTTTTGACCTCAATGTGGACAAAGTTGATAATGGGGCCCAAATATCAAAAATCTAAATACATGGTTAGATTCATCATATCAAAGAACCCCATATATTCAATTTTTGTTGAAATCAAACAAAGTTTAATTTTGGACCCCGATTTGGATCAACTTGAAAACTGGGCCCATAATCAAAAATCTAAATACACGTTTAGATTCAGCATATCAAAGAACCCTAAGAATTCAATTTTTGTTAGAATCAAACTAAGTTTAATTTTGGACCCTTTGGACCTTAATGAAGACCAATTTGAAAACAGAACCAAAAATTAAGAATCTAAATACACGGTTAGATTCGGCATATCAAAGAACCCCAATAATTCAATTTTTGATGAAATCAAACAAAGTTTAATTTTGGACCCTTTGGACCTCAATGTGGACCAATTTAAAAACGGGGCCCAAAATCCAAAAACTTAATACACGGTTAGAATCAGCATATTAAAGAACCCCAAGAATTCAAGAATAAAACCCCAAGAAATAAGCAATTTATACGAAGTATCTTCTTTTGCACAATACAGTGCAATTGAATATTTCTTGCTATTGCGCAATACTGTGCAATTGACAATTTCTTGCTATTGCGCAATATTGTGCTATTGGATATTTCTTGCTATTGCACAATACTGTGCAATTGAAGATTTCTTGCTATTGCCCAATACTGTGCAATTGAAGAATTCTTGCTATTGTGCAATACTGTGCAATTGAAAATTTCTTGCTATTGCACAATACTTATTATATAATAATTTACACATCCTGTTTGGTGTGTATCTCCTACCATATCATTGTTATTTGCTTTTAAATATAAAACAGAAAATAACCAACTTAAAATGGAAAATTTTAAAAGAAAAAAAAAAGGAAAAAAAGAAAAATAAGGAAAAAAAAAAAAATTCCCCCCCCCCAAATTTTTTGAACCCCCTTATGATTCATCACCCCCAAACTCAATCCCAGCCTTCCCTTTGTGGTATGGTACCTTGCAGTACAATTTCAGAGAGATCCATACACTTGAACACAAGTTATTGTCTGGATACTAGAAAAATGCTTATTTTTGGCCCCTTTTTGGCCCCTTATTCCTAAACGTTTTGGGCAATTACCCCCAACCAGCTTTCCCTTTGTGATATGGAACCTTGTAGTACAATTTCAGAAAGATCCATACACTTACACACAAGTTATTATCATGAAACTAGAAAAATGCTTGTTTTTTGCCCCTTTTTTGGCCCCTAATTCCTAATTTTTTGAGGCAATTACCCCCAAAATCAATCCCAGCATTCCCTGTGTGATATGGAACCTGGTGGTACAATTTCAGAGAGATCCATACGCTTGAACACAAGTTATTGGTTGGAAACTAGAAAAATGCTTATTTTTTACCCCTTTTTGGCCCCTTATTCCTAAACGTTTTGGGCAATTACCCCCAAACTCAATTCCAGCTTTCCCTTTGTGATATGGAACCTTGTAGTACAATTTCAGAAAGATAAATACACTTACACACAAGTTTTTGTCATGAAACTAGAAAAATGCTTGTTTTTTGCCCCTTTTTCCTAATATTTTGAGGCAATTACCCCCAAAATCAATCCCAGCATTCCCTGTGTGATATGGAACCTTGTGGTACAATGTCAGAGAGATCCATACATTAACACACAAGTTATGTCTGGAAGTTACAAAAATGCTTATTTTTGGCCCCTTTTTGGCCCCTAATTCCTTAACTGTTGGTACCATAACCCCCAAAATCAATCCCAACCTTCCTTTTGTGGTATTGAACATAATGGTAAAATTTCAGAGAGATCCATTCACTTAAACTAAAGTTAGAGTGCGAAAACCAATGTGACGCTGGACGACGACGACGCCAACGTCATACCAATAAACGACTGCAAAAAATTTTTGCGGTCGTATAAAAAATGTCAATCAGAGGATGTGATTGTAAATGTTTTTTTTTTTTCTAAACCTAGTATCTAAGCAAGTTCTGGAATGTATTTTGAACTTTTAACCAGTTTAGTTGTTTTTTTCTCAATTCGTAAAAATAAATTTCAATCTTTTGCATAAAGATACTTCTTGTATCATGTCACTTATTTATATCTGGAAACAGAGAATAACCATACACAGTTTACAGATATATAATCTATTTTAAAAGGCTTGAATAGAAACTATCCTGATTTGTGTACAAATAAAAATCTATGGTGTAAATTAAGAAATTTTTGTGTGCATCTATTTTTACTGTTAAACATGTTAAAGGATGTTTACTCCTCTGCTTCATAATAATAAGCTTTTTAAAAGGCTGTTACCAATTAATAGTATATAAATAACGGAACTTAAAAATCAGAAAAAAATGAAGGGTCAGTGTCCTTGTTTTTGAGATATAAGCAATTAAAACTTTGACGGGAAATGATTCTCTCTAGATTTTTCATACATTTAACATAAGTACCTTCTTTTCTTTCAAAAGCTATGAAAAAATAAGGATTTTATACAATTTTCAAAAATGGATTTTTAATCTATATGTAATAAAATTATGAAAAGAAAAGTAGGGGTTAGCGGGCAAAATTTGTTATTGGCACCACATGGACAAAACCAAAGTCTTCCGAAAATCTGACAAAAAGTCAAAAACAAGACAAGCGAAATTCCTTAAGCAATGAACTCAAATCTGATAGTTATCACAGCAATTTCAGAAAATGATGCATTCAAATAATGCTGATAAAATTTAAAATGGGACTTTTTATATTTTGTGAAACCTATCCCATTCAAATTTTTTGCAATTTAGTAAAAACATTGCAAAAATTTCTGAATTTAAGGTATCCAAGACAGTGTATTTCCTGTTCTGTAGGCCTTTAAATTCATTTTAGGTGAAAAGAGGTGAAAACAGAATATTTCCTGAAAAAGATGGAGTAAAAACGAAGTTTCTATAGCTATATCTTTAATCAGTACAAACCTGCCAACAGGTATGGCAAAATAAAATATCATTAACATTCTGGTTCTAAGATCTCCCACAAATAAATCAGCTATCAATGTAGGGGCAATGGTTGAGTAGCTAGCTTCTCCAACTCCAACTGCAGCTCGTAAAACAAAGAACCATAACTTATGCTAGAAAAAATTATTACAAATATAAACTGAAAATCAATCTGTTAATCATGCTTGTGGTCTAAAATTTTAACAGTATATATTGACAACAGTAACTAACTTCACAACTGTTACTAACAGTAGTTTTTATGTTTTATAGATGACATTCACAATTGTGCATTTTCCTTTTCTTTTTTTTTTATTCAACAACATACTGACAATTGTGCTTAAATGATTCATAATCACTAAGTTGGGACCAGTTTCAACAGTGGAACAGGAACTTCTGACCCTTCCAGAGCACCTTAGTTAACCACCTGATTTTTGGTTGGGTTCCTGAAGCTCAATCTTGTAATCAGATCAATATCTGCAGGCATAACAAAAAAGGTCAGACAATTGTTCTATTTCAGTAGGACAAAATGATGGAAATGGGTACCACTATTTGAAACTGCAACTTAAGTGTTGAGAAAAGAGGTAGCTGCACTCATACTTGTTGAATTTTAAACAATTTTTTTTATAAACTAAAGAATGACTTAGCTGAAAATCTTCAAACAAATGAAAATGAGACTATCTCCATAACATAAAACATTATGTACCAAAATATGCTGTGTTTATTTGGCAATGAGACAGTAATCTATTTCACTGAAACAAAAATTCCAGTTTTATAAATGTTCTCTGTAGCTAAAAACAGGAAAAGAAAAAACACTAATGCAGTGCCAGTTGTTAAAATAAGTTACATACCTTATTCCCTGCTATCCTTTTTTGTAATGTAAACTGTTTAAATTAAGACTTAAATATTTAATTTGGAATTTGTTTCCACTTATTGATATATTTTTTTAGATAATGCATGTCTGTACTTGGTGCTTCGGACTAAAAGGTAGCCTGTATATTTTCAATTAAAGTAGTTACATGTTACTATACATATCATGCATATATGTGCATCTTCATATATAATATATCTAATTACCTCCTTGTCAACAAATGATCCTGCTAAAGTAACACATGACCAGAAAAATATGCCTCCTGCCATGATGTATTTTCTTGTATATCTGTCACCAAGGTAACCAAAAATAGGGGAGAAAATCATGTAGGTTCCAATAAATACTGTTTGTAGCAGGCCATCACTTGCACTGCCTAAGTTGTAGTAGTTCTGTATCTGGTTAAGCACACCTAAAAAGTATTTCATTTTCTAGAATAAAATATTGGCATTTTGTGTTATACGATTCTCTTGTTAAAATTGCAATGAAAAGCTGTTAACAATTGAATATACATTTTGCTAAAGGTTCAACTGGTACAGCTATGGACCAACTTAACATGCTCTGAGCAGACGTCACATATTTATAAACATGATAAATACCCCTGTTTCTGAGAATGTTATTCATTTAGAATCTGTTTTGCTACCTTTAAAGCAAATCCAACAAATCAATCAGTTCAAAATAATCAAAGTGATTGGAATCACTCATGGTAGAAGATAAGTATATATATTTGATGCGTTTCCCTGAGTTTTAGTTTGTAACCCAGATTTGTTTTTATCTCTATCGATTTATGAGTTTCGAACAGCGGTATACTACTGTTGCCTTTATGGAAAGATTGGAAAAGTAGTTTGAATAAACTCAAATCATATTTAGGTATGGTGTGTACAAAAAAGAACATTAATATAGCACTATTGCTGACAATTGCATTAACTATATGTCTTTAGAAGGATAAGCACTTTTTCAGTAGATAAAAAGAGCTAAATGTGCATATGTACACAGACATGAGAATCATAGGGAACTATATTTCAGTGTGTACACATTTTGTAGATTTAGTAGCTAACCTGTTCTACTTCTTGTAAGGGAGGCTGGTGCCTTATTAAAAACTTGGAACAATAGTTCTAATCTTTCCAAAAAATAATTGGGTATTAAATGTAGTACACCTTATTTGCTAATATGGTAAAATATATATTTTGGGGGAAGTGAGGTTTGATAAGGAAAAACCGGGGTTAACCCTATAATAATCAAATAAAAATACAAAAGTTAGTGCAAAAGGGAACTATGTGTTGAGGATAAAATACAAGCTTCCAAGCAATCCATTAAGTGGTATACAGACTTCTTGTTTCACGTTGATATGCTCTCATTCTTGACATGTACTTATTGAACGGTTTTTATTATTGTGAATATTATAACTTGGTGAGTATTTGCAATAATAAGAACTCACAATCTTAAATCTGTCACACATATTTGTATGCAGGTTTTCTTGTAATCATGGTAATTGCAATAATTATTCTCAAATTCTAGTCTGTCATGTTGAAATCCCAATAAAAAATGCACACAAAAATTTCTGAATTTACAGTATGACATCTGCATTTTAAAATCTTTTGAAACAAGACATGACCTAACATAGATAAGATAACGTAAATATTTGTCCCTTACTCTCCCAAAAGGGTTACTATTCTGTCCCTATAATTTTATCCCTTTATAGAAGAGTATATTTGTTTAGACTGGATTTATAGCAAAACATGGCAAATGTGCATTTTCTACTTATAATAGTAACCTGCAACATTGGATGAATGAATTGATGTACTTAATTTAATATGCACGTCTTGTTTACTGCTCAACTGACTGAATATACAATCTATTGTTCATCATAATTGAAAGCTGTGATGATCAGGTAAATTCCGTCTAGTTATGCCTCAATGAACAGATTTCTACAGTTAGATTTAACCTAAAATTTAAAAGTCGACTGTCCCTGTTGTTGTTGATCGGCAGTGTCTGCACTACCCTACATCAGGGACGACTAGCCAAATTGGCATTCCTACATGTAGGCTACGAGTACCCCCTTCCAGTTTATAAAAAAATGTCATCAGATCAATGAAACGTTAAATATATGGTGAAATTATCGCAATTAGTGAATAAATTGAAAAGTACATCAGTACAACTCAGAAGTTTTATTAATATTTATATAGCAAGTGAACAGCTTTTCTCAGTTAATGAAGTCTTAAAATGGAAGAATGTGACATATGTGTGGGGAAAACATATGTTCAAAAGTACCAATCAAATAACTACATACAATTGTATTAAAGAAACTCCGAATCAATTGTGGCTTTAGAGAAAAGTAGATTTTGGTTTCTGTTTGGCATTTTACTAGAAAATTATTTTCACACGAGTTTTCACATAGCTTTTTTCAAATTCAGTATAATTTTATTCTTTAAATGTGCATTTACATTTAATTTCTAATTTTTATCATGTTTTCTTTTACAGGGACTGTAGTTTTATTCCTTTAATGGGCTTCTAACATTGTCTAATTTGCAATGTTTATCATATATATATTTTAACTAATAAATTATATAAATTAAAAAAAATTAGTTGCAATTCACTTCACTGAATTCACAAAATCCGCAAATTACAGATAATTTCTATGTATATTTCACGTTTCATTCCCGATCCGATGATATTTTTTCATAAACCAGATGCAGGTACGCATAGCCTACAAAGGCCAAATTGGCTACTTGCACTCATGCAGACACTGCCTTGTTGATCAGGTGTTTATATAGGTACACAATAGATTGCAAGCTCTGTCACTTTGGCAGAAAACTGGGCATCCCAATTTTTAATGAAGTGCAATAATTAATGCCTAGTATAATGCTATAGATTATAGCCAATATAACTGGAAAATGCACTTTTGACATCTTCCTGCTTTAAATCAAGTCTAAAACAAATATATCCCTCTGTAGAACAGTAGATAGGTAATCACTCTATGCAGGTATACATGTACACCTTATCGCTATTTTCTGCCATTACTGGACATCACACAAGTTCCTGTACAATTTTGACGTCATAATAGAAAACATCTGACACCACAATGGAAAAGTGATTGTTGTATGACTTCAAAAGTTCGAGCGGGACAGAGTCAAGTGGGAATAGCGATAAGGTGTATTGTGACCATATTATGGCATATAGGGGGTTTGGTCCCAACCTGTTTAATAAAACACCTTCTTGAATCTTCATTTACCTGCAACAGTATATCTGTCCATATAATTCAACAAATTAATGGTGAGAAGTATTGCCACTGTGACAAAAGCTCGTCCTTTACTTATGTCAGATGTTGTCCCCGACTGGATGGTCGGTTCTGGTGTGGTTGTCACGTTTGGGATCCTGTCATCTTCGTTTATCGTGTTGTTCTGGACTATCGGCTCTGTATCTGAAACATCAACAGGCATAGCATCGAGCTGAAATGTATCGTCAATTGGTGTAATTACTAAACTCATTTATCTATTAATGTTTACAAAAGTTTGGTGATTCATTGGTTTGTGACAGTTCAAAAGAAGTCAACTGATTTTTTTTGCGTGAATGACCAGGAAGTAGGTAGATCCTATGTAGCAGTAAAAACAAATGACGGTAGTATCCTGAAATACGGATCACAATTAAATGTTGACCACTTGAGATTGGCACTTGAGAATGATAATTGATATCAACTGATTACTTAAAATTTTCAATTTGGTGTCTAGTATTAGTATGGGCAGATTTTAATCTGGTTTATACAAAAAAATAGGTCACCTCTTTAACCTACAAATTGTGAAAAATTTACCCACTTTGTAAAAATTTAGAGGGGGTGGGCATTTGTATGTGAATAGAAAGAAAACTATAAATGACAGAATTGCTTTTACAATAGGCCTCGGAGAAACTAAAAGAAAAAGTGGGGTCACTGCATGCATACTTTTCTTTTCCCTGTTATAATACAAAAAAAGAGAAATACTAAACATTCCTATATAGAATATACAGGTTCTCAGTTACCTCCCTAATTAAACTCAAGTTTAAACAATTTAACCAATCGAAACATATTCCGAACTTGTGAAAATAGTCGAAATCACAGGCAACTTGTCTCTGAAAAAAAAAATCCTTTATACCTTTATGTAAAAAAAAGGTTTTGTAGGATTTTATTTTCAGGGACAAGTGCCTGTGGTCGAAATAATAAAATAAAACCATCTTGCGTTCTTCACTTTAAATTTAGTCTCGCAACTGAATTGCATTTCTGTTTAAAAATGTGCTTATCAAGTTACATTATGGAGCTAAAAGATGTAATGCATTGCATCCGGATTTTCTCGGCTGTGTTGAAGACCCATTGGTGGCCTTGGGCTTTTTGGTCGGGTTGTTGTCTCTTTGACCTGGGAACAGTATATCTATATATGTTCCTGCTTTGACGCATTCCCCATTTCTATTCTCAATTTAATTTTTAATTAGGGACAAATAGTCACAAAACAACATTCATGATTTTTTTGGCATGTGCGAATGCTTTTGGATCTTGAAGGTGCATTTCGATAAATTCCTTTGAAGAAATCCGCTTAAAGATAAGATATTGGTCTGTCCATTTGCATCTCTGCCCCAGCAACAGTATTTTGAGGTAAACAAAATTTTTTTGGACTAGGTAACATCCTTTCTGTGAAGAGAAAGTTGGGTAAATCGTGTTTGATATAAAAAGAAGATGTGGTATGATTGCCAATGAGACAACTCTCCACAAGAGACCAAATGTCACAGAAATTGACAACTATAGGTCATCGTACGGCCTTCAACTATGAACAAAGCCCATACCGCATATTTAGCTATAAAAGGCCCGAAATGACAAATGTAAAACAATTCAAACGAGAACACTAACGGCCTAATTTATGTACAAAATAATGAAAGAAAAACAAAATGTAACACATCAACAATTAAACGACAACCACTGAATTACAGGCTCCTGACTTGGGACAGGCACATACAGAATTAATGTGGCGGGGTTAAACTAGTTTGAAGGAGCTAACCCTCCCCTAACCTGGGACAGTGGTGCAACAGTACAACATAAGAACAAACTATAAAAATCAGTTGAAAAGGTTCATCAGATTGATACAAATAGAAATACATCTAACAAAAACACAATGTGGACGTGGACGGGTACTTATACATCCCAACAACAAAAAAACACTAAGTACAGATCTGAGAGATTACTCGCAGTTACTGACAGCTAGTTCAAAGCCAATAGCAACTAATAAAAAAAATCTTGCATCAAATACTAAATTATCAATCAGTGCAAATCCAACATCCAATGGATTTAGTGTAAGTAGATATAGGAAGATGTGGTATGAGTGCCAATGAGACAACTCTCCATCCAAATTACAATTTATAAAAGTAAACCATTATAGGTCAAGGTACGGCCTTCAACACGGAGCATTGGCTCACACCGAACAGCAAGCTATATATAAAGGGCCCCAAAAAATTACTAGTGTAAAACCATTCAAACGGAAAAACCAACGGTCTAATCTATATAAAACTGAGAAACGAGAAACATAAACAGTCGGAGAAAAACATGACCTTGTGCAATGCCAAGATACAGGTATCGACAGATTGTAGCGCCATGAATGTGCATATGTATATAAAAATGATATTAAGTTTGATTTTAAGTCCAATACTTGGTTCTTATATGTGTATAAAACATAAAACACATGGGGTATATTATCTCGCTTGATTCAGATTCCATTATTTTATATTTTAAAAATATCATAACATTCAAAATTCACATTTTATTTTCTAGAAAATCAAAATTTTAGGTCAAGTGAAATACCTTTGTAATGGGTAGTGATAACAGAGTTGGAGTACTTTATTAAGAAAATAAACCTTTGCTGATATAATTGTTTAAAATGTAAGTTCACTTCTTTTTCGCGCGATTTTTTTTTTCTTTGACACTACATCGAAGTAAAATGCAGGCATATTTCAACATTATCATCAGTAAAATTTACTATAACAATCTACGTCAGAAGTACAAATACACCATGTACCTTAGACCTTTAACTTTTGGATATTGAAAATGCATAGCTTCTATGTTATTAGTCTTCAGCTTCTGTAAATTTCTAGTCTGCCCGGCCTAGAATTGTCTAAGTGTTTTATTTACCGGTAACATTCCTTAATTCGCCATGGCAACCAAACAGACAATAATTCTAAGAAATATAAAGGCACCAAAATTTCAAATGGTGCTAATTAGTATTATTTGTCTTTCCCATGCAACTTTAATGTAGGGGTCATAATGATGCAATATGAAAAATATAAACGGTTACCGAGAGTTATCGTGACAAGTGTCATCTTTTCAAAGTTAACTGATTTCTTGGTCGAGTGTGGTTGGCGGTGTGGGGCAAATTCAGTAACTAAAACTCCCACAAAGCGATTTAGCTACAGAGATATTTTATAAAGACTACATTATTAAATTCCACACAATTTGCATATCTTTTGAACTGCACATTTTTATAAATTCAAATTTTTTTCTGACTGCAGTTTAAACTATAACATTACAGTACTGCTTTCCCATCTAACATATGATCAAATGACATATATAGTGGGATACTGAGATGCTACACGACATGGTATGCTAGTATGCAAAAAACAAAACAAGTTGTTTTCTTTAAAAAAAGAAATGCAACCGTGAACCTAAATGCCTGTTTGGATTGAAAGATCAGATAATTGTTTTATAAAGATGCATGATTTTACGTCATTTCTTCAACTAACTCCAAACAGGTATTTAGAGTAGAAACAGTTTGAAACCTCAACTTTATACATAAATCAGTTTGTTCAAACAAATCTCACATTTTCACTTCATAACATGTCCTTTTGTAAATTAGCCAAAATATAATAAAGTTGTTAATTTGTTGTTTTTATACGAGTGTGAGATAGACAGAGGGAAGCAGGAATAATTGTGCCAATTCAGTATAGCTCATATCCAGTACGCAATTTAAAAATCATCGTTGAATACGGATATTGATTTTAAGAAAAAATCATTTGTTACAAAGTTGTGCTATTTTTTCTTATGAATACAAACGTTTTTGTATTGTCTAATTTGTTATTATATCGTCCTATTTTGTCGCCTAAAACGCTGTAGGCCTCTGTCAACTAGACACTCTAAATTCGCTTATGAATACAGATTGCCTCGACTTCTTGAAAACAAATTGACGGAATTCCCAGAAACTTGCACTGATTCTTTTTTAGGGTGGACATGAAGTTGTGCACCATCTGCTTCAACTTTAAATCTGATTTTTTTATTTTATTTTTTTTTGCGGGGGAGGGGTCACATACCAAAAACAAAAGAATTGACTATGCCATTTATAACTATATTTTTTGGAGAGAGTAGTCGACACACGTGCTTTGGAAAACTCGCACATTTTCCTATAAAAAATTAACATACTCATCTCTAATTCTATAAAATAATCTGGAATAGATAATATTCCTCTTCCTGTTATTATAATTCTTTGGACAATTGCTAATATTTTCGCAATCACATATCGTTAGTAACTTAAGTATAATATTTTTCTATCCAAACACCGAGGAATATATCAGACTTCATTTTTTTATTTCATAGACCATACGTTCTAAATAAATAGAGATTCATCACCTCAATTCCATAGAATATCACTCAGTGTCTGTGAATCATTTCATATCTATAGAATTATTTTAAGGACTCAAACGCATATTCATTTATGAACTGTTTCGATATGACATATAATTTCTGCATTTAACACACCTAAAAGGTGCCTTTAAATTTCGTCATAAATTCCAGGGTTGACTAGTATTTTGCAATAAGATTAAGTATGGTTTCTTTATATAAAAAAAAAGAAGAAGATGTGGTATGATTATGATTGCCAATGAGACAATTCTCCACAAGAGACCAAATGACACAGAAATTAACAACTATAGGTCACCGTATGTAGATGTAGGAAGATGTGGTATGAGTGCCAATGAGACAACTCTCCACCCAAGTAACAATTTATAAAAGTAAACCATTATAGGTCAAGGTACGGCCTTCAACACGTATGGCCTTTAATTAACAATGAACAAAACCCATACCGCATAGTAAGCTACAAAATGCCCCGAAATGACAAATGTAAAACAATCCAAATATTTTAATAAGTTAAATATTTATCAAAAATGAAATATCTCATATCTGCATATCACACATCTCAACGATTCTTTAAGGTTCAGTTTGTTTTTCTCTAATTTATTTTCTTTTTATTTCAATTTGTATTTTGATAACGATAAAATATATTTTGTTCCAATATTTTAGCAATTAAATAATAAGATTATAATAATTCCGTTTTTTGCTGTTTAAAATAGGAATTTTTTTTAAAAAAAAACTCTTTAATTACTGCATAAACGGACTTTTTTTTAATTTCGCTAAAATGGCTCAGTTTTAAAATCTTAAAAACTCCTAACCATTTCCGGTATTCCGAAAAACTAAAACATCAATTAATATATATGCGTGAACCCCTGAGTCAATGACGCCCACCCCTACATTTTTACCAGTCCACTTTTTTTCACACGTTAAAAATGATATTTTCCTCAAACACTTATAATTCTAAATGGAATTTTCCTTTATCCGGTATATACAAAAATCTTTATGTTCCACTTTTTTCAAAACACTTTAAAGGGCATGTACTGAATTTCGTGTTTTAAAATAGTATATGCACAAGTGAAATGCCGCTGCAGTCAATTGGGGCGTCCGTTTTAGGTTTTAAACCCAGAAGGTTGTATGCGAAGGTTGCATACAACCTTCTTGATTACACTAGGCAGGATAAGACCGTACTTTGACCTATAATGGTTTATTTTTTTAAATTTTGACTTGGATGGAGAGTTGTCTCATTGGCACTCATACCACATCTTCTTATATCTATTTACTACTACGAAGACATACCCAGGGCAAGATTTGTCGGTTAAGTACGAAGACATACCCAGGGCAAGATTTGGCGGTTAACTACGAAGACATACCCAGGGCAAGTTTTGGCAGACCCAACAAGTGGAGGATCCAAAGGAGGAGGGGAGTTCCGGGGGTTAGAACCCCCCTTTTTTGACGATTAATGCATTTTGATGGGGACATATAGTTGGAACCCCCCTTTTATAAATAGCTGGAACTGGATTGCAAGATTGTTTACATGAATACCTACGGTTAGTAACATTTAGATGATATGCAATTTATGTACTATTACATATCAAGTAATCAGGGTAATAAACAAAACTTGTATTTGATTTTCAATGCTGATAATGAATATATCTTTCCGAGCAATATTTAGGACAGTGATATAGGCAATTCAATATATACTAGTCAACAAAAGAAACGATACAAGGCAATGTATTTTCCATATATAATGAAATTGGATACACTGCACCAAGGTAAATAATTGCCCAATTGCTCTAATATTTACAGAGTGTTATTTTCTTATCAAAACCATTGATTTAAGGAAAATATGCGATTTTTTTTTTTTCAAAAATCGTATTTTCACCCAAAAATTCAAAAATCGACATTAGAAGAATGCCTGTGCAGATATTTGGATACTTAATTCTTATCTTCGAAATTAGGTGGCGACTTATATGTTATCATTTTCAGCTAAATAAATTTGACCCCTGTGTTCAATAACACGGTATTTTTTCACTTTCCAATTTGGTCAGATTCTTTTCATTATATGCATTTGCTTTGCAAATGAATGTTTTTCAGTGGATAATCTAACAGTTATTCCTATTTATTATATTTTATGATAAATTAAACTTCAAACTTGTGTATCGTTACTTTTGTTGACTAGTATAACTTGATAAAATACAATTTTCCTCCTTGCGTGTGGCAGAGGTGGTGATACCTATATCTGTATACAGAAACAAATCAGTGTATACTGCAAAATGTTTTTATACTTTCTCTTCTTTGTATAAAATAAGGAGACAATTCTATCCACTAGAGTTCAAATGAAGTGGATGTAAGCAATTTTCTGCAACCTTACGACATTCAACAATGAGAAAAACACATACCGTATAGTCGGTTATAAAAGGCACCGACATGAAAAATGGGAAACAATTCAAACCGCGAGAAAACCAACGGCCTAGTTTATAACAAAACAATCAAGTTACGAAAAACAGAAATGACAGACATGAACCAACGACAACCACTGAACTACAGGGGTCTGACTTGGGACAGTCACATAAAGAATGTGGCGGTGTTAAACATGTTTGTGAGCGCGCAACCCTCCCTTTACCTGGGACACTACATTAATGTAACAGCACAACATACGAACAAACTGTTAAAATCAGTGGCAACTGGCTTAACTCAAAAGATCGTCGGTACAAGGCACAAACACAACTAACATACAAACAATAGAAACAAAGCATCGAAATAAGAGTTAACTCAGTTACTGAACGCTACTTTAAAGCCAATTACAACTCATAAGTAAATCATGTTATCCCAGACCAAAGTATCAATCACTACACACCGAACGTATTTAGTGTAAAGACGTCATAAACAGTCTGAGAAACGAACGATTGTGTGCAATTCAAAAATAAAGGTAAACGGTATCGAGAACTGAATGAAGGGTAATGATTTCTCATGTTTTTATTCTTTATTTTGTTTTCTTTCTTTTTATATTAGAACTATAATTTTGTATTCTTCCTTTCCCCCTCTATTTCAAATTTTTTGTCAAAAGTTTCACCTATATGTCTTATTTTCGTTTCGTTTCGATTTTATTCATTTTTCTGTTTCCTTTTAAGGTAGATTCACTGTATACAGCAAACTTGGATTGTACAATAGCAGTACTCAATCTGTCTAGTTCTTTGCCTAAATCTGCAAATTTTGTGATTCATTGCATTATCCAAAATGTTTAAACAAATACCAATATTTGTGTTTTTAGAATCAATTTTTCAACTTAGCAATTTAAGGGGAGATAACTCTTATAGTAAAAATTTTACCCAGGAATGATACGGTGAAATTTTCATTTTTTACTTGTAGCAAGAAAACAAGTTCGGTGACACCATTTATTCTTCTTATTTTCTTAAACCATATTATAAAACCTATCTTCTCATATTTTATTTCAAAATTCTATCTCACAGATTTTTTTTAATCACAAAAATTTGTTTTTTAAATTCATGAACAATCTATGCAAATTTTGGCAATTTTGCACGACTTGTAGCTTGAAAAATAGTACGGTGACCCATACATTTTATCATATTTTTGAAAAAAGCATAGTAAAATCTTCATTTTGGAGAAGTATAAGAAAATTCTATCTGAGAAAATATATACCGATGATCTATGCACCTTAATTGCCAAACTGTTTCTATTATGCTAGGTCACTTCTATATCGATATGTATACATTATATCTTGGAGCCATCGATCTTGTATGGCTTATCATTTTTTTTACAGTTATTCTCTGCATTCTTTACTTTTTTCCCAAAACACCAAAAAAATGGGTATAAAGTCGTCATGTTAGGGCAATCACTTCTTTACAGAGTCACCAAACAATTTTGTCAAAATTTGACTTATTTTTAGATCTTGTCTTGCTGATAATTTTTATCTGTTTATCGTTTATAAAGGCAAAAAAAACAAAAATTTGTAAACATCGTTATTAAAGAACAAAAAAACTCCAATAAGAAGTCGACTGTCGATTTTGACAACAAACAAAAGAGCTATGTCAATTGGACATGCTTTGATACTATATCTGCCCTTGAATTTTTACTTGATAACATTTTTGTTCGCTTTGGAGATTCCGTATATCGTCAAAATATCGGAATTCCAATGGGGACTAACTGTGCACAACTTATTGCGGACCTGTTTTTGTATTGTTATGAGTTACAATTTATGACTAAAATCAGCAAAGACCCATCGAAACAACATCTGATACAAAAATTTAACAATACTTTTAGATATTTGGATGATATATTGGCTCTCAATAATGACAACTTCAGTATGTATACTAAAGAAATTTATCCTATTGAACTTACTTTAAATAAAGCTAATACTAACAATGACCACTGTCCTTTCCTCGATCTTGATATCTATATCATTAACGGGAAGCTTAATACAAAAATTTATGATAAAAGAGATGATTTTTCATTTCCTATCGTTAATTATCCATTTTTAGATGGTGATGTTCCCTTGTCACCATCTTATGGTGTTTATATATCTCAACTTGTACGATTCGCTCGTGTATGTAACAACGTATTAGATTTTAGCGAGAGAAATTTATATATTACTGAAAAATTATTACACCAGGGTTTTCGATATAATAAACTAGTCAAAACATTTACTAAATTTTATCATCGGTATAAGGACATCATTCGTAAATATAACTCAACATGCAGACATCTTATACGTTCGGGTATTTCACATCCAATCTTTTATGGTAATATTCTTTACAAAGCACAAAAATGTCAGTATTCACCTCAAAAGCTAACAAAACCTTTAAACAGACTTATTAAGAAGGGATATAGTTACGATATTGTTGTCAGGTCATTAAAAATTGCATATTTTTTGCTTTAATATTGATTCACTTATAGGGTCTTTGCATCGGAATTAAACATATTTATTCTAAAACCAGTTGTTGGCATGACACGGGTTATGTTCTTCTCATATATTTTATGACGGTTTAATACTAAACCCCTAACAGGAGGGATTGTGCCTGATATTCATATGATGAGGACATAATCTTTCAATCAGTTTAATTGAGGTCTGGAGCTGGCATGTCAGTAACTACTAGTAGTCTGTTGTTATTTATGTATTATTGTCATTTTGTTTATTTTCTTTTGTTTCCTATTCTGACATCGGATTCGGACTTCTCTTAAACTGAGTTTTACTGTGCGTACTGTTGTACGTTTGTTTTTTCTACATTGGCTAGAGGTATAGGGGGAGGGTTGAGATCTCAAAAAACATGTTTAACCCAGCCGCATTTTTGCGCCTGTCCCAAGTCAGGAGCCTCTGGCCTTTGTTAGTCTTGTATCATTTTTAATTTTAGTTTCTTGTGTATAATTTGGAGTTTAGTATGACGTCCATTATCACTGAACTAGTATACATATTTGTTAAGGGGCCAGCTGAAGGACGCCTCCGGGTGCGGGAGTTTCTCGCTGCATTGAAGACCCATTGGTGGCCTTCGGCTGTTGTCTGCTCTATGGTCGGGTTGTTGTCTCTTTGACACATTCCCCATTTCCATTCTCAATTTTATTAATTGTACATATCATATATAGCTGCTGATTTTTGCTATTCTCTCTATAATAGTTTTCAGAATATAAGGCAACAATATATTTAAACAAAATGGTAAAATTTGTAAGTTAAGGACAATAACTCCTTTAAGAAGTCGTCATACCACATCTCCTTATTTGTATGCAAAAGAGAAAGCAAATGACATGATCTAAGCTAGTAACCATGATAAAACAAAAATCAATTATGAGAGACGGCATACAAAGAGATAAACTGGACTACATGTGCGAGTTGGGACATGCACAGAGAATTTGGCTGAGTTAAATATATGTGTGAGCGCTCACCGCCCCTTTCCTTTTTTTTTCATTAGATAGTAGTGTAAAACAATCTATAAAAATCAGTTGAAAAGGGCACAAAATGAAAACAGACCGAAAGTATCGATCTCAGAGTTCTCAGCTTTACTGCAAGCTAGTTCAAAGTTGAATTTCAACTATAAATAAATAAACTACAATGTTTTCCCAGACAAAGCTACAATCAGTACACCTCTAACGAATTTAGTGTAAAGACTTTATAAACAGTTCTTTATGGCGAACTCAATTGTGTTTTAGTACAATGCATGGTACTACTAAAATTATCAAGATATGAAGTATGTTAGAATTTATTCACGTGTGGCCAATTTGAATTGACAAAACAAAAACGGCGAAAGTTTTGAGTATGTACAAACAACGATTATTTGAAATGTCATCATGAGGTTGCAATAATCTTCCTTGTATATGTTTTACAAGTGTTTACTAGAGATGTCATCCAATGCACACCATGCTTCCCGCAAATATTCGCTTAAAAAACAAAGAAACAAAAAAACGATACATGTTCATCGTATTTTTTCAATTGAATAAGGAGAACATGTTCTAGAGTATACAACACGAAATTAGAGCCTTTAAGTTTCTTTGCCAGAGAAACGAGACCCGGGACACCAAAGCCGCATTTAAGGTATTGCCAAAAGTTTTGTGCAAAATCATTGCGTATGATTTGCAGCAATTTATTAGTTCTGCACACATATATATGTAAGACTGTTTATCATTTTTCCTTTTAATCGCATCATTTTAGATGAATTTTTCGCATTTTGAAATTCGACCAATATATTATTGTTTCTAGATAAAGTGATTTAAACTGAGACAACATTACTGTTTTTCGTAATAGCTTAAAGCTTTTTCATGACCACAAGGCATATGTATATGGTATTTTGCACCGAGATTTGGTGTATGGTCATCATGGCACATGTCAATTATAAATTTTCAGCATCAATGGTTTTGATTATCAGGACATTTTATTTAGCGAATTTTCCGGTCAACTTTTGCAATAAAAAATCGACGACACATATACTTCAAGAAGTTAGTATACCTATAAG
The DNA here is from genome assembly GCF_021869535.1 of Mytilus californianus. NCBI lineage: Eukaryota > Metazoa > Mollusca > Bivalvia > Mytilida > Mytilidae > Mytilus > Mytilus californianus. The sequence goes on from NW_026262703.1 coordinate 914,821, forward strand.
GGATTGCTGAAAAGGCATTGTTGTTTTATTGTCGTTCTGATACAATGTAAACAAAACCTCTTTAGGACAGAATCATGAACCGCCAGCCGCGCGATCAGGACCAAATCAGCCACATTTAGCATACTCTCGTAGGACAACCCACTTAGTCACCGCGACACAGAAGATGAATAGTATGTTCCTTGATATAATTTTATTAAAAACAAAAGATTAACACCTTCGATTTTTTTCTCTTATTAACCCTTAATTGGACTTCAGTTAGAAAAAAAGCACTGTTTTTGTCCCCCAACCTTATACTGTTCGTCAGAATATTTCGAGAAAAAAAATTTCAAATTAAAAAAAAAAACGTTGTTGCTGGCCAATAGAATTTAACTGTGTTATCATTGTCCTATACCGGTAACAGTTTCTTTGCTGTTGGATTAGTTTGTGTACCCCCCTTTTAAAACCAAACACACACACAGATGACACATACCTTCGGAAATTTGTTCCACTTCCATTTTTTCCCACAATTAAAAAAAAAATCTAAATTTATTTTCTTTCCACCTCGAATAATTAATTAAAATTAATTTGTTTAATTTTAAAAATATGACGGTTAAACATAAATTAATTGTCATTAGCTTTCGACTCTATCTGTCCTCATTGAAATTCTCTGAAAAATCATCCAGTATAATTTTATCAAAGTGAATATTTCATATTTTGTTTAGAAAAGACGGGACATCGCGTATAAAGACAGTTAATGAAAATTGCTCATCCTGTAATCATTTATAACTATATTTTTAAAACCTTTCCTTGCCACACAATTCTAGATCTAATTCATCAATAAAATACACGGATCCCAATTTTCAAAAGCAATTTTGTAAACGTCATCTGGGCCATATTCAAAGATTTAGAAAGACTGATGAATTGACAAAATTAGTGATTTCAGAACCCGTGTTTTGTCAGTGTCAGGTTATATGACCAAATACCGTGGTTTCTTTTTTAAGATATATTTTATATACATGTACACTCTTAAGATTATTTATGTACAGTTCTCTTAGATTTAGCCGGGGACTAATAGATAAATTCAATGCATAAGTCCCAGATTTAGTGTAGTTTAGTTCAAACTTATTAAGCTCATGTTTGTAGATTTCTATGAAATTGTTATAGCAGTCTCAGGTTCGCCAAGTTACATCATCAGTTTGTACTGGTTGCATAATCATAATAAACTTTCAAGTCTTTAAATTGAGCCAAAGCTCACAAGGCGTCAAATCATATCCCACAGTACCTTTTAGAACTGTTCAAGAATATTATTCTAGTAGACCTGGGATTATTATACTAATATCAATATACCTTATGTCCCAGAGTAGACCCAGTGACAAATACATTACTTGTCATAATGTATGTCTCTAATTAAAAAGTAGATCCCAATCTGGAATAATATATTCTAGCAGACCCCAGTAATTCTATTCCCTAAAAGTACAGTTTTTAAAAATTTTGAAAGTAAGGGGCGACCATTTGATATTGTGGTGTGCATTAGGATTTTGGAAACGAATATTCTGGCCTAGCTGGGATATAGTCCCAGAGCCTGGTAAGAACTGAAAAATAAATAACCTTCACCAAATTTTGGCAAAATATTAATTGCCATGCTGATGAAAATTAATATTTTGCCAAACAAAAATTATGCGGTTTTTAAATTTGTACAAACGAAAATAAGCAAGATGTACACAAGGAAAAAATAAATATTCCGTCAGAAAAAAAAATCGTCCAGCAAACGGCATGATTGCATCGCTATCTTGATTAAAATCCAAATAAGGTCAAATTTCAAATACGCATGCGTAAATAATATCAACATAATAAACATGGCGGGTACAGTACCGGAAGGCTAGATGTTGAATGAATTTATTTGTATAACTTTCTAATGATGGCAACACAAAAACCAGGAGAATGGGTGCAGGCACTGATCAGTCGATTTGATGCTCAGGTAAGACTGTCATGTGTGATCGGTGGATGTGAGTTGATGAATTCGTCGTAGTAAAAGCGCAGCTGTAAGAATTGGCTTCAAAAATTTATGAATGAATGTCACCGACACAATGCCCTGGAGCGTGTGACCGAATTTTATGTTTGTTTACTCACTCGTTACAGATTAAATTGGATAATGTCATTGATAAAATTTAAACAATATGACTGTTGTAAATTGACATTGTATATGCACGAAATAGAATTGTTGTTGGAACCTTGATTTTTGTTTTGCAAGAAAATAGGATAGGTTTTTGCGTAGGCGTTTTTCATAATTTATTATCTGTCTGACGACTTATCGCCATAATAAATTCTATATTTTTAACATCTTTTATATTTGTTAAATAAAACTTTAAGATCGAAATCCTTGAATTTGCATTGAAATCATAAACAGAAAACCTCCCAAATTGTTGAAAATGCAGTGATGTAATTCAGAGGATAAATGCAGCCAGCTTCAAAATCTTTAAAGTCAATTACTATGGACCCAAACTGATAGGATTTTTAAAAAGAATTACCCACAAACAACAGAGTCGACTACAGGCCCAACATATCAAGTAAAAAAATTGAACCGACAAAATGTTATTTTCATTATAGTCCAGTCCAACTATATGTTAATGAATCTGTATCCATGGCAGTATACAATTTACATAATGTCTTTTGTGTACCTAGGCATTTTAGTTCTGTAATGATGAGCACATGCACATGTATTATAAACAAATTAAAAAGTAAATTGTAACAGTGTTGTCATCTACATTTTGTAATTTGTTGGTTCCTGGAAATTTTTAAGTATATAGCATAAAAAAGTATAAAACGTTCCCCATAGCCCCCTACAAAATATTACAGGGCCTTTAAATGCCCAACTTTCAGGAGACCTTAAAATTATGAACAGGATCACCATTTGCAACAATTTTGGAATTATATTTTCCAAAAGAAAAGCAAATGGTTTAACTGTCATGACTGTAATACAAGTTTGCAAGTTTAATTTGTCATTAAAAATGTATGAAAGAATGATTTTGATTAACTATAAAATATAGAAAAATATTGAGTCATTTCTTACATCTGCAGAATCATATCTTTGGAAAATCTCTACCAACTTTCAAAAATCTGTACATGAAGAGAAGAATAAAAAAAAAAATGCATTATTTCTTGAACCAAAAATGCCAAAAGGTCTCAGATTATTTGTGTGAGATTTTAATATCAGGAAAGTTTAAATGGCTTTTGAAAATGGTAACATGCAATGTATATATTAATATATTCTAATCAAACCATCACAAGAGTCATGCTACCATTGCTAATTTTTGGGACTAAAATTTAAATACATTTATCATGTATACATGTACTATGTACCCTTTCGAAAGATTACAAGAAAGGAGACAAAATTTGAATGATAAGTGTTTCTCTGATCATTAATGTCAAATTTTGAAAAAATAAGGAAAATTTTTCATTTTTTATACACTATATTTCAAGTAGATTTTGTCATTTCTTCCTGTAGATATATGAAGGCCACTTGAATATATAATTATGTCCACTCAAGTAAAAGTATTGAATATATATATACATGTTTCGTTTATAGTTTGTTCTTTTGTTGTACTGTTACACCACTTTCCAGGTGAGGGGGAGGGTTTGGAGCCAAAAAACTAGTTTAACCCCCACAATATTCTGTATGTGTTTGTCCCAAGTCAGGAGCCTGTAATTCAGTGGTTGTGGTTTGTTGCTGAATATCATATTTGTTTTCCGTCTGTACGTACGTACGTCCCAAAATTGGTTTCTGTTCTCTAACTTTAGTTTTCCTCAACCAAATGTAATGAAACTTATACACAATAATTATTACCACAAAACACAGATCAAGTTTGAATTTTGGTGGCGTCACTTTTACCGTTCTAGAGTTATTTTGTTTTTTTGGTTCACTGTTTTGTACATAAATCAGGCCCTTAGTTTTCTCGTTTGAATTGTTTAACATTTTGTCATTTCAGGGCCTTTTATATCAAAGTAAATCTAATTCTCCACGGTTGTTAAACTTGTTTTTGTTTAATTTTTATGATGGAAACCAAAAAATTGCATGTGTTCTCCAAAAAGTTGCTCCATTTGACCATCTTCAAAACTGTAGGTGATTTTGTTTGATTTTGTTGAAAAATGTTATGTTATGTTATCTAACAAACCTGATTTTACCAAATGCTAATTTTTTTATGGCATATTGTATAAAAATCAAACAAGGTGTCTGATATTTTAAACTGGATCAGTTGTCTTTTGCTTATGATAGTATGAAATGTTCAAATGTCCAGTTAACATTTTTTTCTTTTGATCGTATTTAATTTACAGAATTAAAGATATTACCAAAGTAGAGATTAGCTATGGGGATACATTTGAAAAAGAAAAACTTCAAAATTAAATTCCTGATTACAATAAAATACTGAGAAATAAAGAAAAAAGTTTTGACCAACAAATAAGTTATCAGTAAAATAAAGGTTACCATGGTTACTGGGCAATACATTTATGCATTGCTTATGAAAAATCCAGAAAGGTAAAGAACTGTAAAGGTTAAAGTTTAATGATTGAAGATTCACTGTTAAATTGTTTCCCTAAATTCATAGCACCACATTTATTCAATTATAAAACTATTCTATTGGTCCGAGTACACAGTTATTTCGTAGTGCATTTCTTTTAGACAATAAATGAAAATAAAAAAAATCCCACCTGCGCTTTCTCAATAATATTTTTACAGTGTGTTGTACTACTTTTGGGACAAATCATATCAAAATTATAGAAAACTTCATCGGCTCTAACTCAAAATATGGACAATTCTATGTTAAGGGGGTCTTGAAATCTTTTGACAGCTTCCGAAGTGCTAATTTTTAACCTTTTTCAGCTGGACCAAATCACTACTTTACTTTACAATTCATGACCCAAATTTTTTTACAGTGTAATTTCATCCCCCTACTTGCTATTTGAGGCATAAAACATGAAGGAATACATTTGGAAGGGGTACTAAAAAAATTGGCAAGCAACACACTGTCCACACTAGGGACTTTATTCGTGGACAACGAAAATCAAAGGACGATAACTGTGTACTCGGACCTATTGTATCATTTATAATATATTCCATTGAAAAAAAGGCCTGGCATCCTGGCTCACTGCTTGATAGTAAAGCCAGTCAAAATACATCAACATGTATTCGTTTATTGTATGTGAGAATGATGCATCGTGAGGTAACATCATTTCTTGACACATGCCAGGCAAGAAACATTTATATTGCCATAAATTATTGAAAATTATTTGAAATTCACAAAATGCTAATTCCAGTAAAAATATAGCAATAATAATCAAACACTACTGATTTACATCGGGAATCACCTGCTAATTAATATTTCAATCAATATACATGCATAGTAATTGACAGTCCTGTTCAGCAGTAAAAAATGCCTTATTTACACTGAGGAGGGACAGGGATATTGGGAATCTTTAGGTATACAATGTAGGTAAAATACATTTTCCATGTTTTCAGTGATGTTTTTATTTTCTTCAGCTGCCTATCAAGACAGGCTTACATACAACACAATCCATACAGAATGTAGAACAGAACAAAGAATGTCTGATTAATGTTAGCAAGTACAAGTTCAGAGAAGTCATCAATGGTCTTACAAAGACACTGCAGTCTGTTTCCAGTATGGTAATTATATAAGCGGTACAATTGTACATTACACACAAGATGACTCAGTTAAAAATCACTCTGGCTGGTGTTGAGTGAATCACAGGTGAAACAAAGTGATTGCAGTGATCTAAAGTGAAAACTATTTGATTTGACATCCTGTCATATGTCATGTATGTATACAGAGAGATAAAAAATGTATTTCTAAGTGAATCACCCCAAATCACTAAGATTCACTGTAAAAATGCACATCAAAATTGGTTTTTAACCGAGGTACCTTGTGTTTACTTTTATGTTTTTTTTCACAATTCTGTTTTCAGTATGACAGGTGAGCAAAATATAAGATGGAGCTTATTATATTAGGTATTAGGTATTTGATTGCTAATGGGTGATGAATTTTACAAATCAATAAAATTATTTTACATTTTCATACAATGATTAAATTTATTCACTTCTTTTTTCTCTCCATCATTTGGTATAATCATTAGATATTTTTTTAAGTCCAAGCTTAGGGTAAACAGGGAATTAAAATATGATTACTTGAACTTGTCATGTCTGGTACATGTAGTTCATAATATGTAGAGGCACCCATTTGGCTATGTGGGATGTGTAGCCATGTTAATTAGGTAGGAATGGAGACTTTTTATCTGAGACCAATGCTAAGAGAGTGTTACAATGTAAGCTCTTAACACATTGAAGAACTTATTGAGTGGTCTGTAGGTAGCCTAGACATTACTTTTTCCATAGGCTATCCATATTACCTACATTTTACCTAGGGCAGCCCTGCCTCACTTTGCAGAATCTACATCTTTGATAAATAGTTCAATATATTCTTGTAGTGAATATGTGTGAAACATTTTCCACTGGACATTATACATGTATTACAATTAACAATCAACCAAACAATTATTGAAGATTCATCTTCACGTTTATGTTGTTTGTATAGCCAGTTATCTCCCTTACACAGATAAGTTACCAAGGTAAACACATTTTGAGGTCTTGAAATGTACAATTAATAGGAATTTATTGGCCTTAGATAGACTAACATACAAGTTAAACATGAAAAAATATAAACAATTCTTTTGCTGTATGGCCTGTCTAAGTCTTAAATTGTTTTAGCTATGTTCTGAGGATCAAAAAATAGAAAATCAGTAGGTTAAGGCAATCCAACTTAGTAATTGATTGTAAAATTTTATAATGGATTCTAATCAGTTATAAATAAATACTTTGAAAGTCTTGGAGCCCAATCTAAATGGTTGCAATTTTCATGTAGAATCACTTCAACTATATTCTAAATCTTCAAGCAAGAAGTTTTGTTGCATTTTAAGTGAACTTTAAAGCATTGCTCTTCATTTGTAATAAATAAGCATATTGAGAATGCCATTCTTGTTCCTATTAATTCTTTTAAAATACATTCAATTACATAATATATAGTTGATTGGTTTAGCTTAACCAATTATAGCTGATCTTAGGTTGCATTTTTTGTCAATTGAACAACACTAGCTACCTTAACTATTTTTGAATATTTGAGTAAACTCAATTTTTGGCAACACATTGAAAATCTTTACTATACATCTTTGATATGTGTATAAACTCAATGCAACACAATACGAATTTTTAAGGTTCATCAGTGAAGAATTAACTAAAATGGTATTTAGTCATGTTAGTCATTGATCATTCCCATAAATATTTGCATGTTTTAGGTAGTTACAATCTAGTTTGTATGGCCTTGGTTCTGTTTTAATAGACCACTTTCGAGTTATGTCCTTCAAGGGAAAAGTTTGTTAATTATGCATGCATTTATGATGATCGAGGGGATCGCCTGTATCCCTGCACTGTTAAAGTTCATCAAGAGTCTTTGTGATCGTCATTATGCAGGATAAAGTAGAAATAATAATTGTTCCATAGGTACTTAATCACAATTCCTTAATGACAGCAGTGCGGATTATCAATTATAAGAATTTAATTTGCCGAATAATTCGTGCAATATAGAATCATATTTTTTCAACTGCTCGCTCAACATGGGAAGGAAGTGACAATGTCCCTTAACATACGAATGATGTTCAATAAAATCAAAGGTTTTGATGGAATTGCAACGAACTCGAAAGTGGTCTATTAAAAAATATAAGACTTACAAATGTAGATACAAGCCATACATACATGTTTCGTCTATACATTATTATTATTATTATGTTAAGTGTCCTACATAAGAACTTGATGCTTTAAGTCAATCAGGACTTGTTTGAAAATAATTCCTCGCAAATGCAAGTCTTTCGATTGCTTTTGTAAAACTTTTCTTTGGCCTGTGTAAAGTTTTACCTGGTATTAAGGATATTGGATATTTTGATATGATGAAATAACAACACTTTTTTTATTAGTGAAAAATAAATATGAATTATTATTGGAATGAATATTTGATCTATGCGTAAATTCTCAATCAAACTTTGAAAAATTCAGCAACGAAGAGAAGGCTAATTCAATCAAACATGTTTGAAAGGAACAAAAACATGAATGCCAAAAAAAAAGTAAACAATTCTTTCAGTTAACAAATTTTAATCAGTCACATTTTAAATTATGAGCGATTGTAAAACTTAATTCAGCATCAAGAACTTGTTAAAAAAAAAATCCAGTTGCAAAAGTTTATCAGAATACTTATTGAGTTCGATATACATTTACAAAGCAAATATCCAAGTTACAAAGTTTTGTTGATATTTGATAATAAGACAAATAAACTGAACATAAGACATGTGAAATTCTATAAATCTTACTTGATTTTCCATTTGTCATAGCCAGCAATTCTACCGTAGAATTGGTTTTTCCTTTTAGTCCATTTGTTATTCCATTTTTATTATCCATATTTTGAAATTTCACTATTTTTTTCTCAACTACACGTGGTGTCCATTATCATGCCTCTTATCATACGAGGTACACTATGGGAGTGTCAGTATACAAGTATTTTATCAGTTTGTGATAAATTGTAATTTAGTCGACTTTTACCTGAATTTACCTAACATGACCTTAATTGATACAGTGTTAATTTATATTGACCTTGTTGTTGATATCTGTTACCAGGACTGACTGACATAGTTTTTTTTATCTTGTTGATACCAATTTTGTTTCTATTTAAAACATAAAAGTAAACAAATATAAATATAGAGAATGATATATATGTGTTTTTTTTTTCAATTTCACACATGTGTCAATCTGAGACATCAATATAACCCTGAGAGCTCTGGCCGAGGGAATATATTGGTTGAGGGTTGAGATCTTGTGTGATATTGAAAAAGTCATGTCAGATGTAATTTATTATTTACTTAAAAATAATTAAATACAAATGTCATCAGACTGGTACTTCTGTATTGGCATGAAAATATAGAAATTGTTTTACCAACATTTGCTATTGTAAAACTAAGGTAATTATTTGAAATTAAGGAATGTATCTCCCTCATGCTTAGATCTGCTTCCTTGTTGAGCATGACAACACTTCTGATCTTTTTCAAAATTTCATATATCAGCTCTTACAACGTTTCTAATAGGTTTTGATTCCAAACATTTTGGCCTTGAGCATTACTGAAGAGACATTAATTGTTGAAATACGGTACATAATTATTATCATTGATTGTATTACACATTAAATTTACCTGTATTCTTTATTACATATATAATTAACATTTCATTCATTATTTTTTCCATACGTTAAAAAATGCTGCCATCTCAAAAATTCATGTGTTCGACAAAATAGGCCAGAGATACAACTTTTTATGCCCCCGCCATAGCGGAGGGGGCATTAAGTTTTACCCTTGTCCGTCTGTATGTACGTCCGTCCATACGTCCGTACGTCCCAAAGTTGGTTTCCGTTCTCTAACTTTAGTTTGCCTCAACCAAATGTTATGAAACTTATACACAATGCTTATTACCACATAATACAGATCAAGTTCAAAATTTGGTGGTATCATTTTTACCGTTCTTGAGTTATGCCTTATTATTTACAAATGGAAAATTTGCTGAATTTTTCGTTTCTGTTCTCTTACTTAAGTAAGCCACAACCAAATGTTATGAGACTTATACACAATGCTTATTACCACATAATACAGATCAAGTTTGAAATTGGGTGGCATCAGTTTTACCGTTCTTGAGTTATGCCCCTTTATAAACATAAAAATTGCTAAATTTTTCGTTTCCGTTCTCTAACTTTAGTTTGCCTCAACCAAATGTTATGAAATTTTTACACAATGCTTAATACCACTTAGTACAGATCAAGTTTGAAATTGGTTGGTGTCACTTTTACCGTTCTTTAGTTATGCCCCTTTATAAACATAAAAATTGCTGAATATTTTGTTTCCGTTCTACAACTTTAGTTTGCCTAAACCAACTGTTATGAAACTTATACACAATGCTTATTACCACATAATACAGATCAAGTTTGAAATTGGGTGGCGTCACTTTTACGGTTCTTGAGTTATGCCTCTTTATAAACATAAAAATTGCTGAATTTTTCGTTTCTGTTCTCTAACTTTAGTTTGCCTCAACCAAATGTTATGAAACTTTTACACAATGCTTATTACCACAAAACTCAGATCAAGTACAAATTTGGGTAGCATCACTTTTACCATTCTTCAGTTATGTCCCTTTATATCTTTATATGATATGCAAGCGGGGGCATCATCTGTGTCCCATGGACACATTCTACATTTATTTTGTTAATAGTTGTTTGGCCACTCCAATAACTGTTATACAATCCTCAGGCTACTGTGCCAACTGTTGAAGATGTGTAGATCCATCGGTCCTTGAGTATCTTAAAAAATATATAAGTAGCAATAGGTGTAGAGTTAATTTTTTACATAAACATTTGGTACAAATATTTCTTATAAAAAGCAAAAAAAAAAATCATTTCTTGTTACATACATGTATGAAAATAGATTGATGATTAAGTTTCCTGACAGAAATTCTGACAACTCTCCTTAACAAGTGTTTGATTAAAATGTTTGATTTGAGACTCAAAACTTTTCACTACAGGTATGAGCTTGTGGACTTACCAAATCAGAATCTTTTATAAATCAAAACTTTTCACTACGGGTATGAGCTTGTGGACTTAACAAATCAGAACCTTTTATAAATTAAACTTTTCACTACGGGTATGAGCTTGTGGACTTACCAAATCAGAACCTTATATAAATTTCATGTGTCCAAATCGCTTTTCAAGTATTTCTATTTCACATTTGAAAAGTCACTGAATACATTTAATCATTTATTTTCACAAAATGTTTTGACATATATATATACACTGGACTTTAACTTATTTTGTTTTTAATTTTATTATTTTAGAGAATTATTGGTCCAGAGGCAGAAAGGAATTACTTTGAATCTCAGTTGATAATCCTAGACACACTAGAGCAAGTACTTAATTCAGTAAGTATTTCAAAGGAAGTGAATTTATACACATAAAATTAGGAATGGAAATGGGAAACGTGTCAAAGAGACAACAACCAGACCAAATAGCACGTGAAATATGAGTTTTAGATAAATATTCCTAAAGTAATGAACATAGAGAAGTTCTTGCTTGGACACACACTCCATTATCTTGTATATTATAAGAGCATAAACCTGAAGCACCGGGAGGCACTCTACTGTCTCCACACGGCAGTGACAGCACTAAAGACAAACTCTGTAAAAATTAAAATTGTGAATTGAAATGGGGAATGTGTCAAAGAGACAACAACCCGACCAAAGAGCAAGTGAAATATGAGTTTTAGATAAGTAATGAACATAGAGAAGTTCTCGCTCGGACACACACTCCATTATCTTGTATATTATGAATATATACACGCATGAATTTATAAACAAATGAATTTATACACATGAATATATACACATGAATTTATGCACATGAATTTATACACATGAATATAATATATACAACAATTTATACAGAATAAAATCTTGACATTTGAAAAGAGGCAAAAGATCAAATAAAAAAAAAGTGTCACTGGACTATAAGCAAACATCAAAAAATTGTTACTTTAAAAAACATACATGTATTTACTATTCACATGATTTAGTTCAGGTTTTATTTTTTATGTAGAAAAGTTTCTCTAATTTTTAGCCGATCTATATTTTCTCTGACCTGCTAATTATCAACGTGAAGTCATTTGAGCTCAGTTTTTCATTGGGAAAAATCTTATTTTCTTGCTTCCTCAATTTCGCTAATGTGATGTCACGAAAAAAGATGACCATACCTGATGGCACCACATATCTCCATATAGCAACACAATATTTCTCCTCTCTCAACAGTTGATTTCAAATATTTGAATTTTAACTGTCATGAAAGGAGAAATATTGCATCACAATCGATTCAGTGATAGAATCTATATTTAAATAATTGTTATATATTAAAATCTGCATTGCTGATGTGAAACAGGCTGCTTTAATTAATAAGGTTTTCCAAAGTTCCTTATCCAATTTTGGTTTTAAAAAAAATATCATAGAAATGACTGGGGAACGTAATGATGGATTAGGTTTTAAACTTTGATAAACAAGAGTTACATGTTTGGAAAAATGATATTTCTGATAAGATGAAGAGAATGACAAAACCAAAAATGTAAACAATTAGTTAGTGGTAACACAAATTTGTACAGATGTATTATTCATTTTTCAGCAACCAAAAGATACGTCAAGACTTGATGAAGCCATCTATGTCAAGCTGTTACTGCCAGAAATTTGTAAGGTTAGTTGAAACAAATTTTCTTATTACATGAATGACAAAAATATGTGTAATTCACTGGGATTGGTGACACTATTACTTGTCTGTAACCACAGTGTTTCCATGTGATAACTTATTTTAGTTGACCCAAATTTTCTGATTCTGAGTCAGTGATCCGGGTTGACTTTTATCGGTATTTTTCTAGCTTCAGTGTACATAGTAAAGTTAACCTTACTTGGTGTGAACTGAGATACTCCAGTTACTCAGCAGACCAAAGAATATTCAAATATAAGTGAAAATGTAATGCCTTTAAGACAATGTATTACATTATTCAAAATTAGGAAATAAGAAAGAAGGCAATTTTGTAGTTATTTTTGGTTGAATTATAACCAAACCTAAAATGACTTTTTAAAAAATAATGTTTGGATTTTTAACATCCAACAGAAAATATTCATGCATATTAAGAAATAGAACATGATAATGTGATATTATAGTCTGAATTTTACTTTGCACTAGACCAACACACTGAGCTGGATTTTAAAAGAGCTATTTCTGAAGGTTACATTCATGATAACATGTAGCCTCATCTGGACACATTATTTTTACTTCTTGCCAACTAGTCTTTGCTCAAATTCCTAAAGCTTTGTTCTTAGCAGTGAAGCAACATATATCAATTTTAAAGTTCCTGGTCGGAGCTTGTGAGGGACCAAATCCACAACCTCTGCTACCATGAGATAACCGAGGCTATTAATTATTTATATGAATAAGTTTTAATTTCTTTGTAGATCTATACTTTTTAAGTTATTATACAATGAGGAGAGACTCTTACTGTGACATAACTGAGGCTATTCATTATGTATATTAAGAATAATTTTAACTTGCTATGTAGATCTATACTCTTTAAGTTTTTATACAATAAACATCTAGATTTTATCTTCTTTTTCAAACAGTTTCTGAACCAGTCAACAGACACACCAAACACATTGGTATTACAACTAAAGAATCTGTCATCCAAGGTCCTGTTTGCTCTCAGTCTCAACAACTTTGGAGCTGTTTTCAACAGAATATCTGCAAAGTGAGTTAACATTGAAAAGTTTTAGTAAACAAAAACAAATATGTGATTTATGACTTTAGTCAAACTTAAAAGATAAAAAAAAAATCTGAATAAGGCTTCAAAAAAGAAGACATTATTTTTAGGCCTCTTAGACTTGTCATCAGGATTGTAATTTTACTGTCACTACTGCATTCACAATTTTCCTTTCTGTTCATCCTCCATTGGTCCATCCATAAATTTTGTTTAATATATCTCGACCTCTGTATGATGGAATGATTTGATATTTGGTCTGTAACTTTATAATGTTGAGTTGTGCTGTGTAAGTGATTTGTAGATCTACTGTGCAGTCACTTCCTATTTCAATAATTTGACATTACTTTGAATTTGTGCATGGAATTTTTATAAATGTAAAGTAATGAGTTCTGTAATAATTAAAAAAAAGTCCAATGTTAGAATTGATTTAATTCAAATTTCCCATGTTAGATTGATTTATTCCAAAATACCCATGTTAGAATTGATTTTTTCCAAAATTCCCATGTTAGAATTGATTTATTCCAAAATTCCCATGTTAGAATTGAATTATTCTTAAATTCCCATGTTAGAATTAATTTATTCCTCAGATGTTAAAATTTATCTATTTAGAAATGACAGCAGTGACCTTAACAAAATGTATGTATTTTATACTAGTGCACTTCTTGTCTGTGCATATGCAGTATTTTGTCGTTATAATGCCCCTGGTTATTGCAATGCCATTCATTCCTGAAGCCCATTTATCCAAGATAAAAAAAATTCGCATAAAAATGTCTCACACGATATATTGCCATTCTCGTTTATTGCCAAAAATAAGCCTAGTCTAAAAGGTGGTATTATAACGAGGTTGCACTGTATACTATATATATAGGATCCCTGCATTCATTGTTTGTATGTATGTAATAGTTTATTAATTTATTTGATATGTAGTTCATATGTAAGTGGGTTTCGCTATTAAGGCAGAACTAACGATTAATGTCAATTAATTTTTGATATGTCGGAAACATTTTAAATTTGATTAAAGAAGATGGTGCTTCCAGAGTTGTAACATTAAATGTGTTTCAAAACTCATCTAATTTTCGGAATTAAACATTGAATTTATGTATGCAAATTTGGATTTAAATTTTTTTTTTCATGGGTTACTATATGTTATCATGGTTAATCAGCCATGAAATGATAGCAAATTCTGTAAAATGGCAAAAGTAGACAAAATCTTAACTGTTTTGACTCCAAATTTAGAGAAATAATGTACAGCAAGAAAGATTTTACACATTAAGTATGTTTTGTGCTTATCTTTTGGTTGGAAAAAATTGTTTTTAGGCAATGCATGTGTTTTTATGTTTATTTATCCAAAATGTTCCGTAATTTTTCCATTTTTGTTATAAAAAAAATTGACCAATCTTTATTATGACATCACTTTTATGATGTCATTGTCAAACTGTGTCATTTATACTTAAGCTAATACATACATTTTCCGAAAGCTTTCTTTCTGAACTTTTTAAGATTTGCTTTTAATAGTGGTATTATACATTTTTGTCTGTGAATTTGTATGGCCAAATAGCTCCCACATATACTTTCTTCATTTACAAACTAAAAACTTGGGAATGATTAAAAAATGTTTTTTTGCTTAGATAGTCAAATTTTTTTATGAAGTACCATTTAGACTAAATGAATTCACTGTCCACTTCTCAGGTCTACTTCTCTTTCACAGTTTTTAATCCAGCATTCATTTTGATACTGAAGGGAATATGATTTGTCTTTGGTCAGGACATGTTTTCAAATACAATGTGACCAACAATTATGATACTTGGCATGTTGATGAATTATACAAATCCAGTAACTTCAATATTTATTAGTTAATTTAAAAAGAAAAGGTTATTTTGAAGGAACTATATAATACATGTAGTTGAAAAGATTATTTTGAAGGATGTTATTGATATAGAAGCTCAGCCTTTCACTTATAAACATCTTCAAGTCTAATTGGACTTTATCCAGTTTGTGAGTGAGGCAGACCGGATAATTCAGTTTATGGAAGAAAAGGCAAAGTTTAAACATTAATAAACTCCTAAGAATTGACCTTGACTTCTACAACATATTTCCTGCAAAAAAAGGCCTTTATAACTATAAATGCAGTAAAATGTCTATCTAGATAAAACAAATGCATTAACACTTGACATGACTTACAGTACTATCGAATGTGTAGGAATTCATTCTTTTGATGTTGTGAAAATGGTTTATACATGTATAAACTTTTTGGTTGCCATTACACTTGCCAATGAAATAAGATTTAACATTCAACTTTGAAATTATTGTATTTTGTTGAATTGATGGTTGCGAATTGTGTTAGCTATTGATTTCTGAGAGGAACCATTGAGACCCTGGCCAATGAAATCAGAATTAATTTACAACATTGTTCTTATTGTATTTTGTTGATTTGATGATTGCAAACTGTGTTAGCTACTAAAGGTTTGAATGACGAACCATTAAAGGTATTTTGCAACCATTAAATTGCCAGCAAGTATTAAAATACAAAACTGTTTTAATCATTATTATGCATCTGTAGAATTAACAAAATGTTCCTGTTGTGACAACAAGCATGTTCAGATATTAGATGTCATCAGTCATGGAATTGATGCATGAAAAATTTCAGTATTGTCCAATCAGAACTGATGTAACAAAAATTTGCAAAAGATATAAACATGATACCGGTATACATTATTATAAAAGATATTTTAAAAATTTTATGTCAATTACAGGTTGACATCATTATCGAGTGCCAGTGATGACCCAGATCTGTCAGATTTAGAATTGATTCAACACATAAACGTAGATGTCCTCAGACTCATAAAGTTATTCAATGGTAAGTTTATTTTACAGGTTTTGGTTCTTGGATTCTCAGCTTTATTTACCATGTTTACTGTTTCAATAAATTGGCTTGTATTGAATTTTTTCAGAAGATTCTTAATAACGCAAGCTATTTAAAAAAAAAAGTGATAAGATAGCAATTTTTGTGTGCACAACATTTGATTCATGAATTATCTGAATCAAGACCAAAAGTTGATTGATTTATGACTGTTTTGCACTCTGTTAGCACAAACGAAATATGTCTCAAAGACCAAGAGAATATTTATGATAAAGATAGTAATGTTGAACCAAATTGAAATATTTGAAAATTTCTCTTAATTTAAACTGCTTTTGTATCTAATTATGCCCCAGCTGTCACTGGAGGGGGCATTTAGTGTTACATTTGTCTGCTCGTACGCCCTAAAATTGGTTTCCATTCTCTAACTTTAGTTTGCCTCAACCAAATGTTCTGAAACTTATACACAATGCTTATTACCACTAAACTCATCAATTTGGGTGGTGTCATTTTAAACCGTTCTTGAGTTATGTCCCTTTATAACATTATATGCAAAGGGGGGCATCATCTGTGTCCCATGGATGCATTCTCCATTTATTAATATGAAAGTTATTGGCCATCTTTTGTCCCTTTATACTTTTATTTCTGGATAAGTCTTTCCTTGTTTTTTTGAGTATTTTGTTTTTTTTTTGTCACACAGAAGTACCAATAATGTTTTGATAAAAAGTATTATAAAATGAAAGATATTGAATCATACGAAAATAAAATGTAAAGAACATAATTATTTGTTTATTTCAGATATTAATTCCAAGTTTAAATTCTTAAAGAACAAGCATGTTATTACTCTGGCATATAATCTGGAGAAGGTAATTAAACAGATATGAATTAAACACACACAAACACAAGCTACAAAGACATCAAGAAGTTGTTTATTAAGAAATGACTGCAAGATGGATCAATAAATATATTTACATATACTGTAGAAACATTAATTTTCGTGGGGTTAAAATTTCGTGGTTTTGTCTCTTTATAAGATTTCATGGGGATTTAATTTCGTGGTTTCCAGTAAATGGAAGTGATATTATATGTAGGTTAAATTTTCGTGGGGGTTTTAATTTCGTGGATATATTCTTTCCACGAAATAAACGAAATTAAATCCTCCACGAAAATTACTGCTTTTACAGTAGTTGAAGATAAATGGATGGTTTAAGTACCCAGCATGTAAAATGAACAGAATTCGTTGATATTGAAGATATTGATATTAAATGCAACTTATATCATAATATCTCACAATGCTATCTTAATGTTACTGTTCATTAAATCATTTTTAGAACTCATTGATTTTATCATATCAAAATGTTAGGCAGGTTTGCTTGAATAAATAATATGGATATACCATAAATATTTATAATAAGTCAACTGCCTTGAAAATTGAAGTCTTCAATCTAAAAGTCATGTTAATCCTCTAAACAACAGGATCAACATTATTTGACCTAATATATTGTAAAAGCATTAGAAAAACAGTATATTTAAATTTCACCAAGTTAGATAATTCCTTTTTTTTTCACAAACTCAGATTTATGGAAGGATCAACAAACATGTATATTCTGTTTAAAAACATTCAAAAAAATGATTGCTTGTCAATTTTCTAGGCAATCTGGATGTGGATGGATAACTATCCTGAAGAATTCACAGAACTACAGAAAAAGCCAAATGATGAACTTCAAGGTAAAATATCAGTTATCTCCCCCTGAATTTCTTTGCAGCTTCAAGACAATTAGACCTGCATTATTACATTCTAATGTTTTGAGAAAGGATCCTTAAACCTTCAAATATTTCAATATTGTATATTCTGAAAAGCATTTAAATGAACCTTTGAAAAATCAGGAATGAATGTGAAAATTGTAGAAGAAGGAACATAACATTTGTTAAAATCTGAGTGTAAATGTTTGCTGGTAGTCTATTACATTAATTCCTTGTATGAAGAGTTCTGGGTAATTTCATTGTTCTTGCACCAAAACGAAATTTTACACCATTTCTCTATTACTGTGGATTCATTATTATTCGTTGGATTTTCGTGGATTTCGTGGGTGAAGGGGAACCAAGAAATTACATGTTCAATGAATGACAATATAACTATAGGTTTGTATGCAGACTAGGGCAAAAAAAATCCATGAAAATGTAAGTTTTCTCTAAAAACGTAAATAAATGAATCCACAGTATCAAGTATTTAGTATGTTGTCAACATTTCATGTATCACAGTATGGTTTTGAACTGAGTACCCAAAATGAATAAGATTTTATAGGGCAAATTATTCGCTTATTGATTTTGGTTGTGGTGTTATGACATAGAAGTTCCTTTATGATATAAGTTCCAAATGGAAGAAATATTCTGTAATATAATTTCCTCTGGAAGAAATATTACAGTATTTGTTGTAACGGAATAAAGATTGTAGAGTATTTGTTCCAACTGGAATAGATATTATAGCATTGTTTTTAACAAACTTTCTAGTTGATCTTCTGTTAGGCGGAACAAATATACTTTTACAGTGGGAGATTTACACTTATGACTACATATACCTAATTCCTGATATACAGAAGTATAAAGTCAAATGATATTTTATTTAATTTGACAGATTGTTGTGATAAGTTATTTGACCAGTTTAATCAGTGTATGGAGAATTCCAAGAAGAAAGCTGCTATTTGGCCATTACAGATGATGTTGTTGGTCTTGTGTCCTGTGAGTACTGAAAATCAATGAGCAGTAAAATAATTTAAAAGTTGTAAAATTTGATAATATAGAACAAAAGTAAACTTAAACTTATAATCAAAGTTTTACCTTGACCATTGAAAACAAATTTATGCCCCCATAACCAATGGCAATTTTTAGTCCCCTACCGACGAAGTCGAAGGGGACTTTAGGTTTGCACTCCGTCCGTCTGTCTGTCTGTCTGTCGTCTGTCTGTCCATCTGTCAGTCTGGCAAATCAGTTTTCCAGACTTTTTTTCTTCGTGCTTGAAGATATTGATTTGATATTTGGTTTATTGATTTATCATGACAAGTTACAGGTCAATTTCAATTTTCACGATTTTAGCTTTTCTCTTTGTTCAGTTAAAGCCCTTTCCCTAGAACTAAATTTTTGATGAAATACTTATTAATTAGTAGATTTCTGTTCAAAGGGAAATAACTCATTTTTTAAAAGATTTAAAAGACAAAATGACATTTTGGATTTTTTTCCTTTTCTGTGGTAAATTGTTTGAAGAATTTAGTGGTAGGTTTGTTTGTCATTCTTGAAGATATTGATTTGATAATTAATATATAGTGTTATCATGACAAGTTACAGATCAAGTTGGAATTTTGTTCCAGTCTGATAATTTTGTGCAGAGTTATGGTCTTTGGACATAGAAAATTCACTTAAATAATCAGTTTTCAACAGTTTTTTTTCGCCATGCTTGAAGATTTTGACTTGATATTTTTATGTAGTTTACACCATGACAAGTTATAGATCAAGTTAGAATTTCGTTCCATTACAATGAATTTGTAACCGGTAGGGGACTATGTATTGCCATGCAATACTCACAGAATGCTTGTTTGTGTACACTTTTAAAAGTATTACCCAGAATGCATTAGACTCTGAAGCATTGAGTTCTTTCCAAATAAAATTTCATATTTTTATTATAGAAAATTTTGGAAGAGATAAACAATGCAGACAATGGAGCTCCCTGTTCAGCACAACATCTCAAAAAGGTAAAACAAATTATGATAATCATCAACTTAAATAGTTTGAGTAATTGCCTTGCTTGTAATGTAGAACCTCATTTCAATTGTTAACCCCGTGATACTGTACAGGGGTTTATTTTGCTGTGGCGTCAACATTTAGGTTCAGTCTGTAGTTAAAGTTTTTTAAACATCAATAACATGGTCAAACCTTCATTGAATTTTATGAAATTTAGACAGAAGCATGTTTTTGACCAAAATACAATACCCAGAGCAAAATTTTGAAAATATTTATTTTCGTTTTTCCATATTTTACTGATAAATGGACTTTTAAACAGTTAACAAGTAGATACAGTCTGGGGTTAAAGTTTGTTACACATCAATTACTTTGTCAAACTTTTATAGAATTTTATGAAAATTTTGCAGAAGCTTTATTATTGATTAAGAGATATGTCTGAAGCAAACTTTTGAAAATATATTTTTTTCATTTTCAGTATTTTTCTGATAGATGGACTGAGTTTTTTTACAGTTAACATTTACAGACAGTCTGGGATTAAATTATTTTGACATGATAAATTTGTAAACCTTCATGGATTGTTATGAAACTTGGATTTCGTGGGAACAGGTAAAGCACGAATTCAAATGTTCAACGAATGACACATTTTCTATAAGGCTATATGGAGACTTTGGCAATGAACCATGAAATTATATATCCACAAAAGTGCAAGTTTTCCTCAATCCACAAAAATTGGCAACCACGAAAAAAAAAATGAATCACAGTATTTGATGTACAACTGTTATGAAACAAACATTGCAAGTAGATTTAGCTTTATTTTGGTTTTTCTTTTAGAAACATTTCATAGATGAGGTAAAGAAAGCCATTTCACCACATCATGCAGGATCCAAGTTGACAGAGGGAGCTGCAGTCACATGTGTTCGTCTTTGTAAAGCATCCACATACATCAGCATCAATGATCGTTTAAATGTTTTATTTAGTCTGGTTCAATCTGTTATTAATGATCTCAAGGTAAGTTGTCTCCCTTTGTTAAAAATTTTCAAAACTCATCAACTTAGGGTTTTTTTAATCTGTTTTTAGTCAGTGTCATGGACTTAAGATAGGTTTCATTTCTTTGGATTGAATATGAAATTTCTCTTAACACACCACCCTCATTTTCCAGGGGTAGTCCAAAATGTCCTCTCAAATTTTGGGTTATATTAATTTAAAGGTAAAACAAGATTGTCATCTAATTGGTGTATTAAAGAACTGAGACAAATATTTTCAGAAAAATTAGGGGCTTTGTTCCATTGTGTTAGAGTCAAGTATAATTTATTTGTTGTTAGTTTTAGAAGCAGAGTGTAGAAAACTTAACTTTCTCATAATATTTTTTTTCATTGGAAAATTGTCTTAGGTTATGAAAGATTTTATAAGCTTTCTCTCATCATGTTTATTTTCAGATGATATAAAAATAATTTGCTTGTTAAGACTTTATAGAAATGAACCATAATTTCCATTGCAGCAATTATTGTTTAACCCGCCACCCAACACCAAGCCATTTTCCCGTGGACAGAGTATCGTTGACCTGGATTTATATAATGAC
This sequence comes from Mytilus californianus, assembly GCF_021869535.1. NCBI lineage: Eukaryota > Metazoa > Mollusca > Bivalvia > Mytilida > Mytilidae > Mytilus > Mytilus californianus. Next base: position 936,417 of record NW_026262703.1, read on the forward strand.
TGTTTTGTATCATGTTTTCGTATCACACCACACAACAATGATGTGCTCAAAGTGTGTCTTCACCCAAACTCGCCGCCCATCTATCATTTTGTTCTAGTCAATGCATTACACAGAATCATTACTCAGGTAGGTCAAATAGCTTATAATTTTATATTTTTGAATTAATGGAAGATAATAAAGTCACATGCAAGCATGAAAAGAGTTGTCTAAATCGGCCAATTTCTACTTGTAATTGTTTGAAAATTTCAAGCTACTTAAGCATTATATCATGATACTCAATTTTCTTCCAAGTTCTAAATTGATTTGATAAATAAAATATTACCAAATATAAGGTTTTCAGTTACTTTTGGTGTATGTATTCATATTTGTTTGAAAATTAATTTATTCATTTTTGTATAGAAATTGATTTTTGTGAATGCTAATGAGAAATATTTTCATATGGAAGCTTAATTTAGAAAACTTTTTGTTTACAGCCAAGACTGCCCTGGTGGCCAAACATTACTATCATCTATGGCAAAGCAGCAGAGTTACGGAACATGTTTACAGACACATTAAACAAAGTTACACAAGGAATGGCAGCCCACACAGCACCTAAATCAGTTGGTGTATTCCTGCCATATGTAAGTCTTTAATCAGGATACATGCTGATATAAATTTGAAACTTAGCTGTTTGATTTGATGTAAAAATTTTGTGTCTTGTATATCAATTTTTATGGATTCTGAGGGTATAGGAAAATTACAAATTTAAATGTTCAACTATGTACAAATTTTCTTTAGGATTGCATGCAGTCTTTGGCAAAACCACAAAATAAGTTTCCAGTAAAAATACACTTTGTCCTCAATCCACGAATATTAGTATCCACAAAATAAATGAATCCACAGTACATGTAGTAGTTCCTATCCACAGTTATTTGTAAAAAAGAAATAGACAAACTGATATTTTACATTTTCATTACAAGAAAAAATGACACAAATCACCTACTTTTAGTTCGCAGTAATTAAAAGCTCTGCATTAGAAATTCCTCCTGATATTTTATACATATGGACACTTATATAAAGATGAAATTTAATGCAAAAAGATAGATAAATAATTACAAAATTTAGACATTTTTTTAACACATCAGTTGATAAACAAAACCTAAACAAATATTTGTATACACCTCATTTGCATTTTATTTTCATTATCAGAAAAACAAAACGATGTTACCTGACAATGACATCACATTAAAGTAATAATTTGTTTTATGACATTATTCCGATCAAGGGCAATAAGATTTAGGGTCAAGTGTCACAGAGTCATGAATAGGGTGTAGAATAGATATTTTTCCCTGAATTATTTTCGGTAAAAATAATTATGTGGTATTGTGGTTTTGCTCATTGTAGAAGGCTGAACAGTGACCTATACTTGCTGACTTCTACGACATTTGGTCTCTAGTGGAGAGTTGTCTCATTGATATTCATACAGCATCTTCTTATTTTTATATTCTTGTAATTAGTACCTATTGAAAGGTGGTTGTTAACTTTGTTTATTATTTATTTACAGCTGTCATTTCAGACCATATCTAAGTTAACATTACAGAAGATAAATAAAACTACAGATGAGACTATGACAACGTACAGATATCTTCTGTTGTGGATTGTACGGCTTATCCATGATGATCCAAATCTGATGTTACATGTAAGTTTTATATAAATTAGACCCCAAGGGTTGACTCAGGTGTAGAAATATGGTCACCATGACTTCTCCAAATCCTGCAGTAATACTCCTTTTTTATACGACCGCAAAAATTAAAAATTTTTTGGTCGTATATTGGTATGACGCTGGCGTCGTCGTCGTCGTCGTCGTCGTCGTCGTCGTCGTCGTCGTCGTCGTCGTCCGGCGTCGTCCGAAGACACATTGGTTTTCGCACTCTAACTTTAGTTTAAGTGAATGGATCTCCATGAAATTTCACCATAAGGTTCAATACCACAAAAGGAAGGTTGGGATTGATTTTGGGGGTTATGGTACCAACAGTTAAGGAATTAGGGGCCAAAAAGGGGCCAAAAATAAGCATTTTTGTAACTTTCAGACAATAACTTGTGTGTAAGTGTATGGATCTCTCTGACATTGTACCACAAGATTCCATATCACAAAGGGAAGGCTGTAATTGATTTTGGGGGTAATTGCCTCAAAATTTTAGGAATTAGGGGCCAAAAAAGGGGCAAAAAACAAGCATTTTTCTAGTTTCATGACAATAACTTGTGTGTAAGTGTTTGGATATTTCTGAAATTGTACTACAAGGTTCCATATCACAAAGGGAAAGCTGGAATTGAGTTTGGGGGTAATTGCCCGAAACGTTTAGGAATTGGGGGCCAAAAAGGGGCCAAAAATAAGCATTTTTCTAGTTTCCAGACAATAACTTGTGTTCAAGTGTATGGATCTCTCTGAAATTGTACTGCAAGGTACCATACCACAAAGGGAAGGCTGGGATTGAGTTTGGGGGTGATGAATCATAAGGGGGTTCAAAAAATTTGGGGGGGGGATTTTTTTTTTTTTTTTTTTTTCTTTTTTTCCTTTTTTTTTTCTTTTAAAATTTTCCATTTTAAGTTGGGATTTTTCTGATTTATATTTAAAAGCAAATAATAATGATATGGTAGGAGATACACACCAAACAGGATGTGTAAATTATTATATAATAAGTATTGTGCAATAGCAAGAAATTTTCAATTGCACAGTATTGCACAATAGCAAGAAATCTTCAATTGCACAGTATTGCGCAATAGCAAGAAATCTTCAATTTAACAGTATTGCGCAATAGCAAGAAATATCCAATAGCACAATATTGCGCAATAGCAAGAAATTGTCAATTGTACAGTATTGCACAATAGCAAGAAATATTCAATTGCACAGTATTGTGCAAAAGAAGATACTTCGTATAAATTGCTTATTTCTTGATCAATTTCAATGGGGTTTTATTCTTGAATTCTTGGGGTTCTTTGATATGCTGAATCTAACCGTGTTTTAAGTTTTTGGATTTTGGGCCCCGTTTTTAAATTGGTCCACATTGAGGTCCAAAGGGTCCAAAATTAAACTTTGTTTGATTTCATCAAAAATTGAATTATTGGGGTTCTTTGATATGCCGAATCTAACCGTGTATTTAGATTTTTAATTTTGGGTCCCGTTTTTTAAATTTGTCTACATTAAGGTCCAAAGGGTCCAAAATTAAACTTAGTTTGATTTTAACAAAAATTGAATTCTTAGGGTTCTTTGATATGCTGAATCTAAACATGTGTTTAGATTTTTGATTATGGGCCCAGTTTTCAAGTTGGTCCAAGTTGGGGTCCAAAATTAAACTTTGTTTGATTTCAACAAAAATTGAATATATGGGGTTCTTTGATATGCTGAATCTAAACATGTATTTAGATTTTAGATTTTTGGCCCAGTTTTCAAGTTGGTCCAAATTGGGGCCCAAAATAAAACTTTGTTTGATTTCAACAAAAATTGAATATATGGGGTTCTTTGATATGCTGAATCTTACCATGTAATTAGATTTTTTATTTGTGGGCCCGCTATCAAATTGGTTCATATTGAGGTCAAAAGGGTCCAAAATTAAACTTTGTTTGATTTCATCAAAAATTGAATTATTGGGGTTCTTTGATATGCCAAATCTAACCGTGTATTCAGATTTTTAATTTTGGGTCCTGTTTTTTAAATTGGTCTACATTAAGGTCCAAAGGGTCCAAAATTAAACTTAGTTTGATTTTAACAAAAATTGAATTTTTGGGGTTCTTTGATATGCTGAATCTAAACATGTGTTTAGATTTTTGATTATGGGACCAGTTTTCAAGTTGGTCCAAGTTGGGGTCCAAAATTAAACTTTGTTTGATTTCAACAAAAATTGAATATATGGGGTTCTTTGATATGCTGAATCTAAACATGTATTTAGATTTTAGATTTTTGGCCCAGTTTTCAAGATGGTCCAAATTGGGGTCCAAAATTAAACTTTGTTTGATTTCAACAAAAATTGAATATATGGGGTTCTTTGATATGCTGAATCTTACCATGTATTTAGATTTTTTATTTGTGGGCCCGCTATCAAATTGGTTCATATTGAGGTCAAAAGGGTCCAAAATTAAACTTTGTTTGATTTCATCAAAAATTGAATTATTGGGGTTCTTTGATATGCCAAATCTAACTGTGTTTTTAGATTTTTAATTTAGGGTCCCATTTTTTAAATTTGTCTACATTAAGGTCCAAAGGGTCCAAAATTAAACTTAGTTTGATTTTAACAAAAATTGAATTCTTCGGGTACTTTGATATGGTGAATCTAAACATGTGTTTAGATTTTTGATTATGGGACCAGTTTTCAAGTTTGTCCAAGTTGGGGTCCAAAATTAAACTTTGTTTGATTTCAACAAAAATTGAATATATGGGGTTCTTTGATATGCTGAATCTAACCATGTATTTTGATTTTGGACATTGGACCATAATAGGTAAATTAAAAAAATTGAAGTTCTTAGACCACATTCTTTCTGTGTCAGAAACCTATGCTGTGTCAAATATTTAATCACAATCCAAATTCAGAGCTGTATCAAGCTTGAATGTTGTGTCCATACTTGCCCCAACTGTTCAGGGTTCGACCTCTGCGGTCGTATCAAGCTGCGCCCAGCGAAGCATTTTATTAAGTGGGGTATCTGTTTCGCTGTGTGGGATATATAAATTATCAGCCATGTAAGATCGAATGAGGATGTCACATTTGATACCTTGTATTGAGTGAATGCCGCACTCTCTGACTTTCAAGAACCCATGCAAAAAATGTATGAAGTGGTCTGTAGGTTGCCTGTTTTAGGGTACAATTTCTACCCCTACCCAACACCCTCATTTTCCAGGGGTAGTCCAAAATGTCCTTCTTTTCATTGGGTAGACCCCAAATTGCTGGACCTACCTTTTGTATTAATAATAAATCTGTTCTCATCCTGAAAATCGTGAAGAATTGTATATTAAGATTTTTATTTTAAACTGGATAGCTATATATATTTTTTTTCAGAATCAGGGTAAACCTGGCCATGAAGTACAGAGTAGTACACTAGAACTGATGAATGGACTTGTGTCACTGGTCCATCAACAATGTATGCCCGATGTATCATCAGAAGCTATGGAGGTAATTTGGAACATGAATTATAATGAAGTTCGTCAATACATATTTCAATATAGAAGTATCCTTTATTTGATGAAAATTTAATAAAATGCTTTGTATGTTAAAAAACATTGAGATTTATTACATTTTTGAATTTTTGTTTTCTAGGCGTTATTGTGTTTACATCAGCCAGAGAACATAGAGTTGTGGAATCCAGAATCACCTATCCATACATTCTGGGATGTCAGGTAAATTTCAAAACTTGTCATTCAAACATTATGGGAAGTAATTCAACCACGGTAAAATTTAGAATCATTGAGATGTACTATCTGTTGTGAGAGAATATCTGTTACATCTGGGAAGTTGCAAGTAAATGAAAATGTTGGATATTTCTCAATGAGGCAGAAAACCTACACAGAGACATCTATAAGACATGTAAAATTACAATCAGGTGTTATGTTAATAAAATTGTCATTAAAATTCAGAATTTATCTGTGTGTATTGGTAAAATTAAAAATCTTTTCATGTACACTGAAAGATATAAGGTAAATGTCATTTTATTGAACTGGACAACGAAACTTAGAAATTCCAGGAATGTTAGAATGCCTGTCATACATTTTATCATAAAATTTATCATATATGCCTTTATTTTCTTGTTTTCAAAGGAAGTCACTCAGCAGTCAAGATTTATAGACATGTATTGTGATAATTTTTGTAAGGAGTTTATATTTGCTAATTTTGCAGTATGATCTGATTGCGGAAATATTCCCTTGTGTAAATTTGATCTTATGGTATATCATAATCAGGGTCAGGAAAAACATGAAAATAAAAATAACAGGTTTTGCAATAGAAAAATAAAAAATAAAACATTTTTTCAGTACTAAAATCAATGATTAGTAATGGACAATGTAAAAATAGAATTATTTAAGTTCAAAAGAAACATGACTGCATTAAAATATTTCTCAAGTGGGAAGTTCATTTATAGCCATTTTAATGGGTAAAAGTTCATTTGCAGCACTTAAACAGGAAATGAGAGAAATGAAATTGTATCTTTATATTTCAGTTCACAGGTGTTGTTTTCAATATCACAGAAACTGATCCAAAGACAGTTGGCTAATTACACAGACATTCTCAAATGGCTTCGTGAAATCCTCGTCTGTCGTAATATCTTCCTGAACAAAAACAGTGCCAATGCTAACATTGGAAATAATAAAACTATCTGCATACATATCAAATTAGAGGTGAGTTACAGACTTTTGTTATGAATTTCTCGTTTCCGTTCTCTAACTTAAGTTTGCCTCAACTAAATGTTATGAAACTTATACACAATGCTTATTACCACAAAACACAGATCAAGTTTGAATTTTGGTGGCGTCAATGTTACCGTTCTAGAGTTATACCCATTTACAAATGGAAAAATTGCTGAATTTTTCATTCCCGTTCTCTAACTTTAGTTTGCCTCAACCAAATATTATGAAACTTATGCACAATGCTAATTACCACAAAACACAGATCAAGATCGATTTTGGTGGTGTCACTTTTACCGTTCTAGAGTTATGCCCCTTTACAAATGGAAAAATTGCTGAAATTTTCGTTTCTGTTCTTTCACTTAAGTTTGCCTCAATTAAATGTTATGAAACGTATACACAATGCTTATTACTACAAAACTCAGATCAAGTACAAATTTGGGTAGCGTCACATTTACAGTTCTTGAGTTATGTACCTTTTTAACGTTAAATGCAAGTGGGGGCATCATCTGTGTCCCATGAACACATTCCCCATTTATTTTGTTGTATTATTTTTGCTGTTAAGAATTTCAAAAAACTAATAAAAACTAAAATAACAAAAATACCGAACTCCAAGGAAAATTTAAAACGGAAAGTCTCTTGTCAAATGGCAAATTCAAAAGCTCAAATACATCAAACAAATGGAAAACAACTGTCATATTCCTGACTTGAAACAGGCATTTCCTTATGTAGAAAATGGTGGATTAAACCTGGTTTTATAGCTAGCTAAACCTCTCACTTGTACGATAGTCACATAAAATGCCATTATATTGACAACAATGTGTGAACGAAGTTAGTTGAATGTGTATTGGACTAGGAAAGTGTAAATTTGTTTACCTTCAAATGTCTTTATAGGTATAACTAAGAGATATTTTATTTTCAAATTTTAATGTGTAGTTTTGATATGGAAAAGTCAAGTGTATTAAGAAAAGGCAGAAGACAAATTGGAGCAAGTAAATTGAGTAAAATGTGTATTAATTATAAAAATAAAAATAAGAAGATGTGGTTTGATTGCCAATGAGACAACTCTCCACAAGAGACCAAATGACACAGAAATTAACAACTATAGGTCAAAAAGTGGTCATTAATGAAACTCCTGTAAGTACTGAAATAAAGATAATTAAAAGAAGAGAAAATTTCATGACTTTTGTACATATTCATGAAATATGCAGCAATAGCAGAATATAAATTACTGACATGTATGTTATTGTTTTACAGGTTGTGTTTTTCATGTATTTATGGAGTATAGATATTGATGCTGTATTGACTGCCATGTCATGTTTTAGTTTATTGTGTGAGGAAGCAGATATCAGATGTGGGGCTGATGAGATGGCCGTCACACAGATTTTACCAAACTACAATGTCTACGCTGATTTAGCCCAGGCCAGTACCGTCTTAACCACAGGTCAGTGCATTTTATCATTCTTTGAATTCATGATCAATGACCATAATTAACATGATTTTTTACATCACTATAGAAAGCCACATAATGGCTTCTGTGGATTCATTTTTTTTCGTGGGTACCGATTTTCGTGGATTAAGGAAAACTTACATGTAGGGGATATTTATTTTCGTAGTTTTGCTGAAGTCTGCATACAAGCTTAAGAAAATTTGTTAATCATTGAACACTTGATTTTGTGGTTCACCTGAACCCACGAAATCCAGGAAAAATTGGAATCTGGTATCTAACGAATAATAATGTACCCACAGTATGTTACAATAGTTTGTGAGAATACTCATCTCTCTCCCTATGTTGTCAATCCATAAAAAACTAAAAGATACAACTGAAAATGAACAATTGTTACATCTTTTACAACAGAAATTTTCCTGCAAAATGGATAATAAAATACTTGTATCTCTACCCTAACCCCTGAATAATACCACAACTTAGGCAGCCAGCTGAGCAGTTTCTTCAGCCAGGCTTATATCTCTGCTGTATTTAAGTCAATTTTATATATGATGTATATCCTACTATTATAGGAAGAGCTGCCCTACAGAAAAGAATCATGGCCTTACTCAGGAAGATAGATCAACACACGTCAGGTAATTCACAAGCCTGGGACGACACTTACAGAAACTGGGATCTCATCACACAGTATTTAGAGACCTTCCCTAAAGATCCCAAAGTCAAGATGGAGGAATGCCAAGCCCCTGGACTGGGAGCTAGTAATCCCATAAAGAGGAAACCTCCACACCATGCCAGCACTGAACACGAACTTGAGGTAGGCTGTTGTCTTGACATAGATTATGTTTGTTTCAGATTTAGCTCTTGAGGAAATTAAAGGATTGCATCTGTTTTATTTATAATGGTGGTGAAATTTTATTTTTCCACACGTTATGATGATTATAGCAGCAATTTTACTTTGTATCAAAATAAGTCTGTCTTTATGATTGTTAAAATTGACCAATTTAATTTAAATTATGTGAAAATTTTGTTGATTTTTTAAAACTTCATATGTACTAATAGTTTTTGTTACATGACTCATTTATTTACATTTATTTTTCAGGACCAATTGAATGAATGGGCTAACATGACAGGATTTTTATGTGCTCTGGGTGGAGTTAGGCTACAGAACAAACCACACAGAATCAGTGCTACAAGTATACCCAGTGGTCTGGACTCTAGAAAGACAAGTTTGATGCAGAGTTGTGGAGATTCTCAGTACTGCCCTGTCACACAGTAAGTTTGTAGTCTTCACATACAAACAATGTGTGTGCTGTAAAATGTTTTTTTTTCAAAGTGTTAAAATTTCAAGATATTTGGGCCAAAGCTATTTGTGGGTTTTTTTTCTCACCCTTATCCTGTTTTTAATTCTGATCTTCTTTGATGATAAAATTTAAGCCAAGAAATGTGTTTTCACAATTTTACTGTTATCACAAAATTATTCAAATTTGTAAATCAAGAATTTTTAGAAATTGAATTCAAAAGTGCTGTCATTGCTTGTGTCCATCTACAAAATTGCTATGGTTTAGCAGTGACATATCTTCTTTACATTAAGTCCATGACAACCACCTTTATTGATTAAAATAGAGAATGTTAAACTTCATGGAAGAGTTTTAAAACATGATAAATTACACTATTTCTAATTGTTCTAACACTTATTCCCTACAACTATTGTTTTTCAGGTTCATCAGTAATTTACTGAAGTTATTAGTTTGTCAGAATGAAAAGTTTGGTGCTCAGATACAGAAGCATGTAAAGGAACTGGTTGGTCATGAACTGAACCCAGCTCTATTTCCCATACTGTTTGATCAAATCAAAGTTTGTGTGGATAAATTCTTTGATCCATCTGGTCAGGTAAAAATATTTCTTTGTGTGGGATTTTATTTAAAAAGTGTATATTTGCTTTGAACAAGGAATAAAAATAGAAGAATGAAACTGGGTTGAGATTTTACCTGATGATCTTCCTCTCATTTTCAAAATCTTAAATAATCTGTAAATAAAGACATTCTCTTTATATAGAAGTATCAGATATATTTTTATGTCCCCGCCGTAGGCAACAGGTGCATTAAGTGTTACCATTGACCGTCCATCCATTTGTTTTTCTTTCTGTCCATCCCAATTTTGTTTCCGCACTCTTAACTTTAGTTTGCCTCATGCAGTTTTTATGAAACTCCTACACAGTTCAAAGAACCAAACACGCAGAGTTTGAATTTGGGTTGTGAGTCATTTACCGTTCTAGAGTTATGTCCCTATTTAACTTGAAAATTGCAACGCTTGAGTGGGGGCATTCGTGTCCTTAGACACATTCTTTTTCAAGTTGTCTGTTGGAAACAAAGGGGATCATGTTACTTTTATAATGCTTTTAAAAGGGGACCTTCAGACAATAAGACAGCTGAGACTTAGAATTCTTCTACTTAAACCTCTGTTTGAATAACAATCTAAAAATTATATCACTCTTATATTCTGCAAAACCTAAACATGTGTCTCTAGCATCAGGTTTAATTCATATCACTGCAAAGAAATAATCTACTTATAGTTGCATCAGAAATCATGGGAATGAAACTTTTTATTGCCTAATTTTCCCACAGCTGTCATACATATAATTACATATTACTATAAACTCATAATTTTCTGTTATTTCCATGCTATTTTCTTTATTGCAGGTAATAGTGACAGATTTGAATACTCAGTTTATAGAAAATGTCATATTCATCATGAAGAACATCTTAGAAATCAAAACAGATCAGCCTTGTGATAATGTTGGTGTTACTAGTATTGAATCACTCATGTTAGCTATTGTCAGGTATGTTACAAGTATAGAATCACTCATGTTAGCTATTGTCAGGTATGTTACAAGTATTGAATCACTCATGTTAGCTATTGTCAGGTATGTTACAGGTATTGAATCACTCATGTTAGCTATTGTCAGGTATGTTACAAGTATAGAATCACTCATGTTAGCTATTGTCAGGTATGTTACAAGTATAGAATCACTCATGTTAGCTATTGTCAGGTATGTTACAGGTATTGAATCACTCATGTTAGCTATTGTCAGGTATGTTACAAGTATAGAATCACTCATGTTAGCTATTGTCAGGTATGTTACAAGTATAGAATCACTCATGTTAGCTATTGTCAGGTATGTTACAAGTATAGAATCACTCATGTTAGCTATTGTCAGGTAAGTTACAAGTATTGAATCACTCATGTTAGCTATTGTCAGGTATGTTACAAGTATAGAATCGCTCATGTTAGCTATTGTCAGGTATGTTACAAGTATAGAATCGCTCATGTTAGCTATTGTCAGGTATGTTACAAGTATAGAATCGCTCATGTTAGCTATTGTCAGGTATGTTACAAGTATTGAATCACTCATGTTAGCTATTGTCAGGTATGTTACAAGTATAGAATCGCTCATGTTAGCTATTGTCAGGTGGGTTGAAGTTTTTTAGCATCATTAAAATTACGAATTTTATACTTTTTCATCAAATTTGCTTAAGTTAATAGCTAGTTTGCAAATATCCATTTCTGTTCTGGTACATGTCGGTATATATACTGTTGAAAGATTGGTAAATGTATGATTTTAAATTATTATTGTAATAGCTTACTTTGACTTGGAGCTTCATTTCATCAGCCAAAATAATTTTTCGTGTATTTATGATTTATTCTATATTGGGCATCTGGATAGATGATTATATTGGAAATATTCAACTGAATTTGGGAGGTTTGAATTGGTACAAAACTATAGAAATAAAATAATAATGATCTTGGAAAATGTTAATGAATTATTTGCTCAATTATGCAGCATGGAATAGACACAAGTAAAACAAACTTATGAAGTCTTCTCTATTGAATAGGTATGTCAGACATCTAGATTCAACAGTTCATGCCATACAGATAAAGATCAAACTCTGTCAGTTGGTAGAAACCATGATGCAGAGACGAGACGACCTCACATTCAGACAGGAAATGAAGTTCAGGAACAAATTAGTGGAATACTTAACTGACTGGATCATGGGGAATTCCCACCAGGTCAATATTGGGGACATCTGCAGTATGTCAAGGTAACAAAATATGGAATTGTGGGATATCTTTTCCTCTTCTTGATCATTTATCATTGCTGTTAGGATTAATTTTGTCTGTGCATGTTGTGATTTCTGTTTTTCAAATGTTAGATGATTTTAAGATGACTGTGGCTGAATTTCCATTAAAACCTATACCATCTATCCTGGTTGTATGCAAAACTCATTTGTTTAAAACTCTGATAAAATTCATTTTCTTGCTTAGTCTTGGATTTGCTTGGCTGAAACTACTGATATTCTTGTTATATTGGAGAAAGTCCTTCATTTACTTTAGGGGACCCTGTAATTTAAAGACAAGGTTCAGTAAAACGTTAGGGTGAGGATTTGAGCTAGTGCTAGAGTTTGAGTTGGGTATGAGTAAGGGTTTGTTTAGGGTTAGGGTTAATTTAGTATAGCCATGATAGCCCTATGTGGGTTGGGTCCCCTAAAGTAAATGAAGGCCTAGAAAACTGTGTAATCAGCATCAAATGCAAACATTTTCTGGTCTACTAAGAGAATGAGGAATAAACTATGGGTTGTTATTCTTATATTATGGATCTTCATACTTTCCACAATATTATGGATCTTCATACTTTCCACAACATGTACCAGTTGAACTTAATCATGCATTGCAATATTTACTCTTTTTTTTTCTTGACAGTTCAAAAGGTTAAAACTATATAAGGAAAAGAATTATAAATGTCGACATAATTTTTCACTACACCACGGGTCATTACGATTTTCCTTTTTCCAACCATTTATAGTGGGCAGCTCTTCCATCTCCTTTCAAGCCTTGATCTCAGGTTTTGTTTTGAAAAATTTGGACACAAATGCTGATCTATTTATATCTCTTAATTGTAATTGCAAGTACTGTGGATTCATTTATTTTCTTTGATACCAATTTTTGTGCATTGAGAAAAAATCATATATTGGTGGATATTTGATTTTGTGGTTTTACCAAAGTCTGGATAAAAGCCTATAGAAATTTTGTTAAACATTTTAATTAGGGTTTAAAATATACCGAAAATTCCTTGATCAATAATATATCCACAGTGGTCAGGGAGAACAAGTAAGAAATTTTCACCCAATCAGTGCCCCTCCCACTGTGGCCAGATTGAAGAAACAAAATTCCCCGTAACTGTAGCGTATTTGTATGTAATTCTGTTGTGTTGATGCTTATCCCCCATTATATTTTAATATTCATTTGTTGCTGTTTTAGCCTACAATATTAAAATACATTTGTAATTTATTATTTATTTGTTTATTAGGAATCTGTGTGTAACTGGGATATTCCTGTATAGTGACTTAAGCTTAGTTAGTAGAAAACATACTACATACTAAAGAATTGGTCTCTGGTGGATAGTTTGTCTCATTGGCAATCATACCACATCTTATCTTTATATAGGATATTTGTGCACACAAAATGTGTTTCTAGATCATTAAAAATAGCATGGGGTTTCAAAATATATTTACAATACAACAATTTCAGAATGTTAAATGGTCTATTTCATTACTGTCATTTTATGGTAATTTTGGGTCTTAGTTATAAGGCAAAATAGTCCAAATTATACATATTAATACAAAGTATAATTATGACCATTGTTTATCATCGCATCAAAGTTTTATAGGATTTTTACTGCACAAATAAAGTTTCCTTTAACCGTATTCATATTTTGGTTGGAATTTGGGCTGTATACATCAAAGCTTTTTGTAGTGCTTGTGGCTTGTGAGCAAACATTGGTTTTAATTCATTGATTGTATTTTAATGCCATATCAGCATACATTGGCTTTGATGTGGCAATTGGTTATGGTTTGAATATAAACAGCTTAGCATTTGGGAATATAAAAAAAAAGGATGAATTATGTTGGCAAAGCATTTTCAAAAATGTATAAACAATTTTTATATTTTGGACAAAGTGTCTAAATTGCATAGTTTAAAGTAAAACTTTGTTTACTTTACAAAGCAGACGAGCATTAAAAATTGTACCACTGTCCTTAAGCAGGAATATCCAAAATAAAAAATAACTTTATCCCATATATATGTACCTGTATTTTATTTCTTTTTGTGACGGTATTCTTATTTAAAGTCTAATTTAGTTTATTTTGTGTATTTTGTGTTGTTTCCTTTGTTGCCAGGCGACCAACACGAACAGCTATTCAGAGAATCATCCATTCCAATCAAACCACCAATCAGGGTTCAAATAAAGCTCCCACGCCTTTATTTCTGCGATCACAAACAGATGTGTGAGTATCAGTCGGACAATTTAATTGTTCAACTACAGTATTGCTTTCAAATTAAGGGGGGATGGGTTTTGGAATTTTCCACACTCGCACCCTTTTTCAGGAACCGTAATTATACTTCTTAATTTTAAATTTATTGAGTCATCCAATTTATAAAAATAAATTAAATTTTTAAATAAAAAAAAAAAAAAAAATATTTTTTTTTAAAAATCTGTGAAAACTTCCATAAATATCCAAAATAGATAAAGCAGGGAAAACATGAGGAAAAATACATGTATATAAGTATATTATTAATTTTGTCCTGATTTCAGTGTTGGGCTATCAAACAAAAAACTATAATCGGTTATCAGAAATTACTTTTGATATATTTGTCATATATTAACACAACTTGAATTAAAAAAATAAGTCTCTATACTTTTTCATTTATATTTGTTTACACTAGCATAAGATTGTTCTTAGAAATGAAAAGAACAATAACAGGATGAATAAAATGCAAAACATAAGTTCAAATAACTTAACTTGACTAAATACATCAATTCTGTATAACGTTTGAATTCAGAACTAACTATGAATAATTAACATCTATCAATTGTTTTTTAATGACTTGAAGCTTTTTTTCACATCGCTTATCTGCTTCATTATGAAAAAAAAAACTTTTGTTGTTTATGCTTAGTTTAGTTTTGTGCATGTTGTCTTTTTCTATGTTTAAGCTTATTATTCACATTTTCTAAGTTATTTGTTTATCCTGTATCATTTGTTCATCAAAGTTTTATGGGGGTTTGTTTGGCAGGAGACCTTGTGACCTGAGGTTTCATTAAAAGGACCTTTGACCTTTTGTTAAAAAGAAATGTGTATGTTTAAAAAATAAGAAAGACCCAAAATATCAATTCAAAATGTTTATAATAGCAATTTTTATATTTGGTGAAAAGCTCAATAGAGCTTATGTTTGATTTGTTTGTCAATATGCCGAATCCAAAGAAAGTTTTACTTACTTACTTACTTATGAGGACGTCATCTTTTTTTAAGGGTTAAAATCCACAGTTTGCCTGATAGAATACTCTGTACAATGGCAGATGACAGCTTTCATTTACTCTAATAATTTAATAGTCATTGGTTAAACAATTACATTAGAGTAAGAATAAATGTAATGTATTTTAATACTTGTCAATGTCAGATTAGATTTACAGTTGTAAATATATGTCAGAGGAAACACGTTTTGCAACATGATATTCAAAGATTGACACCATATATAAAAATGCTAAAAATATGATTCAGTTATTCATCAATTGAGACATATAGCAGTATGTAATTTAATTATTTGGGAAATTTTCTAGGGATTTAGACCAAGCCAGTATGGAAGCAGTAGCTGCTTTGTTAGCTGGACTACCTCTACAGCCAGAGGAAAGTGATAGAGGAGATCTGATGGAGGCTAAATCTCAACTCTTCCTCAAGTAAGTCTAAACTGAATAAGCATGTAATATTTGTAACTGTGTATTCAGCTTTAAAATGCAGCTTAAATAAGACTGAAGTCTGGTGGTGACTTAAAACCACTTTTCTTAAACATTTCATTGGATATAAGTCACTTTTTTAAACATTTCCTTGGATATAAGTTATCAAGATTGTGAAATAAATAAAGCTCAGCTTTACTCTGATTTAAAATTCTTTGTTTTTGATTCTACCATGTTCTAATTAGAAGTTGTTTGTTTTTTTTTTTATTTTCACAAGATTATTACTTCTAACATCATTTTGTTTAAAACATGTATCAAATGTTATGGAAAAGTTTTCCTTTGAAAAGTTAGTTAAGAATAATGATATTATTTTATTGGTTTTCACTGAATTTTATGCTTCTAGTATGTAGATATTTTCATCATAGCATGCAAGCAGGCCAAAAACTAAAGTCATATAAATTCATTATAATATGCAAGCAAGCCAAATACTAAAGTCATATAAATTCAGTGGTGATGGCGAAATGAAAGATTTCCCCATAAGGGCTATTCCATTAAAATGTATGTGGGAGGGTAGGAAGGGACTTTCCAAATATCCCTACAACCAAGAACCATTTTTTAGATAATTTTGCATAATGGTAATAGACGCATACTGAAAAAAGACCCATGACCCACATTCAATAATTAAACTTCCCTTCCTACCCTCCTACATACATTTTAATGGAATAGCCCTAATATGGATAGATAAACATATTGGAATTTGATTGTTTTCCAGGTATCTGACATTATTTATGAACTTGTTGAACGACTGTTCAGAAGAGGAACAAGATACAGCTATGGATCCAAACAGAAAGCGTAGCACGTCTAATCTGAGTGCTCTACGTAACTGTACGGTACAAGCCATGTCTAACTTACTCAATGCTAACATTGACAGTGGATTGATGCACTCAATTGGTATGTTAAAATTTAGGCCCAACCTTAAAAATATGTTTGTTTGCAGTTTTCCGACTGTACCTTCAGACTGCAGGGTTGGTAGGTAGGAAAAATAATTTATTTTATCAGCTAGAATAAAGTTTTAAACAAGCAGTTTAACACAAACCAAGTTTCTTGTGAAGAAAAAATATTTTAAAACAACAAACACTGAAAACCAACATGAAATGAACAGGCATTTTCAGGCAAACACCTTTTTAACCAATACTTAAACTTAACATAGTGTCATTATACAATTTATGACATACATTTATGGTATTATAAATACTGGAACACTTATAAACAAGGAATGACTAGAATTGTTGTAAAGAAACATATTCACTGACATATATGCATCTTTACTAGAATTTTTTCACGAGTAGAGTATTTGCATCAGAAAAATGTAGATATTAAAGATTCAAAAGACAATTTAGGAGTGTGTTAAAAAAAAAATCAACCATTGAATCTTCCTGAATTGAAAAAAAAGACAACTTAAAAAAAATATATTAGACATCTGACTGTTATAAAGGTTATATTTGGAAAGATATGTTGATGCCAGGCTTTAATTAAAACAAACAAAAATCTTAAGACTAGCTTTGGGGTGAAATCCATAGCACCCCTTTAAAAGTAAATGGTCTGTACTGAAATGTTTTGACTGCATGAAAAAAATGGCAGCATAGCTCCTAGCTAAGGACATATTTCAATTCAATTCACACAGGCCACACAGTTTGGGTATATTTAATATTGTAAAAGAGAGAATAATTGCAATGAGTGGGACA
Source organism: Mytilus californianus (assembly GCF_021869535.1). Classification (NCBI taxonomy): domain Eukaryota; kingdom Metazoa; phylum Mollusca; class Bivalvia; order Mytilida; family Mytilidae; genus Mytilus; species Mytilus californianus. The sequence goes on from NW_026262703.1 coordinate 953,759, forward strand.
GCCCCCCTTATCCTAAAGGAGCATACTCATTGCAATCGAAGATAGATTTGATACAGAGAGAATATATTTATTTCTCAAGCCAACCATTCATTTTCTCTACATCTTTGTGAAGTTTGTTAGGCTTCTTATTGTTTTAACATTTCAAATGCGTCCTTCCACCGTACAGGCGTATTTACAGGTATCCATGAAGTCACGGAGGAGTGGTTTCATCTTTGTCGTCTTCACCACCATTTAAAGAAACTATGGCATACTTCAGGCTGCTGTCGAATTGTTGAACCACTGATATTGGTTCCATAAAGTCAGTCTCAAAAGATTCCGTATCCGATTTGTTTGAGACAGAAACGGTTATAGTGTTGGTTTTATGAATATCCGCTGCATCATCGTCAATGATATCATCGAAGACAGCATTCCGTGTGCAATTCTGCCTGAATCAGTATAAACAGTTTACTATGAAACTTTTCTGTGTATTATTTGTCTTAAAATTGACAGAAGACGACAGAATAAAGTACTCCTCCATGACTTCGTGGATAACTGTAAACAATCTCCATGTGCTTTACCATTAAAGGGTCCGATGAACGCTTGACAGGAAGGGAAGAAAAACTGAACGATCGAGTCAATAGAAGTATTAAAAAAAATTTCTTCAAATTAAAAGCAATAAAATGTTCACAGTCGGGCAGATTTTTGAAGGTCGGTCGGTAAACTGCAAACAAACAAAATTTTAAATTAAGCCTTACATAGCAAAACATTCTAATTAAGATTTAGTGAAAGCTAATATAATCTTGCCACATGTTTTGACCTGCACTGTGTTAATACAGCTGTTTCACAAACCACGCCTCTTTTGGGTAGATATATAATATTCATTGATATTTTGTTTTGTTTACGTACTGGGTTCCCAGATATGATCTCTATGTTGCATCTCATAGAGACATAACTTGGGAATGTTACCAGTATAAATAAACATGGATAGCGACCAAATTGAATTCTGAGGAAGACCCAAGTGAAGTGAGGGGTAGTACGGAATTTTAGTATAAGTTTAAACTCTTAGAAGTTTGGGGCATATAAATATTGAAAATATGCCGCACACCCCTATGTTTTGACCTTTAAAAAAAAATGTAGTGCATATAAACTTTTCGTTCTACAATATTTTTTACGAAACTTCATAGTAAAAGTGGCACAGTTTTAGCTGTAACAGGAGTTCCTATGGGAAATTGCATTGTCTATATTTACAGAAGTGCAACCTTTAAATCTTTGTTTTCTTTTAGCTAAAGACTTCTTTGTCCCTACAATTATTTGACAGTTAAAACAAATGACTATTGTCAACAAGTTTTATATTGGTGTGGCCTTATTCATTTGATTTAAGTGAAAAAATCTTACAAACATCTCGTTGAATTGTTTTACATTTGTCATTTCGGGGCCTTTTATAGCTGACTATGCGGTAAGGGTTTTGCTCATTGTTGAAGGCCGTAAGGTGACCGATAGCTGTTAATTTCTGTGTCATTTGGTCTCTTGCAGAGAGTTGTCTCATTGGCAATCATACCACATCTTCTTATTTTTATATATCCTATTGACAGCCTTGGGGTACCACAAAGATCCTCAGACCAGAGCAGCTTTCATGGAAGTGTTGACCAAGATTTTACAACAGGGAACAGAGTTTGAAACATTAGCTGAGACAGCTCTGGCAGACAGATTTGAAAGACTGGTTGAACTGGTAACCATGATAGGTGATAAAGGGGAGCTACCCATCGCCATGGCATTGGCTACTGTTGTACCTACTCAGCAAATGGTAAGTAATTGTTTATTGATATTACATAATTAAAGATTTGATGATGATGATGGATGGCTGCTGAAAGTCCAGCGTCAAATTAATATGCATATTCAGGACCAGAACATGTTAATGTTATATGAATATACATATATATATTTGTACTAGACCGCCATGCTGAGCTGGATTTTTAACGTGACAGCTCACAAGGTAACAGTCCGTAGGAAGACATGTCACCTTACCTTTTCACATTATTCTGACTCCGAGCCGACCAGTCTTTGCTCTTACTCCTTAATGCTGCGTGCTTGGCGGAGTAGCAGCAAATACCAATTTTGAAAGTCTTTGGTTTGACACTGCCAGGGTTCGAACCCACGACTTCCCGTACTTGAGGTGAACACGCTACCACAAAACCACTGAGACAGTTTATATAGATTTGTCTTAAATTGATAGTCTATATGCAAGCCATGAGAGTAGTGGTTCATTTTAGATAGGGATGAACTAATTTCTTATGTATTGTAACTTCAGAAATTATTGCAAGGATTTTTATTAATGGGAAAAAAGTGACTGGTTGAGTATTGCAATAATAAGAACTTACATTCTGATATCTGATACATATAGCTATATGAATATTTTCCTAAATCCCAATAATTAATCTTGTATTTTTGTTCATACTTCAGAATTCGCAATACTAAATGATCGCAATAATTTCTGAATTTACAGTAATTGGCAAAGTTTGCATGTTAAAGACATATTGCAGCAAGCCTAGGGGTCCTGTGGCATGATTTTATATGAAAAAGAAACTACACATATTAAGCAGTATGAAAGAAATTGTAGGCATAACAAAACTTTGAAACTATTTTAGGGTGTTTCCATTGAAACGTACATGGGACCCAAGTTGGGCAATTTGAAATCTCAACTGTGGGAGGGTGTCATATAGATACAGTGAAATTTTAGATTGCCTCTATACATAGCTGCCTCATTTCAAAGTGCCTTCATGGGATACTATGAATGTTTGAATGAAACAGTCTTTAGCAGATGTGTATTTGAAATGCAAGTTTTGAAAACTTATTAAGAACTACAGAGATACCCATGCAAAATTTTGAATGCATAGCCTATGAAGTGATTTCAAAATATTGAGGAAAAGTGGAAAATGTGCATCAGAAACATCTTTAAAGAAATGACCAAACTGCAATTTCTGATATATTTTTATTACAGGATGAGCTTGCCAGAGTATTTGTTAATTTATTTGATGCCAAGCACCTGTTGTACCAGCTTTTGTGGAACATGTTCTCCAAAGAGGTTTGTAAAAAAAAATTATTTGAAGCATTTTTTTACATCAATAAAAGATGGAAAAGTGCATATGGTCATCCCAGTTTGTAGGCTTTGTTTAAAAATTACATTTTTATGATGTTTTAGATGTTTATTGGAAAATATTATTCCGAAAGGGTAAGAGAATGTATTTAGTCACAAATACAGATTAGTATATAGAAAAATATTTTAGTTGAAAATGCTCTTTTATTCTGGGGGCCTTGGTGGCCGAGTGGTCTAAGTAGTCGAACTACTGTATCACTAGCCTGTCAACACTGAGGTTGTGAGTTCAAATCTAACAGGGGCAGGTGCACTCAACTCCAATCTTAATTGACTGGGATTGTCAGTTTTCGTACATAATGTCGGTGGTTCTCTCTGGAGACTCCGGCTTCCTCCACCAATAAAAACTGACTGCCACGAAATAGCACAATAGAGTTGAAAGTGGCATTAAACACCAATCAATCAATCAATCAATCTTTTATTCTGGATATATAGAGTAATTTTAGGAGGCCGTTTTCTAATAGTTTTCTGCTGTTATAAATATGCTCAAGTCTAGTAGTTGTAGCATTATTTTATTTTTCATTTTTAGGTAGAAATAGCTGACTGTATGCAGACATTATTCAGGGGTAACAGTTTGGCCAGTAAGATCATGGCATATTGTTTCAGATTTTATGGCCAGCAGTACTTACGAGATTTACTGTATCCATTGATTATGGAAATGGTTGTCATGGAGAAAGAACAAAAGGAATCATATGAAATAGATCCTAAAAGGTACTTATCTATTAAAAAACATAGGGAATATAGTCAAATCTGTTTACATAATTCACCATCAGAACTCGAGAAAACTGACCACATAGGAGAGGTGACCTTTAAAATGAAGTTTGAAATGTATAGGTATTTGCACAGTCAAACCTATATACAAAGGTCAACATTGTTACCAGAGAAAAATAACCTTTTAAGGAAGTGACCTATGAAATGAGGTTCAAAATGTATAGATATTAGCGCAGTCAAACCTGTTTACAAAGGTCAACATTGGGAACAGAGAAAACTAACCTTTTATGAGAAGTGACCTTTGAAATGAGGTTCAAAATATATAGATATTAGCACAGAATGACCAGATGAGGTTGTCCTGACAGAGAGGTTTTTGCTTAATAGAGGTGACCTTTATAGCAGGTTTGGTTGTATTCATATATCTTGGGTTTAAATATTTTGACAGTTAATTTATCATGTAAGCACCTACAAATAACTTGCATATGTTGCAATGTAGAAACAAGGTAGGGAATGAAGCATTTGCAGACAATTTTTATACCTTCTTACTTCTTAAAATCTCCATTGGAGATTTAAACCACAAAAGGGCCTAATGCATCTCTTATATTAATTTACTGATAAATGTACATGTGATATCTAATGGGAGTTTTGTTTATGAGAAAACCTGATTTCTCAGAAATTACCCTTTTCAAAAAGTTAACAGTGTTTATATTGGGTTTTTTTCAGAATAGAGGAAGGAGAAAAATTAGAAGACAATAAAAGACATCTCATGCTGATCACACAGAAAGTATTCAATGCCATTGTGGAATCGGCTCAATCGTACGTACTTCAATGTTTAGCATGAAATATTATTATGTAATAGACTCTTCATCTACGTATGTAATTATATAGTTTTCATTCTTCTATCCAGTAAACATTTGCTTTCAGTTATACAATAGAAGAAAACACTTTATCTTTATATTACTTCGTTAAATATAAAATTTATTGCATTTTGAATATAAAAAAACAAACAAAAAATTTTTCTTCTTTATTTCAATTTAAGAAGATATATTAAAACCTTAAAATTGTCAGTATCTGATATAGTATATATGGTTATAAATTAGTTGAATTATGCTGTAGAATTCAGAAACTGACACATATACATGTATAATTACTAAAGCATTTTAAACCTTCATGTATATTCTTAGTAAATACAATTGTTGACTGATATTTTAGTTTTTTCAGATGCCTGTAATGGACCACTTTTTGTTTAGTTTATTTCTTATTTGAATAATAATTTTCAGTTTTTTCCCGCCAAAATTACGTATTATGTGTCACTGTACTTACGAAGTGATATCTATGAGGTTCCCACAAGTACACAGCATTCATGCCACAGGAACTGTTATATTTCTGAGGTTTTTCAACCCAGCTTTAGGTAACATGCAGATTTTTTTCTATTGCAGAATCTTTCTTATCATATCCTGAATTTTGTTGATCGTTCTTCAGTCGCATTGACAAAAAAAAACTGTTTTTGATAATGGGTCTACATTTCATGGCTTTGGGAATGTTTATAATGACTTGTATTAACTTGTAATGAATGTATTATAGTAAAATATCCATTGACTGAACTCAGTAATCAGAGCATACCAAAAAACTTGTAATGGTTGTATGTTTTACAGTGAAGCACCCATTAACTGAACTTTCATATCAGAACGTCCCATAAATATTCATACCTAGAAAATGTCTAATAGGGAAAGAAATCTCCAGCCTGGATGGGGGTTGGTTAAGACAGGTTTCATCTTATTTTTAAGGACAATTTTACCAAAATTGATTGCTACTTTGAAGAGATTAAAGTCCAAATCAGCAATAATAACATTTTATTAATTAGTAAATTTATTCGAACAATTATGATTTCAATAAAAACTTACTCTGTAAAAGATTTGAAATTTAAAGAGAAATGATGTATACTGTCAATGATATGGCCACTGTCAGCAACCAATAAGTTCAAAATTGGCACTCATTAAATTGTTTGATTTCCATTGGTTACCTTGACCTATATTTTGAAATCTGTATGTTGGTAATAATAAAAAAATAACAGTAGTTACAGATTTCATAATTGTTTAAGTTAAAAGCAAGATAGTCAAAAGTTAATAAATTAATAGTGTAAATATTTTAATTAGGAAAAGCTTAATTGATATAACAAGGCAAAAAATAGGATTTTTATGATACCCTGCTTTTGATAGAAAGTCCTGAATTCAAATAAACTGATGAACCATCAACAAAATGAAGGTCTGCTTGTAACACTTTTACCTTTGACCTTTCAGTACTGGCATGGCCACTTGTATCTAGAGCTTGTCGTATGCTAACCCTGCATTGACCTTTAACCTTCTACTGACAGGTTTCCATCAAAACTACGGAGTATGTGCCACTGTTTATACCAAGTCGTGGTTCAGCGATTTCAGCAAAGTAGCGCTGAAGCCGTGTGGACCGTCATAGGAACGGTTATATTTTTACGATTCATCAACCCTGCTATAGGTAACAAAGATTCCTATTAATAGATGTGGTGGTGTTATGCAATGTAAACCTCCATTTTGAAGATTTTTTTGTGAGATATATTCATTTGAATACTTAGCTATAAATTAGTAGCAGAATATTTGGCCATTATATTTATTTTTCATTATTCTATTTTATTTTCGTTAAATTTATCATTTATGAATAATTTTTCGTTTGCAAATAACGTCTGTTTTCTTAATTTAAAACTCACTTATGTTCCAATCAGAGTTTATTCTCCAAATTACAGTAAGTAGCTCAAAGTTAATGATTTGGCCTATGGCCTTTTTCAAGGTCATTACCTTCAAGAATTTAATTTTGTTTCTATTTTGTCTTTGCTTTTTTTTTTTTACAAAGTTTTCTTACATTGTTGCGATTCAGTATTTTTTCATTACCAAATCTCACAAATGAACCTGAGAAAAGCTTTTTTGTTGTAATTGATCAAGTTGGGGTGTTATTCTGTTGAAGTTTTAGATGATATATTTTTCTACTAAAAGATTATTTTGGTTTGTTTTAGGAATTGATGAAATTTTGGTTGAGTTTGTAGTTTTGATTTTTACTCGTATGCGATTTAACACAAAAGTTAACTTCTAAAAAGACTAATTAAACTAATTTCAGATTTTAGCTTAAGATACCTAATTTATCCTATAGTATTTTAACTTTTTCGTTTCTTATGATAGATTTGAAATACTTTTAAACTATTGTTGTATTCCATGAGAAAAGGTGAGTGGAAAGGTCTAACCAACTAATTTTCACAAGGGATTTATGAGGGTCGTAATGGGGGTACCTTCATGACGAACAACGGTAAAAAATCTGGCCAAATGACGTTAACAGTTATTTTTTGTGCATGACGATAAAATGAACACTTTATGACGGTAAAATTAATTGACTGATTTTAACGACTCCCATTAAATTCTTTCCAAAAATAACGGTAATGGTTAATTATTCCCCTCCAGACGAAGTCGAAGGGGACTTTTGGTTTGCACTCCGTCCATCCGTCTGTCTGTCGGTCTGTCCATCCATTCATGCCTGAAGATATTGACTTGATATTTGTTATATACACCATGACAAGTTATAGATCAAGTTAGCATTGTGTTCCAGTACAATGAATTTTCAACCAGTAGGGGACTATGTATTGCCATGCACAACTCTCAGAATGCTTGTTATTTGAGACTTTTGACAAATAATGATAAGGATATTTTGACGAATCACGATTAAATTTTAACCAATTTGATGCTAACAGTAGCCGAAAATTACTGTTTGATGCCTGACGGTAAAGAGCATTCCTACCCTCATTTATTTATTGTAACACTTGTAGAGAGTAGCACAAATATATTCAGCAAAGTTAGAAAATTAGGGAAAAATTAAGTTAATAACAAGAAGTTGGCTAGAGAGGGCCAAAAGAAAGTTGATTATGTCCATTATCAATGAAAATAGGTTAGTTTATTGAATAGCCACAACATATAGACAGAAAAAGTATTACAGTCAGTCCTTATAATTTAATTCTAAATTCCATTTTTAAGAAGTAAATCATGAAAAAACATTGATGATGTCACAGTCACATGACCACATTATGTCTATGAGCTGATAGACATAAAACTTTCAGCCAATCAGAAGATGTGTTTCATCCAAAATTAAGTTATTACAGAATGTAAACAAAAATAAACATGCAATAATATAACTTATTGCATTAGTGCAAAAAAAGATTCAAATTAGTGACATCATCAGTGACAAAATATGTTTTAAACAAATATTAAAGCTTCACTCTACAATAAAACGGTTATTGCATGAATAATGGTAAATTTCATCCCTCATAGAATATATATATTGCAATTGCAAGCTTGTTCAATATAAAAATCTACTCAGGATCATATTCACCAATGTTCATTCAATGACCCTATACTACAGTTTGCCCAACAGCCTTTATTTAGCATTATCAATACATAATGATTCAAAACTAAGTCTTAATTTTAGAACTGGAATGTGAGCAATACTTTATTTAAAGAAAAAAAAATCATGACAACATTTGATTTCATACATTTATCAATTCTCGTAAAGTAAGATATTAGAGTTTGTACATTTATTTTCCATTGTGAGAGTAGATTCTTCAGCATAAAATTCAATATAAAGCAATATTGTTGTAATTTGAGGAACAGATTAAAAAATCAAAAGGGAAAGATATTTTAATATGGCAGTTCATATGGAGGTTTACATTGTATGTTGTCATAGAAACACAGTGTTGGTGATGGGTGTCAATAAACTAATTCTGTGATAAAAATATGTGGTGAAATATAAAAGAAATAGTTTCCATGGGAATGACACATATTTTGAGCTAACCTTCTTTATGTTTGCTTATGATCAAAAGTCCTGAAAGCCAAAAATATGAAACATTTGAGGACTTAAAAATAAGAATAGCTGAAAAACATCTAAGGTCAGCTTTGCCTGAAGGGCGTTGCAACCTTAGTAAACATAAGTTTTGAAACTGGAAATTAACAAACAAAATATATTGCCTGTATGTTTTAATTTGATAGAGATTATTTTTCTGGGGTATAGGATTTTCGTATGGGAGGGGAGGGGGCTTAAGGAGAAACTTAAAGTTCATAAAATTTTATTGCAAAATATTTTGCTTAGCACACCATTCCATAATTTCTACTCTTTTCTATTCATTGAGATGTTTCTGTCAGCACTAAATGTTGTAAATTTTTTTTCTCTTAAACAATTGAAATATGTTCAATAGTTTTTTTTGAAAAACATTTTATTATTATTTTTTTAATAATCTTTACATGTTATATTATTACTTATCTGTGTTTTTTTATATTTTGCTGCAGTAATCATAAAATTGTAAAATTATGGATTCAATTTAAAAAATATGACGCATATAAATATAAGGACACATGTAACAAAATATACACTCATAATGATATATGTATAGGGGCCTAAGCGGTCAAGTGGTCTCGTGCGTACATCTGTGATCACTAGCTTTTCAACTCTGAGTTTGAACCACACTGGTGGAGAGGGGTGTTCGACTCCAAATTTTATTGACGAAAATTGTCAGTTTTCCTGCTCAAGGTTGGTGGTTCTCTCCAGGTATTCAGACTTCCTCCATTAATAAAAACTAGCAACCATGATATAACCAAGGTCACCATGATATAGCTAAGGTCGCCCATATAAAAAAAAACCAAACAAACAAACTGATATATGTATGTATGGTGTGCAATTTTGACTAGGAAGGTAGTTTTTCATTAACATGTATAATGGTTTACTTTTACAAATTGTGTCTTGGATGGAGAGTTGTCTCATTGGCACTCATACCACATCTTCTTATATCTATAAAAAATATAGTTATCAAAGGTACCAGGCTTATAATTTAATATGCCAGACGCGCGTTTCGTCTATATAAGACTCATCAGTGACGCTCAGATCAAAATAGTTATAAAGCCAAAGAAGAAAAAAGTTGAAGAGCATTGAGGACCCAAAATTCCAAAAAGTTATGCCAAATACGGCTAAGGTAATCTATGCCTGGGATAAGAAAATCCTTAGTAATTCGAAAAATTCATAATTTTGTAAACAGGAAATTTATAAAAATGACCATATAATTGATATTCATGCCAACACCGAAGTGCTGACTACTGGGCTGGTGGTACCCTCGGGGACAATAACATCCACCAGCAGTGGCATCAACCCAGTGGTGTAAATAGTTATCAAAGGTACCAGGCTTATAATTTAATACGCCAGACGCGCGTTTCGTCTATATAGATATTATGAATTGGATTGTGTTTTGCCATGGAATGCAATGTTTTGTCCCTGAACTGTATGTTGCTGCAAAATAAATAGTTTTGCTCATTAATATATATATCTTAGCCTAAATCTTGATGTTTAGCATTAACGGAGAATAATGTCATCTGTACAAATACATGGACAAACACTAAAAACAATATTAAGCATGACGAAAATACCCTAATATATAAAATAAAAATGTGAGCTTTGGGATTGCAGAATTTTCCATATTTATAGAGGCATGATTAATACTATACCATTAATTATGTATATGCATATTTATTCTAACCATTTATTGATAGTAAAAAAATATTTTTTAAAAGAGGAAAAAAGATGAAATAATAAATTTATCATGAAAATGGTGAAGGTGACAAATAAATATTTGTTATTTTGGCGCTATGCTTAAATGTCATTTTGTCATTTTTATGAGGAAAAGTGGAATTAGTTTTGAATAGCAAAGACACTCATGAGCATTGTCTGTGCCATATATTTAACATATAAATAAACAATTTTAAACGATTTTACAGAAATACTCATTTCAACATGTTTCTCATATAAATAAGCAATTAAAATTGGCAAACTTCATGGCATTGTGAAAAGGTAGATTACAGCTTAAATGATTTAATGAATTTGTACGGGGAGAGTTGCTGGGATTGGAAATTGAAAGAAATGTAAAGTTACAGAATTAGATCGCACATACCACTTTGATAAAGGGAGTAAATTACATATTATTTCTATGTCACTTGTATTGCAGAGTCCAAATTGATAGTCCGCTATCTATTATCGATCAAAAAAGGTTTTTTTTCTCTGTGAAATAGAACAATTTTTTCCCATTCTTATGGCAAAATCACAGCTTTCTAAATAAAATTTGTTGATAAAGAATATTTTGTATGCATCTTCAGATGGTTTATGTTTAGATTGTAGTATACATGTAGCATGCTATTTTTAGTGTCGCCATACGAATCTGGTATAATCGATGAGGAGCCATCAACCAAAGTGAAACGTGGATTGACGTTGATGTGTAAGATCATGCAGAACATTGCCAACCATCTCCTGTTTACCAAGGAAACACACATGAGGACGTTCAATGACTTCCTCAAAACAAACTTTGAAGCTGGGAGAAGGTGAATAATTTTACTTTTTTGTCTTGCATAGAAAATCTTGTCTATGACACATAGTGACTGCAAAATCAGATACATGTATTTATGTCCAGACCTGCCAACTATCCCGATTTATGGGGATATCCCCCATGAGGGGTGTTGACCTGAATTTTGAAATTCTTTATTTTATAAACTGAACACCTCAAAACAGGCATTCAAATGAGTTAAAAGAGTATTTAAGCACATACATACTCATTCAAACAATATAGCAGAAGATTAAAAACACTTATGACAATAAAACAGAAGCATACGTTCCTCTTGCGCTTAATATTCCCCATGGAGATTTTGAAAAGTTGGCATGTATGATGTACTGTAAACTAATATATTTTCCCAAGCTGTTTACTTTCATTAGTTGTAAAATATTGCATATATTGTTGCAAATGTGTCAATCATGGACATTCTCTTATATGAATTTATCAAAAAGTAAGACAATTGCAGTAAGTAAATGGCTAGGAAGTTGACTTGAAAGAGTTTAAGGTGAAAATGCATACTTTTATAGTTATTGAAAAAAGTTATGGGGCACAGATGATTAAGATGTGTATCCACATGTATAAATTAGAATCAAACAAAAGCAGAACCCTCATAGAACTAACCAGTGTTCTCCCCACAAATTTCATATAGCATCCTGGTAAACAGGGAATTCTAAAATACCATCTTAATTCTAGAAATTATAGGATCACATCCATAACTCAATCTATAACATAATAATCTCAGATAGCATCACATTCAAGCAATATAGCATCTCATTACCATGATGGTAAAAGGCCCTGGGGAGAACACTGCTGACTTGTACTGTTTCATTGTTATATGGTTATTTTCTGAAATCTCATTAGAAATTTATGTACATTTATGACACAATCACTTTTTTCCTAAGACAAGTAAAAAGAGGTGAATAATATCAATACAGAGTTTAAATTACCCATTTCAGAGGGGAATATGATACTCAGAGGGGAATATGAAGTTTTGTTCAATGTCACATGGGATCGTCTAAACCAATCAAATGTTGATTTCGCTATCAATATTTAACTCTTTCAACACTGCATAACTTTCAATGTGTTATACCTTCAACACTAAGTAACTTTGAGACTTTTCATTTATTTAGGGTGGGTACTTTTAAACTGATGTATATTTGTACTCAGTCGTCCAATTCCATCATGTGAGATATCAAAATAATCAGCATACTTTGTACTTGCTGTACCTGTTTGTCTTATTGTGACTTATGGTGATATACAGGTGAGATACAGGTAAAAATACAGGTAAATCAGGTAATTTTGATAAACTGGTATTTTAACTATGACATCACTTTTATTTTGTTTGAATTTATATTGATATGATAGTTTATGATTATTAATAAAAAAAATGTGATATTGTCTCAATTGACAAAGTATTTGTACTTCGTTAGCACAGGTTAATGTGTAAACTTTCATGTATGATTTTCGGGTGGCGTTCAAATTAGTTAAATTGATGATAGAAGTGAAGAATTCTTCAGTATAAAACATTGAAAATAGTTCAGGGCAGATGCTGAAGTGTCAAAATTTCTAACTGGGCCCACGTTCCCTAAATTCACGAATGTTTCTTGAGTTTCTGTCTTTCTCCATGTGTCAAAATTTTTGTCAACATGTCCGCGTCTTCAAACTCCTCAAACGTCATCTTCATCATCACTGTCCCCTACTATATTTCTCCATTGCCTTTCTTATTCATTTCTGTCGGCTTGATTAACATTTGTTAAGTCGAATTGGTCGACATAATCAATAATTTCGTCTCCTGACAGTTCGTTTTCACTATTGCTATCCACCATTTTGTGTACAAAATTTCCAAAATTTTTTCATCGCTAATAATAGACCAATGTTTACTTTATTTTCCATTAAAAGTATGGAAAAAGCCAGAGAAACTCGAATGAATGTATATGACTTTAGAGGGGTTTTCCCAACAACAGACCAATGGAAATCTCGGATTAAAAATAGTAGCATGTGCAGCCCAGTATAGCGGGCTATAGTGTTTATGGAAGTAAAATTGATTTCCTGGTAAACCAGGTCATAGTGCTGAAAGAGATACAGCTCTTCTATAAAAGCATGCAAAGCAAACCTTTGATCAACTTGCTTGCTATGTTTGTTTGGATGTTTGTAAACAAAAGGTAGGTAGTCTGTTTCAGTCTGTTTACTATATAATGGAATTTGATTAGACAATAAACATTAACTTTATTGCATGTCAATTTTTATTGTCCAATCAAATCCCAGTATATATAAAACAGACTGAAACTCAGCCTACCTATTGTTTGCAGACATCCAAGCAAACATAGCAAGCAAGTTGATCAAAGGTTTGCTTTGCATGCTTTTATAGAAGAGCTGTAAATACAGTGGAATAATACCACTCATTTACCTCTTTAAAACACAATTATTGTTTAGTGTTCATTAAAAAAGTTGGTTCTTTGTAAAAATACATATTTAAAGCAGGCAATCAAAGTCTTGTAAAAATTAGAGAAGTTCAACTTCTGTCAACTGGGAAAAGAAATTTTTATGCCCCACCTAGGGGCATTATGTTTTTCGGTCTGTGCGTCCTTTCGTCTGTCCATCCGTTTGTCTCGCTTCATGTTAAAGTTTTTGGTCAAATAGTTTTTGAAGTTGAAGTCCAATCAACTTGAAACTTAGTACACATGTTCCCTATGATATGATCTTTCAAATTTAATGCCAAATTAGAATTTTGACCCCAATTTCACGGTCCACTGAACATAGAAAATGATAGTGCGAGTGGGGCATCTGTGTTCTAAGGACACATTCTTGTTTCTACTAATAGGAATATTCTGGATGTTTTAAATGCCTCAAAAGACAAAATTTGCATTACAGGAATTTAAATGTTCAAGAAATTTATGATGTGCTAGAAATTGGAATTGAGTTGTTAATAAAATCAGCCAATATATTCTGATTGTCTTCTTTTGTAGATTTTTCACAGAGATAGCATCAGACTGTGACATTCCAGATACTGGTAACCACAGCCTCTCTTTCATCAATGATGCCAATGTTCTTGCTCTTCACCGCCTGCTCTGGAATAATCAAGAAAAAATTGGCGATTATTTATCCAGTAGCAGGTATACAGGAGAAAAAAGGCAAATGTTTTTTTCTGATTTTTATAGATGTTGTGTGTAGACTGGTGTTGTACGTATGTATAGAAATTCATTGCCAAAACTCATTATTTTTTCTGTAAAAAGTTGTATCAGATTTTGGTATTTTCCATTGGATATTTCGTCAAAGTCTCCTTGACAATGTGTGGAAACTTAAATATATACAACAAAAGTTTATATTTAATTTCCCCGAAATTTATGATTTATCTATTTTGACATTTATAACAATGGTGAGATTTGACAATGGTTACTTAGTATATATATATATCTAGCTATACAATAGAAATGAATTTTATAGTATAAACCTATTACATGTATGTCACTATTTTTCTCAAATTTGTCTTTGATTTTTCTGTATGATAATTTTTCATTTCAAGCCACTTGAGTGCTAAGAGTTTTTTTTTTCAGTCAAGTAGAAAAAGAATGTATAACGTGACTTTTTTCCATTGAGTAGAAAGAGAATGTATGAAGTCATAAGCCTACGTCATTGACATTGCATAGGAAAATAGCGATAAACAATCATCTTTCAAACGCAAGGATGTTTCTCAGCTACATCTCATCTCAGGGCTGTTCTTCACTCAAATTGTAGCTGCAAAACTCCCTTTTCTTTGAAAATCCATCAATAGTCTTATAAATAGTGTATTCATTTCTTTCCAAATAGAGGCAATAACTTAATATATTTATATGATATATATATCTTGTCATATGACTATGACATAGAACTTTGGTGGATAGTTGTCTTATTGGCATTCAAACTACATCTCCTTAATTTTATATGATGATATTTATTTTTTGGTTCATTTGAATGAATTTCCTAATTAGGAAAGATTTAGTGTCTGAAAAGATATAATTGGGATTACCCTTCTTTTTACATTTTGTGCTTCCGATTGTTCAATTGGATCAATTTTAAATCATGAGTTATGCAGTAATTCTGAAAAGTAATATACACTTTTGGTTCATGATACATGAATTTCAAACTTTCTTGGTCTGAGATGTATAATATGTAGCCTTTTTGATGTATTTGATCAATAGATAAACTTTAGTTAATCTAACTGTATAACTGCAGTTATGGTAAAAAAAGACATGAATGCTTTTTCTTTAGATAAGACTTTCATGTTAGAGTGTTAAATATGGATTCTACCACTGAATCAAGTGTGATACAATATTTCTCTAATTTCCATGCTATCTTCACATGTCTCGATCTTTGTGAGAAAAATATTTCTCCTTTCTAGAGAAAACTTTGTTCTCTGCAAATAATTGGCCGAAATTTCAATTATGACCACAAATTTTCTTGATTTCTTCTGAATTTCCTATTGTGAATCATGAAAAAGGTGACCATGCCTGATGTCATCACATATAAAGAACACAACTTTCTGCAAATCTTTGAAGGGGAAGGATAAACTTGTTTAGAAATCATCTTAAAATATTAGAGAAACAGATTCCACCACTATATCTCATGTGTTATGATATGTAGACAAACTTCATCCTTCTTATCCAATGATTTGCGAAAAGATGTGTTCTTTCTATTTGACATCGTTGCCTTTTTTCGTGATGTCACTATGGGAAATTTACAGGAAAGCAAGAACATATGACATAATAATTGAATTTGGACGTATTAAGAAATGAGATCAAACAAACCACACATTGATTTAAAAAAAAGAAATAATCAACAGGTCAGGATAGTGGCTAAGAAATAGAGAAAGTAAATTCCACTGTTTTGATACACTGTGGAAGCATCAAATAGATTGAGTCTAATTTTCAATCTAACATCATGAAACTTATATTAAAGTGATAAATGAAATGGAAAATATGCTGAATATGAAAGAAGTTCAAAAAGTGGAAACTATTTTATACATTGTACCACAATAAGCAGAATTGACCATTGTCCAGAAAACTTACTTCCAATATGATCAGTGATCAGTGTGAGTTCTTGAATTCTTTAACCTGTCTTTACCAAGTTACATGATTATATGATGATTACAATTTACATTATTATAGTTTAAAAATATCACATGTTACTCCAAGATAAAAAAAAATGAGAATATGTATCAACAAGAGAATCAAGAGTCGATTGAAACATTAACCATGGACATTTTTATTATGATGAAGTTGATGCTATCTAACATTTATTTCCATCTTGGTGACATTTATTTACTTTTGTTTAATTTCTAATCATTGTTTTTATTAGCCAATTGAATTCTAGTACAGTTCACAAACAGATGACTGAATAAACATCTTGGTGAAATTAACCATTCTTATACATTCTGAAAAATAAACATCTTGGTGAAATTAACCATTCTTATACATTCTGAAAAAGGATGTGAAAATAAACCCTTAAAAAAATTCAGAATTTGAAAATAGTTTTTTGTTTGCAAAAGCTTGATGACTCTTGAGTCATTCAGATTCCTTCTAAGACTTTATAGACAATGCCATTAAAATACTAACATTTTTTATGTTTTCTGAGCGTTTCTCAGACTAACTTATTATGGTCATGTTTTTTATGTAGATAATGTATTTTGCAAGTAAAAAATCTACACTTTAAAGTACAAATTTTTCGACAGTATCCTTAAATAAATCCAAAGAAAATTAAAAATCCAATACACAGCTTTATCTTATGTATTAACACATATACGCTGCCAAAGACCAAATACTGGTCTTTGATGTCATTTAATCTTTTGTGCGACTCACATTGCTGTCTCAGTGAGGTTTTTCAAATATCGCCTTAAAAGTACAAAGAAAAACCTATACAAAAGCTGCAATTTTAAAACAAAAGTGTTTACTTGTTGTAAGTAGGAATTATAAAAAAAAATGAAAAGTTATGGTTAAAGTAATTTTTGATAAATTTTTCAGTATAATCTATTTAAATTTCTTACATATACTATTGAAGTAATAAAATACCATCAAGATTTCTTGCCACAACATAGTATTAAATAATCCTTATTTGAACTTTTGCCCTATAGAGATCACAAAGCTGTTGGAAGAAGACCATTTGACAAGATGGCTACTTTACTGGCCTACTTGGGACCACCAGAACACAGGCCGTTGGACTCACAGTAAGTTTTTTTTATAAACTCAAACTCAGTGAAAATGTTGGAGAAAGATGGATAATGTTATGACCAAAAGACGAACAACAGTCATACACTACACAGAAAACTAAACATTGAGACTCAAATTCTTCAAAAACATGAGATAAACTCAGGTTCTATGAAACTAACAGCATATCCTGCTCCACCTTTGACAACCTTTATGTTAATTTTATAACTAGAACAATTTATAATTTGGCCTTGATAGAAATCATTTTGTAGTATCCTCATTGTTGTAATTTGAACGAAGAAGTTCTGTTTTGTGCAGATGAAAGAAAAAATAGCTGTAAAATCGCCAACTATGTCAGGTTATGAATATCATTAATGACCTGAAATAGTTGACATTTGTAGTTACTGGATACACTTGTTTTTAACTATTTCTGTATATTATTGATCAGACCTGAAATACATAAAGTTGGCAAATTTTACAGTTGAATTACATAGGTGTACTTACGGAATAAAATTTTTGCTAACTATTTCAAGTTCTCAAAATTATTGATGTAATTACCTGAAATAGTGGCAAATTTTACAGTTTAACAACTTAGGTGTGTCTCTACTGCATTAAATTTTTATTTGCTTTATCTAAGATGAACCATTAATCTTTATTAGCTACTGTGAATGTACAAAATAAAATTGTCAAACCGTTTTTTCAGTCATCTTTTTGTGACCTGTACTAGAATTTGATTGGCTAATAAACCTACAATTATTAGTGTCTCATTAGGTACTGAACGAAGGTAATATTGACTTTATGACCTGCCTAGGAAGCAAGCATAATAAAGTTTATTGTTATTGGTCCACACTCATTTATATGTGCTTTAACAATTACTTTTTTTTTTACGTTATGTTGAATAATAGAACTTTTTTTAAATTTCATTTCTATGCTGTATGCAAAATTGCTAGCTACCTCCATTGTAGGATTACACCCTTAAAGCCTCAGTACCTACCAGAAAGCACGAACCACCAGAGACCCAAAGTTACAATTTTCTCCTTGTACAGAATGAATCAAAGTTTTCAGTATCTTCATGGCTAGATAGACCTAATTTTGCTTTGTGTATACAAAATTAATTTGATTTAGCTTTCAGTAAATTCTACCCTCACCATCCCATCACCTACCATTGCCCCCCCCCCCCCCCCCCCTTCCCCCCTGTCTTTACTAGTAATGTTGCAGCTACAGACTGACACTCAAATTAAAAAAAAAATTGGAAAGGTTCTATTGGCCTGTAGTAGTATTTCTAACATGTCTCATAGAAATTTTACAAGCCTTGACTGGTGGACCTGTTTCTGTTAGATACCCAATAAAAAAATAAATATTGCTCAGCTCTATGAACCAATTCTAGAATTTTAAATTTAGAATCCTGATCTGCATAACAGCTCATGTGCATTTTATCACTTTCACCTGCCCATCTTGGGCAATCCACATATGCCAACCCAATTACAGCCGATTTCAATGAGTGTGTAGATAAAGGTAATATCTTTGGTTAGCTTGCTTGCTAGCTGAACCGTGAAGTCATTGTTTGGTAAGGTATACTACCCTCCTTTCGAAGTAGCCTAGTCCAACAGACAGATAGGTTGGTTTTCTGTCGGACTAGTCTACTCTTAAAGGAGGGTAGTTTACCTAACCAAACAATGACTTCACGGTTCAGCTAGCAAGCAAGCTAACCAAAGATATTACCTTTGCCTACACACTCATTGAAATCGGCTGTAAACCATATATTTATTCAAACATAGATTTCAAAAGTTTGAATAATTTGTGACAGTGTATATTAGGTTCAGTTCTTATGATGAAAGGTTAGAAATGTCATATTCAATCTAAATAATAGGCACAGGGGACTTTCTACAAGTTTTGCCCTCTAAGTGGCAACTTTTGCTTTGGGTGATTAGAAATGGCAAAACCCCTGTGGGCTGTAAAGGGACTTTCTAGAAGTTTTGCCCTCTCTGTGACAACCCCACTTTGGCAAGTGGAAATGGCAAAATCTTTGGGTCTGTTAAGGAGACTTTCTAGAAGTTTTGCCCTCTCTTTGGCAACCCCACTTGGGCAAGTGGAAATGGCAAAATCTTTGTGGGCTGTTAAGGGGACTTTCTAGAAGTTTTGCCTTCTCTGTGGCAACCCCAATTGAGCAAGTGGAAATGGCAAAATATTTGTGGGCTGTTAAGGGGACTTTCTAGAAGTTTTGCCCTCTCTGTGGCAACCTCACTTGGGCAAGTGGAAATGACAAAATCTTTTTGTGCTGCTAGGGTGACTTTCTTGAAGTTTTGCCCTCTCTGTGGCAACCACACTTGGGCAAGTGGAAATGGCAAAATCTTTGTGGTCTGTTAAGGGGAGTTGCCAGAAGTCTTGACCTTTTTGTGGCGACTCCCACTTTGGGCAAGTGAAAATGGCAAAATCCATATGGACTGTAGTGTACCAAAGTATTTCTACAGTTTGGAAGCCATGCCTTTATCATAGAACAGTGAAAGCATGTAAACAATAGAAGCCTTGTGTCTTGTAGGTGGAGCAGTATGGATATGACCAGCACAAAGTTTGAAGAGATCATGTCAAAACACAACATGCATGAAAAGGATGAATTCAAATCTCTGAAAAATCTCCACATATTCTACCAAGCTGGGACCAGTAAACAGGGACACCCTGTCTTCTACTATATCGCTAGGAGATACAAGTAAGTAGGAAAAAGACATACTGTGGATTCATTTTATTTTGTGAATATCAATTTTTATGATTTTGCAAAAGTCTGCATACAAGCTTACGGAAAATTTTCGAGGAGTTTCACAATTTTTCATTCACCAAGTTTTGTTTTGGTCTTTATTTTCTCTTATTATAATCATTGATAATCCTATTTAACAATGAAATTTATATTACAGGATATTTTCAAAATTTTATCTCTATCACAAAGTTAACGAAAAAATATTCCTCTTGCAAAAATTGCACACTTTACAGTATACATGCCCTAGGAAGCATAGGTGGTGTGGTCAGCTGTTCTCTTCAAATTTGTTGCAACTCCTATTATACATTTTCTGTGATATATATTATAAAAATCCCAAGACATTTTTATTTATTCAATTTTTTTTTTATTGTCAGAGTTGGAGAAATAAATGGTGATTTGTTGATCTACCATGTGCTATTGACACTGAAGCCATTTTACAATAAACCATTTGAGCTAGTTATAGACTTCACACATACATGTGCTGAAAACAGATTCAGAGTAAGTCTTCTAGTGTACAAAGTAAAAAAAACCTACACTAATTTGGCTATTGACAGAATCCCTCATCTCTAATTTTGACATGATCAAATGCAACTTCCGGGCAGCAAAGCAGAACACAAGAAAACGCAAAAAAACAACTACCAAAGCATTTAAATGATTTTTATTTGCATATAACATTACAAATCAGATTCAAGAAGGTACAAATATACATGTAAAATATAACAACAATCACGTTTATACTACGGAAATATTTTCCTCCAGACCACCTGGTTTCTTGGTTTGGAATTTGGCCTGAAAAAAGTTTAAAGAACAGTGTAGCCATGCATAATACGCACCCCCCTTTTCTGAAATCATTCCCAGGGTAAAAATCTGTGTATAATACACACCTAAAGACAGTAGTAAAAAGAGGAGAAAGATACCAAAGGGACAATTAGAAGTGCTATATAGAGAGAAAGAACAATAATCTACAAAACTAATAAACCCTCCTCAAACTTGGGTAGTCTCAGTGTTTTCGGGGAAGGGTACACAGATGTGCTCCATATGTGGCACCCATGTTGTTGCTCATGTGTGTTCATCTGTTATTAATGATTCTAAGTACATTATGAAAAAAGAAAATACAAAAAGATTTTTTATTTACTTAAGATGTACTTAGGTGAAGTTAAAAAAATCTAGATTTTGAAATTGATACTATAAGTCAGATGAGCATTAGTTAAAAAACAAAATAAGCTAAGAATATTGATAGGTTCTGGAGCTCCTTTTCAAGATATTTAATTTTAAATTTTAAAAAGGCTGACTCAGAATTTTACCTTATATTTGCATTTGTATTATTTGGGTCTCAAATCGAAAGAAAAGAAATCTAGAATCTGCTTAAATTTTGATAAATGATCTTTTATGAGCTATTGAAGTCTTATATGAAAAGAAAAATGGGTGTTATGGGGCAAAATATTTTACCCTATAATGTAGGAAAAAAACCAAGGAGTCCAAACATCTGACACAAATTCTTAAACCTGACCTAAGTACATCCTTAAGCAAAGTATCTGTAGGACAATCTTCTTCTGAAGTATATTTAAAAACTAATTTTGCAGTATATCAAAAAGAAGTTGAATGAAACAAAAACAGCAAATGTTATTTCTGGATAACTGATAAATTCCTTTACACAATTAGAATGAATTATTTGATATAAGATCAACTTTATATAACTGACAACTGATTGAAAGCCTTGACACAGTTGAAATGAATTATTTGATATATGTATAAGGTCAATTTTATATAACTGAAAACTGATTGAATGCCTTGACACAGTTGAAATGAATTATTTGATACATGTATAAGGTCATTTTTATATAACTGAAAACTGATTGAATGCCTTGACACAGTTGAAATGAATTATTTGATATGATATCAATTTTAGATAACCAAACATGTCCTTACATAATTGAAATGAAAAATTAAATTCAGAAACGTTTTGCAATGTTTTTATTATTGGGAAAATTGCAATGAAATAGGTTTTTCAAAAATCATCTTCTTATATCTATTGATGCATATATTTTTTATGCAGCATTTTCTGAAGTCATATTTAATAATCTTATTTTTTTTCTTTTCAAATATCACAATTATAAATGCACACAGAAATTTCTGATTTTACAGTATTTGATATAATGCCAATTCAGTGAATTTATTTATTAGCTTTTTCGTATATCACAGACTGATTTCCTGTCAAAATGGTTTGTGGTAATGCCAGAAGCTGTGTATCAAAACATTGTGCAGGCGTACATCTACAACTGTAATTCCTGGGTTAGAGAGTATACCAAATATCATGACAGGATCCTGACTCCTCTAAGGGTAGGTATAACATTGATCAAGGAAATCTCTAAATGAAGTTCTTTGGTTAGAGAGTATACCAAATATCATGACAGGATCCTGCCTCCTCTCAGGGAAGGTATGACATTGATCAAGGAAATCTCTAAATTAAGTTCTTTGGTTAGAGAGTATACCAAAATGATATGATAGGACTTACACTCTATCAGTCTATTTTCAACAATGTAGAGGTCTACATAATGTATCTGTAATTAATTTCAGAATTTAGTTTTTAAGTCATACAAATTTCAAGAATGCATGCAATATCTTGAAAAAAAATCAGTTTTTATTGATGCTGAAACAAAATGAATTTAAGAACAATAATCGAACAAGTCTCATTTGAGTAAGTCATAATTAGAAAAAAAAAAAGTTCACATTTTTTCTTGCAGTATTTACATTTTGTGTGTTTCATTGTAGGGTAACAGAAAGTTGGTGTTTATTGACCATCCTGCAAAGCTACATGAGTTTATAGAACCAGACCAGATAAAGTTACCAGGATCAACATTGTCTCTGGAAGAAGATCTCAAAATCTCTAACAATGCACTCAAACTGTCTCATAAAGATACCAAAGTTACTATAAAGGTGAAATATGAATTCTCTAACGATTCTAAAGTCACAATTCATGTAAAATATCTAACAATACACTCAAACTATCCCATAAAGATACCAAAATTACTATAAAGGTAAAATATCAATTTGTAGCAAAGATACTTAAGTCACAATACAGGTTTAAATTCAAATAGTGAAAACAAGCTGTCTCATAAAGGTACCAAAGTTGCTATAATAAAAAGAAACCTGGGATAAAAAAAAAGAGGCAAACTATACTATAGGGACAAACAAACATACATGTAAGTCGAAAAAAAAACAGATGATATCATGGTCATATGAAAGATAAGTATAAGTAACAGTCTACAAAACCCTACAAAAAAGACCATACGCTGAGCAACACGAACCCCACCAAAAACCGCGGATAATTTCAGGTTTTCTCGAAGAGTAAGCAAAACACCATTTGATACGATTGTAAAGTAGAAACAACTTTAGAAAGTATATTTGTATTTTCAGGTTGGTCCTAATGCCATACAGATAACATCAGCAGAGAAGTTGAGAGTTCTGGGACACCAGGTTTTGTTAAATGATGTCTACTATGCTTCAGAGATAGAGGAGGTACGTGATTTAATAGGACATTTTAATAAATGCTTTTAAAACTTAACAATGTTATTACTGATGACAAAATTGAAGCAAGTTCTATATTGACAATTTTTCAATTTTGCAGTTCAGGAGTTGTGGCCCTCCTGCTTTAGAAATGACACTAATAAAATAAAGACTGGTTTACTGTTATTTTGACAGTTTTTGTTCCATGTGCACATGGTTTTTGTTTAAATCTGTAAAAGAGCTAAAAACCAGAAGTGAAAGGCGGATTACAATGTACCAAATTTAATTAAATGTGTATTTAACGGAATGAATCTGTATATTTAATGATTTTCACAGTTTAAATGGTATACTATATAAATTACATAATAAAATAAACCATTTGAATGATGCCTTCTGCTTGAGCAAAATGATCAATACAAGGGTGGTTAAAACATCTCAGGTAGAAAATGTAATGTATTGATTGACAAGCCGTAATAATTCATTGATTACCCCTAATTGTAGATGTAGGTGGAAACACACAAGTGACAGGTGCATAGAAGAGTGTAAACGGTTGTTCCATGATAATGAATTACTAGTAGTTAATTAGCGGCCATTGATTTCTTTGATCATTTTAGTCATCACAATAAGAAAATTAAGTGTGCTCATAACTGAATTGATAAAACTGTTAAATCTACTTTTTTATGCCCTGCGTACAATAATACATGGGCATTATGTGTCCCTCTGTCCGTTGGCTTATCTGTCTGTCAGCCTCCTATCAGGTTAAAGTTCTGTTTCAGGATAGTTTGTGGTCACATCAGCTTTGAACTGAGATACACATGTTCATTATGTTATTTATTATCTTTTTGTGTGATTTTATCAATGATCTAATGTCTGCTGTACAGAACATACACATAGGACAGTTGGCCATACCAACCAACTTATATTAGGGTGACTACTATTCCCCTAGAATTTGAAGCTGAAAAAGGCAACCCACTTATAAGCAGATCAAATGATACTTGACTAGTGTACCTGAGATCAGCCTGACCAATTTTTGTTTCTTCACATGACAATTTTTATGCCCCATTTATGGGCATTATGTTTTTCGGTCTGTGCGTCCGTTCGTTCGTTTGTCCGTTCTTTCGTTCGTTTGTCCGTCCGTCTGTCCCACTTCAGGTTAAAGTTTTTCAGGTTATGTTTTTGGTCAAGGTAGTTTTTGATGAAACTGAAGTCCAATCAACTTGAAACTTAGTACACACGTTCTCTATGATATGATCTTTCTAATTTTAATTCCAAATAAGAGTTTTGACCCTAATTTCAGGGTCCACTAAACATAGAAAATGATAGTGCGAGTGGGGCATCCGTGTACTATGGACACATTCTTGTTGTTTTTTCAAATGACAATTTTTAGGACATCTCTTTGTAAACTTGAAAGTAGAATTCCTACTTGCAAGACATTTGGTAAGACATGCAAAGTCTGAGATGTGAAAACAACTACAGCAGAATGCATTGAGTGTGTAGGTAAAGGTATAATCTTTGGTTAGCTTGCTTGTTAGCTGAACCGTGAAGTCATTATTATGTTAGGTATACTACCCTTCTTTCGGAGTAGTCTAGTCCTACAGAAAGATAGATTGGTTATCTGTCGGACTAGTCTACTCTTAAAGGAGGGTAGTTTACCTAACCTAATAATGACTTCACGGTTCAGCTAGCAAGCAAGCTAACCAAAGATATTACCTTTACCTACACACTGGATGCATTCTGCTGTAAAAACTGGGATGATTTTATTAAAGTTATTAGATATTGAAATACAGAAAACTGAATAAATTCTTTCACTTTATATTTTTTATTGTTTTGTTCAGGTGTGTTTAGTAGATGATAACCAGTTCACCCTGACAATATCCAATGAGAGCGGACCATTATCGTTTATTCATAATGACTGTGACAACATTGTACACGATATCATACATATCAGAACACGATGGGAACTCTCACAGCCTGTAAGTATATAGTGATTGTCACAACATTTTATACATGTAATTTAATGCACAATAGTACAAGATGGGAGTTCTTTTGACCTGTATAAGAGCTCACACAAAATTGTCTAAAAAATTTAGTCGGAGGAGAAAGTGCAGAAAAATTTTTTTTTTATGTGTGCAAAAGCTGGTAATTTATAAATTTATTTCACTAAGAATAGAAAAAGAAAATAATGCTTTATAACTTTGGTATATCCAAGCATTATTCAGGAATTTACTTTCATCAGGAATGCTCAAGCCTACACATTTGAAATCCAGGGATTTTAAGATATTAGCAACTTTACGAGCTATATGACCAGAAGGGACTTAATGTTAAGTGTCTTAATAAATTCTTAATTTATCACATGGGAGTTTTATAGAAAGATTTGTTATAAATCATGACAGTACTGAAGCACCAACTACTCAACTGATGATCAAATGATCAAGTACTAAGAAGTCAAAATAAATATTAGTATAAAATTTTAGAAATTATAAATGGTAACATGTTGCATAAATATTTCAAGGTTAGTTAGATAGAAAATTCAACAAAAATGTATGTCGGAAATTTTATTATTTTTATTTGGTTCATTAGGTTTTATATGTAATAGAAATTGTAATATGAAAATTACAGCCGATTTCAATGAGTGTGTAGGCAAAGGTAATATCTTTGGTTAGCTTGCTTGCTAGCTGAACAGTGAAGTCATTGTTAGGTTAGGTAAACTACCTTCTTTTAAGAGTAGACTAGTCTGACAGAAAACCAACCTATCTGTCTGTAGGACTAGGCTACTTCGAAAGGAGGGTAGTATACCTTACCAAACAATGACTTCACGGTTCAGCTAGCAAGCAAGCTTACCAAAGATATTACCTTTAGCTACACACTCATTGAAATCGGCTGTAAATGTTTTACTGTCCTAATAGAAATGTTTCATGATTATTTGTTGAAATACAAATCAAGTTAAAATGTGCAATGATTGTAATGATTTTTGTTTGCCATCAGTTTATGTGAAATATCATGTTTCAGGACACTGTAACGGTCCATACAAAGATTAGACCTAAGGATGTCCCTGGAACGTTATTGAATGTAGCTCTGTTAAACTTAGGCAGCTCTGATCCTAGTCTTAGATCTGCTGCATACAATTTATTGTGCGCTCTTACTCAGACATTTGATCTCAAAATAGAGGGACAGCTTTTAGAAACAACAGGTGAGTAGTATTTTAACGACAGTTGTAAGAATTTCTCTTTCAGCAATGTTGAAACTAGGTCATTATTTCCGCTACCAAAGTACGCCATAGAACTGTAAATTCAGGAATTTATTGTGTGCATTTATTAATGTGATTGCTGAACTAAGCACAGTAATGTGAGATGAATTTTTGTGATTTTTAATATGATGCATACAAATAATGCTATCAACATTTTAAATGCACATATCTATATTGCGAAACCCATCCATTCACAATTTTTGCCAAAAAAAAATGAAAACATTGCAAACATTTTTGAATTTACAGTATATCAAATTTCTGATATTTATGAAGTATTGTTATGAAAAATGCTGTTTGAAAAAGCTTAGTCTGTAAACAGGTCGATGAGGGTGGTAAAGGGGGAGGGGGGGGGGGGGGTGTTTGCACAGAAAAAACATGAAATAAGACGTAATTTAACATTGAACGTGAAATCATTTCTGTCATGAACGTTATACGAAAAATAAAGTCTTTAAGGTGAACCTTTTGTGACTGATTCACTGTCTTCCTGTATATATAAATTCTCTGCTTTACTTGATATTCCCAATTTACTAAAATTTAATGAGCAGAACACCTTGAATGAGACACTTGTCTTGCACGACTGAACGTCAAATAAAAAAGTAAAAACATGTTGAACGTAAAATAAAAAACGGTGATCAGGTTGCACGAAAATAACCCTTTACCACCCTCATCGAACATTGACAAATTTTTGAGGATGATAGTCCTTCCTTTGTAGTTTTATTTTTGTTTTATAATAGACATTTGAATATACTAGGCGAAATTTAAAAAAAAAAACAATCAGAAGGGGACTAGAAAAGATCATGGCTTTTTTAAGAAAAAAAAAACCAATTAAAAATCTATATAAACAAAATATGATAAAGATTGATTGATTGCTTGTTGAACATCCAGTGTCAAATATTTCATGCATATTCATTCAATATAAAACTTGTAACTAAAATAACATGTGTCTTTTCAAATTGTTTGTAGTTATATTATCTATCGATTTAAAAGGAGAATAATTGCCATGATTTAAGTATTTGTTATTCCGTTATCAAGAAACTTGTTAACTATAACAATTTAAAAGGAGTTCAAAATGTTTTTATTATTCATCCAGGTTTATGTATACCTGCCAACAACACCATCTTTATCAAGACAATCAGTGAGACTTTGGCAGCTAATGAGCCTCATCTGACGTTAGAGTTTCTAGAGGAATGTATTCAGGGATTTGGCAACTCTAACATAGAACTGAAGCATTTGTGTTTAGAGTACATCACACCATGGTTACCAAATCTTACCAGGTAACGTGAACTAAAATTAAGTTTATATGTCAGGAAAAAATGAACTTATCTTGATCAGTGGTAATTTTTTTAGCACTGGTCAAGTTAAGTATTAATCTATAAAAAACTTGAGGCAAAGACTACCTAATTGGGCGGTATTTCACATTTTATTATAGGATTTAACACATATCAACGTAGTGTTTACCTAGGCTACAATTATAGTTCTGGCAATATGGTCTATCAACGTGTAAACCAATGAAAAAAATTCCATTTGACCAATCACATTCAAGTATTTGTAGATATGCAAATCATAATCATAAAAATTATGAAATTTTGTATGCATTTTGAACTGAACTTCATGAACTGCATCTGAAGATAAAAAAAAAAAACAAACATATAGCATTGACTTTTCTTGAGCTACAATCAATTAAAAGTTTGTGAAATAGGTCTATCAATGTGTAGACTGCAAGTAAAAAAAAAATTGATAAAATGCTTTTTCACATAAAATTGGGATTTCTGAAGAAACTTATCCTAAAATATTTTTGTGAAAACTGAATGTTATTTTTATAGATTGATAGCCACTCTGGGATTCAGACATTATATCTGCAGC
Source organism: Mytilus californianus (assembly GCF_021869535.1). Taxonomy (NCBI): domain Eukaryota; kingdom Metazoa; phylum Mollusca; class Bivalvia; order Mytilida; family Mytilidae; genus Mytilus; species Mytilus californianus. The sequence goes on from NW_026262703.1 coordinate 982,583, forward strand.
AGTGCAATTTTGAAAAATACATTTCTCCTTTATACTGAAGAGCAAAAAACATTTCCCTCAAATAAACACTTTAAAGCTAAATACATACATGTAGTTGGCATAGTTTTTATGCCCCCGCAGAAGGGGCATTAAGGTTTACCCTTGTCCGTCTGTTTTCTTTGACTAAATGTTATGAAACTTATAAACAAAGCTTATTATCACAATACACAGATCAAGTTCGAATTTGGGTGGTGACACTTATACCATTCCTGAGTTATGCCCCTTTATAAATGGAAAAATTGTGAATTTTTTGTTTCTGTTCTTTAACTTTAGTTTGCCTCAACCAAATGTTATGGAACTTATACACAATGCTTATTACCATAAAACACAGATCAAGTTCCAATGGGGTGGCATCACTTTCACAGTTCTCTAGTTATGTCCCTTTGTAACGTTTTATGCAAGCGGGGGCATCATCTGTGTCCCAAGGACACATTCTCCATTTATATAAAATTTTGTATACTCTTTGAACTCTGTCTGGATATAAAAAAAATGATATATGTAGCATTTATACTTCCAGAGATACAATTAATTAAAAATGGGTAAAATGCATAAATAGATATATAGAATGCATTTCTAAAGCACTGTAAATATGGATTTTTCCCCATTTTAAATATTAGTTTCTCAAAAACCTATATCTATCCTCAGAAATTTGCTTTTAAGTGAACTAAATTCACATATGAATCAAGAGTGGATCAAATCTTATTATGATGGCCTATTTTATATTTAATTTTTATTTATCAATTATTCTTATGATTTTAAAATAAATGTTATTGGTAAGAAATATTCATTTATCTGTTTCTTTGAAATGCAGATATTTTTATCTATCAAAAGTATTTTATATAACAGGACTTTATTGTTGAAATTACTGCACAACATTATTGTTTTCTCCATAAAGAGCATCCGATAAAAATATGCAGAAAAAAAATGTTCTTGATTCTATTTTAATTATTTATCATTACACTAAAAATATACTTTATCTTCAACAAGAAATGATTTCAAAATAGGCGTTTTAAGTGCCAATCTGCCTAAGAATCAGGCAGTAATCTGCCTAAGAATCAGGCAGTAATCTGCCTAAGAATCAGGCAGTTGTGAAAACATGACAAACAAAAACCCACTCAAGTTGACATTATTTTATGTTCAAAATGTATAATGGTGCACTAATATAACATTTGTTTCCTTTTCCTGTTCTGGTAATTTAAGATATAAGTTAGTTGAAATGCACTAGAAATTAACAATTAAGGGGAGCTAACTCCGTAATTTGCTATCAATCTAACCAAAAGTTATCTCGAGTTTCTTGAATTACCAGAGAAATGAAAGACCAACCATTTCTAATTCAGGATGGGGGTAACTTCAAGATAGGATGGTTAGGTCAGTTTTTTTTTTTTTTGGCCATGCTTTGATATTTTTCAAAAAATTGCCTGATTCTTACAAAGACTGGCACTTAAATATTCCAGTGGTTCTAGCTTGCCTATGTAGGTATTGTAGATGTCCTGAGTAAGGCTGAATGTATTATCCTATCTTAAATGGCTGTTATAATATGCATATTGAGAGCAGGAATTGTCAACGTCATATAAAAATACATTGCTTTGTACTAGACCGACACTTTAAACATGCTAGCTCACAAAATAACAATCTGCCAAAAGACATATCATCCATTCAGACACTTTATGATGACACTGAGACAGTCAAACTTTGCTCTAGGTCCTTAACTTCGTGTGGATCACGGGAAAGTAGCAAATTTCAATTTTAAAGTCTTTGATTTCATTCAGTTGAACTAGCATGACTGGTGTCCTCCAATAATTGAGATTAATTTTAGGCCAATGAAATTCATAAAAATTATCTTTGTTGTTCATATATATGAATGTGTATAAATAAAAATCCATTTGATATTCACAATCGTGTTTTTGTTTCATCATTTCCTTTAGGTACATAAGTCAACATTTAGATGATGATTATAAACAGCAAAGGTAATTTTTTTTTTTAGAAAATATTAAAGATGAAGGCCAATTTCCCTCTTATATTTCATTTCACACCATGGCTGATTTTTAAGTCTTATAATCTTTACTAAAATTCACGGTATCAAAAATGTAGCTTCATGTGACTTATCTTGAGGGTTATACAACTCTGGTGTATCTCTAAAGATTTGATCAAATTATGATTGTCTAAAGACAAAACTTTACTTTATTATGAAAAGAATTAAATTTTATTCTATACATCATAGTAATAACATTTAATTTTTAAACAAATTCCTACTTCGAGAAATTGAAATTAAATTGGAAAAAATCTTTTTGATGGCACTTTTTACATGCATAATACATTTATACCAGTATTTCTTTATCTTTTTAAATAATTGTATCTCTGGATGTATAAATGCTACATGTAGACATTTTTCAAGATTCAGGTGCAGTTCAGTGAGTTCTAATATCATACAAAACTTCATAAAAATTTACATTACCTCCTAAATACATTGATCAGATATCCAGTTCTCCTCATATTTTCTTCGTAATACCAGTATAAACTTTATGTTAAGAAACCATACACATTTTGCATCTCTTGTTGAATTTCAAATAATGTAAATAATTCCAGAAAACAATGTTTATTAAATTGATGAGTTGAATCATAAGTATTAAATCTTTTCTTGCAGGTTTTGTCGTCATACAGATGAAAACAAGCGCCAGAAAGTGGCGTTGATTCTTGACAAACTAATTACAATGACTATAGAGGAAGTTGAGGTATGAAAACATGTTTGTATGATATGAATTAGAATAAGGTTTTTTTTCCGTCTTTATTATAAATGGTGGTATTCTTACTGCATGTATAAGACACTCATGGTTATGAGACAGATTTATATTAGGGCCTTGTGGGCGGAAAAGTGTGTATGAGGGTAGGGGATTGAAATACACCAATTTCAAGTCACAGAACTTTACGACAACTGAACTTAATTTTCTGCTGACTTTTGCAAAGAATCACTTTTGGTCTGTGAAATTAAATGTTTTTTGGTGGGATGCTAAAATATTACTGTAAATTATTTGATTCCTTCAATGATTGATAAACTCTAGAATTTGCATATTGTGTCTGTATAGATGAACTTTAGCCTTTTTTGGACTCCTCTAGGCATTCTGAACTCGCTATGATCATTTGATAATTGACATGATGGTCTTTATCTACTGTAAACAGACTGAGTTTGTCAGTTCTCTATGGCTTCCTCCACCAATAAAAACTGACCACCATGAAATAGCAAAATAGTGTTGAAGGTGGCGTTAAACACCAATCAATCAATCAATCAATCAATCAATCAGTTCTCTATGAAATTTTACTGTCAGCTACATGTATCATGTTTTGTCCACTAACAATGCTGAATGCTTTAATATTAAAATGTGCACCAAATGGTATTAAATAAAATTAAACATAAAAACAAAGTTATATTCTCATGTTAACTAAGATAACTCATAAATACGAAAAAAAGTATAACCAAAATACAAAACTCGGAAGAAATTTCAAAAAGGGTAGGTCCATAAAAACTGACAAAATCAAACGCTATCAATCAACAGAACGAATGAAAAACAACTGTCATATTCCTGACTTGGCACAGGCATTTTCCGAAGAAAAATGGTGGGTTAAACCTCAGGTTTTATGGCTAGCTAAACCTCCCTCGTGTATGACAGTTGTTTAAAGTTCCGTTATATTGACAAAATGGGGTTAGCAACCCAAACAGACTTATGAACAGTTATTGTTCTGTTGCTCACTTTTTTTTAAAGAAAATTGTGTAAAGAAAAGTAAATAACTTTTGTGGGTACTACTGTGAGACAATCCTGATGTATAAGAATGAAATAAGAATATTGGAAGAAATATTTATAATATGTAACAGAGAAAATGTACAAGATTTGTATTAAACCAGTTGTTGAATGATTAAAAAGAGAGCATATATTATTTAGTTGAATCTTTCAAAGAAAGCTTGATGTATGTTGTAGATGTATCCATCTATACAAGCCAAGATTTGGGGAAACATTGGCCAGGTTGCTGATCTCTTAGACATGGTTCTGGATAGCTTTATTAAGGTAAAGTACATGTAATCTTTGAATTACAAAGGAGAAGGTCCGGTAAGGGCTAGTTTTGCCTAAAATTTGAAGTACATCTGATGAAAGAGTTTTTACATTTTTTAAACACTTAAGAGTCTACTTCAGTCGATTCAATTAGTTTATGTAAAAGATTTAGATTGGTTTGGTCATGAAAGACGCTCAAATTCAAGCTTGAGTATGAAAAAACTATCAAAGATGGCATGATACGTCACTTTTCAGTTGGATTTTGTCTAAAATGGAAGTGGCCACATTCGTGTTCATGCCCAACCTTTATATATGTTATATATTATCATCAAATACAACATATATTTAAATATTAAGACTGAACACAAATGCGGCCACTTCCATTTTAGACAAAAACCGTCTTAGAATTAGCACAAATAATAAAATTGTGAATATTTCAGTAATATTGCATGAATTTATGATGCTAGTACCTGATGCATACATGTGCATTGTATTGTCAAAAACAGCCCATATTTATGGAACAGAAGTATTCTACTTTCCAATAAATAGCTAAAAGTTTACATTTCAACAAATTTGTAAAAATGCTATATTTTGGGGCCAAAAAGGGGTCTTACTGGACCTACTCCTTTATTAATTTTAAGTATTAAGCCTTTTCGATGAAAATTTATCTTAGCCGGGAAAGTGTTTAAATTTTTAGACAGGACATAAAAATATCCCAAACTACAGTATATGTTATTAGTCATGTTAGTGTAAACTATCTTATTTTTGCAGATACTTTATTTCACGTTTAGCTCATTGTAGCTGATTCATAGGGATTTTATTTTCACGATTTTTAAACTTTGTTGATGTATTCTAAAGTTTGACATGTTCCTGTTATTTTCAAGTTGCAAATTTACATGTCTATAAATCACTTTTGAAAATAAGTTAGTGTAAAGAATATGACGTTTATATAAGACCCTTTATCTCCCAACTTATAAGAATGATAATGTTAGCTTTTATTTAGATGGTACAAACAAAGAATATTTGCATAATCCCTAGTTTACTCAATAATAAGCTTCTGGGCTAACATTTTGATGTAGCATTCCCAAAACTTGCAATCACTTTTTGATTTGCAGTGTAATTGGCCCTTATTGCAGGTAATTGTAAAAAATGGTCATCATCTTCTTTTTGTCATAGGCTAGGTATATGAAAAGAAAATAGTTTAATTTGAAATTGGTCGAACTGGAAAGGGGTGTTTCCTATTGATAATTCAAACTATTGACCTGGATCTTTGATCATCTCATATACACTTTTTGTTGCTTGCATCGTAATAAAATGTCAGTTACTGTAATAATAAATACTGCATTATGAAAATTTCTATGTTGAAATTTGACAGAGGAGTGTGACAGGAGGATTAGGATCCATACAGGCAGAAATAATGGCAGACACAGCTGTGGCTTTGACGTCTGCTAATGTACAACTTGTGTCAAGAAAAGTCATTGGACGATTATGCAGGGTAAGTGTCTAATGAAAAATGTGCATGTCTTGTAGCGAATCTGAAGAGAAGTTGAAAGGATATGCTTCTTAGACACGTCCATATTAGGATAAGAATTGGGTTTATTGATTTATGTCAACAATGGTCCCACTTATAGCAACAGATCATAGATTACTCACTGGTAGACGTATCACCAATTAGAGGAATATTTGAGTTAATATATTTTTTCTGGTAATGGACTTAAAAAAACAAAGCATGATTTAAACTTTCCGAAAATTTCTTGAATCTACAGCCTCTTGAATAATGCTTTGAAGACTGTATGAATAACATGCACTTTCCCACTATTACAGATATAGACATGTCTTACAACCATAAGATCAAGACTTAATTTTTTTTTATCACGAAATGCATTTTAAATATCTTCTTTAAGGACAGAGTGTTTTTACTCAATAGTGGTAATTTGTATACTCATTACTCCATGTTTTATTTTACAGTTGATAGACAAGACATGTACCTCACCAACACCCACTCTAGAACAACATCTGATGTGGGACGACATAGCCATCTTAGCCAGATATCTACTCATGTTGTCATTCAATAACTCATTAGATGGTAAGTTACCAGATATCTACTCATGAAGAAACTTATATTTCATGACAAATCATCAGATGGTTGAGTAACCAGTATAAAAATAAGGAGATGTGGTATGATTGCCAATGAGACAACTATCCACCAAAGTTCAAATGAAGTGAATGTAAGCAATTATAAGCAACCTTATGGCCTTCAACAATGAGAAAAACCCATATGGTATAGTTGGCTATTAAAGGCCCTGACATGAAAAATATGAAACAATTCAAGCCTAATTTATAACAAAAAAATTTAGGAAAAAAAAAAATATGATAGACATGAACCAACAACAACCACTGAACTACAGGCTCCTATAAACTTGGGACAGGCACATAAAGAATGTGGCGGGTTAAACATATTTGTGAGCGTTCAATCCTCCCCTAACCTGGGACAGTGGTGTAACAGCACAAAACCTGGGACAGTGGTGTAACATCACAACATAAGAACAAACTATAATTTTCAGTTGAAAATGGCTTAACTCATCATATTGATACAAAGAAAAGCATCAAACAAAAACACAGACAGGACATGTATGTTTTGACAATCAAAAAGTGATTGTATGATAATTTATAGGATATCCGTTATAGATGCCAGTCATTTGCCATTTTTATTCCACATTTTAACATTACTTGTATGAATATTTAATCTGTCTTTTTGTTTACAGTTGCCAGCCATTTGCCATTTTTATTCCACATTGTGACATTACTTGTATGTACAGGACCATTGTCTCTGAGAGCCTCCACACATGGACTTGTTATCAACATAATCCATTCTCTGTGTACATGTTCACAGCTTAATTTCAAAGGTATCATTGTAAAATTGTATTGGTTAATCTAGAATTTGTAAATATAATAGAAATACAAAGGATGTGGGTATCCATCCCGTAACACAAAATCAGTACATGCACAGCAAAAAACACAAAAGGCAAAGTCACAGTGCTTTCATTGTGGTTCTTCATCTCAAAGTGACAGTGGGGCCTTCAACACAGAGCAAAACTAAACAAAAAAAACCTCTCACCTCACTGCAAGTTTAAGACGGCCCTATTTCTATTTGATGTGGAAAAAAACTCATCATAGATACCAGGATTAAATTTGTATATGCAATACACGCTTTTCGTCTACAAAAGATTAATCAGTGAGTGTCGATTCATAAAAGTTTAAAAGGCCAAATAAATTATGAAGTTGATTAGCCTTGAGAACCCAAAATTCCAAAAGGTTTTGCCAAATACAGTTATCTATTCCTGGGGTAGAAATATAGATTCTACCACTGCATCGAGTGTGATACGATATTTATCCACTCGAGACAGTTAAATTTTCAAATTTAAAACGCGAGGCTCGCCGAGCGTTTTAAATATTTAAAATTTATGTCGAGAGTGGATAAATATCGTATTACACGAGATTTGGTGGTGGAATCTGTTTCTCTAATGATTTTCAAACAATATGCAGGCAAAGTTATTCCTTCTTTTTGAATGATCTGCAAAAAGATGTGTTCTTTCTATGTGACGTCATCAGGCATGGTCGCCTTTTTTCATGCCGTCACAATAGGAAATTCAGAGGAAAGCAAGAAAATTCGACGTCATAATCGGATTTTAACCAATGAAGAACTGAGATCAAACGAACCACACGTTGATTAAATTTTTTTTATACAATGGGTGCAGAAAGAGATAAATTGACGAAGAATTAGAGAAAATCTTTTATAGTATTTAAAAAAAAATCATAGTTTGTACACAGGAATTTATTTACCATCATACAAATGAAAGCAGGTATCAAAAAACATCTATTAAATGTGCAGAATTTAAAAAGAAAATAAGAAGAATGATAACTTATAAAATTTATGTTTGCACGCTTTGATTGGTGTTGAAAATTTAACAATATTTACAAAAATTAGAAATACACTCTAAATTTTTCTAATGTTATTAAGAATTTACAAAAAAAACATCTAACAAAAATATGAAAGATGCAAAGTGCCTATCTAAGAGTACTCACAGTTTCTGAAGCTAGTTCAAAGCCAATTACAACTGATAAATAGGAACAAGTGTACATACAGCACTAAATGTCAAATCAGTATGAAAAAGTAAATAATTAAAAGGGTTAAGATTGTGAAACAGACATTAATATTGCACAAAGATGAAACAGTAAATCTGCTTGGTTAAAAATAGACTGTTACAGGGTATACGTACTAGATTCTTATGTGAAAAAACTGAACAAAAATAAAAGCCAATAGGAAAAACAAATTGGTGCATGTGGGAACAAGATACAACATGTATGTTTGCATGTTTGAAGTGATGTTGAAACTTCAGCATATTTACACAAAATAAAAAAGAATCTTTTTCTAGTGCAATCAAGAATTCTAAATATAGATTATGTGGGTGATAAGCAGTTAATAAAATATGTTTTGTTCTTTCTCTCAATTTTCTTGAAAACAGAAGCGACATTGAAGGTATTGAAGATGAGCCTTGCAGAGTTTTCCTTGCCAAAATTCTACCAGTTGTTTGGTATCAGTAAAGTAAAATCTGCCGCAGTCAGTGCATTCCGTACAAGTTTCCGACCAGGAGATCGGTCCTTCACCATGTCGGCACCAGAACATGAGAAATTGTCACTTAGTTCATTAGAAACAATTGTTGATGCTCTGTTAGAAATTATGGAGGTGAGATTGAAAACAATCGTAAGAATAGGAGTTAAAAAATGTCGAACCTTAAAAAATAATTGAAAAATTTGATACTGATACAATGAGGGTTGTAGGATCATTTCAACAAATGTAACAAACAAATTTTTAGTGTTACAGTTCTTAAAGTTACATTCCTGACTTGGAAACAATTTTTGATTCTCTATTAGAAATTATAGAGATGAAATTAAAAAAATGTAAGGATTAGATAAAAAAAGAAATGTTGAACTTAAATATAATTGAAAAATAGAAAAATCACCATCACGGTCACTGATAAAATGTGTGTTGCATGTTCTTATCATTTCAACAACTTGCAAGAAAAACGTATCAATGTAGTATATGCACAATGAATATTCTTAAAATTTACATCAGAGCAAATTAGCATTAAATACAGTTAAACCTGATTATATGATTTTATTAGTAGAGTAGAAATTTGATGATACTATTTGCTAAAGATGATAATAACTAATACATAAATCATGTTTTCCTAGTTTGACCAGTGTCAATTTCAGGCTAGTGTTAAAGACATTCCAAATTGTGATTGGTTACAACAGTGGACTGATCTTTCAAAAAGGTATAAGGGATATTGAAATACTGGAAATTCAAAAATTATTGCGAGCATTTATTATTCTGATTTTTGAAGAATGAACAAATATATGAGATTTATTATTGCTATTTTTTGTTTCTCTTGAAATTTTTCTGTAGTTCTTGGTTCATTGTCAGCAGCTTCAAATGCCGATTCAGGAAATTAAATTTCAAAATACCATATGAAAGTGCCCTTTATCTGTAATACCATATACGGCTATGAGCCAAATACCAACACAAATATGGATTGAATTAAACCAGATTATCGAAAATATAAAACTTTGCTAATCTCTATGAAAATGATATTCACCTAGTCGCATTATTATCATTAATGAAAACCTCGCAATAATTTCTGAATTTACAGTAATGACAAGCTTTTATATGACAGGAAATGATGGTAATTGTATAGCCTTAGTGATTTTGTATAGGATGTTTGAATCCTCAATTATCAATGATAATTTAGAACTGTACTATTTTTTTGGAGCAACTTCCATGTTATAACATTAAATGGTACTAATTTTACTGCACAAGCAGTACATTCTGACAAATAATGTTGCATCAGTGATGATCGAAACCAAGATGTTTTTAGGGGAAAGGTAATACAAATTTTGAGAGCTAATTTAATCAAAATAGACCAAAAATTTAGCAGAACTTGAATGAGGAATAAGAGGTTTGCAGAAGGGATATATATATATAGTTTCTTCATGTGCTCAAAAACAAAATCTGTTTGATTGATTGTTGTCTAACCAGTTGGATTTATTTTCTAAATTAAGTTATATGAAAAGAAAAGAAAAAGTGTGTTTCAAATTGTCATGTTTACTCCTGATTAAAAGCTGTTTTATTTTGTAGATTTGCATTCCAGTATAATCCAGCCTTACAACCAAGAGCTATTATTGTGTTTGGTTGTATAAGTAAAACTGTCACAGACTCAGAAGTTAAACAGTTACTTAAAATCATGATGAAGGTCAGTTTTAACAAATTGGTTTAAATGTGGTTTTAAAAGGAAAAAAATCATATAAGATTACTGTGATAGTACTTTTATTCATGGGTATCAATTTTCGTGGATTGAGCAAAAGTTTCATGTTCATAGGTTCTTAAATTCATGGATTTTGTTTTCTGAAAGAAATCGAGTGAAGAATTTGATTTGGACAACAGTTGTTATATATCATTGGACACTTAAATTTGTTGATAAAGCCATCCTCAAAAATGCACTTAAATTGGTACCCCACGAATAAAAGTATTTTGCAGGAATCAAAACACCTGAAAAATCAAGAGATTCCTTGTTGTATGATTAAAACAAATAGTCAGGTATATGTCAATAAGACCGAAAAATGATAAAATAAAAGAGAAGCGACTCTTTTAAATAAATCTTCGTTTGAAATTGGTCGTAAGTTTAATACTGAAATGTTCATTACCATTTTTGTGAAAAGAGCCACAAGTGCTGAAATGTTCATGACTTACAAGTTGTTTTTTTTCTCATAAGATTATTTGTGAAATTGATTGGAGAAAACTTCTAGATGTCAAGTAAGGGTCGTCAAAAATAAGCGGATATCAAGGCCTAAATCACAGAGGATCTAGAAAAGTAATGAATAAAGTAAACAGAGTACAAGATTATATATAGTTTGCACATTGCTTTTTTAAAAATTTGCAAGAAACACAGTGAATAAAGAGCACAAAAGAAAGGAAATAAAAATTGCAATTACAATGCATGAAAATAAACAGATACAGATAATTTCAAAACTATGCTAATTAATACAGTAATAAAAGAATGGGTTTTTTTACAAGCTGAAACAATAGTTTCACAAATTTTGATATTGATCATAGCAATTTTGGTTTGTTGTAGGCATTAGAATCCTTTACAGACCTTGTGTTGATCGAAGCCATTGTCATGTGTCTCACCAGGTTACAGCCTTTACTTCGATCTGTAAGTTACTTGTGTCTCTTTGGATATTTTCTGAAGAATTTTAAATGAACCGTGCAAGAGATTAATTTGATGCCATGAATTGATTGACCAGCATTGAATATAATGCAAAACTTAAACGAACAAGTATCCACTCTTTACCTGAAAAAAAGCCGTTATAGAAAATAAAAGTAAAGAATTTTTTTTTTTTTTGAAAATTTACTCAAGTTTTATGGTTTCTAATGAGGGCTGTTAAAGAAAAGGTCAACTTCCTTCTTTGAGGTCACTTCCATATTAAGGCTGTTCCAGAATTAAATGCATGGGGTTGGGGGTATGGGTGGCACTTTTTAAAGACCCTGACCTCCCATAAAATTAAAATTTTCATTTTACTTTTCATTCTCACAAAATTCTGAGGAAAATGCAACCACCCATGTTTAATTATTAAATTGGAGTGCCTAACACCCCCCACCTAATATGCTTTGGAACAGCCTTAATTGTGTTTGGTGGTTTGGTAAAGATAGTGTAAAACATCTTAGTTTTAGGCTCTTTTCTTTCTAAAAAAAAAACTGTGCTTTCAAAGACTCCAATAAACATTTATCTGGAACAGCCCGGGGGTCAATTAAACCATATTTTATTAACTAATATGCAGCCAAAGTCTTTATTTCTTAAATGTTTTATTTTTGCCATTAACAGGATTCTCCGATCCATAAATTCCTATTCTGGGTAGCTATATCTGTGTTACAACTAGATGAGATATCACTATACGCTGCAGGCCTGGCTTTGTTGGAACAAAATTTACATACTCTTGATAACATGGGACTGTTTGATATAAAGGTATGTATATTCAGTATATAGTATTTTCTATCTGTGAAATATATTGAAAACCAACTAATTTTTGCAAGAAATTTATATTTCGTGAGTTTCGCAAGTAGAAAAATAAGTGAATATGAATTGTCCTGAATATGTAAATCAAGAAGAATCTTTTCCCTTATATAAATACATGATGAAATTTAGAAAATTGTGAAAATAACCTGTAGGTTTTAAAGGACTAAATGTGAAAGAAATTACAATGTTTCTGCAAAAAAGTAGTTTGTAAAACAGAATTATAAAGGAATTTATTTTTAGTTTTTAAAAATGAAAAACAAGGTCAATGCAAACCAAAAGCACATCACTGCCAATGTATATCTTTACCTTTGATATACAAACTTCATATTAAATTGGATATATTATAACTCAACCTTTTTTGCAAGGGTGAAATAAAATGCTTTTTGTTGTCTGTCATCCTTCTATCCCACTCTTGCATTAACTGCTGCTCCTGAACTGCTCAACTGAATTTATGAAACTTTCAATGACTCTTACTCACATGATGTACTTCAATTTCATTTCTTCATCCTCATGACATTCACACAACAGTACCCATTTGTATCTACTTCTCCTTAACCCAGAATCAGAATTTAATGAAATTTTCTCAAAACTTTCACCAAATAATGCCTTTGTGCACCAAGTTAAAATAAATTTGTTATCAAAATTATTTTTGGGGGTTTCACTTAGCAAAAAAAAGCAAGAGGTAGGGATTATCATTTTACCTCATAGTACCTCAAGTTTTCTCATGTACAATTTTATATATTTTGTTTTGAATAGAATTTGTTAGTATATCTTAATCCTTTTTTTGTTGTTCTTGTGTAGAAATTCCAATAAGGAACACATTTTAAATTATTGTAGTAATTAAACCTTTTTTTTAAGACCACTGGTATTTATTATTTTTATTTATGATTAGGTGTTATTATTTTTGTAAAATTGATTTATGATTTGTTCATGTTTCAGCCATTAGAGGTCATCATGATTGAGACAAGAGAGCCTTTAGAATGGCACTTCAAACAGCTGGATCATGCCATGGGTCTCAGCTTCAAAGCCAATTTTAATTTTGCTTTGGTTGGTCATTTACTCAAAGGTAACATACTGTGGTTTTATTTTATTCGTGGTAAACCAATTTTCCTTGATTTCATGGATAAAGAAAACCACTATTTAAGGTGGTACCCAACACCTTGAGTAATATTAATTTGGCTCGTTTAATTTTCATAAAATTTTGACAAAATGTTTACTTTGACCCTTTGACAAAAATATAAAAATTTCAAAAAATTTCAACCAACCACTTTATCAGAAAAATTTCATTGGTTATATAGCAGTTTGACAAACACTAAATTTGATCATTGAGAAGCTTAATATTTCCTTAACAATACATCGTAATTAAAACGTTTAGCTGATTTTTACAGAGTTATCTCCCTGTAGTGTTAGGTACCACCTTAAATGTTCAACAAATAACAGATTGTTTATAGGGTTGTATGTCGAATTTGTCAAAACCACAAAATCAAATATCCAAGAAAATATAATTTTTCCCTAATCCACGAAAATTGGTATGCATGAAAATAAATGAATCAGAGTGACGGTGAATCCATAACATTTAAGACTAAAATATTATGTGAATTGACTTTATTATTTATAGTCATGGATGGCAAATTAAGTATGAGAAGTTTTTGGTAATGTTTTTTTTCATATTTGATTTTTACAACATGAAGTTTTGAAACCAAGTAGCAAATTAAATCATTAAAATATTACAGAATATTGACATGAACAAATATTTCTGTGTTTCAGGATTCAGACATCCTCAGGCAACGACTGTCTCCAGAACAATACGGGTTCTAAACCAACTTTTGTCCATTACTGTCAAACCAACAAACAGGTAGGTTACCTCCCACTTTCTTACACAATTTCAAACAAAAACAGGTGATTAACTCCCTCTTGTAAATGACTGAAAAGCAACAAAGAAATATATGTTAACCCCTAGGAGTATCAAAATTAGCGAAAAGAAATGTGAGGTAAAAGTCAATGAGATTGGGACAGCAACCCAACCAAAAAAAAAACATCTTGAGGCAACATATATATGCATACATGCCATCCTCTGACAATGACAAAACATGTCATGACATGACGTGACATGTCAAAAGCGTGTGAAAACACGTGACTTAGATGCAGACTTTTTAATATGAACATAATACAAATTTCTCAATATAAAAAAACAATATTCTAGTGTGAACTTTTATTGTATTCAACAGTTGCCTGTTTTGCTGCTTTCAAAACAACACAACTAGGCACATATTCAAAACAACTGCCAGTTTGGTTAAATTTACATGATATCATTGTTGAGTTCTAATCTGAATTCAGTGTAAATATTCTTTATAATTGAAAATGTTCTCTCACAGTCAGAATTGCTATTTGGCAGAACTAAAATAGCTTTAGCAAGCTTTGAAAGAATGTAATAACATTTTTTGTCATTAACAATGTCATCTATGTCTGCCATTGCTAACCAGAATGTTGCTATTTCCTGGTCAAAGCTGGGTAGTTCATCAGGAGGAGACAGCTGGTACTCTGAGAACTGATCAAGGGTCCGGAAACGGTCATATATGCCAGTCATGTCCTAAGATGAAACTATTTGTCCTAAACGAGTAATTGGGATTTAGGACAAATTTTATCTTTTTAAAGAAGTAATTTCGGTCATTTCATTGACTAAATGTTTGAAATTGGATTTCTTAATCGCCATTTTGCACTGTCTTGTGTAAGTTGTGATCACTTGTTTTTGTTTATAATCCCTTTCCTGTAATAAAACTGCCACTTCAGTAGTTTGATAATCCTGAGGGCCCTCCTAATATCTATATCAATGCCTCCAGGAAACATTGGCTAATGATCGCTAATCACTTTTTACCTGTGGTTTTAATTCACACCTGACAGTGATCACAAGCTCAGAATAATTTCTTAACAAAAATTGAAATTCCCTGACAAGTGTATTCATTAATTAATTACTTTTCAGCAAAGACAATCATCAAATCAGATTTAAAAATTAAACCTAAATTTAAGGAGAAAAAAATATTTTTTCATGTGCTTTATTTACTATATAATACGCATGCATGAAATTGTCTTCAGCAAATTTAATATTTAATCGTAAAATGCAAATTGATTTCATGCTAAATTAAACGAGTGCAACTATTGTCTGTTACATTCAAACACTTTTAAAGGTAAAAAAATTTAAAAAACCATAAAAAGCCGATGATTTCCTGTCAATTTGATAAACAAAACAAATCCCGGAAATGAATCCGGAATTATTCGTACTTTATCGCAAACTTCCGGTTTGAACTTTTGTCAAATCGAAAGAAACGTATGCAATGTCTGAGAGATTTACCATTTTGAGTCATTAAAATCATTTCAATTTTAAACTATTGCCTTCCCTTAACTGTTCTTCATAGTAATGGTAAGACATTTACTCAGTAAATGCAACGAAACAGCAGTTCGTTAATGATATGAATCTAGTCAAGTTGACATCGACAATTTGGAAAGGGGCACCAACTTTTCAATCATCTCAAAATGACCGAAATTGTGTGGAAAAATTTCCGGATCCTTGGAACTGATCAAACAGTTCTGTGATATTCCCATCCCCTATGGCATGTGGAAATCTGTTGGCTAGAGCCTAGATTTGAAACTAAAAAAGAAAAAGAATTTTATGATATTAATACCATTGAATGCTTTATCAGGTAGCTAGTACACCTCTCACAAAAAAAACGACCAAAATATCAAAACAACGAAAAAGCGTGTAATGGTGTGTAAAGTGGCGAAAAACTTGTACATGCCATGTGACAAAATCTTTGCGTGTAAACCGTTGGAAAAGAGTGTATTACACCTGAATATCATGTGAGTTGGCAACTATGTATATATGTACAGTCCAAGAAAAGACAGGTACTCTAAATGGTCCTGATTATGTAAAAGTTGTGAATAAATTAACCAGAAACTATCCAAGATCTGCCATAAAACCCTATTCTTCAAATAACAAAAACATTGAGATATGACATCTATAGGTCTACTCATCTAAATATTTCTCTTTTTAATACCAGTTAAAACATTCAATACTATCAGAGAAAAATTGTTATGATAGGGTACTTCTTCCACACCTCATTAACCATGCAAATTTAACAAGAAAGAGTGTGTTTCTAATAAGTTCTACAAACCTCCAACACAAATGCATAATTTATTTCTAATGCAATTTTACTCCAATACAAGTTTAGCTGGATGACCCATTATTTCAACAATATTTGCATAATTAAAATGTGTTGCCCAGCAGGGGTTCAAATTTGCTTTAAATAATTAAAGGTCCAGGACCATTTGAAAGTTTCAGTGAAAGGTCTCCCATAAGAAATTCAATGGTCCTGTATAAAGCATTAGTGTAAAGAATGGAAGGTCCTTGATTTTTTGTATTCAAAAATGAAAAGTCCCCTTCTAGAAAAGATAGGTCCTGGACCTTGCACCCACACTAGTTTAAACCCCTGACCCAGTAAGATAATTTATCTAACTATGCACTTTAAAATATGATTTTTAATTACATGCTGATGAAGAGGTTTTGTTTAAAATCAAATCTATGCTTTACACTATGGCATTTCTGATTCCTACACACAAAATAAAATTCTAAAGATAATAAATCATGTATAGAGATTCAATAAAAAAATTATAAAATAAGAAGTTTCTGTATGAAATATAAAACCCTCACGAAAATTTCAACTTTACATTAATTATCTACTCAGAATTATGAAATATGTAAAACCTGTGTGTGGGAGAATGGAAATTTGAAATGTTATCAAAAAAAATTTGAATTATTACATATGATTGACATATTAATTTTTTTTCAGGGACAAGTTTGAGGTGACTCCCCAAACAGTTCCATATTTAGCAGGTAAGAAATACTAACATATCAAGGTACCACTGAACAACTAGAGCAGGTAAGTAACACACACATATCAAGGTACTACTGAACAAATTGTCAACAAAAGTGCATATAATATAATAGTTGAACATCCAAAAATAGATATACATAAGGGATACTGTGTTGTGTGCAGTATATTTATGCCTTTCCTTCAATGTGGCTGTGTTATATAGAGTACATTGTCCTTCCTTTAGTTTCATGTCCATCTCTGTGACTTGGGTCCTTCTAAAATTTTCTGGACAGTTGGAGAAATCAAATATGGACCGGATTTAACAAATGTTGGCCATTCACTTATCCAAATATTGCTAAACTAGAGTGTCTGATCCCATATTCATGTGCCAAATTAAAATGTTAATTTTTTGATAAAAACTTTTTTGTCACCACCATCATTTTTTTTCCATGGTTGGAAAGATTTTTGGTCAGTCAGATGAATCATTGAGGTTTGTAGGACAATCCTTTGCTCTTGTAATGACTTGGGCAAGTTTTGTGGTCAAAATCTGTTTCTCAAAAACCCAAGGTATTATATCAATGATAGCCACTTTGATGAACATTGTTCTCATTGTCTTTAAAAAACATATATGATTTCCTGTTTTATCAGACAAATTTTCTTTTTTTTTGGTATATTCCAACTGATACTGTGAATGAATCAACTTTCAATGTGAACTTTTTTCTCTTGCTTAGTGATACTCTCACAAGTCCATAAAGAGCAAAGACAAAACAGAATCTTTTTTTTCCAAGAACTATAACCGATTGGAACAAACTACCTGATAACATTATAAATTGCACATCAGTAGACTCTTTCAAATCTTCAATTTCAAAGCATCAATATTAACCATTACATCAAACTCATTAGACATAAAAATTTTCATTTTTTCCTGTATTTTTTTTTTTTTTTTTTTTTTAAATTCTATATACATGTATATATATAAATCTATGTCTTGTTGTGAGTTTCCTCCTGTGACATAATCTTCAATTTGTTGAAGGCAGTCACTATATGGTAGAAGAAGTAGAAACAGCACCTTTTAGAAAAAAAATCATGTAAATACCAGGCTTGTAATGTTGTATGCAGGACACATATTTCCTTTACAACAGATTCATTACTGTTCTTTCCGTGAGAATTGATAAAATTGCAAAAAATAAATCCCTTCAAATATTTCAAAAAAGGGATGTGAAAAGATTAACTTGTACAAATTAGTGAGTTAACACATTGTTTTGATATTGCAATGAAAGTTGTCGATTATATCTTTTTTTAGCTTTAGTATCCGTGTCTGAAGAGGTTCGTAGTCGATGTCATCTAAAACACAGAATCAGTCAGTACATGATGACAGAGTCTCCGTCTAGTGATAGCCTCAATGCAGAAATCCCTCAGATGTCTACCACACCAGGTGGCAGTTCAAACAGTTCATCAGGTTCTGGTCAGTCAATGCCATCAACTCCAGCACCCCCTGTTCCAC
Organism: Mytilus californianus; assembly: GCF_021869535.1. Classification (NCBI taxonomy): domain Eukaryota; kingdom Metazoa; phylum Mollusca; class Bivalvia; order Mytilida; family Mytilidae; genus Mytilus; species Mytilus californianus. The sequence continues at coordinate 1,001,172 of NW_026262703.1, forward strand.
CAACAACTGTACCTACAGCACAAAATAATACTCTGCCCATGGCAACACCCACTCCTAAACGACAGAAAAGCTGGGATCTGTTAGACCAGTCAGCAATGAATACAGCCAGAGGAATGCAGAAAGGAAATACTCATTTATCACAAGGGCAGGTTAGATACAGTAAACTAACATCTGTACAAAAAAGATTTGAATATCATTTGCAAGCAATATTTTGATGAAATTGTCACAATTTGAGGCTTTTCCAGAAATATTTACCTCTGGGTTACAACTCAGTTTTTTTGTTTATCATAGATGGAGGGTTTTTGTCAGTTTTATGGATTTATGCGTTATAGAAAACAGTTAAAATTCTGTTTATGTGTGAGATATTTATACAAATTTCACATGTTGCCTTAATCTTTAACATTTATACCTTCATAAAATAAGCAAATACTTCTTTTTACAAATAACAAATACAATAATTAGAAAAAAAACCTCTTATTTGACATAAAAAATAAAGATAACATTTTGTGAAGGATAGCAAAATGGAATAAGATTCAGTATTAGTAAAAAAATTCCTTTATAATTTACAGCCAGCAAATAGTCCCAAGGTATGTTGGAGAAGCCTAGACAGTGAACCAGTCAGACCTCCCCTATCCAAAACAAACAGAAGTAGTTCCATGCCATTGCCATGCTCAAAGAAAGATGTTAAATCTGGGCTGGCAGTGAGAGTTGGTCGAGGATCTGTATCTAATGAAAACAATGTTTTACTAGATCCTGAAGTCCTAACAGATTATCCTACACAAGTCTTAGTGTTAACAGTGCTGGTAAGAAAAATATTTATCATTTATTATTTTATTTTGATAATTTTTATATGGCCGTTTACGGGACGTATTATGGTATACCGTTGTTTGTCCGTCCGTCGTCAACATGTCGGACAATAACTCAAAAATGCTTTAACCAATTTGCATGAAACTTTGTTGAATTGTTTATATCTATTGACGTGAGCTCCTTTTCGTTTTTTATAAATTTTAGATCTTACATTTCCGAGTTATGAGGGTTTTATTGTCGAGCCTGCGACTTTTGTCGCAGAAAGCTCGACATAGGGATAGCGATCCGGCGGCGGCGGCGTTAGCTAACTTCTTAAAAGCTTTATATTTTAGAAGATGGAAGACCTGGATGCTTCATACTTTGTATATGGATGCCTCATGTTACGAAGTTTCCGTCAGTCACATGTCCAATGTCCTTGACCTCATTTTCATGGTTCAGTGACTACTTGAAAAAAAAGTTCAGATTTTTTGTAATGTTAAATTCTCTCTTATTATAAGTAATAGGATAACTATATTTGGTATGTGCGTACCTTGCAAGGTGCTCATGCCCGTCAGACAGTTTTCACTTGACCTCGACCTCATTTCATGGATCAGTGAACAAGGTTAAGTTTTCGTGGTCAAGTCCATATCTCAGATACTATAAGCAATAGGTCTAGTATATTCGGTGTATGGAAGGACTGTAAGGTGTACATGTCCAACTGGCAGGTGTCATCTGACCTTGACCTCATTTTCATGGTTCAGTGGTTATAGTTAAGTTTTTGTGTTTTGGTCTGTTTTTCTTATACTGTATGCAATAGGTCTACTATATTTGGTGTATGGAATGATTGTAAGGTGTACATGTCTAGCTGGCAGGTGTCATCTGACCTTGACCTCATTTTCATGGTTCAGTGGTCAAAGTTAAGTTTTTGAGTTTTGGTCTTTTTTTCTAATACTGCATGCAATAGGTCAGCTATATTTGGTGTATGGAATGATTGTAAGGTGTACATGTCTAGCTGGCAGGTGTCATCTTACCTTGACCTCATTTTCATGGTTCAGTGGTCAAAGTTAAGTTTTTGAGTTTTGGTCTTTTTTTCTAATACTATATGCAATAGTTCAACTATATTTGGTGTATGGAAATATTTTATGATCTATATGTCAGTCACGCAGGTTTTATTTGACCTTGACCTCATTTTCAAGGTTCATTGCTCAGTGTTAAGTTTTTGTGTTTTCGTCTGTTTTTCTTAAACTGTAAGCAATAGGTCAACTATATTTGTTGTATGGAAGAATTGTTAGCTGTACATGCCTGCCTAGCATGGTTCATCTGACCTTGACCTCATTTTCATGGTTCATTGGTCAATGTTTAGTTTACTTGGTTAATGTTAAGTTTATGTGACAGTTGTAATAAAGCTTTATATTTAGGACTATCAACATAATATCAATGATTAGTAAAGAAGGCGAGACATTTCAGCGTGTGCACTCTTGTTCATTAAAAAAGGGGGGTTTTCCAGTTTTCGGACAATAACTCAAAAACACTTTTAGCAAATTAGAAGAAACTTTGTGGAATTGTTTATATCTATTGGCATGAACTCCCTTTCAATTTTATATATATTTGATTTTACATTTCCGAGTTATGGGGTTTTATTCATTAAAAAAAGGGGGATTTTCCAGTTTTCGGACAATAACTCAAAAATTCTTTCAGCAGTTTTCATGAAACTTTGGGGAATTGTTTATTATTATTGACGTAAGCTCCCTTTCGATTTTTTATAAATTTTAGATTTTACTTTTCTGAGTTATGGGGTTTTATTCATAAAAAAGGGGTGATTTTCAAGTTTGCAGACAATATCTTTAAAGTGCTTTGAGCAGTTTTCGTGAAACTTTGGTAACTGGTTTATATCTATTAAGATAACCTCCCTTTAGTTTTTCTTAAAATTTCTGATTTGACATTGAGAAGTTATTGAACTTTATTCTTTGAAAAAGCGACAGGCGTATCATGCGCTCATGGCGCAGCTGTTTATTGATTATTACAAAGGTAAGTTTGAAAATGATAATCTTTAAATTCATATTCAATGGATGACTTATTTATTTGTTATGTGTAGTGAAATTTAAATGATGTTTTTATAGAGAGAAAAAATTGAAGTTAATTTATATTAGCAATTAAGGCAGCAATAAATTAAATTTGCTATTCCTGAATTTAACCCTTTGTTAAACTTTTTAAAGGTAAGTTTAAGAATCGTCCTATAAGAATTTGAGTTTCTCCTCAAGCCAACCAAATAAAGTATGGTTAACCCATTTAAGTTTTAATGTAAGCAATTTTCAGTCTTTTTATTTGTGGAAATTTAAGAAAGGTAAAGATCATTAAGAGCTCTGATCATGAAAAGTTGGGACATTTATACCTCATTTCAAGTTTTAATAATAAAAGATTTTTTAAGATGCTACATAATTTTAAATATCTATTCAGGCCACATTAGTACGGAACACTACAGATGAAAATGAGGCCAGAATTTTATACGAGTATTTGGCAGAAGCTTCTGTAGTTTTTCCTCGAGTATTCCCGGTTATGTGAGTATAAGTGTTATTTGGATTTGGACTAATGACGCAATGTGTTGTGTGTAGATTATTTTAGGTAAAGGAAAACAAAAAGATGCAATTTTTCTTATATAAATACAATACACACAATGCAATTTACTTTTTTTACACCTGAAACCAAAGAAATCTTCACCAATTTTCTTGAAATTGGGCAATTATACATATTTTTTATCAAGTAAATATAAGAAGATGTGGTATGAGTGCCAATGAGACAACTCTCCATCCAAGTCACAATTTGTAAAAGTAAACCATTATAGGTCAAAGTATGGCCTTCAACACGGAGCCTTGGCTCACACCGAACAGCAAGCTATAAAGGGCCCAAAAAATGACTAGTGTAAAACCATTCAAACAGGAAAACCAACAGTCTAATCTATATAAAAAACGAGAAACGAGAAACACTTATGAACCACATCAACAAATGACAACCACTGAACAACAGGTTCCTGACTTAGGACAGGTGCAAACAAATGCAGCGGGTTTAAACGTTTAAAGAGCTTTTAAAGGACATTTGCTCCTCTGTTTCAAAATAATAAGTTTTCTGAAAGAATGTTATAAATTGATAGTATATAAATAACGAAACTAAAAAAGCAGGAATAAATGAAAGGTCTGTGTCTTTTTTTTTGAGATATAAGCCATTGAAAATTTGGCGGGAAATAATTGTCTCTAGATTTTTCATACATTTAAAGTGTGCACCTTTTTCTGTTAAAAACTATGAAAAAATTAAAGGATATAATAAGATTTTCAAAAATGGCTTTTTAAACTATATGTAATAAAATTATAAAAAGAAAAAAAGAAAAGTAGGGGTTAATGGCCCTTCATTGATAAAAGTAAAAAAAACATAAGCTAACATCCTTGAAAGGTTATCAGATGTTGAAATAATTATTGCTGGAGTGAATAAGACCAGAGGTCTCTCCAAGTTCCACCTGAGCAGTTTTTGTTTTCATATTTGACTCTCAATAATATATGGTTGGATGCATCATTAACTCCCGGCACAGCTTTTTATTCAATAACTGTTAGGGGTGTTCCAGAAAATACTTGGGGGGGGGGGGGGGGGGGGGTTCTAATTTATTTTAATTTCTGTGCGGTTAAAAATAAGTCCCTTCCTGGGAAGGGGCATAGTGTTTTCTGGAACAGCCATAACTGATTTGATTGAGATTTTATGTTTATGTCAATAAGATAGAAACCCACATCATAAATAAACAAAAAAGACATTTACAGGTAAACAAAAGGTTTTAACAAGTGTACATTCCGTGTGTCATGTTCTAAATTACTCTAATTCTGTTTTATTTTGTAAAATGATTAATTTACAATTGTTGTAGAGTTTTCTAAATGAATATTTTTCAGACATTCATTGTTAGATGCGAAGATAAACAATGTGTTATCCTTGTGTCACGACCAAGCCATTCTAAATGCTGTACAGAGTATTATACAAAATATGATAGCCTGTGAAGATGTGTCACAGCAACAGCTCTCATATCTACAAAGTAAGCCATAAATGTGGAAAAATTTGGTGCACAACTGCGTTCCCTCATATCAATAAAAAGGGGGGTGGGGATTATTGGCAAGATAACACTGGGATCTTCTTTTTTGAGAAAACCATATGATTGCAGCCTTGATAAAATCTTGTAAAACATCCCATCATACTTGATTTATTTATGTGTTTTATGTTTTGAATGATAATTTTACGTTGTGGTTATGTGTAGCGATGGTCACATGACTATTGTTTTAATGTGTTATACCTCATTAATTTCAAACTTTCAAACTTTCAAGTTTCTCCCGAACACGGCATTAAAAAGTATAGCCAATTCCTTGTTCATTTTATCATTTTCAATATGAACAAGTAACTTAGGAAACACTGAAAATGAGATATATCTTTTAAGTCCAAAATTGCTTTCAAGGCTATTCCAGAAATAAATGTTAGGGTGGTCGGAAGGCACTTTTAATTTTAACCCTGCCGTGCATAAAATTTCAATTGATTATTTCACATAATTGTTAAGGCTATCTGTCTAAAATAACCATCACCCAAACAAATTTAACTAAAAGTGCCTTCTGAACCCCCTCCCCCCCCTAATTAATTCTGGAAAAGCCCTCAACAAATTATGATTATTAATTGATCAATTTTCTCTCTTTTAGGTATTGGTTTTGGTGGCCTATGGAGATTTGCTGGGACATTTACCAAGGTAATATCGTACAACTTTTTAAAAATAAAATTGTTATGTATATCCTATGAATAAGGTTTTTTCTATTGTCCTGAATTTTAAGGTTAGTTAGTTCTACACAATAGGAACATATGTTTTAATAGAAAACTGCACACCTTTTTAGGTTCAGGGGATTGAATTATTATAGATTTATACATGAAATACATTTATATAAAAGTGTACATCAAAACAGATGCAGATTTTTAGACTATGTTAATGAATTTCAAAATAAACATAAATTTAATTTAACATAATAATGGGTTTTCAAAGACTGTTGAAGTAAAGTATTTCATATAAAAAACACAAAATGTTGAGTATATTTCAAAACTACAAATAAAAATCAAATTAGAGATATCTAGAGGGCAACAAACAGTTTTAAACAACAGACAGATGTCTATACAATATAAAATTGAGAATGGAAATGGGGAATGTGTCAAAGAGACAACAACCCGACCACAGAACAGACAACAGCAGAAGGCCACCAACAGGTCTTCAATGCAGCGAGAAATTCCCGCACCCGGAGGCGTCATAGTTCATTCTGGCTTCCTCATCAAATAAAAACTAGCAGCCAAAATATAGCCAATAGTGCCAAAGGTGGTGTTCAACACCAATTGTCAGTCAATCAATCTACATACCTGTCAACTTTTCAAAATCTCCATGGGGGATTTTAAGCACAAGAGGAGCTAATGCTCCTATTATATTGTCATCAGTGTTTTTAATCAACTTCTCTATTGTTTAGATGAGTATGTATGTGCTTAAATACCCTTTTAACTCATTTGAATGCCTGTTTTTAGGTCTTCAGTTTATATAATAAAGATTTTTTTAAATTCAGGTCAACACCTCTCAAATCAGGATAGCTGGCAGGTCTGAATCTGAATGGTCCAGAGTCAGACTGGTTATTTTTTACTTGACAATATTTGATTAAACATAGGAATAAAATTTCACTTTGTGTGCTCATTCATTTAATCCTTCACATCATACTTACCTTTTTCTTGCTTATTAGTCCCCTACCAACAAAGCCAAAGGGGACTCTAGGCTTGCACTCCGTTAGTTTTTCCATCCATCCGTCTGTCTGTCTGTCTGTCTGTCTCTGTCTATGTCTATCAGTCCGTTGTCAATCCAGCAAATCAGTTTTCTACACTTTTTTTCTTTGTGCATAAAGATATTATTTTGATATTTTGTATAAAGTTTTATCATGACCAGTTATAGATCAAGTTTGAATTTTACTCTGGTCTGGAGTCAGTTGCACAAAAAAACTTACTACTAAGATAGGTCGTATGTATGCTGAATTATGATTAATCTTAGTCGTAAGTTTTTTTGTGAAACTGACTCCTGATGATTTTGTCCAGAGCTCTGGTCCTTGGACTTAAAAAATTCACGCAAGTATTGAAGTAATCAGTTTTCCACACTTTTTTTTATGCTTGAAGATATTGATTTGAAATTTGTTATTTCTAATACAACATCATTTGTAACGTTCATTTTGATTGGATAACGTCACCAATTTTCATGGCATCAATTCACAATTGATGCTATGGAAACGTACGCGCAAGCACAGACAACAAATGGCAGATTTAACATGTATGATTTGACATTGTTTTCTGTCAGTTTCATTAGAATTGAGATAACAATATTGTATTTTAAGCTCCGACAGCATCAATTGGTGATTTGATGGTCACAAACTGAGCTTAAAATGCAATACAGTTATCTCCTAAATAGGTGAACCATGCAGTACTCTCAGAATGCTTGTTATTCTAGTAGTATATATTTTTTTAATTTTCAAATAGATAAACGTGCAATTTATTCATTTTTTAGTCTGCTCCAAGTGACACTGCAGAACTATTAGTCAATTGTTTAGAAGCTATGATGATGGAAAACTGTTTGCCTGGTGATGACCTTGACATTTTGAATCCATACCCAAGCTCATTGGGGATCTCATCAAATTTGAATCTGTCTAGTTCGATGTCAAGTTTGAGTGTCAGTAGCATGCATTCTCCGACAGATAAGGAAAATGTGGACAAAAATGGTGCGGCTGGTGGAAATCGTATGCGGCATGGTTCTGCCAATAATATCCAATCAAAGAACAGGACGGGAAGTTTCAAAAGAAAGGACAGTAAAAAGAAAGCAAACATTGAAGCCATTGAATGACTGTATACCTGTTGTACTGGGGTTGTCTAGTTGTTCTTCATTTGTCTTTCATTCCGTTGTTATTGAGGCCCATTTTGGGGAATTTTTACTCTCAAATAAGAAATATCTCAAATTTTTATGTTTACATTTTTGTCTAATTTGTTACAATTCATCATGGAAACATTACAGAAGCTTATACTCATTTACATTGTACATTGTAAAACAATTGTAAATCTCAAATTTTCCCAATGTGGGCCTCTTCTATTTGCTTGTTAGTGCTATAGTTGATCTATATGTGAGAGAGTGAGAGGGAGAACATTTTTGTAAAGGGAATGGTTGTGAGTGGAAAGAATTTATCAAGATTAGGTATATATTTAGGACTATTCCATTTAATGAATGTGGGAGGGCAGGAAGGGATGTTGTTTTTTTATGCCCCGCCTACGATAGTAGTAGGGGCATTATGTTTTCTGGTCTGTGCGTCCGTTAGTTCGTTCGTTCGTCTGTCTGTCCTGTGTCAGGTTTAAGTTTTTAGTCAAGGTAGTTTTGATGAAGATAAAGTACAATCAACTTGAAACTTAGTACACATGTTCCCTTTGATATGATCTTTCTAATTTTAACCCAAGATTTGACCCAATTTCACGATCCACTGAACATAGAAAATGATAGTGCGAGTGGGGCATCCGTGTACTATGGACACATTCTTGTTTTGACATGGGTCGTAGTTCAATTATGGTTGTTTATATATTAATATAAATGTATGCAAAATTATCCAAGAAAGTATGTTGGTTGTTGATAGACCTTTCAAGTACCCGATCATACATTACTTACTTACTGCCCTGTACGCCATTGGTATTAAAATGGAATAGCCCAAATGGTGAAAATATACTGTATTGTTATGTTAAGTTGGTTATGAGACTTTTTGAAAGTAAACCAATCATTTTTTACGTTGCTGACAACAGTCCCGATATTACAACTTAAAGATAAGGTAGTGTAAGGACCATTTTGGCCCCTATCTAACATGTTTTTTGGGATAGACCTTTCTCATTCAGTGAAATTGGGTTAAGATTCATTTGCCTGTTCATAGATTAATCTTGATAAAATACACTCTTTCTGTGTGTATTTTCTGTTTCTTTCTGTATATAATTGAAATGTTATATATTCAGGGAGGCTTATAGTAACTGTATCAATTGGAAGCTAGAATAGCTGTAAGTATAGCTCAGGAATTAATACCAGGCTCCAAATTTAGCATAGAATGGTATATGGTTTCCTATTTGAAAATATCATACCAAGTGCAAAGATATTCAAAATTGTTGAAAAAGGGAGATAATTTTTACAATTGTTATGAGGGCAAAGATTGGCCTTTATATTATCTATTAAGTAAGTGATATTAAGTAAGTGATATTATGTTAGAACATAAGATGTTTCAAATAGGTTTTTTTTTATGAACTTTAAGTCCCATTCAAAGAGTCTTGTAGTCCTAGAAATAAAGAAGATATGTTTTCTCATTTGCAGAAACTAACAAAGATTCTGGTGCATCAAAAGTGCAATAAAAATTTCATAACACCTCTTCTCAGGTATGCATTTTTTGTGTCTGCCACTAAGTCATTGATACATAATTTATCAAAACATTTTTTGTTACTAGATTATGACATAATAAATCAGTTTGTTGCATATTTACAGTGAAAAACATTCAGGGGGGGTCTCTTCCTATATAAATGTATACACAGACATGCCGCTGGTATGGGTCACTTCATTTGATGTTAAATGTATCCATGGTGTGCAATTTCAGGGAGATAATATATCAATGGGTGGAAATCTACTGTGGATTTATTATGATTTGTTGGATACCAATTTTCGTGGATTTCGTGGGTAAAGGTGAACCACGAATTCAAATGTCCAACGAAGAACAAATTTTCTAAAGGCTTGTAGGCACACTTTGGCAAAACCACGATATCAAATATCCACGAAAATAAATGAATCCACAGTATTTGTCAATAGGTCATATATATTCTACTTCTGATAAGAAATCTGTAAAAACTGTGTTCTTATCTTTTTATCTAATAATATGAACGATCCCATATGGTTAATGTTTAAATAAGATGTCATAATAGCTGGGAAATATATATAAATGGGTTGTGATTTTCCTATGAAATAGTTGAATGGTAGGGAGTTTTGCATGATTCAAAATATGAATGGGGGTGTTTTTTAAACACAAGCTGGATGTCTGTTCCCAAAATTGTATGTTGAGACCCCACATGAATTCATTCAGTTGTAACGGTTTACAGCAATTATGTTTTTGATTTAAATCAGTGAAATCTCAAGATTTCCTGATGAGAATATAGAGATGAGAGGTATACCCCATCAATGAGCAGTCAACCCAACAACACAAAATCCAATGATTTTATTATTTGCTTCCAACTTCACCTGGTAATTTCAGACACTCTCTGGTTAGATTTCTTATCATCTCTCGACTGGAACAAGATGGGTCAGAGAGGGAAATCTTACCCTGGGTCATTTAACTTGGACATGCAGCACCAGAGACGAGGACATCTTACCCTGGGTCATCTCTCAAATGGGACAAGATGGGTCAGAGACGGAGAATTCTTACCCTGGGTCAAGCAGGGTGGGATACAGGGAAATCTAACCCTGGATCAACTGACTAGGACAAGCTGGGTCAGAGAAAGTGAAATCTTATCCTGGGTGGTCCAGCTGCTACAAGCTGGGTCAGAGACAGGGACATCTTACCCTGGGTCATCTTTGGACTGGGACAAGCGGGGCCAGGGACAGAGAAATCTTACCATAGGTCATCCGTCTGGGACAAGCTGGGTCAGAGAAAGTGAAATGGTACCCTGGGTCATCCCTGAACTGAGACAAGCTAGATCAGAGACGGGGAAATCTTACCCTAGGTCATCCGACTAGGATAAGCTTGGTCAGAGACTGGGAAATCTTACCCTTGGTCATTTCTGGAATGGGACAAGATGTGCCAGATACAGGAAAATCTTACCATGGTCGTCTCTGGACTTGGACAGGCAGGGTCGTGAAAAGGAAATCTTAATGTGGGTCATCTCTAGACTGGGATAAGCTTGGTTAGAGATGTGGAAATCTTACCCTATGTCATCCAGCAGTCAATCTGGTATTAAATTCTTTTAAATGTTTCATGTGACTATTACCTATGTCTTAATCCTGTTTTGGTTTTGACATTTTTTAGCAAAAAAAAATATATTCTCAGCATCAAAGAGGAAGGTAGGATAAACTCTTTATTAACAAAAGTAGATGTTATCAGCACATACTGATAGTTTCCGATCAAAGTCATATCAAGTCTTGTCCATTACTGAATAAATATGGTTGTGATCTTATAAAATGATTGGTTGACAGAAAATTTTGTAAACATGCATCAGTAATTTGATAAGCTAGAATAAAGGAGTAAGTTTGGTAAGGGCCATATTTGGCCCTAAATATTAAGTCTACAGTTCGAAGATAAAAAAATGTTTCAAGTTGATGAGAAGACAGTGGTATATAACTATTTTTGTGCAGATTTTTGCTTTTAAAGCATTAACATTTACAAACCAAATAGACCAAAAGTAGCGATTTTGATAAAATTTGACAAAATCATCTGAATTTTAAGCAAATTTAAACCAAGGAAACAAAGAGTGCAGGCTTCGACAAACTAAATATTCAAATCAGATATGTAAAATGTTATAACAAACATGTTAAAAAATCTTTCTTGTTGACGAATGCACTTTATGTTTCCAGTCGAAGTAATCAATGGAAATTTACCCGTTATCTTGAATTTTTGTGGAAAATCAAACTTTCTGCTATTGGAGCTATTGAAGCGTCATGAAAAGAATGCTAATTTATAAATTTTCAACAAAACGTTAAATTTTCTACTTAGTCACTGTGTTAACTATGATTCATTGTTATATTGGTCAAATGAATTCTTACTTGAAATTGGAGCTAGCAATAGGGGCCATTTTAGGGCCTTATCGAACCTACTGCTCCTCTGGTTCACTTTCTGTTTGAGGGTAAAGAAATGTTAAAGATTATTATTTACAAAAGGAAAAAATATGACTATGACATTGATCATTTAACAGCAACTATTTCTTGGAAAAAAAACTATGATGAAATTATTTCACATTCATGAAAACATAAGAATTATAGTTGGGAACATATATTTACTGAAGAAAAATTTGGCTTTGTAAAGAAAATCATTTTTGGCTTTAAAAAAAACTGCAAAACAAACAACAACAAAAATAGGTTAAGAATATGTACATCACTGAACAGTGTATTTTGAAATGTACCGGGTAAGAGCTAATTATAGCCAGATCTTTTTTATTTTAAAATATCTGCATTTCATGAGATATAAGAAATTGATGACTTGAAATTGATTTTGAAAATAAACTCAAGATTTTTTGTGTAAAAGTATATTTTGAATATCCAAGTTCCATAGAATCAGTTATACACTGTCTATGACCTTTAGAGGTGAAACTTAAAGGTAAAGTATATTGGAGGGGTAGATAGGGTGGGATGTGGAGAGTGGGTGATGTAACAGGAGGGGAATAACAATTATATTACGACATTATTGGATGAGATGTGGAGAGGGGGTGATGTAACAGGAGGGGAATAACAATTAACCTACAACAGGATTGGATGGGATTTGGAGAGTAATGTGATGTAAAGAGAGGGGAATAACAATTATCCAGTACATGATTGAGTGAGATGTGGAGAATGGATGATGCAGAGGGAGGGGAATAACATTTATCCTACAACATGAAGCCATAGATTATTGTTGTCTTTCATTATTGTCAATTTTATTGAAATTTGTTGTATGAATAAAATATAGATTCAAAATATACAATCTTATTTAATAGAAACAACCAAATTTCCAAGTAAATTTTCTGTCTTGTCAGTTTTTAGCACCCCTGGCCAAAAGTGCTATGTGAGCTTTTCTCGTCACTAAATAGCTAAAAATGATCAGCAATATGTTTATTGCTCTTTAATGACGATTTTGACTTTTTTTTGGTGTATTTGTCTATGAACTTATTATTATTAAGCTATAAAAGATAAATACTACAGAAAGCATAAATGATCAACAAGACAAGATCTAAAATGGTTCATTTTTTAACCATTTAGTTATCATGACATTGGTAATCCTCATATACTATAATCAAAAAGTCAACAATATTTGGTGTATGCAAATGTTTGAAAGTTGTACATGTCTGTCTCATAGAATTCATTGGACATCGATTAAGCAATAGGTAACCATATTTGGTAAAATTAAAGAATTATAATGAGCATATGTTCGTCTGGTAAAGTTAATCTGACCTTGACCTCATTTACATTGATCATTGGTAACATTATGTTAATGTGATACTTGTAGTAAACATTTATCTTAAAGACGTTTAACATTTGGATTTGGATTCAATTATGATCAGTATTGTAGACGAGACATTTCAGCGTGTGCACTTCTGTTATTTCTATAAGGAGTGTCAAATGGTTTCAGTCATTGTTATTTATGTTATCTTGTACTGCTGATAATTATTGCAATTTTATCTTTCAACTGATCTAATATAGACTTCGAGATAATAGTCAAAAACATTTAATATTTCAAAAACAATTTCATCATTTAATTCCAATAACTCCTCCAGTGGTCAACTGATAATTTTAGTAAAAATAGGACGTACATTTTTACATTCTGATCTGTTTGCTCTGTCAAATCTTACTTATTATTGTTTTCTATAAATAGGGAAAACTAATGCATTGTATATTCTATTTGTAACCATAGCGGTCATTTTGTTGTATTACTCAAATAAAAACTCAAACTCTAAAAAAAAAAAAAATACCCTGATGCTAATTTACTTAAAATTTGGTTGGGATTGGTCAGGGACAGTCTATACTAAGTATAGACTTCCCTGGATTGGTTCAGTTTTTAAAGGCAGTGCTTTAATGCCTTTCTAGTTGCCGGGTTAATCCTTCCTTCCGCGATATCCAACTTATCTACGTGGGGGGTCATTAGACTCCAAGTAGATCCGGAAATGTTGAATTCTCTCCTCTTCTTATTGCGATATAAAATGTTTTTTGTTTCATTTCATTTACATTGGGAAATAGAGAAACGATCATTGTGTTTTGTTAGTTTTAAAAACTTTAGATATATTAGTATTTTGCATTATAAGCAGTCAACCGATTGACAAACTAGAATTATTTGAATTCCGTGTGGAAAGAGCTCGGGTTAATTTCGAGTGTTATCTGCAATCTAGATGTTTATAAATCATTTCAGTCGTTGATATAATAATTAAAGGTCGACTGAACATGAATTATATTATACAATTTAAAGCGCATTTCTGTTTATGCACGTGAACCCGTCTAACGTTATTTTCGCAGTTATATAAAGTAGCAAATTATCGTTCCTGAATAGGTGGCGCCGTGGTAGCGGATCCTGTTCCTCTTCTTCCGGTTTCTGCACTGTGCAACTATTTCAGTTATATTCTTAATTAACGATGCCAAGTACTTGTTGTTGTGTACCTGGATGTCATTTAAGAGGAGGACATGCATTTCCAAATGACTTAAAAAGAAGGAAAAGTTGGATCAACGCCATGGCCCATACGCAGATTGGACGAGAACACGATGATATCGTGGAGTCCATCTCAATCAGCTGTTGTTTGCAAGGCACGTTTTACTGAAAAAGACTACGTGCAGGAAACTATTCATGGTAAAACTCTATTTTCTTTGTGAAATATATAGTTATATATGTAATCTCCATGCGAATAAACCAAAGTCTGTTTACAACCGCAATTATCGTTTTAGAATAAAAGGGGGTGGGTAATTCAAGACGTCATAATTTTTTGGATTACGATTCAATGTGATCTGTTTGAGATTTTTTGGTGATTGCTACAATTATAATGATTTCTTACAAGAGGTATATCATACTGAGAATTATTTTAGCAGTAATTATGCTAATGTAGTAATGACAGGAATGCATAAGCTATGCCTCATAGACTTTCTTGAAAAATATCAATGACAATGTTAACAGGAACAAAACAATGACATGCTCTCATCTATATTATAGTTATTTAGGTACAAACAATGTACGTTTGTTGCATAAGTCTCTCATTGTTTGTCCTTTGGATTTACATAACATACATTGAATCAGGCAAACATAGTTTTATCCAGATTGTAATGAATAAATCCAGTTAATATTTCGCCAGGTAGTACAAAGTATACATTGCTAATGGAAGTTCATTTAATTATAAAAAAAACTAATGTTTTATAACCTTTTTCAGGGCGCAAACCCACCATACAGAGACTTAAGTCTACTGCAATTCCCAGCCTATTTTCCTGGACCAAGCAAGAGACTGAATCGTCCGCAAAAAGAAAAATCAGGGCAGTTTCCTGTGAAAACAAAAGAACTAAACTTGATGAATATTGTAGTAAAAATCTAGAGGAAAGTTTTGATTGTAAAGTTGGTTTTCCTGAAGAAGTCATTCATACTGCAGAAAGGATTTATGACTGTCCACCACCAACTGCCGAGCTAATGTTGAGCTTCACAGATGGAATTACGCAAACACCATCAATGCCTATGTTTTCCGCAGAGAATTTTGAAATGAAGACACTTGACACAGCCATGCATTTTTATACCGGTTTAGAGTTGTATACTAAATTTTTATTTGTTTTGACCACTCTTGGTCCAGCAGCTTATTGTTTGAGATACACATATTTTCAAATTGATAGGGTGTCAGTTGAAAATCAGTTTTTTTATGACTTTGATGAAATTGAGGCATCATACAACCAACTTTGAACTGTCTAGATTCTAGATTGAATCTAGTGTTCAGAATATTGTGTATACATGGATTGTTTTTATGTCTAAACAGTGGTGTGAGGCTAACACTTGGCCATCTAGTGGTTTAGTCAGGTATTTTTCACCATCCAACTTCAAATTAAAGTTTCCTACGACTTGGATTATTATTGACAGCACAGAATATCCTGTGATAAAACCTAAAGCTCCTAGAGCTCAGGCAACCTTTTCATCAAATAAAAACAGAAACACTGAAAATTCTTGAATGTTCGACACCTGGTGGTTTAGTCAACTATGTCTCTATGTCACATAGAGCGAATAATTGGACTTGGCAAAACATACAAAATTCTAATAAATCCTATGAATGGAACTGAAACAAAACTTTCATCTGAAATAACATTTAGTTGTTTTATGTTGTGTAATTTTAGAACTTGTATTGTGCCAAAGGATGCATAAATAAAAGTGACGCAATGAATTTTGTTCTGATATATATATATATTTACAATTACATGCACATGTAAATTGTAATGCATATAAAAATAAGGAGATGTGGTATGATATTCAGTGAGTTTATCAAACTAAAGTGCATAAGAAATGGGTTTAAGCAGTTACAGGTGTTACTGTCACCGTACAATCTCCAACAATGAGAAAAACTCGTACCCTGTAAAAAATTTCAGAGATCTTACAACTAAGTTTTGTTGTCTCACCTTGACTTTGGTGAATTTTTTATATCTGTTGATGTAAATATAAAAAAGAAGATATGGTATGATTGCCAATGAGACAACTCTCCACACATGCACAAGAGACCAAATGACACAGAAATTAACAGCTATAGGTCACGGTACGGCCTTCAACAATGAGCAAAGCCCATACTGCACAGTCAGCTATAAAAGGCCCAGAAATGACAATGTAAAACAATTCAAACAAGAAATCTAACGGCCTATTTTATGTAAAAAAATGAACAAATATAACAAATATGCAACACATAAACAAACAACAACCACTGAATTACACTTTTATAGGCTCCTGACTTGGGACAGGCACATACATGTACATACAGAATGTGGCGGGCTTAAACATGTTAGCGGGATCCCAACGCTCCCCCTAACCTGGTACAGTGGTGTAACAGTACAATATAAGAAAGAACTATAAAAATCAGTTGAAAGAGGCTAAACTCATCAGATGGATAAATACAAGTGGACGTGGTTGGGTAGTTGTACATCCAAACAACAAAAAGACACTAAGTACAAATCTGAGAGTACTCGCAGTTACTGACAGCTAGTTCAAAGCCACTAACAACTGATAAAAAAATCTTGCATCTAAGACTAAATTATCAATCCGTAAGCTCCCTTTAGAATTTTATAAATTTTAGATTTTACATTTCTGAGTTATGGGGTTTTATTCATTAAAAAAGGGGGGATTTTCCAGTTTTTGGACAACAACTCAAAATTGCTTTAAGCAGTTCACATGAAACTTTGGTGAATTATTTATAGCTATTGATGTAATCTCCCTATTGATTTTCATAAATTTCAAATATGACATTGAGAAGAAATTGAACTTTATTTGTTTATAGTCTGGCAACAGATTTATTAAGTATTGCACAACAGCACAGTGTATTGCACAACAGCAAGAAATCTTTAATTGAATATAAATTCAATTCATATAACCGATTTCAAGTTCATTGACTACATTTATTCAGAAACTATAATATGTCAAATATTTAATTACAATCCAAATTCAGACCTGTATCAAGCTTGAATATTGTGTCCATTTTTGCCCCAGCTGTTCAGGGTAGTACCTCTGCGGGTGTATCCAGCTGCGCTCAGCGAATCAGTTTATTTCTTAATTAAGAACTCCTTTTTATACGACCGCAAAAAAAATTTTGTGGTCGTATTATATACTCGTATATTGGTATGACGTTGGCATGGTCGTCGTCCGAAGACACATTAGTTTTCGCACTCTAACTTTAGTTTAAGTGAATGGATCTCAATGAAATTTCAAATAAGGTTCAATACCACAAAAGGAAAGTGGGGATTGATTTTGGGGGTTATGGTACCAACAGTTAAGGAATTAGGGGCCAAAAATAAGCATTTTTGTAACTTCCAGACATAACTTGTGTGTAAGTGTATGGATCTCTCTGACATTGTACCACAAGGTTCCATATCACAAAGGGAATGGTGGGATTGATTTTTGGGGGTAATTGCCTCCAAATTTTAGGAATTAGGGGCCAAAAAGGGGAAAAAAACAAGCATTTTTCTAGTTTCATGACAATAACTTGTGTGCAAGTCTATGGATCTCTCTGACATTGTATCACAAGGTTCCATATCACAAAGGGAATGCTGGGATTGAATTTGGGGGTAATTGCCTCCAAATTTTAGGAATTAGGGGCCAAAAAGGGGCAAAAAACAAGCATTTTTCTAGTTTCATGGCAATAACTTGTGTGTAAGTGTATGGATCTTTATGAAATTGTACTACAAGGTTCCATATCACAAAGGGAAAGCTGGCTTTGAGTTTGGGGGTAATTGCCCAAAAAGTTTAGGAATAAGGGGCTAAAAAATAAGCATTTTTCTAGTTTCCAGACAATAACTTGTGTTCAAGTGTATGGATCTCTCTGAAATTGTACTGCAAGGTACCATACCACAAAGGGAATGCTGGGATTGATTTTGGGGGTAATTGCCTCCAAATTTTAGGAATTAGGGGCCAAAAAGAAGCATTTTTCTAGTTTCATGACAATAACTTGTGTGTAAGTCTATGGATCTCTCTAACATTGTATCACATGGTTCCATATCACAAAGGGAATGCTGGGATTGATTTTGGGGGTAATTGCCTCCAAATTTTAGGAATTAGGGGCCAAAAAGGGGCAAAAAACAAGCATTTTTCTAGTTTCATGGCAATAACTTGTATGTAAGTGTATGGATCTTTATGAAATTGTACTACAAGGTTCCATATCACAAAGGGAAAGCTGGCTTTGAGTTTGGGGGTAATTGCCCTAAATGTTTAGGAATTTGGGACCAAAAAGGGGCCAAAAAACAAGCATTTTTCTAGTTTCCAGACAAAAACATGTGTTCAAGTGTATGGATCTCTCTGAAATTGTACTGCAAGGTACCATACCACAAAGGGAAGGCTGGGATTGAGTTTTGGGGTGATGAATCATAAGGGGGTTCAAACTTTTTTTCTTTAAAATTTTCCATTTTAAATTGGTTATTTCTGATTTATATATAAAAGCAAATAATAATGATATGGTTTGAATAGGTAAATTAAATTTTTTTAAGTATCTTAGACCACTTTCATTCTGTGTCAGAAACCTATGCTGTGTCAAATATTTAATTACAATCCAAATTCAGTGCTGAATCAAGCTTGAATGTTGTGTTCATACTTGCCCCAACTGTTCAGGGTTTGACCTCTGCGGTCGTATCAAGCTGCGCCCCAGCGGAGCATTTTATTTCATTCATAAATTACTTTATGCTTGGAAATATAATTTTGCTTGGAGTTGAAAGAGTTGACATGTTGCAATGTACATTTACTCTACATAGTTCTATGGTACCAAATCAAAAGTTTATATAAAGAAAGAAGTCAAAGGTTTCCCATCATAGTTTAGTTACATACATTTTTTTTGTACCTGAGGTCGTTGAATATAGATCATTATATAAATAAGGAGATGTGTTATGATTGCCAATGAAAAAACTAAGGATTTTCTTATCCAAGGAATAGATTTCCTTAGCCGTATTTGGCACAACTTTTGGGAATTTTGGGTCCTCAATGCTCTTCAACTTTGTACTTGTTTGGCTTTGTTACTATTTTGATCTGAACGTCGCTGATGAGTCTTATGTAGACGAAACACACGTCTGGCGTATTAAATTATAATCCTGGTACCTTTGATAACTAATTTGACTATAAACATAGATAAAAAAGGTACAAACTGGACATAATGCACTAGTTCATAAACAAGTGAGAACAATCGCCTTCATATAGTGCTCAGAATATGACATTCATAAAACTTATTCAATATCATTAGAGAACTCTAAATCTTAAATACTGAAAGCCACCTCTGATAAGTACACTGTACTATGCAAGATAATGATATAACTGGACTTAAAATACACACAACCTGTAATTGACTGCCTTTACAGCGCTTTCGTGCTTTGATTTTCAGAGGGGAAGATGTTTGAAAAAGTATACTACGGACGTTGGACAACGGACACCAAGTAATGGCAAATGCTCGTTTGTAAAATTTCCCCTGATATTTCAATGGTCAGATATGACGAAAAAAAGTAGACATTTCAAATATTTTCATGAACAATATTGTAAACTGCAATCTTTTCGACAGTTTACTTTTAGGAACGGTAGCTTTGTTTCAACTACTATCTCTGTTGTAATTATTTATCATATATTGTGCTGCGAATTCAAAACTATAATATTATATTTTCATGATTAATTATATGCATAAACTGCGAAGTTTTTGATAACTCTATGATTTGACATGTTTATAGGTTGCACTTTGTAAATACAGCTGTTTCACAAACCATGCCTCTTTTGGGGAGAAATTTAATATTCATAGATATTTTGTTTTGTTTACCTACTGGTTCCCAGTTTTTTTTTGCTTCATCTCGTAGAGACACAACATGAGAATGTTACCAGTATAAATACACATGGATAGCAGCCAAATTGAATTCTGAGGAAGACCCAAAGTAGAAGTAGTAGTACAGAATTTTAGTATAAGTTTAAACTCTTAGAAGTTCGAGACATATAAATGTTGAAAATATGCCGCACAGCCCTATGTTTTGACCTTTGAAAAAAATAGTAGCGCATATAAACTTTCCATTCCAGGATATAATTTTTTATGAAACTTCATAGTAAAAGTGGCACAGTTTTAGCCGTAAAAGGAGTTCCTATGTCTATATTTACAGAAGTGCAACCTATATTGGGTGAAAAAAGAGTACATGTAGAATTTCACCAATTTTGGTTTATCTTCAGAGATTTTAATGAAATTAACTCAAATATAAAGTTTTATAAATCTTTCATGAAAATTTAGAATATCTTGGGCCATAAATATGATGACTCAGCATAAATTGACAGTTTACAGTATGCAAAGTAAATGCATAATATATGCATATATGTAATTTAAATTGTTAATAAGTGCTTATATTTACTCTTTGCAGTCATTGAAACTCAAAGATCCTTGATGAACATTGTTGTTAAGAGTGTTTTTGCCCTGTCGAAAACCCACAAGTTAGCAGTAACACCTGACTGTTCTCTCTTGTGTCCGCGGCATAAAAAAATACAAGCTAGAGATATAAAAATACCCCTATAAAACTAACAATAGTGTTCCTATCCTAAAAATATACTAATTATTCCATATTCACAGCAACAGAAGAATTATTCAGCAAATTTGAGGCCCGAAGGACAAAAAACTGACAAAAATCATTAACCCCTGGGTCATAAAACATAATTTAACCTGCTAAGGCTATGATTTTATCATTATAAAGGTCTTTTGTATAGAAAACAACAAAATTGCTTGGAAGTTACGCAAAAAACAGATTTGAGAAGTCAGTTCTACAAAACTTTTAATGAATTTATATATCAAAATGGTAACTTCATACATACAATTTTTGCAAATATGGCTTTATTTAAACACTTCTAGTTCATATGTGAGCCAAATTATATTAGATATATGGTTAGCGATGATATTATTGTGACAAGATTTCTGAACTGACCATTTAAGGTAGCAATAAACAGTTAAGAAAAAATATTAAAATTTTCCCTCATAAATTTTACCATCCCCTTTTCATTGCCTTCTTGCAATATTAAGCTTACTGTTTGTGTCATATATGTGAATATGTATGTAATCAGAATCTTCCATAGATTTCATATCCAGTATATGAAATGGTAAAATATAATTTCTCCTTGGTGTATTCATGGCAACAATCTGCATTTTTTTGTTATGAAATATAGCAAAAAGGGGGGAAAAGATGTCACATATTTCCCCAAAATTTGACCAAAAGTAGAATTTCAATCACTTCAAGTAATACCTTTTCTGAAACTGTTTACATATATCTTTCAATAAATCCAATGAAAATCATATGTCTTTGGTCTCATTTTTTTGTATAATTGCGTCAAAAACTTCATGTAGAAAAAAGTGTTTGTAAACATTACATTAATTTCATCACCGATGACCGGTCTAGCTATGAAAATACGGAGAGTCAAACAGAAAATAGCCCATAAAACATGTAATAAATAATCTTGATGTTCTTATAAACCACCTTTGAAGGCTAAATTAGTACTCAGCTGTCTAAAAATGAATTTTATTACGCAATAACTTTCATATTTGAAAAATCCACCGGGGCCAAAATGCAAAACCAAACTCCTAACTGTGTATTGCTACCTAAGATAGAAATTGTGAACTTTAATGGATAAATTGGCATACAGTAAGATGTGGACTGGAGATAGAGGCAGGATTAGATACTTTATATAATCTTGAATGATGGAATGATTAACTATTAAAGTTTACATTTATAGTATTCTGAAATGCTTTCAATTTGTTACCAGAGTAGTTTCATACAGGTTCTAGGCATTTCATGTCAGAAAACATGCACATAGGGTAAGCTGACAATAATTAAAGTATTGTTTTCAAATTCTTTTAAGTTTTGAAACAGGGGTGGGGGTATTAAATGTTCTGTAAAAGAAATGTAAGAGTACATGCAGTGATTTTTTTTGGGCTATGATTCTGATAAATAAGTATTGTGGTGAGAAAAAGTGTTTTTCAAGATTTTTCTATTTAAATAAATGTCAGTATAGGTTGCACTTTGTGAATACAGTTTTTTTTTCACAAACCACACCTCTTTTGGGGAGAAATTTAATTTTCATAGATATTTTGTTTTGTTTACCTACTGGCTCCCAGATATTATCTTTATGCTTCATCTCGTAAAGACACAAATTGAGAATGTTACCAGTATAAATACACATGGATAGCGGCCAAATTGAATTCTGAGGAAGACCCAAAGTAGTGGAAGGGGTAGCACAAAATTTTAGAATACGTTTAAACTCTTAGAAGTTCGAGACATATAAATGTTGAAAATATGCCGCACAGCCCTATGTTTTGACCTTTGAAGAAAATAGTAGCGCATATAAACTTTCCATGCAGGATATAATTTTTTACGAAACTTCATAGTAAAAGTGGCTTAGTTTTAGCCGTAAAAGGAGTTCCTATGGGAAATTGCATTGTCTATATTTACAGAAGTGCAACCTTTAACGCCAGAATGACTGTCAAAAGGATAGAATCTAATGCAAATATATCATAACATATTTAATTGCAGGTGTGCATCCAGGATTTTAAAAGGGGGCTGGCAATAAAACATTAGGAGTAGAGCTTGTATGCAGCTCCATTAGGTAGGCGGGCCCTGAACATGCATGACATATTTGCCACTAGACTTTAAGCAGCCAACAATCAATCAATCTTCTTTTGGCCAATATTAACGTTAGTAGAAAATTACCTTTATTGGGAGAGATAGAATGATAAGATCTTTCTTATTTGATGATTTGACAAATTAATACATCAAATTATTAATTATTAACTATCCTTAAAGTCAAAACGTGCTTTGTCAGACAGTTATTTGCAATATGTTACTTAGAAATTTCTTTTTTAATATCTTTAGTCCTGCATAACGTTGTATTAATACTAAACGCTCTTTCTTGAATCAAAAAATTAAAAAATATTGTTCGTGTGCAACCACTGAAACTGAAACAACCATGTGTTACAGCCACATACCGCGCAAATACTTGTGATGTATGAAACAGTATACCGTCTCTACCAACGTGTCATTTAAGAAGTTTTCCTTCAAGTGTACGATTGTGTGATCAGAATTCTCCAGTTTTGACAACTATTATACTTGTAAGTAAAGATTTACATTTACATATTATAATTTTTTTAACCAACCAGGAACATATATATTGATATACTATTCCCAGAACCAACTAACTTGTGCAGTATATAGCGTTAACATCATGACTTATCATTGGTTTGGTCATACTTATAATTTAACTGTTTTAAACAAAATTGAATTTTTCGAAATACTAAGGATTCTCTACCCAGGAATAGATTACCATAGCTGTATTCGGCAAAACCTGTAATTCATTCTCAGTTTAGTAGTTTAGTTTTACCTGAATCTTACTTATTGACGTCGAACTGTTTCCTTACTTTTTATACGACCGCAAAAAATTTTTGTGGTCGTATATTGGTATGACGTTGGCGTCGTCGTTATCGTCGTCGTCGTCGTCGTCGTTGTCGTCGTCGTCTGGCGTCGTCCGAAGACACATTGGTTTTCGCACTCTAACTTTAGTTTAAGTGAATGGATCTCTATGAAATTTTACCATAAGGTTCAATACCACAAAAGGAAGGTTGGGATTGATTTTGGGGGTTATGGTACCAACAGTTAAGGAATTAGGGGCCAAAAAGGGGCCAAAAATAAGCATTTTTGTAACTTCCAGACATAACTTGTGTTTTAGTGTATGGATCTCTCTGACATTGTACTACAAGGTTCCATATCACACAGGGAATGCTGGGATTGATTTTGGGGGTAATTGCCTCAAAATATTAGGAATTAGGGGCCAAAAAAGGGGCAAAAAACAAGCATTTTTCTAGTTTCATGACAATAACTTGTGTGTAAGTGTATGGATCTTTCTGAAATTGTACTACAAGGTTCCATATCACAAAGGGAAAGCTGGAATTGAGTTTGGGGGTAATTGCCCAAAACGTTTAGGAATAAGGGGCCAAAAATAAGCATTTTTCTAGTTTCCAGACAATAACTTGTGTTCAAGTGTATGGATCTCTCTAAAATTGTACTGCAAGGTTCCATACCACAAAGGGAAGGCTGGGATTGAGTTTGGGGGTGATGAATCATAAGGGGGTTCAAAAAATTTGGGGGGGATTTTTTTTTTTTCCTTTTTTTTCTTTTTTTCTTTTTTTTTTTTCTTTTAAAATTTTCCATTTTAAGTTGGTTATTTCTGTTTTATATTTAAAAGCAAATAATAATGATATGATAGGAGATACACACCAAACAGGATGTGTAAATTATTATATAATAAGTATTGTGCAATAGCAAGAAATTTTCAATTGCACAGTATTGCACAATAGCAAGAAATCTTCAATTGCACAGTATTGCGCAATAGCAAGAAATCTTCAATTGCACAGTATTTAAGGAATGACTGTAATATTTTTTCTGTCTATGAAGAAATAACATCAAAAATGTGTTGCACACTGAATAACCCGCGTAGCGGGTTATTTTAAAGTGTGCACCACATTTTTTATGTTATTTCGAATAGACAGAAAAAATATTACAGTCATTTCTTATAATTTAATTCTAAATTCCATTTTAAACCGGAGTAAACCATGAAAAAACGTTGATGACGTCACGATCACATGACAATATTATGTCTATGAGCTGATAAACAAAACAACGTCAGCCAATCAGAAGACGCGTTACATCCAAAATTAAATTATTGTGCAATAGCAAGAAATATCCAATAGCACAATATTGCGCAATAGCAAGAAATTGTCAATTGTACAGTATTGCGCAATAGCAAGAAATATTCAATTGCACAGTATTGTGCAAAAGAAGATACTTCGTATAAATTGCTTATTTCTTGACCAATTTCAATGGGGTTTATTCTTGAATTCTTGGGGTTCTTTAATATGCTGATTCTAACCATGTATTAAGTTTTTGGATTTTGGGCCCCGTTTATAAATTGGTCCACATTGAGGTCCAAAGGGTCCAAAACTAAACTTTGTTTGATTTCATCAAAAATTGAATTATTGGGGTTCTTTGATATGCCGAATCTAACCGTGTATTTAGATTCTTAATTTTTGGTTCCGTTTTCAAATTGGTCTACATTAAGGTCCAAAGGGTCCAAAATTAATATTAGTTTGATTTTAACAAAAATTGAATTCTTAGGGTTCTTTGATATGCTGAATCTAAACATGTATTTAGATTTTTGATTATGGGCCCAGTTTTCAAGTTGGTCCAAATCGGGGTCCAAAATTAAACTTTGTTTGATTTCAACAAAAATTGAATATATGGGGTTCTTTGATATGCTGAATCTAACCATGTATTTAGATTTTTGATTTTTGGGCCCCATTATCAACTTTGTCCACATTGAGGTCAAAAGGGTCCAAAATTAAACTTTGTTTGATTTCATCAAAAATTGAATTCTTGGGGTTCTTGGATATGCTGAATCTAACCATGTATTTAGATTTTGGATATTGGACCATAATAGGTGAATGTCCAATTTAAAATTTTTAAGTTCTTAGACCACATTCATTCTGTGTCAGAAACCTATGCTGTGTCAAATATTTAATCACAATCCAAATTCAGAGCTGTATCAAGCTTGAATGTTGTGTCCATACTTGTCCCAACTGTTCAGGGTTCGACCTCTGCGGTCGTATCAAGCTGCGCCCTGCGGAACATTTTATTACTTTTTACTTTGAATTTTTGCCATATCGGATTCAGTTTGTATTGGGCAGTTATCACCTGGCACTAATTATATCACGAATAACAAATAGTTTGACTTCAACATATGGCCAAATTGTCTGATTAGATTTTATTATTTTGTTTTATATATTTTCCTTTATCTCTAAATTCAGGACCACCATTTTTTTTTTAATTTTTCGACAAGTAACCTACTTACCTTACCGCTGAATCTTTCTCCGTCCTTCAGGACAACCTCTTAGTAGAGTGCATTAGTATATACGATCCTCCACCGTCCAGAATATCATACAAATATACCTACACTGTTGTAGGACATTCTGGTTCTCGGTCAGGTAAGAGCAACTAAAAGAATTAAAATCAAGCTACAATCGGTGCAATTTGGGGGGAAAATAGCGGTTTTCTGATGATTTTGTCGAGTATAGAAAACATAAAACAATTATTTTCCCCTAAATTGCACCAACTGTAAACTTGATGGTAATTCTTGTACTTACTCTTACTTGGCCGAGTACCAGAATGTCCTACTACAGAGTAGGCAACCTGTCGAAAAAAGATTCTCCGGAGTCAAAAGTCCGTAATACGAAAATAGTCTATTGTTTTGCATATATAATCAAATGATTGTTTTATAAGCTTCAATATTTAAATTTTTTCATTCCAAAATTCTATATCACTGAACGTTTTGTAACGATTTTGAATCAATTTTATACTATGATTTTATATAAACATGATCTGAAATATTTAAATTGAAAATCTGCAGTTTGTTATTTTATAAGCTGCTGCAACTTTTTACCTTGCAATACATTCAGTGATATTTCCCCTGCAAATTCGACTTCTAGCAATACACCAGTTTCACATTTAACTGTGCATGTCTAACTTAATATTAGCAAAACTGTGAAATCACGCGATAATTCCCGAGAATTCATCGACTGGGGGCTTACGGTTAATGTAAGCAGTGACCATACAGACCTGGGAAAACAATCACCTGATTAAGTGTTTGCGTTTATATGTACACGAGCATCATTTGAATAAAAAAATATATATTGTCGAGACAACTTTATTAACAATGACACATTAAAAGATTTTTAAACGGACTACTGTTGTGTTGTAGGTTTTAGTAATAGACGATCTAATATGCCGCCTGACTTTGTACCTTTAATTGTCCCGAAGAAATGCTTGGATTCCCGCTGAGGTCGTTCACTTAGCGGGAAGAATATATTAGAAAAATAAGCGGGGGTCACTTCATATGATGATGGGAGTTTTTAACGACCTTGACTGGCTACACTTCATATCAATATCTTAGGTCACTGATAAATTAAGAAGTAAATTAACACCTTAGCCATGTGGAATCATAGTTTTACCTTGTTCAATCTCACCAGGTGACAATTGATAATAACGTACCCTTTTCTACATACAGTTGCTGAAAAGGGGACGACCATTTGATATTCTGACGGAAGCCAGAAGGATTTTTTCGGATTGAATATTCGTCGTCATCTGTTGCTACCTGGAATATTATACTGTCAACCATGATTTAATGTCCCAGTTGCTACACATTCTATTTATTTTTTTTTTGGCTGCGCGAAAATTTATTTAACTTTTGTATACAGTTATTTCCTGCATTTTGTGATGCAGATTTTTCTTTTTCATCTTGCCGTTGGCAAAATTATTTATTTTCAGCTCTTACTAGGACAGGATATTCATTTGTCTAAAATCTTTTAATATGAGGTTTATAACAGGCAATAACATGCATAAATCGTTAATAGCTACGTGTCTGAACAGTACTAAATTATCAGCATAACTATATTAATCTTTTTATTTATCTGCAAATTGTTCCAATATCGGATGATGAAGTACGTTATTGTTGCAGTGGTTAATATAATATTGACTGATTCCCCCTGTAAGTTATAATTTTTAAGGGTCTGGATGCATGTCATTATTTCTGTATTCTTAAAATATTTATGCCATTTTTCTCTATTCTTTAATATTTTAACACATTATTCTCTAATCTGTATATTTAGCCCCCATGAGAACGCATGACATTTATAACGTGTTGTTTTCATTTTTTATTGTAAAGAACAATTAATATGAGTTGATGTACATAAGACAACCACCGCACTTAATAATAGGAAATAATAAATTAAAAGAAAGGCGTGTTGATTTCCATACTTTCTTTTCGAGATTTCAACAATGAGGTTTATTTTTGCTCAGCAAGATTGAACTTAACCTTTTTAAAATCCACAAAGCTTTTGGTCATTTGCTGTTCCATTTAAAATGCTGTCTCTATGTCGACTGTGACCTTTTATTTCCATAAATTGTTCCGGCAGCATAATGTTGATCATTTTCATGTAATAAGGACCCTGCATCGAGGATGCAGGTTCCCTATAGTTTAACTTTGTTTGTCGGTCTGTCTGTCTGTCTTTCTATCTGTCCGTCAACTATGTGTGTAAACGCAAAAACTCCAAAACTATTGGTAGAACACCAGTGATATTTTCTCAGTTAATGTGCATAATATGTAGATATGCATATTATTTTGTTGTGACAATTGGCCAGATAATAATAAAAAAAGGTAAAATAAAATTACAATTTTTTAGAAATAATTTTTTTAAACGCAAAAACTCAAAAAGTATGTTTAGAACACCAATGCAATTTTGCAACAATTAATGTGCATATTTGTTTTTGGTGAAAGTTGATTTAATCTTAGGCAAATGTTTGTATCATATTCCAATCTTAAAGGTTAACTTTTCTTTCAAATAACTTGTTAAATCCCAACACATTATAGGTCAGTCCTAGACAATGATGTTCACGATGATTGTTTCTGTTCATCTAATTTTATATTGTGAATTGTTATTGGGTGTCTTAATATTTCTATTGATTTGCTTGCAAGGGGAGGGGGTATAATTTCACTGATGGTAAACCGCTTGCTGGAAATATGTCTTCCATGTTTATATAAAAGAAGAAAGAGAGGAATTAAAATTTTGATGATTTTAATTCATTTCATAATAACCTTAAAAAAATTAGTATTAAAACTAAAAAGAAGAGTTGAATTAAAAGAGTTTCTTAAATAACCTTCACCAAGTGCATGTACTCTTGTGATACTTCTTAAGAAGTCGACATATAAATCATTTGAAAACGTTAAAACACAGAGTTCTAAGTAGAAAAGCAACAATAGTTGAAGACTAACTTTCACAGAGAGAGTTGCAACCATTTCAAAGCAAACAAAACGTGTTCCTTGTCAAATTTGTCGACCTCGAGCATCACTAAAGAGAAATTTTATTTTAGAGTTATTTATTTTTTTTTATAAAAAAAGGGGGGTTTTCACATGTCGCGCCGTATCTCAGAAACGATTTATGATTATTGCATAAAACCTCACACACAAGACGGCGGGCGTATCATGCGCTCGTGGCGCAGCTGTTTATTTTATGATTAAATGATAATGTCTGAAAATATATTTTTTTCATTTTCAATATTTTTCTCATTTTGTATGTCAAGATTACACTTTTACACTGACAGGACGAGACACATGGCTCCGCGGAACTCCTTACGAATTTGTATGACTTGCGGTGGTCGTCAGAAGTCAGACCAAGTCAGGAAGCTAATTAATGAAATACGTTATCATGTGCAAATGTTTTAAAAAGTTTAAGAATCGTATCTTTTCAAAATATGAGTCTCACCGGACTCGCTTGTGTAAAATAATTAACACATAGTTTTCAATAACAGTCACGTGAAAACTTGTTAAAAAAATGGACGCTATAGGGAAGGAAGGTTGAATAAAATTCAGCTTTTGTTCGTGCGACAGTGAGCTAGTATGTGATTAAAATGTACCTTATTTTTGGAGAAATTTACAAAGGTATCGCATGCTGTCTAACTTATCTACTTGCAAAAGAATGTATTACGATATCGAGACAGATACATGCCGTTCAAAGTCTATGAAGTATTGGTCGGTAATTTCCATGTCTGCTATGTGTCCCACGACCCAAACAAGTCCGGAAAAAGGCCGTAAGATTACAGAGTAATCACGACCTAGTTATTTTATACACTAAAATGGCAGAAAGATATCAAGGTATTTAGATAGTTTCTAAAGAAATATGCATATGTCCTTGACCTTGAACTGATGGGTGCATGTTGAAAATTTAGCTACATTCAGTCCTCGGTGGTATCTAGCATTTCTTAGCAAAAATTATTTTCTGTCTGTTTTCATGCATTGTTGAACAATCCTTTTAAGAATACAGAAAAGAAAGTTGGAAGAATGCTGTATACAGTTACAGTTATTGTGATCGTCAGTTTATCAGAACAGACTAATGCTGTGTCATGTAGTGGACAACAAATATATGTATGTGATTGCCAAGACACAAAAGTCATTTGTTTTAACAGAAATTTAACAACAGTACCTAATAATATACCAATAACTACAACATATCTGTAAGTATGCTACTCCACACTATTTTTAATGTTGTTTGTTATGTGTACACGTTGGCTTAAGGTAGCACAATACAAAAGAACTAAATTTTATCAAAATTTCATTTTCAGCTGTTTCTGTTACTTCTGAATAATCAAAAACCACAGAAGAAAAAATTATTTACATATCTTGCACTGTTCATGAGTTTTGATGATAATTAGTTTTATAGAGACCCAGTTTATGTCAATGACAAAGATCTACATTGTTTAATGTATGCTGATGATATTGTTTTATTATCTACATCAGCTGAAGGACTACGAGAAAAGCTGGGAATGCTTGATAAATTTTGCAAAGATTGGTGTCTCAATGTGAATACTAATAAGACAAAGGTGCTGATTTTCAACAAGGCAGGCAGACATGTAAAACAGATATTCACATTTCAGAATATAAATCTGGAATGTGTTTCAAAATACAAATACCTAGGTTTATATTTAAGCTCATCTGGTTCATTCAGTTATGCTCAAAATGAACTATACAAAAAATCCCTGAAAGCTCATTTCAAATTAAGGAAAGATCTTTTATCACTTAATCCTGATGTAAAAACAAGTATTCATGTTTTTGACCACACTGTAAAACCTATTTTATTATATGGTAGCGAAATATGGGGGATGTTTAATTCTCTTTCCTCTAAATGTAAGAAGGAAGATATATCTTTACCCTGTGAGAAACTTCATATAAAATTTTGTAAATTTATACTTGGGGTACACAAGAAAACAACAAATGCTGCAGTGTTATCTGAACTTGGAAGATTTCCAATATATTTTAATATTATAAAAGGAATGTTATTGTACTGGTATAGATTAGAGAATTTAGGTAATAATTTTCCTCTATTAAAAGAGGCATATATACAATCAAAGACACTACATCACATGAATATAACATCATGGTATGGTTCAATAAATGTTGTTTTTAAAATACTTGGTATTGACTATACAAATGCCATAAATGCTCCATTTTGTGAATCCTTATACAAATTTAAGAAATATATACAAACCAAGCTATCAATATTGTTTATTAGCTGTTGGAAAAAACAAATAGATAAATTTTCAGACAGTAAACTGAAAACCTACCTTTTATATAAAACAAATTTTGGTTTTGAAAAATATCTAACATTGATCAAGAATTTTGAACTTAGAAGAAGTTTTACTAAATTACGTGTATCTTCTCATATATTACAATAGAATTAGGTAGATATCAGGGTATTCCCCGAATTAACAGAATATGTAATAAATGTTCTTCCAATACTGTCGAAGATGAGGCTCATTTTCTATTTGATTGTAACAAATTTGAGGATGATAGAAATTGTATGTTAGCTAGTATTGCAAAATATAATTCTTATTTTAATCATATGAGCAGTCAAAGCAAAATTATCTGGTTATTTAGTGTAGAAAATGTTGAGTTACTTAAAATAATATGTAATTTTATATACAAACATCTTCCTTAGTGAAGATTAGTTAAAGGAAATCTATGTGTGTATATACATTTGATTTGACATAGAAAATTATATTCATCTGAATATCACAAACATACTAGCCGATTAAAAAAAAAAAAATAATTGTTAAGATATATTATTTATTCAAATGTTCTCTTATATCCTTGAGGCATCGTCCCCTGGTATCAACTGCATTCAAGTTACCTATGATGCTTCCTTGTTTGCTTTTGATACAGGTAGGAAAGAGACATTTACACACATTTTACATGCCTATGTATATATATATGGCCCATAAGGTATCGCCCCCTGGTGTCAGCTGCCTTTAGGAAACCATAATGCTTTCCTATTTGCTGCTGACACAGGATGAGTCATGGACATGCTTAATTTCTACTTTCTTTTTGGCTAATTATTATATGTTTAATTGATCCAACTTTTTGTGTACTATACATATATGGATATCTATTTTTCTTTTTTTCTTTTTGGGCTGCTTGTTTGTTATCTATATCAACCACACTTGCAATAAAATGCATTAGTATTAAAAAAAAAAAACATACTATAGATTCTTTATCTACGTATTCTTTAAGAACTTAAATAGTTCTCGTTTAACTTTTTTTTTTTATCTCATTGTTTGTATTGTATTATGAAAAATTATTGATGTTGTAATGTTTATGCCCTTTGGGGCCCATAATTGGAAATAAAAAATATCTTAAACAAATGCACATGTCTGACTGATACAAGATAAGAACATGTGGGCAGTATCATGTGGCTAATCAATAGAATCATTTGATAGCTTTACAACCACTGACCAGCAATAAAAATAACAGTTATGAAAAAGAGGTGGATTAGAGATTTATGGAAAAATGAAGATAATGAATTCCAAATAAAAATACATTTCTGTATTGGATCTGCCAGGAGAAAAAACAAAACAACTTTTTGGAGCTATAGAGGGAATCAAAATATAAATGTACAGATATTACACAAATATAATTGTACAAAAATAAATGTTGCTGATGTTTATACTTGAATTTCTTGAGAAGAATGTTTAAATATGAATTCTTTTTAAAAGAAAATACAAATTAAATATTTCATTTTCAAACTGCAAAAAAAGAAAAAAATCTACTTTGTGTAAAACACCATATTGTCATTGTATACAATTATAATTCTAGAAATAAGTAGAAATCCCCCATAAGATCCTCTAGACTGACTAACTGATCATTTTGTGTACACATGCATAACTTACTTTTTGTAACAATGCAAAAAACAAAATATATCATTTTATGTACTAAAAGAATAAAATCCATATTGAAAAAAGTAAATGCAATGTGTTATTAAACTTCTGAAATCATTAATAGTAAAGGTTTATCATGGTGGGCGGAGTTTTGACCATATCAGTAGCAACTGACTTACAGCAAGGTCAATGATGATACAGTTATAGGACAAACGCCAAATTTCATCCTAAAATTTAGGAGATATCAAATTGCACAATTTATTGATGTTAATTAATCCATTCAACATATTACAACCTCTTATCAGACTCCATGCTGGTAGAGATCAGAAAGTCAGATGAATGGGTATGAAACTTTTATCTGTGACCATGGTAATCAGACCACTGACCAAAGAGACAAATAGATTAAATTGGAAACAATACATTAGTGTATATTTCAGAATTTGTAGAAGAACACTATTTTATAGGACCTTAATTATAGAGTGAAATCTGTTCCAGGAAAACAACATATGTGTATATAATATATATATTTTTAAAAGAGTTCTTTGTATATATATTTGAAATAATTAGTTAGAGAAATGAATTACTAAATTATTAGTGACACAAGCATATCAATTGCGATTCAAGTATTTTGAAAAGGGGAGGCACCAAGGCACCGTTAGGAGTATCTACATCTGAATATGACCTTGTTTAAGTCTTGAATTAAAATTATTGGAAAACATTTTTTATTAATATCGTTATTCAAAAAAATTCTAAATTATCAAAAAAGCTCAGGGTTCAATCTCTTGATTATGTAGAAGCTTCGATCAAAGTTTTGTAAAATTCCATGAACGTTTGGCAAAGTTATTAACTATCTTTAACAACAGACTATACCTAAAAAGTTGACTGCCAAAAAAACAATTTATTTGTTAATTACGAAAGAATGGGTGGAAAATTCAAAATTTTACTCTACATGTCAGGTATTTATTGAGTATGAAGATCTGCTTTAAAGCTTTCCTGAAAATTAAGGTTTGAGAAAGGTTATTGATATTTGTTAACTTTAACCCTAGGATGTATCTAAATATTTATTAAACAAAAATAGTTCTAATCATCAGTAAAATACAGGAAGAAAAGTTAAATAAAAACTAGACAAAGTGATGCCCCCGCACTCCACTCTGAAGTAACAGTCAATGTATGACTTTCTTAAGAGATATTATTGTATCTGGGAGACACAAATGATGCCCCTGCAGATGCAAAGTGTTATTTTAAAATACACAAAGTTGAGCATGGGAGCACATAGGTCTATGGTTCACTGTAGGAGGAGTTATCCAGAAACGCTATGCACCTCTGATGCAAGTATATACTCCAAAAATGACGAAGTTCAACTATCTCCCAAAAGAGCAAATTTTGATAAAATCAAAACCCTGACCACTTGCACACCTTCAATATATGTACAAACAGCCAGCAAAGTGAAAACTTCCTAGCATTCAAACTGTAGGAGAATTATCTGGAATAGCTATATACCAATAATGGGACGGACGGACGGAAAGACAGGACATACGGACGGACAGGGGTAAAACAATATCCCCTCCCCAAACTTTCAGTTGCGGGAGCATAAAAACAAAAACTTTTTTCTTAAGTTGCCATTTTTTGGTCATGATGAAAGTTCTGTCCCTGTTCATAAAATTCCATAAAGTTATTTATATTTGGAAACTTTAACCCAAGACTAAATCTAAATAATAACTTCAAAAAAAGCGTGTTATCAGTAAAGTAAGGAAAAATGATACAAATATTTTAAATTTTACTCGTGTTCTTGAAGAACCTAATTTATAATATCATTCAATGATGCTTCGACAAAGTTATAGATGTTTAAGAAAATCTTAAACCTCTGAAAGTATTGATAAACTCATCATAGATACCAGGCATCAACTTTTGAACATTTGACGCACGTTTAGTCTACAAACGACTCATCAGTGACGCTCGAATCAAAAAAGTTGTAAGGCCAAAATAAAGTACGAAGTTGAAGAGTATTTGGGACCCAAAATTCCGAAAGGTTTTGCAAAATACAGTTAAGGTAATCTTTTCATGAAATTAAAAATACAAAATCCGTAGTATTTAGAAAAATTCAAAGTTTTGTAATCAGTTAATTTATAATAACATTAGTGCAAAAAAAATATTATAACAGTAAAATATTGAAAAAAGAAAAATAAATTCTCTGGATGCTGTCATTGTATAGAAAATACGTCTGTCAGTTAAATCAATTCTATGAAGATTTATCAAAAATATTGACTTAAATGTTGATGACACCAAGGTAACCAAGGATTTGTATAGTTTAGTTTCAAAACAATATTTTATTTTTCAAAAGTGCACAAATTACAATTATACAATAGAAATACAGGGATTTGGAAACAAGAAGACTTTATATAAATCCGTTCCCCAGAGAAGGATTGTTATGTCTAGATTTGGCGACTTTATATGCAGGCTAGACAAATAGCAAATTGTAAAACTGGAAATATTAAAAATATTAAAGATTTTTTTGGTGAAATGAATTTTGAACTACTTTATAAATTTTTAAAACTTGTGTTGGATTTTTGACACCATTATTTAGAGAAAACATTTTCAAGGTGTCCCTGTGGTATGTGAACATTAAATTCGAAAACTTCTCAAGTTTCATTCCAGTATACAAAAAATATTTTACAAAATCAGTCATTTCTTATTCATATTTATATTGTAGATTTAGTTATACGCTTAAATATGAAAAATAAAATAAAACACAAATACTCTGTTTTCAAATGTTTGCAAAAAACTTAAAAAAAAAAAAAAAAAAAAAAAAAAAAAGGGGGGGGGGTCTTGTGTATATAAAATTCAAAAGTCAGAAGATTTTGCCACTAGCTGATTCTGATAACAATCTATTTATGTGGAACAGTAATTTTACAATACATAGTACACATGTGGTCATTTCTGGTCAGTCATCTAAAATATTGTGGTAATCATAGGATTTCCTGCTGTGAAGACAAATAAACAAGTGTTTGAATAAATGATTTATCAATAAGCTGTTAATTGGTTAATGTTCTGGCTATTTTGCTGAAGAAACTCAAAATCTGGCGTTTGTCCTATAACTGGATATAACATCTCCCGCTAGATCAAAACCTAATTGATTTATGATTAAAGGCCAATCCTGAAGTATCCCCATGATACATGTGTGAATTATATTGAAGTTAATGGGGTACAAGTAGGAAAATCCTTATTTATTCAATTGTGACACATTCATTTTTGCCATGAAAATGTAGTTTGAAATAAAATTAGCTCCTAGATGGGTGCCCCTATATGCCTGATTTTCACACATGTTGTTTCGTGACCAGTTATCTTCAAAAGGGTGTCTCAGATTTCCAAAAACATCAATAGAACAAATTTTTTACCCAATTAAATATAGTGATCTCGTATGAATTGAGGTTGCAAACTTCATTGAAGGTTTATAAGAGAATGAAATACAATATGAAAAATCTGAGACACCCATTTGGAGGTCAAACTGTGTTGCACAAGAATCTATAAAATATTTTGGGATGGTATGAACATGGAAGTATTATATTGACAGGAACTCCAACAAGCGGACTTCAAACGTTTATAGTGCGATGCCGCAAAATCGTTAAGTATCTGTTAATTAACTCGACATGTCATATGGATGCATGGGTTCCGATCAAATTTTTGGAACCTCGTGATTGATCGAATTTACGGAACATACCGAAATAACCGGATGTGTACTTAATTGTCAAGGAAATGACATTTACCGACCATGTCACTAAATGACAAATATGTCAGTTTTTACGGGTTTTGCTGCGTAAAAACAAATACCAAGAAAGAAACGAAATCCCCGCGACTGTTTTCACCAAAAATAACCGAAGAGTAAAAATACTCACAAGCCATAATGATTTCAGTTTAAGTTGCAATCAATTTAAATAGTAAGATTTTTTATTCATGAGAGGGCCGTTGGCTAAACACGCATAACTGTTATATACATGCTAGGCTTGAAAATCATAAAATTCTTATAAAAAGTAAACGGAAAAGTTTTTATCAGCAATTATTATCGCGTTTTACTCCTAACTTTGACAAATATTTTAATTAAGTGTTTACTGAAAGAATTTCCAACAAAACTTTAATTCAAAAGTTGGTTCATAGCGGCGGGGGTCGAGGGAGGTTAAAGCTAGGGCTTTGATCGGAAAAATATCAAATTGATTAATTGTTTACCGAAGGTCCAATGGCAAATATTTCATGCAATTCAACAAGAAACAAAAACATAAATTGCTTAACATACGGTGTAAGATGTTTCAGAACTGTTAAGTATTTACACACATAAATAAATTCAAATTTGGTTCCCACGATAAAATTTTAAGAATAAAAAAAAATATTATCCTGCTTAGGGCCCATCATGGTGATCGTTCTTTAAATGCATCTAGAAATATGCAAAGCCATTCGTAAAAAAAATCTGTCAAAATTAAGTCAGACTGAGTAATCTCGGACTAGGTTGAATGTTTAAGGTTGTTTATAACTTTGGAATTATTATAAAGGTGTAACAATTCATCTGATAATGCTATGTAGAGGTCATCACGTGTAAATATTAACCTCTTTTAGTCTTTAAACATATTTGATAAATACGTTAATAACATTTTTCTTCATTGAGACGATAGAGAAAACCATAAATATTCTTGTAACATTCGATTAAAATTTACAACCTTTAACTTAAATTTGAGCTATCCTTCGCCATTTTACACACTACACGCGCATCACATTGTTTTCCGCAAACACCCGACTTTAGGTACATGTAATTTTTAATATCGGATATTTCCCGACTTCCAAGTTCCAATGATTAAAACATATTAAACAAAACTAAAAATAGCTTGCCCTCTTTCCGAATGCAGTTAATTTTCTTATGATATTCTGTTAGATATGGACCGATTTTTTTAGATCTTTTCAGCTTTTGCCTTCATTTATTGAACGAAAACAGGTGTCGTTATTCATGTGCCGATTCACAAATAACCAAGGGAGTTTCCGTGTTTATTTACATTGGTATGTAGATAAGACACTCGATACCAATTCACGTGATAAGACCAGCTTCAGTTAACAGAACAGGTGAAGGCGGCATCGCAGATACCCCACAAAGGAATTATCACATACTTAACAAACTGAGTCGGAACCTTTTATTTTCTTAAAGAAATCAGTGGGATGGGAATGTGCTAATTTATCGTTGGAGTTCCTGTCAATATAATACTTCCATGGTATGAATAACAAAAAAGCTAATTTCATTCAAGTGTGGACATCACAATATAGCAACTAATTACATAATAATTAATTATGTAATAATCATGTCATAATGAAATAATCACCATTTGAAAGATTAATCTTTCTTCTTTCTTTTGGTACCTCATTTATAAAATTTAAAGCTGGATGAAAGAAATTACATCAGTTTAAAGATGTCTGATTGGGGGTGAAAAAATCTTTGTATTGTGTTACCTTAAGAATTCAAATACTCAGTTGTCTACTTTAAAAATAAGGTTGATTTCTAATACCGTTCTGTATTACGGGAAGCATCTTGACTTCCTTAACTGTTTTGTGTCAATTTTTATCTAGATGAGGAGTTTGGTCGGGTTAGGTCAATAAGTTCTATTCAATAAGGTATAGCATGTTGGTGATAATATTTACATAATAGTTATTGAATAACTAGTCATTATCATGATATATGGAGTGTCCTACGGGCTGTCCATTATTCACGATAATGACCAGTTCTTCAATAACTATTATGTTTATTTCATTGAGGAATCATGTTTTTTTTTAAATTCTCATAAATTCAAATTGTTCAAAACAAACTATTGTACGATTTCTATAGGAAAGAGTGAAGACCAGTCATAGTAATAACTATAAGTCACTACCATTCATTTACGTGCAATTTTTCAGTATATGAAAACAAAATAAAGTTTTCTATAATTTTATAATTAACGAAAACATTCAATGTATATGTTAAACAATTCAAAAACTTCAATATAAAATTTAAAATCGTGTAATTTTTTTATTAAAACTCTAAACAGAGAAACCATGTCCTACCTGTCATTATCATGTCAAAGTCTGTTATCTACCGGTTTTCCGGTCCGTTTTGTTCTGTTAAAGACCGATAGAAATTATGACTGAAGAATAAAGAATGCCATATGGCTCCTTGTTATCCAATAAGAGAAGCCAATTCTTTACCGATATGAAATAATATACAATTATAGCCTTTGTATGAGGTCGATACAAGGATATATTGACCTGATAAAAGTATCTTGATTGAAGACGAAGATCGAGTCGATGTACTTCTTTGGGTCGATATATCCTGTATTGACTTCATACTAAGGCTATAATTGTTATATTATTAATTTCCGACCATATTTGTATCAAAATTGTCAGTGCTTTGTATTCTCTTTTTTCGATCATTTATCTTTTTTTGGAATTTATAAATTTCATATTGTCACTTTGACAAAAACAGCATATTAGTTGTTACTTTAATTATTGTTGTGTTTTTTTTTGTGTACATCTTATGATGTATTTGAAGATTTCTTTTTTAAATAATCGATCATAAATATAAACTATTTAGAAACTCATTAGGTATTCTAAAAATAACCGTGCAATATCACTTTTAGTATCCGGCGTTTTCTATCTTCCTTCGAAAACATGGTTTAATCATGTGACTGCCCCTGAACGAATCAAATTAGATAAAATAGTTAAACATTAATAATATAAGATTTAACTAAACATCGGTTATTTGAGTTAATTTTCACTTTATCTAAAGTCGCATACATGGCTTGGGATGCGGTAGATATTACCAATATTATCAAATGTGTGCACAGGTCTACATAAAGGCGCGTTCTGGTCATCCAAATATTGATTAAGAAAATATTGTTTTCTGTGGATATTTTATTTTGAAGTTTGCCAAAGTCTACATACAAGCCTATAGTAAACGTTTACCTCGTTCAACATACTGGTTCATCTATACCCATGAAATCCTCGAAAATTGGTATCGCACGATTAATAGTAGTTCATATCGATAATGAATTAATAAAAATGCAAAATGAGCAAAACTTATACAACAGCTGAATTAATTTTAACAATAGAACAAGTATAAAGAAAGCCACTGCAATCTGGATTATTATTAGGTTGCTTGATAAAGCATTCCCTGTAATTCCCCTTTTGTTCGTACCTGGTCTAGTTTGTGTGACATTTACTTTAAATATTCAGTTATTTCACTTAAATTTATTACATGGGATGAATCCTTCTGCTTCCATACTGCTCTTCGACTTTAACTCATAAACAACATTGTGTAACACACCTGTTAACAAACTGATCATAGATGCTAGGATAAAAAAAAATTGTTATTCGCGAGACGCGCATTTCGCCTACAAAATTCTTATCAGTGACCCGTTGTCATATAATCTAAAACACCTGTTAAATAATAACTTCAGAGGTGTTTCTGTTTCTTATAGAAATGCAGGATTCACGTATACATAACATGCTAGTATGTAACAGTAAACACACGATCCCGTTCATGATGTTTATCTATCTGAAAGTTCATAATCAAAACCTTAATGCAGATCAGATATATGAAATTCCAGAAACACGCGTTGTACTCACTATTAACATTTTATACATTTTTCCTTTAATATAATTAATAATTTTCTTTTCAGGGACTTAAGCAACAATCATATTTCGACTTTAGCAGAAGATGCATTTGCTGATCGCCTGTCTTTGGAAATCATGTAAGTTTTATTGTTATGATAAAGAATTTTGCTCCATTTTGCAACTTTATCACACAATTTAGTTAAATTCTGTGTCATTTTTTAGTTAATAATGTCATGGTTTATTTCATGTTTGTCCTGGGTCAGTACTGTAATTTATTTTTCAATTATGAATATTTAAAAGAAGCAGCTAGGAAAATGATGAAAAATTTATAAACCAATTTAACTTTGTTACTCAGTAAATTTATATCAAACTAGACATGATTTTGTATATCAATAATGCTGTTAGTTTTCTTGATTTAATTGTTTAACATTTGTCTTTTCGGGCCCTTTTACAGCTGACTATGCAGTATGGGTTTTGTTCATTGTTGAAGGCTGTACAGTGACCTATAGTTATTGATATCTGTGTCATTTGGTCTCTTGTGGAGTGCTTTCTCATTGGCAATCATAACACATCTTCTTATTTTTATATATTATGTATACTATCAAACAAATATAAATAAAGTGACTACAAGGATTATATTTTGATGAAATTTCTTGAATAATTCGTCTTTAGGTCAAATTTGGTTTAATTTAGCCTAATGCAATACCTGTTTATTTCATCCGAATCCATTCTTTTCATTGACTACAACAATCGTGAGATATTTTAGAACTATGTTTTCTTTTTCGAAAAAGTTCAACATTCAAAATTGATCATGTCTGCACCTGCTTCCACAGACAACGTCAAAACAATGCACAGAAAAACAAACAGAAAGTTTGAAATATCTTGTATTTCTTTGTTTGTAGCTTCCGCGCCTCACACAAAAAAGGCGACAATCAACAATTTTCCACCCCAATACAATTAAAGAAAGATGCATTCAAATCTTAAATAACACTGAAGAAAGAGAGTTTTGATTGACAAAGACTGATTTAGGAATAACATATTTGTATTCAACACATAGAAACGTAGATCAAGATATTTCCCCAAAACACTTTCTAAAAAAAGTTTTTTTTGAAACCCTTAGGTAACAATAACTTTTGCTCTTAACAATTGGCTTTTTGCTGTTTATAACAAACAAAAACCTTGCGAAAGTGTAACTTAAATTTATATTTAAGATCAAGCACAGGTTAAAAAATACATTTTTTTTTTCGAAATGAAATCAGTTATATATAATGCATAATTCAATGTTTTTCCTAGTCGTAGAACACACCGAGGTGTGTCAGAGATGATCAAATGAAAGACTGACCGGAGGGAAGTCTTTCTTTGGGCAATCCTGACACCCAGAGAAGAACTTATATACAGTAAAAAAAATAGTAGTTTATACAAAGATTTGTAGATTTAGCATCCTATTTTACCGACCATAAGGATATTCTTTCTGATTTGTTCATGTTTTAATACGCCCTACGGCATATGTAGAACATAAGGATTTCAATTAAAAAATTCCATCTTTACATTCAACCATTATTTCAAGTTTTGATAAATAAATAGATTGATAATAAACAGTTTGATATCGTACAAGAGTGTATGGTATTAAATTGTTAGTTCTCATTACTCTCATAAGTAAACTAAGAAAGAACCTTCTACATCAACACTCGCAAAAATTAAGATTTTGATATTTTAAGCAGTAAACCATTTTAAAATATCATTTTTGGTGTCATTATCGCCTGCACACTTTAAGGGCAATAGTTCGTCGATTTATAAGAGTGATTATTCATTATGAATATTAAGATAGTCTTACACGTTGAGTAAGTATGAATTGTTAAGAATCAGATGAACTGATTTAACTCAAATCGTATTAGATACAATACAAAGGTAACAAAGAAACAGGCCGGTAACAAGCGTTGCCGGATAGTTTTTCTGCACGAGTAGTCAGGTGAAGGTCCGAGGCGATAGCCGAGGACCTTGACCTGACTACGAGTGCAGAAAAACTATTCGGCAGTTTGTTTCCGGCCTGTTTTTTGTTACCTTTGTTTTGTATCTGACTTGTACGACGTTTCAAGAAAGAAGTAGTACATTTTGCATGTAGAAGAGGTAGCAAAATTTAACAGATTCGAAACTTAAATGGCCATATACCAGTGAATGTAAGTTACAGTAAGACAGTTTAAACACACTTTTTTTTCAATTCCCTTCATCCTATAGTTTTTTCTAAAGAAATTCAAGAATCTAATAATTTCATAAAAAAGAACCATGTGAAGTAAAAGATGAATGTCGTACACATTTGAGACTTTTAAAAATGCATCTTCGCAAGTAAGTAATGTATGAAAAAGATTTCAGAGGTAAGCAAGCTAACATTTGATTTTTATTTGGGGGAAAACGGAAAGGGGGTCTGGGGGTTAATATAAATTTAAAATAAACAGGCTTGATTCTTTTTTGTTGAAAACATGCAGGATGTGTCATTCCATTCCCCCATTCCGCCTTAAAAAAATAATAAAAATCGTAAGTTTGCTCCCAAATATATAAATTCAATAACAATATAAAAAGAATGAATTTCCTATTTCATTAGTGAATGAAATGGTACGAAAAAATCGATTTTGTCTTGTTAAAATCACCAATATAGGCATATATTTTGGATTTTTTAAAAAAAAATTATGCTTATATGTTTTTATATATGTCTCTAATAGTGCTGGTCAGGATCAAACACGTGTCACAATATGATCCAATCGCAGCTTACCGTCCAAAATTGGTGACATAAGTTGAATGATTTTCATCAAGATTTGCTGCCTATTTGAACATGTATTACACGGACACTTTTTATTTATAGGATCAATCGTGCATTGGTGAGTTGAAAGGGATTTTATCTTTTGATTAGATTTGATTTTTTTATATATATTTCCTGTCTTTTTTATTGAAATATAAACGTCGGTATCAGCATTTCTTTACTTTCAGCATTGTCCAGAATACTATTCATGTCCATTTATTGAAAAAATAAATACATTTACGGACCGACCTTTAGCTACAAAAGGGGGGTATGTTTTTTTTTCTGAGTAAGAAAATGATTTAGTTTATCAACGCTATCACCCAAATATTTTTTTTCGAAATTAGCACTTTTATATACGGTATTCGCAAAATCAGGAATCAGAACATTATTTTGTCATCTGATTGACCACAATATATTTTTTTCTCATAAAATTGGGGATCAGAATATTTTTTTAGGAAAAAACATAACTCCCCTTTTGAAGTTAAATGGTCAATCCCTTAGTGTACTGATATGAATAGTAATATACTGGAATTGTTTGAAAAAAATATAGTTATTGAAGCCAACGTAAATATTTTAATGAAAAAGACAAGAAATATGTCGGTGAAACAAAAAGTTCAAATCTAATTGAAATTTAAAGAGCCCATGAACTCACT
The DNA here is from genome assembly GCF_021869535.1 of Mytilus californianus. Lineage (NCBI taxonomy): Eukaryota > Metazoa > Mollusca > Bivalvia > Mytilida > Mytilidae > Mytilus > Mytilus californianus. Next base: position 1,045,312 of record NW_026262703.1, read on the forward strand.
GATCATGCACGAGTGATTCTATTCATAAAAAGTGTCCGTGTAACAACTAAAAAGTGTCCGTGTATCATCTAAAAAGTGTCCGTGTAACACCCGTTAATGTACTGTTTTTCTATAGCTCTGCTGGGGGCAAAGTCGTACAAATTTATATATTTTCCAGATTTTTACTTAGCAATACTCTAAGCAGTTTACCACCAGAGTTGTTTTCATCAAACACGAACCGGCACTCCGGCTTCCTCCACCAATAAAAACTGGCCGCCACGAAACAGCCCAAAAGTGGCCTTAAAACACCAACAATTAATTAATATATCAAACACAAACCATTGATTATATGTAAATTAACTGCAGGTTAAACATCAACATAAACTTCAAATGGATTTTTTTATACTATTTTTGAACATACAACTTAATATGAAGAAAACTTTTTTCTAACATAGATGGTTCTAAAAGTAGCATTTTTAAATATTTACAATTTTACATTACACATAATCTCTTTCAGGTCTTTTAGTTCTAAATAGATAATTATATACCTATGTGGAGTTATTTTATTTCAGAACGTCAGGTCTTTCTTTTGAAGAATCAACCCGGACGATACCAAGTTTCAATGAAATTTGCTTCAAGGCAGAAAATAATGACTTGTGTAAGGTCATTATTTTCCTTGATTAAAATGCAAACTATAATTTACTTAAACATTTAATTCGTTTGATAGTATCGCGTGCTATGGATAAAGACATAAACAATCCTGTCATCTGGGTTTAGACTGAATTACACAAAAAAAGTCGTGGACGCACATTTTAACTTCCGAAACAAAAAATGTGAAATTTTGTTAATTTATCGCTACAATAAAGGGACAATATTTGAGATGAACTTGATAATGCAAAACCCTTCATAACACTAATAAAACAAACCAGATTTAACAAATTCATGTGTAGGATTTTGAATATCGTATTGAGTCACACTGTATTGGAAATCATACATTGACCTATGGATATTCGTTTTTCGTGTTATATGTACATGTATCAGTATTTCGTGCTCTATTCGTGTCACTTCTGAATTTATTACATCTATAGGAACCTATACCTTTTACTCTATCAAATGATCAAATGACCAGATATTTTAATTTCTATAGAATAACAGCCACGTGCTTTATGATAGTTTTTTTTTTGGGGGGGGGGGGTATGATATTTAATTCTGATTAAGTTCTCTGTTTAAAAAAATGTCATTCGAAAGTGAAAACAATAATTCTGAACAGCTCGTTAAAAACTGTTGAAAAATAATCTGCTTTTTCGCGATGAAAATGTCACGAAAAAATAGAAAAAAACATAGCATCCCCTTTTCTTAAAATAAGTTGAAAATAAATTACTTACAAAGTGACTTGTATTTTTCATACACCGTAACAATTCATTTGTGTTTTGCTTCATGCATTTAGTGATACTTCTTTTTTAACTGGATAATGAATGCTATAGCTTATATCTAGATTAATTAGTGAGTTTTATTTCACGTTTCAAATGAGCCGTAGGGCGTATTAAAACCAGTACAGATCAGAAAAGAATATCCCACTTTAGTGTGGTCGGTAAATATGATGGAAATCTTGCAAATCTTTGCAGAAAATAATATTTTTTTACGGTATATAAGTCAGATAATGAATATTTTAAGGTTTTTCTTGTCGTATAACACACCTCGGGGTGTCAGGATTGCCCAAAGAAAGACAACACTCCGGTCGGTCTTTCATTTGATCAATCCTGACACCCCTCGGTGTGTTAAACCACAAGAAAGACCTTAAAATATGCATTATCTGTAACGGAATTTTAAAAAAGATGATGATTTAAAAAAAACATTCCTATCACCAAACATTTTCTAACGAGAGAAATTATTTTTCATTATAATTACTAAGACCACCTTACACGTTGATTTGTATGAACTGTTAAAACTGAGATGAACTTATTGTAGTACATACGTTAATGATCAATTTGGTAGATAAATCTACTTCTGGCATCGAACAAATATTTCTAAAATGAAAAGTGAAATAATGTTCATCGTACGAAATTGATAAGTGGATTAAATATGAATTGTTTCAACTAAAACATATCTTATTTTTCACCATCAATCATTGATATTTTTTTTAGGTATTTGAGTTTTCTAGATCAAATGAATTTATATTCCGTTGGGAAATAGGCTATTAAATAACTTGTTCGTTTGTGATTAAAAGTAATTCAATGTATTTAAACAGCATAAAGTGCAGAAGGTCTTACATTTAAATAGTATACTTTGAGAAAAAATCTGAAATAAATCAGATTACTAGTATAAAAAAACAGAGAAATAATTTATCTCAAACAAACAGTATGGTCGCCTAATGAGCTCGTACTTAGTTAAGTTATCAGTGTTTCATAGACCCTAATCAAACACAAACCATTCAAAATGTTTTCCAGAAATTTGGGTTCCAATATTTTAAGCAGTTTACCACCAGAATTGTTTTCGTCCAACACCAAGCTTCAGTCTATGTAAGTATAATATCAATGTAACCTCTTAATATGATTTCAAAAAGTATTGTAGAAAGTATCATAAAAATCCATGAAAATGCCCATCTACATATCTGTTACCTTAACTGCATGTTTAACATCAACACAAATCTTCAAATGGGGTTTTTTATAATTTATTTTTGAACATACAACTTAACATGAAAGGAGACTTTTTGGAACATAGACGGTTCTAAAAGTAGCACCCTTGAATTGTTACCATTTTACATTAAACATTATCTCTTTCAGGTCTTTTAGGTCTCAATGAATAAGGAATTTCCAAAAGATGATGATTTAAAAAAAAACGTTCCTATCATCAAACAATTTATAACGAGAGGAGTTATTTTTCATTTTAATTACTAAGATCGCCTTACACGTTGAATTTTACAATTTGTTAGAATTGAAATGAACTTATTTTAAAACAAATCATTTTTTTTCCAGACTTCTTTTTGACAATGTTTTAAGCAGCTTACCAGTAGAGTTGTTTTCCACAAACATAAACCTGGAGTCTATTTAAGTTTACTGTATACTTAACTCTATTTAATTTTTAGTATAGCTTCAAATGAAATTTGTTATTCACTAATTTCGTGCTCACCTCAAGTGACATATTTCGTCTTTTTTTGTCCCAGACGGAGACATCTTATATGGGAATTATAATTGATTAAGCTGTTTGTCTGCCACAAAAGTCGTAATACGGAATTATACTAAATACTAGTTAGTTTGGAATAAGAACAATGTGTCTGATTGAGATGATAAGTCTTTGGATTGTGACTAAGAAAGCTAGCAAGTATAAAGATGAGCCTCAGTTAGTCGGTCCTGTAATACAATCAATGTTTCTACATATTACCTTTATTATAATCAAGAGGGGCCTCGTGGCCAAGTGGTCTAAGTGGTTTCACTACTGTAATCACCAGCCAGTCAACACTAAGGTTGTGAGTACGAATCCCGCTCGTGCGGGTACACTCGACTCCAATCTTAATTGACTAGAATTGTCAGTTTTCCTATCGAAGGTCGGTGGTTTTCTCCGGGCACTCCAGCTTCCTTCTACCATAAAAAAAACTGACCGCCACGAAATAGCCCAAAAGTAGCGCTTAAATGTGGCATTAAAACACCAACAATCAATCAATCATTATCATCAAGAGTATCATCAGCTCAGCAGTTAGATCTTTGATAGTATTTATCTTGTTTTATGTTTAGATTCCCTATTGTTAAAATTTAGAAATTATTTGGATGTGTATGCTCCAAATCCCTCAGGTAAAGTGACCTCTAGATAACTTTTTTAATTCTTTTTCATAGATTTAAGAAGATGTGGTATGAGTGCTAATGAGACAAATTTCCTTCCAAGTTACCACAATTTGTAAAAGTAAACCATTATTGGTCAAAGTACGGTCATCAACACGGAGCCTTGGCTCACACCGAACAGCAAGCTATAAAGAGCCCGTAAAATGACTAGTGTAAAACCATTCAAACAGGAAAACCAACGGCCTAATCTATATAAAAAACGAGAAACGAGAAACATTTATGAACCCCATCAACAAACGACAACCACAGTCTATTTTTGTCATATTGCTTAAAAAAAATCTTAATGTAAAAATGGTAATACTTATATATCATGTTCATACATGATTGGCTTTAAAATTTATTATGCTTTATACTCAGGTTTCCACATTTTGACAGTAAAAGTTTTAACACTTTCAACAATTTTATATCTCCGGCATATAAATGTAAAGATTTTTCTTTTAGCAGTGGTACATACGTTAATGATTATTTTGGTAGATAAATCTACTTCTGTCATCGAACAAATATTTCTAAAATGAAAAGTGAAATAATGTTCATCCTACGAAATTGATAAGTGGATTAAGTATGAATTGTTTCAACTAAATCATATCTTATTTTTCACCGTCAATCATTGATATTTTTTCAGGTATTTGAGTTTTCTAGATCAAATGAATTTATATTCCGTTGGGAAATAGGCTATTAAATAACTTGTTTGTTTGTGATTAAAAGTAATTCAATGTATTTAAACAGCATGAAGTGCAGAAGGTCTTACATTTAAATAGTATATTTTGAGAAAAAATCTGAAATAAATCAGATTACTAGTATTAAAAAACAGAGAAATAATTTATCTCAAACAAACAGTATGATCGCCTAATGAGCTCGTACTTAGTTAAGTTATCAGCGTTTCATAGACCCTAATCAAACACAAACCATTCAAAATGTTTTCCAGAAATTTGGGTTCCAATATTTTAAGCAGTTTACCACCAGAATTGTTTTCGTCCAACACCAAGCTTCAGTCTATGTAAGTATAATATCAATGTAACCTCTTAATATGATTTCAAAAAGTATTGTAGAAAGTATCATAAAAATCCATGAAAATGCCCATCTACATATCTGTTACCTTAACTGCATGTTTAACATCAACACAAATCTTCAAATGGGGTTTTTTATAATTTATTTTTGAACATACAACTTAACATGAAAGGAGACTTTTTGGAACATAGACGGTTCTAAAAGTAGCACCCTTGAATTGTTACCATTTTACATTAAACATTATCTCTTTCAGGTCTTTTAGGTCTCAAAAGATAAGGAATTTCCGAAAGATGACGATTAAAAAAAAACCAATCCTATCGTCAAAAAATTTCTAACGAGAGGAGTTATTTTTCATTATGATTACTAAGATCGCCTTACATGTTATTTTGTATGAATTGTAAAAACTGAGATGAACTTATTTTAAAAGAAATCATTTTTATTTTTTTCCAGATATCTTTTGAACAATGCTTTAAGCAGTTTACCAGCAGAATTATTTTCCTCAAACATAAACCTGGTGTTTATGTAAGTTTACTGTATAACTATAACTGCATATGTAACTTTTAATTACTTTTTAGTATAGCATCAATTGAAGTTTGTGATTCGCTATTCTCATTCTCACCTCAAATGCAAGATGTCGTCTATTTTGTCACAGATTGAGTCATCTTATACCGGAGTTATTTATCTGTTTCTCCGTCACAAAAGTTGTATCACGGAATTATACAAAATACTAGTTCGCTTGGAATTCGAACAATGTGTCTAATTCAGATGCTATGTTTTTGGATTGTGACTAAGATAATTAGCAAGTTTAAAGATGAGCCTCAGTGTGTGGGTCCCTTAATACAATCAATGTTTCTACATATTACCTTCATTTTTATCAAAAGTATCATCAGCTCAGGAGTTAGAGCTTTGATAGTATTTATAACTTTTTATTTTCATATTCCTTATTGTTAATTATTAGAAATTATTTAGATGTGTAGGTTCCAACTCCCTCAGATAAAGTGACCTCTAGATAAATTTTGTTATTCTTTTTCATAGATATAAGAAGATGTGGTATGGGTGCCAATGAGACAAATTTCCTTCCAAGTCATCACAATGTGTAAAAGTAAACCATTATAGGTCAAAGTACGGTCTTCAACACGGAGCCATGGCTCACATCGAACAGCAAGCTATAAAGCGCCCCACAAATGACTAGTGTAAAACCATTCAAACAGGAAAACCAACGGCCTAATCTATATAAAAAACGAGAAACATTTATGAACTCCATCGACAAACGACAACCACAGTCTATTTTTGTCATATTGCTTAAAAAAAATCTTAATGTAAAAATGGTAATACTTATATATCATGTTCATACATGATTGGCTTTAAAATTTATTATTCTTTATACTCAGGTTTCCAAATTTTGACAGTAAAAGTTTTAACACTTTCAACAATTTTATATCTCCGGCATATAAATGTAAAGATTTTTCTTTTAGCAGTAGTACATACGTTAATGATTATTTTGGTAGATAAATCTACTTCTGTCATCGAACAAATATTTCTAAAATGAAAAGTGAAATAATGTTCATCGTACGAAATTGATAAGTGGATTAAGTATGAATTGTTTCAACTAAAACATATCTTATTTTTCACCATCAATCATTGATATTTTTTCAGGTATTTGTGTTTTCTAGATCAAATGAATTTATATTCCGTTGGGAAATAGGCTATAAAATAACTTGTTTGTTTGTGATTAAAAGTAATTCAATGTATTTAAACAGCATGAAGTGCAGAAGGTCTTACATTTAAATAGTATATTTTGAGAAAAAATCTGAAATAAATCAGATTACTAGTATAAAAAAACAGAGAAATAATTTATCTCAAACAAACAGTATGATCGCCTTATGAGCTCGTACTTAGTTAAGTTATCAGTGTTTCATAGACCCTAATCAAACACAAACCATTCAAAATGTTTTCCAGAAATTTGGGTTCCAATATTTTAAGCAGTTTACCATCAGAATTGTTTTCGTCCAACACCAAGCTTCAGTTTATGTAAGTATAATATCAATTTAACCTCTTAATATGATTTCAAAAAGTATTGTAGAAAGTATCATAAAAATCCATGAAAATGCCCATCTACATATCTGTTACCTTAACTGCATGTTTAACAACAACACAAATCTTCAAATGGGTTTTTTTATAATTTATTTTTGAACATACAACTTAACATGAAAGGAGACTTTTTGGAACATAGACGGTTCTAAAAGTAGCACCCTTGAATTGTTACCATTTTACATTAAACATTATCTCTTTCAAGTCTTTTAGGTCTCAATGGATAAGGAATTTCCAAAAGATGATGATTTAAAAAAAAAACGTTCCTATCATCAAACAATTTATAACGAGAGGAGTTATTTTTCATTTTAATTACTAAGATCGCCTTACACGTTGAATTTTACAATTTGTTAGAATTGAAATGAACTTATTTTAAAACAAATCATTTTTTTTCCAGACTTCTTTTTGACAATGTTTTAAGCAGCTTACCAGTAGAGTTGTTTTCCACAAACATAAACCTGGAGTCTATTTAAGTTTACTGTATACTTAACTTTATTTAATTTTTAGTATAGCTTCAAATGAAATTTGTTATTCACTAATTTCGTACTCACCTCAAGTGACATATTTCGTCTTTTTTGTCCCAGACGGAGACATCTTATAAGGGAATTATAATTGATTAAGCTGTTTGTCCGCCACAAAAGTCGTATTACGGAATTATACTAAATACTAGTTAGTTTGGAATAAGAACAATGTGTCTGATTGAGATGATAAGTCTTTGGATTGTGACTAAGAAAGCTAGCAAGTATAAAGATGAGCCTCAGTTAGTCGGTCCTGTAATACAATCAATGTTTCTACATATTACCTTTATTATAATCAAGAGGGGCCTCGTGGCCAAGTGGTCTAAGTGGTTTCACTACTGTAATCACCAGCCAGTCAACACTAAGGTTGTGAGTACGAATCCCGCTCGTGCGGGTACACTCGACTCCAATCTTAATTGACTAGAATTGTCAGTTTTTCTATCGAAGGTCGGTGGTTTTCTCCGGGCACTCCAGCTTCCTTCTACCATAAAAAAAACTGACCGCCACGAAATAGCCCAAAAGTAGCGCTTAAATGTGGCATTGAAACACCAACAATCAATCAATCATTATCATCAAGAGTATCATCAGCTCAGCAGTTAGATCTTTGATAGTATTTATATTGTTTTATGTTTAGATTCCGTATTGTTAAAATTTAGAAATTATTTAGATGTGTAGGCTCCAAATCCCTCAGGTAAAGTGACCTCTAGATAACTTTTTTAATTCTTTTTCATAGATTTAAGAAGATGTGGTATGAGTGCTAATGAGACAAATTTTATCCAAGTTACCACAATTTGCAAAAGTAAACCATTATTGGTCTAAGTACGGTCTTCAACACGGAGCCTTGGCTCACACCGAACAGCAAGCCATAAAGAGCCCGTAAAATGACTAGTGTAAAACCATTCAAACAGGAAAACCAACGGCCTAATCTATATAAAAAACGAGAAACATTTATGAACCCCATCGACAAACGACAACCACAGTCTATTTTTGTCATATTGCTTAAAAAAAATCTTAATGTAAAAATGGTAATACTTATATATCATGTTCATACATGATTGGCTTTAAAATTTATTATTCTTTATACTCAGGTTTCCAAATTTTGACAGTAAAAGTTTTAACACTTTCAACAATTTTATATCTCCGGCATATAAATGTAAAGATTTTTCTTTTAGCAGTAGTACATACGTTAATGATTATTTTGGTAGATAAATCTACTTCTGTCATCGAACAAATATTTCTAAAATGAAAAGTGAAATAATGTTCATCGTACGAAATTGATAAGTGGATTAAGTATGAATTGTTTCAACTAAAACATATCTTATTTTTCACCATCAATCATTGATATTTTTTCAGGTATTTGAGTTTTCTAGATCAAATGAATTTATATTCCGTTGGGAAATAGGCTATTAAATAACTTGTTTGTTTGTGATTAAAAGTAATTCAATGTATTTAAACAGCATGAAGTGCAGAAGGTCTTACATTTAAATAGTATATTTTGAGAAAAAATCTGAAATAAATCAGATTACTAGTATAAAAAAACAGAGAAATAATTTATCTCAAACAAACAGTATGATCGCCTTATGAGCTCGTACTTAGTTAAGTTATCAGTGTTTCATAGACCCTAATCAAACACAAACCATTCAAAATGTTTTCCAGAAATTTGGATTCCAATATTTTAAGCAGTTTACCATCAGAATTGTTTTCGTCCAACACCAAGCTTCAGTTTATGTAAGTATAATATCAATTTAACCTCTTAATATGATTTCAAAAAGTATTGTAGAAAGTATCATAAAAATCCATGAAAATGCCCATCTACATATCTGTTACCTTAACTGCATGTTTAACAACAACACAAATCTTCAAATGGGTTTTTTTATAATTTATTTTTGAACATACAACTTAACATGAAAGGAGACTTTTTGGAACATAGACGGTTCTAAAAGTAGCACCCTTGAATTGTTACCATTTTACATTAAACATTATCTCTTTCAAGTCTTTTAGGTCTCAATGGATAAGGAATTTCCAAAAGATGATGATTTAAAAAAAAAACGTTCCTATCATCAAACAATTTATAACGAGAGGAGTTATTTTTCATTTTAATTACTAAGATCGCCTTACACGTTGAATTTTACAATTTGTTAGAATTGAAATGAACTTATTTTAAAACAAATCATTTTTTTTCCAGACTTCTTTTTGACAATGTTTTAAGCAGCTTACCAGTAGAGTTGTTTTCCACAAACATAAACCTGGAGTCTATTTAAGTTTACTGTATACTTAACTTTATTTAATTTTTAGTATAGCTTCAAATGAAATTTGTTATTCACTAATTTCGTGCTCACCTCAAGTGACATATTTCGTCTTTTTTGTCCCAGACGGAGACATCTTATAAGGGAATTATAATTGATTAAGCTGTTTGTCCGCCACAAAAGTCGTATTACGGAATTATACTAAATACTAGTTAGTTTGGAATAAGAACAATGTGTCTGATTGAGATGATAAGTCTTTGGATTGTGACTAAGAAAGCTAGCAAGTATAAAGATGAGCCTCAGTTAGTCGGTCCTGTAATACAATCAATGTTTCTACATATTACCTTTATTATAATCAAGAGGGGCCTCGTGGCCAAGTGGTCTAAGTGGTTTCACTACTGTAATCACCAGCCAGTCAACACTAAGGTTGTGAGTACGAATCCCGCTCGTGCGGGTACACTCGACTCCAATCTTAATTGACTAGAATTGTCAGTTTTTCTATCGAAGGTCGGTGGTTTTCTCCGGGCACTCCAGCTTCCTTCTACCATAAAAAAACTGACCGCCACGAAATAGCCCAAAAGTAGCGCTTAAATGTGGCATTAAAACACCAACAATCAATCAATCATTATCATCAAGAGTATCATCAGCTCAGCAGTTAGATCTTTGATAGTATTTATATTGTTTTATGTTTAGATTCCCTATTGTTAAAATTTAGAAATTATTTAGATGTGTAGGCTCCAAATCCCTCAGGTAAAGTGACCTCTAGATAACTTTTTTAATTCTTTTTCATAGATTTAAGAAGATGTGGTATGAGTGCTAATGAGACAAATTTCCTTCCAAGTTACCACAATTTGCAAAAGTAAACCATTATTGGTCAAAGTACGGTCTTCAACACGGAGCCTTGGCTCACACCGAACAGCAAGCTATAAAGAGCCCGTAAAATGACTAGTGTAAAACCATTCAAACAGGAAAACCAACGGCCTAATCTATATAAAAAACGAGAAACATTTATGAATCCCATCGACAAACGACAACCACAGTCTATTTTTGTCATATTGCTTAAAAAAAATCTTAATGTTAAAATGGTAATACTTATATATCATGTTCATACATGATTGGCTTTAAAATTTATTATTCTTTATACTCAGGTTTCCAAATTTTGACAGTAAAAGTTTTAACACTTTCAACAATTTTATATCTCCGGCATATAAATGTAAAGATTTTTCTTTTAGCAGTAGTACATACGTTAATGATTATTTTGGTAGATAAATCTACTTCTGTCATCGAACAAATATTTCTAAAATGAAAAGTGAAATAATGTTCATCGTACGAAATTGATAAGTGGATTAAGTATGAATTGTTTCAACTAAAACATATCTTATTTTTCACCATCAATCATTGATATTTTTTCAGGTATTTGTGTTTTCTAGATCAAATGAATTTATATTCCGTTGGGAAATAGGCTATTAGATAACTTGTTTGTTTGTGATTAAAAGTAATTCAATGTATTTAAACAGCATGAAGTGCAGAAGGTCTTACATTTAAATAGTATATTTTGAGAAAAAATCTGAAATAAATCAGATTACTAGTATAAAAAAACAGAGAAATAATTTATCTCAAACAAACAGTATGATCGCCTTATGAGCTCGTACTTAGTTAAGTTATCAGTGTTTTTCATAGACCCTAATCAAACACAAACCATTCAAAATGTTTTCCAGAAATTTGGGTTCCAATATTTTAAGCAGTTTACCACCAGAATTGTTTTCGTCCAACACCAATCTTCAGTCTATGTAAGTATAATATCAATTTAACCTCTTAATATGATTTCAAAAAGTATTGTAGAAAGTATCATAAAAATCCATGAAAATGCCCATCTACATATCTGTTACCTTAACTGCATGTTTAACAACAACACAAATCTTCAAATGGGTTTTTTTATAATTTATTTTTGAACATACAACTTAACATGAAAGGAGACTTTTTGGAACATAGACGGTTCTAAAAGTAGCACCCTTGAATTGTTACCATTTTACATTAAACATTATCTCTTTCAAGTCTTTTAGGTCTCAATGGATAAGGAATTTCCAAAAGATGATGATTTAAAAAAAAAACGTTCCTATCATCAAACAATTTATAACGAGAGGAGTTATTTTTTCATTTTAATTACTAAGATCGCCTTACACGTTGAATTTTACAATTTGTTAGAATTGAAATGAACTTATTTTAAAACAAATCATTTTTTTTCCAGACTTCTTTTTGACAATGTGTTAAGCAGCTTACCAGTAGAGTTGTTTTCCACAAACATAAACCTGGAGTCTATTTAAGTTTACTGTATACTTAACTTTATTTAATTTTTAGTATAGCTTCAAATGATATTTGTTATTCACTAATTTCGTGCTCACCTCAAGTGACATATTTCGTCTTTTTTGTCCCAGACGGAGACATCTTATAAGGGAATTATAATTGATTAAGCTGTTTGTCCGCCACAAAAGTCGTATTACGGAATTATACTAAATACTAGTTAGTTTGGAATAAGAACAATGTGTCTGATTGAGATGATAAGTCTTTGGATTGTGACTAAGAAAGCTAGCAAGTATAAAGATGAGCCTCAGTTAGTCGGTCCTGTAATACAATCAATGTTTCTACATATTACCTTTATTATAATCAAGAGGGGCCTCGTGGCCAAGTGGTCTAAGTGGTTTCACTACTGTAATCACCAGCCAGTCAACACTAAGGTTGTGAGTACGAATCCCGCTCGTGCGGGTACACTCGACTCCAATCTTAATTGACTAGAATTGTCAGTTTTTCTATCGAAGGTCGATGGTTTTCTCCGGGCACTCCAGCTTCCTTCTACCATAAAAAAAACTGACCGCCACGAAATAGCCCAAAAGTAGCGCTTAAATGTGGCATTGAAACACCAACAATCAATCAATCATTATCATCAAGAGTATCATCAGCTCAGCAGTTAGATCTTTGATAGTATTTATATTGTTTTATGTTTAGATTCCCTATTGTTAAAATTTAGAAATTATTTAGATGTGTAGGCTCCAAATCCCTCAGGTAAAGTGACCTCTAGATAACTTTTTTAATTCTTTTTCATAGATTTAAGAAGATGTGGTATGAGTGCTAATGAGACAAATTTCCTTCCAAGTTACCACAATTTGCAAAAGTAAACCATTATTGGTCAAAGTACGGTCTTCAACACGGAGCCTTGGCTCACACCGAACAGCAAGCTATAAAGAGCCCGTAAAATGACTAGTGTAAAACCATTCAAACAGGAAAACCAACGGCCTAATCTATATAAAAAACGAGAAACATTTATGAATCCCATCGACAAACGACAACCACAGTCTATTTTTGTCATATTGCTTAAAAAAAATCTTAATGTAAAAATGGTAATACTTATATATCATGTTCATACATGATTGGCTTTAAAATTTATTATTCTTTATACTCAGGTTTCCAAATTTTGACAGTAAAAGTTTTAACACTTTCAACAATTTTATATCTCCAGCATATAAATGTAAAGATTTTTCTTTTAGCAGTAGTACATACGTTAATGATTATTTTGGTAGATAAATCTACTTCTGTCATCGAACAAATATTTCTAAAATGAAAAGTGAAATAATGTTCATCGTACGAAATTGATAAGTGGATTAAGTATGAATTGTTTCAACTAAAACATATCTTATTTTTCACCATCAATCATTGATATTTTTTCAGGTATTTGAGTTTTCTAGATCAAATGAATTTATATTCCGTTGGGAAATAGGCTATTAGATAACTTGTTTGTTTGTGATTAAAAGTAATTCAATGTATTTAAACAGCATGAAGTGCAGAAGGTCTTACATTTAAATAGTATATTTTGAGAAAAAATCTGAAATAAATCAGATTACTAGTATTAAAAAACAGAGAAATAATTTATCTCAAACAAACAGTATGATCGCCTAATGAGCTCGTACTTAGTTAAGTTATCAGTGTTTCATAGACCCTAATCAAACACAAACCATTCAAAATGTTTTCCAGAATTTTGAATTCCAATATTTTAAGCAGTTTACCACCAGAATTGTTTTCGTCCAACACCAAGCTTCAGTTTATGTAAGTATAATATCAATTTAACCTCTTAATATGATTTCAAAAAGTATTGTAGAAAGTATCATAAAAATCCATGAAAATGCCCATCTACATATCTGTTACCTTAACTGCATGTTTAACATCAACACAAATCTTCAAATGGGGTTTTTTATAAATTATTTTTGAACATACAACTTAACATGAAAGGAGACTTTTTGGAACATAGACGGTTCTAAAAGTAGCACCCTTGAATTGTTACCATTTTACATTAAACATTATCTCTTTCAAGTCTTTTAGGTCTCAATGGATAAGGAATTTCCAAAAGATGATGATTTAAAAAAAAAACGTTCCTATCATCAAACAATTTATAACGAGAGGAGTTATTTTTCATTTTAATTACTAAGATCGCCTTACACGTTGAATCTTACAATTTGTTAGAATTGAAATGAACTTATTTTAAAACAAATCATTTTTTTTCCAGACTTCTTTTTGACAATGTTTTAAGCAGCTTACCAGTAGAGTTGTTTTCCACAAACATAAACCTGGAGTCTATTTAAGTTTACTGTATACTTAACTTTATTTAATTTTTAGTATAGCTTCAAATGAAATTTGTTATTCACTAATTTCGTGCTCACCTCAAGTGACATATTTCGTCTTTTTTTGTCCCAGACGGAGACATCTTATAAGGGAATTATAATTGATTAAGCTGTTTGTCCGCCACAAAAGTCGTATTACGGAATTATACTAAATACTAGTTAGTTTGGAATAAGAACAATGTGTCTGATTGAGATGATAAGTCTTTGGATTGTGACTAAGAAAGCTAGCAAGTATAAAGATGAGCCTCAGTTAGTCGGTCCTGTAATACAATCAATGTTTCTACATATTACCTTTATTATAATCAAGAGGGGCCTCGTGGCCAAGTGGTCTAAGTGGTTTCACTACTGTAATCACCAGCCAGTCAACACTAAGGTTGTGAGTACGAATCCCGCTCGTGCGGGTACACTCGACTCCAATCTTAATTGACTAGAATTGTCAGTTTTTCTATCGAAGGTCGGTGGTTTTCTCCGGGCACTCCAGCTTCCTTCTACCATAAAAAAAACTGACCGCCACGAAATAGCCCAAAAGTAGCGCTTAAATGTGGCATTGAAACACCAACAATCAATCAATCATTATCATCAAGAGTATCATCAGCTCAGCAGTTAGATCTTTGATAGTATTTATATTGTTTTATGTTTAGATTCCGTATTGTTAAAATTTAGAAATTATTTAGATGTGTAGGCTCCAAATCCCTCAGGTAAAGTGACCTCTAGATAACTTTTTTAATTCTTTTTCATAGATTTAAGAAGATGTGGTATGAGTGCTAATGAGACAAATTTCCTTCCAAGTTACCACAATTTGCAAAAGTAAACCATTATTGGTCAAAGTACGGTCTTCAACACGGAGCCTTGGCTCACACCGAACAGCAAGCTATAAAGAGCCCGTAAAATGACTAGTGTAAAACCATTCAAACAGGAAAACCAACGGCCTAATCTATATAAAAAACGAGAAACATTTATGAATCCCATCGACAAACGACAACCACAGTCTATTTTTGTCATATTGCTTAAAAAAAATCTTAATGTTAAAATGGTAATACTTATATATCATGTTCATACATGATTGGCTTTAAAATTTATTATTCTTTATACTCAGGTTTCCAAATTTTGACAGTAAAAGTTTTAACACTTTCAACAATTTTATATCTCCGGCATATAAATGTAAAGATTTTTCTTTTAGCAGTAGTACATACGTTAATGATTATTTTGGTAGATAAATCTACTTCTGTCATCGAACAAATATTTCTAAAATGAAAAGTGAAATAATGTTCATCGTACGAAATTGATAAGTGGATTAAGTATGAATTGTTTCAACTAAAACATATCTTATTTTTCACCATCAATCATTGATATTTTTTCAGGTATTTGTGTTTTCTAGATCAAATGAATTTATATTCCGTTGGGAAATAGGCTATTAGATAACTTGTTTGTTTGTGATTAAAAGTAATTCAATGTATTTAAACAGCATGAAGTGCAGAAGGTCTTACATTTAAATAGTATATTTTGAGAAAAAATCTGAAATAAATCAGATTACTAGTATAAAAAAACAGAGAAATAATTTATCTCAAACAAACAGTATGATCGCCTTATGAGCTCGTACTTAGTTAAGTTATCAGTGTTTTTCATAGACCCTAATCAAACACAAACCATTCAAAATGTTTTCCAGAAATTTGGGTTCCAATATTTTAAGCAGTTTACCACCAGAATTGTTTTCGTCCAACACCAATCTTCAGTCTATGTAAGTATAATATCAATTTAACCTCTTAATATGATTTCAAAAAGTATTGTAGAAAGTATCATAAAAATCCATGAAAATGCCCATCTACATATCTGTTACCTTAACTGCATGTTTAACAACAACACAAATCTTCAAATGGGGTTTTTTATAATTTATTTTTGAACATACAACTTAACATGAAAGGAGACTTTTTGGAACATAGACGGTTCTAAAAGTAGCACCCTTGAATTGTTACCATTTTACATTAAACATTATCTCTTTCAAGTCTTTTAGGTCTCAATGGATAAGGAATTTCCAAAAGATGATGATTTAAAAAAAAAACGTTCCTATCATCAAACAATTTATAACGAGAGGAGTTATTTTTTCATTTTAATTACTAAGATCGCCTTACACGTTGAATTTTACAATTTGTTAGAATTGAAATGAACTTATTTTAAAACAAATCATTTTTTTTCCAGACTTCTTTTTGACAATGTGTTAAGCAGCTTACCAGTAGAGTTGTTTTCCACAAACATAAACCTGGAGTCTATTTAAGTTTACTGTATACTTAACTTTATTTAATTTTTAGTATAGCTTCAAATGATATTTGTTATTCACTAATTTCGTGCTCACCTCAAGTGACATATTTCGTCTTTTTTGTCCCAGACGGAGACATCTTATAAGGGAATTATAATTGATTAAGCTGTTTGTCCGCCACAAAAGTCGTATTACGGAATTATACTAAATACTAGTTAGTTTGGAATAAGAACAATGTGTCTGATTGAGATGATAAGTCTTTGGATTGTGACTAAGAAAGCTAGCAAGTATAAAGATGAGCCTCAGTTAGTCGGTCCTGTAATACAATCAATGTTTCTACATATTACCTTTATTATAATCAAGAGGGGCCTCGTGGCCAAGTGGTCTAAGTGGTTTCACTACTGTAATCACCAGCCAGTCAACACTAAGGTTGTGAGTACGAATCCCGCTCGTGCGGGTACACTCGACTCCAATCTTAATTGACTAGAATTGTCAGTTTTTCTATCGAAGGTCGGTGGTTTTCTCCGGGCACTCCAGCTTCCTTCTACCATAAAAAAAACTGACCGCCACGAAATAGCCCAAAAGTAGCGCTTAAATGTGGCATTGAAACACCAACAATCAATCAATCATTATCATCAAGAGTATCATCAGCTCAGCAGTTAGATCTTTGATAGTATTTATATTGTTTTATGTTTAGATTCCCTATTGTTAAAATTTAGAAATTATTTAGATGTGTAGGCTCCAAATCCCTCAGGTAAAGTGACCTCTAGATAACTTTTTTAATTCTTTTTCATAGATTTAAGAAGATGTGGTATGAGTGCTAATGAGACAAATTTCCTTCCAAGTTACCACAATTTGCAAAAGTAAACCATTATTGGTCAAAGTACGGTCTTCAACACGGAGCCTTGGCTCACACCGAACAGCAAGCTATAAAGAGCCCGTAAAATGACTAGTGTAAAACCATTCAAACAGGAAAACCAACGGCCTAATCTATATAAAAAACGAGAAACATTTATGAATCCCATCGACAAACGACAACCACAGTCTATTTTTGTCATATTGCTTAAAAAAAATCTTAATGTAAAAATGGTAATACTTATATATCATGTTCATACATGATTGGCTTTAAAATTTATTATTCTTTATACTCAGGTTTCCAAATTTTGACAGTAAAAGTTTTAACACTTTCAACAATTTTATATCTCCAGCATATAAATGTAAAGATTTTTCTTTTAGCAGTAGTACATACGTTAATGATTATTTTGGTAGATAAATCTACTTCTGTCATCGAACAAATATTTCTAAAATGAAAAGTGAAATAATGTTCATCGTACGAAATTGATAAGTGGATTAAGTATGAATTGTTTCAACTAAAACATATCTTATTTTTCACCATCAATCATTGATATTTTTTCAGGTATTTGAGTTTTCTAGATCAAATGAATTTATATTCCGTTGGGAAATAGGCTATTAAATAACTTGTTTGTTTGTGATTAAAAGTAATTCAATGTATTTAAACAGCATGAAGTGCAGAAGGTCTTACATTTAAATAGTATATTTTGAGAAAAAATCTGAAATAAATCAGATTACTAGTATTAAAAAACAGAGAAATAATTTATCTCAAACAAACAGTATGATCGCCTAATGAGCTCGTACTTAGTTAAGTTATCAGTGTTTCATAGACCCTAATCAAACACAAACCATTCAAAATGTTTTCCAGAATTTTGAATTCCAATATTTTAAGCAGTTTACCACCAGAATTGTTTTCGTCCAACACCAAGCTTCAGTTTATGTAAGTATAATATCAATTTAACCTCTTAATATGATTTCAAAAAGTATTGTAGAAAGTATCATAAAAATCCATGAAAATGCCCATCTACATATCTGTTACCTGAACTGCATGTTTAACATCAACACAAATCTTCAAATGGGGTTTTTTATAAATTATTTTTGAACATACAACTTAACATGAAAGGAGACTTTTTGGAACATAGACGGTTCTAAAAGTAGCACCCTTGAATTGTTACCATTTTACATTAAACATTATCTCTTTCAAGTCTTTTAGGTCTCAATGGATAAGGAATTTCCAAAAGATGATGATTTAAAAAAAAAACGTTCCTATCATCAAACAATTTATAACGAGAGGAGTTATTTTTCATTTTAATTACTAAGATCGCCTTACACGTTGAATCTTACAATTTGTTAGAATTGAAATGAACTTATTTTAAAACAAATCATTTTTTTTCCAGACTTCTTTTTGACAATGTTTTAAGCAGCTTACCAGTAGAGTTGTTTTCCACAAACATAAACCTGGAGTCTATTTAAGTTTACTGTATACTTAACTTTATTTAATTTTTAGTATAGCTTCAAATGAAATTTGTTATTCACTAATTTCGTGCTCACCTCAAGTGACATATTTCGTCTTTTTTTGTCCCAGACGGAGACATCTTATAAGGGAATTATAATTGATTAAGCTGTTTGTCCGCCACAAAAGTCGTATTACGGAATTATACTAAATACTAGTTAGTTTGGAATAAGAACAATGTGTCTGATTGAGATGATAAGTCTTTGGATTGTGACTAAGAAAGCTAGCAAGTATAAAGATGAGCCTCAGTTAGTCGGTCCTGTAATACAATCAATGTTTCTACATATTACCTTTATTATAATCAAGAGGGGCCTCGTGGCCAAGTGGTCTAAGTGGTTTCACTACTGTAATCACCAGCCAGTCAACACTAAGGTTGTGAGTACGAATCCCGCTCGTGCGGGTACACTCGACTCCAATCTTAATTGACTAGAATTGTCAGTTTTTCTATCGAAGGTCGGTGGTTTTCTCCGGGCACTCCAGCTTCCTTCTACCATAAAAAAAACTGACCGCCACGAAATAGCCCAAAAGTAGCGCTTAAATGTGGCATTGAAACACCAACAATCAATCAATCATTATCATCAAGAGTATCATCAGCTCAGCAGTTAGATCTTTGATAGTATTTATATTGTTTTATGTTTAGATTCCGTATTGTTAAAATTTAGAAATTATTTAGATGTGTAGGCTCCAAATCCCTCAGGTAAAGTGACCTCTAGATAACTTTTTTAATTCTTTTTCATAGATTTAAGAAGATGTGGTATGAGTGCTAATGAGACAAATTTTATCCAAGTTACCACAATTTGCAAAAGTAAACCATTATTGGTCTAAGTACGGTCTTCAACACGGAGCCTTGGCTCACACCGAACAGCAAGCCATAAAGAGCCCGTAAAATGACTAGTGTAAAACCATTCAAACAGGAAAACCAACGGCCTAATCTATATAAAAAACGAGAAACATTTATGAACCCCATCGACAAACGACAACCACAGTCTATTTTTGTCATATTGCTTAAAAAAAATCTTAATGTAAAAATGGTAATACTTATATATCATGTTCATACATGATTGGCTTTAAAATTTATTATTCTTTATACTCAGGTTTCCAAATTTTGACAGTAAAAGTTTTAACACTTTCAACAATTTTATATCTCCGGCATATAAATGTAAAGATTTTTCTTTTAGCAGTAGTACATACGTTAATGATTATTTTGGTAGATAAATCTACTTCTGTCATCGAACAAATATTTCTAAAATGAAAAGTGAAATAATGTTCATCGTACGAAATTGATAAGTGGATTAAGTATGAATTGTTTCAACTAAAACATATCTTATTTTTCACCATCAATCATTGATATTTTTTCAGGTATTTGAGTTTTCTAGATCAAATGAATTTATATTCCGTTGGGAAATAGGCTATTAAATAACTTGTTTGTTTGTGATTAAAAGTAATTCAATGTATTTAAACAGCATGAAGTGCAGAAGGTCTTACATTTAAATAGTATATTTTGAGAAAAAATCTGAAATAAATCAGATTACTAGTATTAAAAAACAGAGAAATAAATTATCTCAAACAAACAGTATGATCGCCTAATGAGCTCGTACTTAGTTAAGTTATCAGTGTTTCATAGACCCTAATCAAACACAAACCATTCAAAATGTTTTCCAGAAATTTGAATTCCAATATTTTAAGCAGTTTACCACCAGAATTGTTTTCGTCCAACACCAAGCTTCAGTTTATGTAAGTATAATATCAATTTAACCTCTTAATATTATTTCAAAAAGTATTGTAGAAAGTATCATAAAAATCCATGAAAATGCCCATCTACATATCTGTTACCTTAACTGCATGTTTAACATCAACACAAATCTTCAAATGGGGTTTTTTATAAATTATTTT
Organism: Mytilus californianus; assembly: GCF_021869535.1. Classification (NCBI taxonomy): domain Eukaryota; kingdom Metazoa; phylum Mollusca; class Bivalvia; order Mytilida; family Mytilidae; genus Mytilus; species Mytilus californianus. Next base: position 1,066,172 of record NW_026262703.1, read on the forward strand.
TGAACATACAACTTAACATGAAAGGAGACTTTTTGGAACATAGACGGTTCTAAAAGTAGCACCCTTGAATTGTTACCATTTTACATTAAACATTATCTCTTTCAAGTCTTTTAGGTCTCAATGGATAAGGAATTTCCAAAAGATGATGATTTAAAAAAAAAACGTTCCTATCATCAAACAATTTATAACGAGAGGAGTTATTTTTCATTTTAATTACTAAGATCGCCTTACACGTTGAATCTTACAATTTGTTAGAATTGAAATGAACTTATTTTAAAACAAATCATTTTTTTTCCAGACTTCTTTTTGACAATGTTTTAAGCAGCTTACCAGTAGAGTTGTTTTCCACAAACATAAACCTGGAGTCTATTTAAGTTTACTGTATACTTAACTTTATTTAATTTTTAGTATAGCTTCAAATGAAATTTGTTATTCACTAATTTCGTGCTCACCTCAAGTGACATATTTCGTCTTTTTTTGTCCCAGACGGAGACATCTTATAAGGGAATTATAATTGATTAAGCTGTTTGTCCGCCACAAAAGTCGTATTACGGAATTATACTAAATACTAGTTAGTTTGGAATAAGAACAATGTGTCTGATTGAGATGATAAGTCTTTGGATTGTGACTAAGAAAGCTAGCAAGTATAAAGATGAGCCTCAGTTAGTCGGTCCTGTAATACAATCAATGTTTCTACATATTACCTTTATTATAATCAAGAGGGGCCTCGTGGCCAAGTGGTCTAAGTGGTTTCACTACTGTAATCACCAGCCAGTCAACACTAAGGTTGTGAGTACGAATCCCGCTCGTGCGGGTACACTCGACTCCAATCTTAATTGACTAGAATTGTCAGTTTTTCTATCGAAGGTCGGTGGTTTTCTCCGGGCACTCCAGCTTCCTTCTACCATAAAAAAAACTGACCGCCACGAAATAGCCCAAAAGTAGCGCTTAAATGTGGCATTGAAACACCAACAATCAATCAATCATTATCATCAAGAGTATCATCAGCTCAGCAGTTAGATCTTTGATAGTATTTATATTGTTTTATGTTTAGATTCCGTATTGTTAAAATTTAGAAATTATTTAGATGTGTAGGCTCCAAATCCCTCAGGTAAAGTGACCTCTAGATAACTTTTTTAATTCTTTTTCATAGATTTAAGAAGATGTGGTATGAGTGCTAATGAGACAAATTTTATCCAAGTTACCACAATTTGCAAAAGTAAACCATTATTGGTCTAAGTACGGTCTTCAACACGGAGCCTTGGCTCACACCGAACAGCAAGCCATAAAGAGCCCGTAAAATGACTAGTGTAAAACCATTCAAACAGGAAAACCAACGGCCTAATCTATATAAAAAACGAGAAACATTTATGAACCCCATCGACAAACGACAACCACAGTCTATTTTTGTCATATTGCTTAAAAAAAATCTTAATGTAAAAATGGTAATACTTATATATCATGTTCATACATGATTGGCTTTAAAATTTATTATTCTTTATACTCAGGTTTCCAAATTTTGACAGTAAAAGTTTTAACACTTTCAACAATTTTATATCTCCGGCATATAAATGTAAAGATTTTTCTTTTAGCAGTAGTACATACGTTAATGATTATTTTGGTAGATAAATCTACTTCTGTCATCGAACAAATATTTCTAAAATGAAAAGTGAAATAATGTTCATCGTACGAAATTGATAAGTGGATTAAGTATGAATTGTTTCAACTAAAACATATCTTATTTTTCACCATCAATCATTGATATTTTTTCAGGTATTTGAGTTTTCTAGATCAAATGAATTTATATTCCGTTGGGAAATAGGCTATTAAATAACTTGTTTGTTTGTGATTAAAAGTAATTCAATGTATTTAAACAGCATGAAGTGCAGAAGGTCTTACATTTAAATAGTATATTTTGAGAAAAAATCTGAAATAAATCAGATTACTAGTATTAAAAAACAGAGAAATAAATTATCTCAAACAAACAGTATGATCGCCTAATGAGCTCGTACTTAGTTAAGTTATCAGTGTTTCATAGACCCTAATCAAACACAAACCATTCAAAATGTTTTCCAGAAATTTGAATTCCAATATTTTAAGCAGTTTACCACCAGAATTGTTTTCGTCCAACACCAAGCTTCAGTTTATGTAAGTATAATATCAATTTAACCTCTTAATATTATTTCAAAAAGTATTGTAGAAAGTATCATAAAAATCCATGAAAATGCCCATCTACATATCTGTTACCTTAACTGCATGTTTAACATCAACACAAATTTTCAAATGGGGTGTTTTATAAATTATTTTTGAACATACAACTTAACATGAAAGGAGACTTTTTGGAACATAGACGGTTCTGAAAGTAGCACCCTTGAATTGTTACCATTTTACATTAAACATTATCTCTTTCAAGTCTTTTAGGTCTCAATGGATAAGGAATTTCCAAAAGATGATGATTTAAAAAAAAAAACGTTCCTATCATCAAACAATTTATAACGAGAGGAGTTATTTTTCATTTTAATTACTAAGATCGCCTTACACGTTGAATTTTACAATTTGTTAGAATTGAAATGAACTTATTTTAAAACAAATCATTTTTTTTCCAGACTTCTTTTTGACAATGTTTTAAGCAGCTTACCAGTAGAGTTGTTTTCCACAAACATAAACCTGGAGTCTATTTAAGTTTACTGTATACTTAACTTTATTTAATTTTTAGTATAGCTTCAAATGAAATTTGTTATTCACTAATTTCGTGCTCACCTCAAGTGACATATTTCGTCTTTTTTGTCCCAGACGGAGACACCTTATAAGGGAATTATAATTGATTAAGCTGTTTGTCCGCCACAAAAGTCGTATTACGGAATTATACTAAATACTAGTTAGTTTGGAATAAGAACAATGTGTCTGATTGAGATGATTAGTCTTTGGATTGTGACTAAGAAAGCTAGCAAGTATAAAGATGAGCCTCAGTTAGTCGGTCCTGTAATACAATCAATGTTTCTACATATTACCTTTATTATAATCAAGAGGGGCCTCGTGGCCAAGTGGTCTAAGTGGTTTCACTACTGTAATCACCAGCCAGTCAACACTAAGGTTGTGAGTACGAATCCCGCTCGTGCGGGTACACTCGACTCCAATCTTAATTGACTAGAATTGTCAGTTTTTCTATCGAAGGTCGGTGGTTTTCTCCAGGCACTCCAGCTTCCTTCTACCATAAAAAAAACTGACCGCCACGAAATAGCCCAAAAGTAGCGCTTAAATGTGGCATTAAAACACCAACAATCAATCAATCATTATCATCAAGAGTATCATCAGCTCAGCAGTTAGATCTTTGATAGTATTTATATTGTTTTATGTTTAGATTCCCTATTGTTAAAATTTAGAAATTATTTAGATGTGTAGGCTCCAAATCCCTCAGGTAAAGTGACCTCTAGATAACTTTTTTAATTCTTTTTCATAGATTTAAGAAGATGTGGTATGAGTGCTAATGAGACAAATTTCCTTCCAAGTTACCACAATTTGCAAAAGTAAACCATTATTGGTCAAAGTACGGTCTTCAACACGGAGCCTTGGCTCACACCGAACAGCAAGCTATAAAGAGCCCGTAAAATGACTAGTGTAAAACCATTCAAACAGGAAAACCAACGGCCTAATCTATATAAAAAACGAGAAACATTTATGAATCCCATCGACAAACGACAACCACAGTCTATTTTTGTCATATTGCTTAAAAAAAATCTTAATGTTAAAATGGTAATACTTATATATCATGTTCATACATGATTGGCTTTAAAATTTATTATTCTTTATACTCAGGTTTCCAAATTTTGACAGTAAAAGTTTTAACACTTTCAACAATTTTATATCTCCGGCATATAAATGTAAAGATTTTTCTTTTAGCAGTAGTACATACGTTAATGATTATTTTGGTAGATAAATCTACTTCTGTCATCGAACAAATATTTCTAAAATGAAAAGTGAAATAATGTTCATCGTACGAAATTGATAAGTGGATTAAGTATGAATTGTTTCAACTAAAACATATCTTATTTTTCACCATCAATCATTGATATTTTTTCAGGTATTTGAGTTTTCTAGATCAAATGAATTTATATTCCGTTGGGAAATAGGCTATTAAATAACTTGTTTGTTTGTGATTAAAAGTAATTCAATGTATTTAAACAGCATGAAGTGCAGAAGGTCTTACATTTAAATAGTATATTTTGAGAAAAAATCTGAAATAAATCAGATTACTAGTATTAAAAAACAGAGAAATAATTTATCTCAAACAAACAGTATGATCGCCTAATGAGCTCGTACTTAGTTAAGTTATCAGTGTTTCATAGACCCTAATCAAACACAAACCATTCAAAATGTTTTCCAGAATTTTGAATTCCAATATTTTAAGCAGTTTACCACCAGAATTGTTTTCGTCCAACACCAAGCTTCAGTTTATGTAAGTATAATATCAATTTAACCTCTTAATATGATTTCAAAAAGTATTGTAGAAAGTATCATAAAAATCCATGAAAATGCCCATCTACATATCTGTTACCTTAACTGCATGTTTAACATCAACACAAATCTTCAAATGGGGTTTTTTATAAATTATTTTTGAACATACAACTTAACATGAAAGGAGACTTTTTGGAACATAGACGGTTCTAAAAGTAGCACCCTTGAATTGTTACCATTTTACATTAAACATTATCTCTTTCAAGTCTTTTAGGTCTCAATGGATAAGGAATTTCCAAAAGATGATGATTTAAAAAAAAAACGTTCCTATCATCAAACAATTTATAACGAGAGGAGTTATTTTTCATTTTAATTACTAAGATCGCCTTACACGTTGAATTTTACAATTTGTTAGAATTGAAATGAACTTATTTTAAAACAAATCATTTTTTTTCCAGACTTCTTTTTGACAATGTTTTAAGCAGCTTACCAGTAGAGTTGTTTTCCACAAACATAAACCTGGAGTCTATTTAAGTTTACTGTATACTTAACTTTATTTAATTTTTAGTATAGCTTCAAATGAAATTTGTTATTCACTAATTTCGTGCTCACCTCAAGTGACATATTTCGTCTTTTTTGTCCCAGACGGAGACATCTTATAAGGGAATTATAATTGATTAAGCTGTTTGTCCGCCACAAAAGTCGTATTACAGAATTATACTAAATACTAGTTAGTTTGGAATAAGAACAATGTGTCTGATTGAGATGATAAGTCTTTGGATTGTGACTAAGAAAGCTAGCAAGTATAAAGATGAGCCTCAGTTAGTCGGTCCTGTAATACAATCAATGTTTCTACATATTACCTTTATTATAATCAAGAGGGGCCTCGTGGCCAAGTGGTCTAAGTGGTTTCACTACTGTAATCACCAGCCAGTCAACACTAAGGTTGTGAGTACGAATCCCGCTCGTGCGGGTACACTCGACTCCAATCTTAATTGACTAGAATTGTCAGTTTTTCTATCGAAGGTCGGTGGTTTTCTCCGGGCACTCCAGCTTCCTTCTACCATAAAAAAAACTGACCGCCACGAAATAGCCCAAAAGTAGCGCTAAAATGTGGCATTAAAACACCAACAATCAATCAATCATTATCATCAAGAGTATCATCAGCTCAGCAGTTAGATCTTTGATAGTATTTATATTGTTTTATGTTTAGATTCCCTATTGTTAAAATTTAGAAATTATTTAGATGTGTAGGCTCCAAATCCCTCAGGTAAAGTGACCTCTAGATAACTTTTTTAATTCTTTTTCATAGATTTAAGAAGATGTGGTATGAGTGCTAATGAGACAAATTTCCTTCCAAGTTACCACAATTTGCAAAAGTAAACCATTGTTGGTCAAAGTACGGTCTTCAACACGGAGCCTTGGCTCACACCGAACAGCAAGCTATAAAGAGCCCGTAAAATGACTAGTGTAAAACCATTCAAACAGGAAAACCAACGGCCTAATCTATATAAAAAACGAGAAACATTTATGAATCCCATCGACAAACGACAACCACAGTCTATTTTTGTCATATTGCTTAAAAAAAATCTTAAAGTAAAAATGGTAATACTTATATATCATGTTCATACATAATTGACTTTAAAATTTATTATTCTTTTTACTCAGGTTTCCAAATTTTGACAGTAAAAGTTTTAACACTTTCAACAATTTTATATCTCCGGCATATAAATGTAAAGATTTTTCTTTTAGCAGTAGTACATACGTTAATGATTATTTTGGTAGATAAATCTACTTCTGTCATCGAACAAATATTTCTAAAATGAAAAGTGAAATAATGTTCATCGTACGAAATTGATAAGTGGATTAAGTATGAATTGTTTCAACTAAAACATATCTTATTTTTCACCATCAATCATTGATATTTTTTCAGGTATTTGTGTTTTCTAGATCAAATGAATTTATATTCCGTTGGGAAATAGGCTATTAAATAACTTGTTTGTTTGTGATTAAAAGTAATTCAATGTATTTAAACAGCATGAAGTGCAGAAGGTCTTACATTTAAATAGTATATTTTGAGAAAAAATCTGAAATAAATCAGATTACTAGTATAAAAAAACAGAGAAATAATTTATCTCAAACAAACAGTATGATCGCCTTATGAGCTCGTACTTAGTTAAGTTATCAGTGTTTTTCATAGACCCTAATCAAACACAAACCATTCAAAATGTTTTCCAGAAATTTGGGTTCCAATATTTTAAGCAGTTTACCACCAGAATTGTTTTCGTCCAACACCAAGCTTCAGTCTTTGTAAGTATAATATCAATTTAACCTCTTAATATGATTTCAAAAAGTATTGTAGAAAGTATCATAAAAATCCATGAAAATGCCCATCTACATATCTGTTACCTTAACTGCATGTTTAACAACAACACAAATCTTCAAATGGGGTTTTTTATAATTTATTTTTGAACATACAACTTAACATGAAAGGAGACTTTTTGGAACATAGACGGTTCTAAAAGTAGCACCCTTGAATTGTTACCATTTTACATTAAACATTATCTCTTTCAAGTCTTTTAGGTCTCAATGGATAAGGAATTTCCAAAAGATGATGATTTAAAAAAAAAACGTTCCTATCATCAAACAATTTATAACGAGAGGAGTTATTTTTCATTTTAATTACTAAGATCGCCTTACACGTTGAATTTTACAATTTGTTAGAATTGAAATGAACTTATTTTAAAACAAATCATTTTTTTTCCAGACTTCTTTTTGACAATGTTTTAAGCAGCTTACCAGTAGAGTTGTTTTCCACAAACATAAACCTGGAGTCTATTTAAGTTTACTGTATACTTAACTTTATTTAATTTTTAGTATAGCTTCAAATGAAATTTGTTATTCACTAATTTCGTGCTCACCTCAAGTGACATATTTCGTCTTTTTTGTCCCAGACGGAGACATCTTATAAGGGAATTATAATTGATTAAGCTGTTTGTCCGCCACAAAAGTCGTATTACGGAATTATACTAAATACTAGTTAGTTTGGAATAAGAACAATGTGTCTGATTGAGATGATAAGTCTTTGGATTGTGACTAAGAAAGCTAGCAAGTATAAAGATGAGCCTCAGTTAGTCGGTCCTGTAATACAATCAATGTTTCTACATATTACCTTTATTATAATCAAGAGGGGCCTCGTGGCCAAGTGGTCTAAGTGGTTTCACTACTGTAATCACCAGCCAGTCAACACTAAGGTTGTGAGTACGAATCCCGCTCGTGCGGGTACACTCGACTCCAATCTTAATTGACTAGAATTGTCAGTTTTTCTATCGAAGGTCGGTGGTTTTCTCCGGGCACTCCAGCTTCCTTCTACCATAAAAAAAACTGACCGCCACGAAATAGCCCAAAGTAGCGCTTAAATGTGGCATTGAAACACCAACAATCAATCAATCATTATCATCAAGAGTATCATCAGCTCAGCAGTTAGATCTTTGATAGTATTTATATTGTTTTATGTTTAGATTCCCTATTGTTAAAATTTAGAAATTATTTAGATGTGTAGGCTCCAAATCCCTCAGGTAAAGTGACATCTAGATAACTTTTTTAATTCTTTTTCATAGATTTAAGAAGATGTGGTATGAGTGCTAATGAGACAAATTTCCTTCCAAGTTACCACAATTTGCAAAAGTAAACCATTATTGGTCTAAGTACGGTCTTCAACACGGAGCCTTGGCTCACACCGAACAGCAAGCTATAAAGAGCCCGTAAAATGACTAGTGTAAAACCATTCAAACAGGAAAACCAACGGCCTAATCTATATACAAAACGAGAAACATTTATGAATCCCATCGACAAACGACAACCACAGTCTATTTTTGTCATATTGCTTAAAAAAAATCTTAATGTAAAAATGGTAATACTTATATATCATGTTCATACATGATTGGCTTTAAAATTTATTATTCTTTATACTCAGGTTTCCAAATTTTGACAGTAAAAGTTTTAACACTTTCAACAATTTTATATCTCCGGCATAGAAATGTACGGATTGTTCTTTTAGCAGTAGTACATACAGTTAATGGTGAATTTAGTAGATAAATCTACTTCTGTCATCGAACAAATTTTTCTAAAATGAAAAGTGAAATAATGTTCATCTTACGAAATTGTGACCTTGATAAATCAAATTGAGAATGGAAATGGGGAATATGTCAAAGAGACAACAACCCGACCAAAGAGTGAAGATAACAGCCGAAGTCCACCAATGGGTTTTCAATGCAGCGAGAAAATCCCACACCAGGAGGTGGGCCTCAGCTGGCCCCTAACTAAAGAGGTGTGCTAGTTCAGTGAAAATGGAAATTATACTCATCTCCAAAACATATAAATGAACTTAAATTAAAAATCATACAAGACTAACAAAGGCCACAGTCGCAAAAATCCGGCGGGGTTAAACATGTTTTGTGAGATCTCAACCCTCCCCCTATACCCCTAGCTAATGTAGAATAAACAAACACACAATATACACAGTAAAACATAGTTTAAAATAAGTCCGTGTCCGATGTCAGAATAGGTAAAAGAAGTAACAAAGCAAAATGACAATGATACATAAATTAACGAAGGACTACTAGCAGTTACTGACATGCCAGCTCCAGACCTCTTTTAAACTGATTGAAAGACTTTGTCTTCATCATATGGAAATCAAGCACAATCCCTCCCGTTAGGGGTTTAGAATCATACTATCATAAGATTAATGAGAGAACATAACCAGTATCATGGCAACAACTAGTTTAAGAATAAATGTGCAAAGACCCTATGAGTGAATCAATATCAATACCAACATATGCCATCTTTAATGGCCTGACAACAGTATCGTAACTATATCACTTCTGAATAAGTCTGTTTAAAGGTTTGGTTAGCTTTGAGGTGAATGCCGAAATGTTTGTGCTTTGTAAAGAATACTACCATAAAAGATTAAATGTGAAATACCTGAACAAGATGTCTGCATGTTGATTTATATTTACGAATGATGTCCTTGTACCGATGATAAAATAATGGTGTAATAATTTTCAGTAATACAGAGATTTATTTCGTTAAAATCAAATACGTTGTTACATACACGAGGGAATCGAACGAGTTGAGATATATAAACACCATAAGATGGTGATAAGGGAACGTCACCATCTAAAAATGGATAATTAACAATAGGAAATGAAAAATCATACATCTCTTTTATCATACATTTTGGTATTGAGCTTCCCGTTAAAGATATATATATATATATCAAGATCCAGAAAAGGGCAGCGATTATTGTTAATATAAGGGACCGTGCAATATTTATCAGGCAGGTGGGACCGGTTTGAACAATAGTAGGACAAACACATTTTTCATCCACTTCAGGCATAAGGTCTCCACTTTGTTCACCTTTGGTGGCCATAGGACATGAAGATTTATTCACTTTCGCTATCAAACAAAAAACAATAATATTAGGAAGGCGCTACCTTAAATGCCAGCTTTTAAGCAAGCCAATAAGTTACTATGTCCCTACATATAGTTTTTGTCTGAAATAAAAAAATAAGTTCAGATGGAATATTTTAGGGTTCAAATTGTTTTCTGCTGAAAATAATTTTATTGGTGATTTATCTAAATGACAATGCTTTAAATACATTCATTATCTTGTGCCATTTTCATATCCATTTTTATTTCTTTGCAAATATTACAATTTTAAATTTAAAACAATAAGACATTTGTTTAATTTCAAAACTACAAATACAATCCATAACTTTATTAAACTGTTGATTTCCATGAAGAGGTCGAGGATTTGAAATGTCTATCTCATCAGTATTTAATAGTTGTAGCTGTTTGTTCTAAATATTTCTACTTTCTAAATAGGCTGGGCCATATCGGCATATGTGTTCATATTGTATTCCCAGTTTCCTCCACTCATATATATTTGATCAGCAAGAGGATCATGCTGAAAGTTGAAAGAAAGTTTGAATTTACAGTGAGCCTGTTTGGAATATTGTTTGAGCAGGTTTTCATTTTCATTTTAGCCCAAAATCTTAAAAAAGGATTAAGTTGACGAATTAAAATTTTGCAAGTTTCTTGGAAGCTATTTGAAATTTGTGGGGAGACACTGCTCATGATCAACTTTTTAAAGTGTTTTTTTTTACATCAATTCATATACTAATTCAGTCAGTTTTATGTAAATTTCTTGCTTTTTGGTTTGTAGCTAATTTTTTTGTGGTATACTTTCTTTATAATTTTTTGCTTTTTGTTTGGTACTTCTTTTTCTTTTGGTCATGAAAATTTATTTGTAGTGGTGAAGTTGGTATAGCCATAATTTCTTTAAAGGGTTAAAATGTGCACCTGCTAAAAGTAAATCCACATCCGGTAGATTGAAACTGTTAAGATCAGGTTTAAACTTACAGGTGACTGCGGAAGCCAAATATTCTGGCAGCAGCTTGATATTCACTGGATGTAGCACACATGCTACCAAATAAACTCATCATAGATACCAGGATTGAAATTTTATATTTACGCCAGACGCGCGTTTCGTCTACAAAAGACTCATCAGTGACCAAGTAACATGCCCTGTATATACCTATCAAAAGTCATGGTATAATCATGTGTTATCATAACTCTATCTTCCCATGCAATCCAATTTTGGACAATATGGGAGCATTATTGCAATATACCTATATGTATCACTCAGATTTAAGTCTATATTTATGATTTTTTGCTTATCTTTAATGTTTTATCATAGACATACATGTATTTTCATATTCATACGAATTAACTCATTTTCAACAATTTACAGACAAAATAAAAATGGACATTAAAAGCAAGTATTAATCATCAAATGAACAAATTAATTGAAGAAACCTTTCTTTTCAAGGTGAACTTGCACTTTTTTTTAAACATAGGAACATATCTGATATCATCTGTGAAATGATAAATGTTTAAAAATGTTATTAATTTAGAATTAAGGCAAAATTTGACATTAAGGGACAATAACTCTTAGACTAGTAAGCATATTATCAAATGCAGAATTACCAATTATTGTCTAAATAACAGAGCATGTTTATATTACAAATATACAATGTTATTTTATCTATCTTAGTTTTCAAGAAAGAAATTATTGTCTTTTTAAAACAAAGGCAGCATGTTTTTGACTATGATGAGTCAAAAATGAAAATTGTAGCCTTATTTGCTTTCTAATATAAGCATAGAATTTGACAGAAATAAACCAAATAACTTGTCATTTTGTAAGATCAATATAAAATTTAAATAGCTGTAGAGTTTTATGTATATCACAGTTGATTTGGGAAAGTTATACAAATTTTTAAAGGTGACATTATTTATCTGAATTTAGTCCAAACTGAAAATTCTAGATTTTGTTTTAACCTATTAATGAAATCCTTAAATTTTGACAGCAATAGACCATTAACTAATAAACAACCTTGCATTCTGTAAGATCAATATATAATTGAGATTGTTTTAGAGTAATAAAAAAAATCCAAGTTGATTTGAAAAATTTATACACATTTTAAAAGTGACTATCTGAATTTAGTCCAACTGAAAAATCTAGCTGTTTTTACCTATTAATTAAATTCTTAAATTTGACTGCAATGAACTAAACTACCAAATAACCTGGAATTTCGTAGGATCAATATATAATTGAGATAGTTGGGCTGATTCATACCAGTCGAGACTACATTAAAAGGTCAAGACAGTTTGAAACTGGCCGCGACTGGTCAAGACTGATGTCAAGGCTGGTCAAGCAATTTGTTTAGACCATATTGTGATTATTCCAAGATTATCAAATACTCAATCAGACTTATTAAGTAAAGCTGAGACCAAATTTGAGTCTGTTGAGATTACGTTGAGTCATGTCAAATCTGTGTTCGACCAGTCAAAATATGATCTTTTTAGACTCTGAGCAGTTTGTAGTGCAATAGGACACATACTTTTGTTCTTCAAGCAAGTCATAGGACATTGAGTTTTTACAGCCCAAATCAGTAGAGGACATTCACTTTCTTCTTGTCATTACCAGCATAGGCACCGGTCCCACATGCCTGATAAATATTGCACAGTCCCTAAGCTTTATTTAAAGTCAGTTCGGCAGGATAAGTATGACTTGTTTTACCTAAAAAATATCTTATTTTTTATCACCAATCACTGATATTGTTTCAGATATTTGAGTTTTGAAAGATCGTTTAAATTTATATTCCGTCGGGAAAGAGGCTATGAAATAATTTGTTTGTTTGTGATTAAGAAGTAATTTAATGTATTGAAACAACATGCAGTGTAGAAGGTCGTACAGTAAAAGCAATATATTTTGAGAAAAAAGATGAATCTGTCATCAAACCAATAATTATTCAATAAAAGAGGCCCCTAAGCTTTATTTAAAGTCAGTTCGGCTGGATAACTATGACTTGTTTTACCTGAAAAATATCTTATTTTTCATCACCAATCACTGATATTTTTTCAGATATTTGAGTTTTTAATGATCATTTAAATTTATATTCCGTCGGGAAAGAGGCTATTAAATAATTTGTGTGTTTGTGATTAAGAAGTAATTCAATGTATTGAAACAACATGAAGTGTAGAAGGTCGTACAGTAAAAACAATATATTTTGAGAAAAAAAAACTGAATCTGTCATCAAACCAATAATTATTCCATAAAAGACAAATAATTTATCTTAAACTAACAGTATGATCGCCTAATGAATTGGTACCTTTTGTTAAGTAATCAGTGATTCATATACCCTATTTGAACACAAACCATTGAAAATGTTTTCCAGAGTATTATCTAACAATAGTTTAAGCTGTTTACCATCAGAATTATTTTCGTCGAACACCAAGCTTGAGATATTGTAAGTATAACACCAATTTTACCTCTTAGTATGATTTCAAAAGGTTAGCACTTTCGTTTTTAGAAAGGTTTAAGTTAAATAAAATGAATTTAGGCTTTTGTGTGAGCACAGTTTTAGAAACACATATTTGTATTGAAATGCTCCACATTTATACAATACAAGGTTGTATCAGCGTTGGATCGTTTATAGTTAATCTAAACTTAAATAATGTTGGTGTCCGATAATTGAAAAAAAGGTACTAATAGTCACCATTTATTAAAAGTCAGACAGAATAAAGCTTCGATTTTGAAATATCGTCTCTGTGATGTCGCGATCTCTATCACAACGTGAGGGCAAAACTTCGTCGATTAAGTTCAAGGTTTGTTCTTATACAACAAGAAATAACAATGGCTCGGTCTGTTCTCCACCATCGTCGACTCATCGTGTTGGTCTTGTTATAAAATCAAGGTAGCTTCATACAAGTTTCCGTGTCCTATCCTTGTGCTTGTTAGTTGTTTTGTATTCACTGTATTAGGGAATGTATAGACTGTTTTATGTAACAATAAATGATAGTTGCAAGTGTAAAAAACCCAGACCTAACCATTATTTCTAAACGAGAATAGTTACACTTCATCATAAATGTTAAGATCGCTTTACATATGGATACATTTATAAAGAACAAACTTTTCAAACTCAAATGAAATTATGTTAACACAAATTATTGTTATGTTTTCCAAATATTTGAATAACAATAGTTGAATCAGTTTACCCTCAGATTTGTTTATTTTCTAATGTTATCGAAGTGTATGTATATTCTATGTTTAAAACCACATTATATCTTCAAACTGAGACTTGTTGGACAAAGTTATCTTGAAGATTTCAGGAGAAACGAATGTTGTTCTCCCATCGAACCGATTATTCTAACCTAAAAATGAAATATTTTATGTCTAACATTTTGATCTCCTTACGAACTAATACGTTGATTAAGTATGGATAGTGTTATCGTTGAAATAGCTTACTTTAACACAAATCCTGCTTATTTCTTCAGAGATTTGGAGGAAAACATTTTAAGCAATTTCCCATCAGAGTTCTTTTCGTCAAACATGTACCCCGAAATTAATGTTTTTAGATATCGAATGGTATGCTGGTCTATAAATGCACCGATTGTGTCTTATTCCTGTATAGCGTTGGAGCATGTATAGAAAAAACAACATTTTTGTAAAAGATAATTTATAAACTTAAATTGGACATTATTTGTTAAGCAATTTACCTTTCAAACGACCCATTACAATAAATATATCCTCATAACTGTATAAGTTTAGCCAATACTTTCATCGGAGCCATGACGTGGTATTGGAATATTATAGGATTGTAAATATGCATTTGTTTAGCACTTTGTAATTGATGACTTGTTTGAGATTTTTTTACAGCACTTGGGTTAAATTTCGGACTGTTTAAACGGTTAGATTTGTTAAAATATATTGCAATATATCAGAATTAAGAATGAACTGCAATAGGTGGACAACACCATTTGATATAAAGTCGCTGTGAATATTTGTTTTTTTCTTTAGGGATTTAAATTTGAATGCATTAACCACAATATCAGCCAATACATTTGGGGCACTGACAAATATATCAGCTCTGTACGTATGACTTACATTTTATACTGTAATGATCCAAACTCTGTTCAGTGATCGTTTCCGTTCCGGAACTATTTTCCTTTACTCCATCAATTAGTGTAGAGTAGTATGCGGATCGGAACTGGAACTGCCGGGGAGTTCAGTAATGATCAACATAACATACGACATAAAATGAATTGCAGAAATCAATAAAAATGTCCAGTTCTTTTAAGTCCTTCTTTTGTCGTTTCATCTAGCATTATAACTTTGAGTGTACTCGCTTGTCTATCTTTAAAGGGGTACTAGCTACGAGATATATAAAAAATCTGAAATATGATTTGTTTTTGTTAAATCATTAATGAAAGCGAAAAAGTGAAATAATATATCGCTTTTAGCAGCCAGTATGGTCCAATTTTGTCAAAATAAGCTAAGAAACATTGATGATGAATTATTCGCTTGCAAGTGAATAATTCGACCTCAATGAATCCGTATTCATGTGGACTTCAATTTAACCCCTTAGCTAGAGATGGATACTGCATGCATTGTGCGTGTTCAATTATTTAAAGGAAAAGAATATCAACATTGAAAGTGAAACAAAGGTAAATCATTTGATTGACTGATTCGATCCACAAAAAATTATTCTTATACAGGTTAAAAAAGGATGATTAACATATATTTTTAATCTATAATATAAAATTAAACAGACATAGAAAAATCCAAATGCACGAGTCTGATATCTATTTATATCTTTATTTATGTTTATATCGCTTATATGGCCATCGGAGGTCTTCGGGGGTCAACTCGACAGTTAATTAGATGGCGTCTAGACTAAAATACACGCGAAACGAAGCTACATATTATCGAGCCCAAGCCCAGTATATTGTTTATTTTAGACTTTTTATAATTTGGATAATATTTTACATTGTTATTAATCAAATATGAGAATTTGAGTCAAATCGGTGAGCATGAATTTGACAGCTAGTGCCCCTTTAAAAGAAATAACTAGTTTTTTAAAACAGAAACCACATGTGCATATACCTTTTGTTTTGGAGGAAAAGAGTTAACGCCTTATTCTGTTAGCACTTGTGTATATGTTTTCCGAATTTCATGACAAAGAAAAAATAACGGAAGGATAAAATATTAACGTGTACTGAACTATTACTTTTTAGATTTGTAGAAAACAACCCATTGGTATGTTGCGATTTGAAAGATTTTATTGAATGGTTGGACCTTCAAACCAAACTTAATGAGTTTTTTTTGGGGCAGTGCACATATTTAGCTAATGATACAGATATAAGAGACTTTAATACTTCGGAATGTGTAATTCCTGGTAGGTCATATTATATATATTTCTATAATGAATGTTATTATTTCACACATGATTTCAATATAATTCACTTTAAAATAGACATGTAAGAAAAAAAAGACTTAACAATGAAGCGTATTATATACAAAATTTATCAAAAAACGCAAACGACGAAAGATGACTGAAAAAAGTGTGGAAAATAGTAATTCAATATCTACTTGATTTATGTGAGCTACACTTAACAAGTGTGCTCTTTATGAGACAGGTCAATGCTTTTTTCTGATGTTATTATAAAGATCCATGATTAACCTCAATGAAGTTTTATTGTAAAAAGTAAAATAACAAACATACCAAACTCCAATGAAAATTTAAAATGGAGAGTCCCTTAAAAAATCAAAAGCTCAATTACTTCAAACGAATGAAAAACAACTGTCATATTCCTGACTTAGTAAAGGCATTCCCTTAATTCGAAAATAGCCGACTATCAGTTTTCATTCCAGGATTAAAATTAGGTAATCTAATTTTGTTTACACAGCCCCTCACGCAGTGTTTTTTTAAAGGACTTTGAGGATTGAAATATATTTTTGAAAGCCGCTTAACAATATGAGTCAGAAATATTGAAATAGTCTTTTGAAATTTTTAGTTTTGTCTTCGGTCAAGTATTTTGCGAATAATAGGGATAAATTGAATTAGGTTTCAAACCTACCAAATCTCCTGTATGAATGAACTATGAAACTTGGAGTCAGTGTTCCGTATAAGAGGTGCATGATTGGTTTGATAAGCATGCACTTTTGTTGTGATAACTAATTACACTTATTCCTCGAACGCCTACATAATTTACAGGTAAATTGCCAGTAGATTAAAGGATGTTGGCATTCAAGGAATAAACCGTACATACATCACGTACAGTCAAACGGTTGACATCATAAAGTTGTTGCAAGAGCTCTTTATGCCAATGCTGTTAGTAAAATTAGTTAAAAAAATGACTATACGTGATGCCAAGTGAATACAGGTGAAAATATAAAAATATCATGCTCTGAAAACATCATATGTATATCGCAAAGATTTTTTTTAACAAATGTATACTGTTAATATCCAAAACTGTACATTAATGATTCCGTTTCTACACTCTGGAGTTCATCTCCAATATTTGGTTAGATTATGTTAATCAGTCTATATTTTTCTATGTATTGTTTATTGACTTAGTTTGAAATGTTGTCTTTCTTTTTAGACGTTTTTTTTATTGCCTCCTATGTATGACCTAAAATATCCTATCTGGAAGTAGACCAATAAGACTTTTTAAATTTAAATCTCGATTAATAAGTAAAATCTATAGAACACTATTTATTTTATATTTAATTTGATATAACGCCTGTCAATTGTGTTTACAGAATCGTGCAAGCATGGCGACAAAAATAAAAGATCAGGTAAATGTTATATTCTACTATGCTATATTCATACTACGTTAACTATTAAATCAGCCCTAAAAGTCATATGAAACTTCAAATGAAAAAAAAAGTGATTCATATGTTTTTTATAACTAAATGGCTAGTTTTTAATATAAAACTTATGTATATATACTTTTTTCTCAAGAAAATTCTATAATTTGTCTAAATTTAGAAGAAATATACTTTTTTTTAATTGTTTGCTTTCATTATACAATTCGCCGATATGTTTTCCGTATGCAGTGAACTCAGCGTGACCTTTCTCGTAAAAATCCGGTGGTCGCAATACGCATGTCATTGAAATAAACTATTACATCTTATTATACATGCTATACACGTGCTCAATATCCACGCTTCTTTGTTGATTGTTTACAAAGGTGACAATCGGTAAACTACGGCTTCAAAACACGACAATTAATAAGCTGCCATATTTTCACATCATAACAGACTGAGAGAATTTTTGTTTGACGATTATACGATATGGATGCGTAAAAAATGATAAAATCGTGCACAGAAGACTAAGTTTATGTATATACATGCATTGTTTTAAGAATTGGATAAACATTGACCAACATTATTTTTCACCAGTCACTCGTTTCATATGACTTTAAAGAGAAAAATAATATTAATCCCATTAACACTGTGTCTAAACTACCCCGGCAAAAAATGTTTGGACTCGATAGTATCTAATGTCCGGTACGGTGACGGACAATCAACAGACAGAGAAAAGGTAGAATTTCTGTTTATTTATTTGTTATTTAATGACATTGAAGAATAAACATACACATATAACTATTTTCGATTGTGTGATGTAATATTTTCTACAACCGTTCTAGATTAATGGAGAAATAAATAAAAAGGCACACGAAAATGGTGAATTGAGTGAATATTGCTACGAATTTGTTTAATTTCTCTTTAAATTGTGCACATTGTACGGAAAGAAAAGTACGGAAAGAAAGATATTAACACAGAGATTGCATGGCTAGTCACTATGAGCACCTCAATATTTGCATTTCTATGCATGGAACGAAATAAATGGGTCATGTCAAAATGGAAGGACCCTGTTTCGTCAATGTTGTTTATTACACAAGGACCCTGTTTTGTCTCAGTATAGGACCCGGTTTTGTTTTGTTTTGAAACCACAAATTTATGAAAAGCTACGTTAGCACGGATCTGGACATTGTCCATCGGAAGAAATTAAATATTTGAGTCAAAAAGATGTTATAAAGATGTTATTGCAATACAAACATGTGTTAAAATATATTTCAAACGGGAACTTTTCGAAATAGGGAGTAGACATTTTTGAATGCTATACGTATACCTTATTGATCTTATCTTCGAACTAAGTTTAAATGGAAATAAATACTTTATATCATGTACTTACATTAATTCCTTATGATAGAAAAAAGAAGATGTGGTGTGATTGCCAATGAGACAGCTCGTCACAAGAGATCAAATGACACAGAAATTAACAACTATAGGTCGCCGTACGGCCTTCAACAATGAACAAAGCTCATACAACATAGTCAGCAATAAAGGCCCCCAAATGACAAGTGTAAAACAATTCAAACGAGGAAACTAACGGCCTAATTTATGTACAAAAAAATGAACGAAAAACAAATATGTAACACAGCAACAAACGACAACCACTGAAATACAGGCTCCTGGCTTGGGACAGGTAAATATATACAGAATGGGGCGGGGTTAAACATCTTAGCGGGATCCCAACCCTCCCCCTAACCTAGGAAATTGGTGTAACAGTACAACATAAGAACGAACTAATAAAATCAGTTGAAAAAGGCTTAAGTCATCAGATGGATACAAATAGAAATACATATCAAAATGTTTGTTTGTTTTCTATACTACTGTAATGATGTAAAAATAAGAAGATGTGGAATGATTGTGTTACCATATCAATTTATCAAAAGAGTAAGGATAGTATGCTTTACTACACTATACGCTATGTTTACAAAATATTTACTCATTCGTTCATCCATTGACGGACAGTGAGAGAAAAAGCTCCGTTTTGAAGGCCGTACTTTGACCTATAATTGTTTACTTTTACAAATTGTGACTTGGATGGAGAGTTGTCTCATTGGCACTCATACCACATCTTCTTATATCTATTAGAACGTTTTGGATATCTCAATCAAAATGGTTGCCTTTCGAACGTGTATTTTATGTCCGCTTCGAAATACACAAGTTCTAAACTTCCCCATTAGAAACAAAATAATTCTATCATGCCATGCTCTACGCTCATTTTAACATAGGTAGACATTATATTTGTCAATATTTTATACCTGGCTAACGCTTGGTTTAAAAATTTTAACAAATATAATGCCTGCCTATGTTAAAATGAGCATTGAGCATGGCATGAAAGAATTATTTCTTTTTATAAATAAAAGTTGGTTTGCAACATTATAACGTCCAATATCTTCGTCTTCGTCTTAGTAGAACAACCTAATAGGCAATTTAGTCCGTGAAAAATGACAATGAGACAACTTTCCATTAGAGACCAAATGACGTATAAGTTAACAAATATAGAACACCGTATGGCATCCAACAATGAGAAACGTCCATACGGCATAGCAAGCTAAAAAAGGCCCCGAAATGAAAACTGTAAAAAAAAACTAATGTGGAAACTAACGACCTAGATTTATGTACAAAATAAAAAAACGAAAAACAAATACATGTATGATATATAGCAACAAAAGACAACAACCGATTTACAGGCTCCTTCGGTACTGGTACATACAGAATGGCGAGGTTGAACGTGTAACCCCCCCCCACGCTCCCCCTCCAAAAAAAAAAAAAAAAAAGTTGTATAACAGTACAACATATGAACAAACTATAAAATTCAGTGAGTTGAAAAAGGCTTAACTCATTTGATTACAGAGCCCCTATAGTAAATATGGGATTGGCGGCTGTCTCTGTTTTTTCGTCTTTTTTTAAATTTTATGATGGTATACGATATAGTTACATTATATCAGTGGCGGATCCAGGGGAGTAGAGGGAGTACGCCGACCCCCCCCCCCCCCCTTTTTTGGTGGCTAGAAATAATTATTTTATCATGTTTTTTAGGATTTATATATGATTTTTTATTTAGCATTAAATCGTTAAAAAAAGTTCCCCTTGCTACGCTCGGCGGTATAAAATCCGTTTATGAATACGTCCCTTTCAAAAATCATGGCCTCGGTCCGCCCTTGCATATTGACAATTTTAAACTTGACCAAATTGCTTAAATTGTAGAACATTTGTCAATGTACGATAATCATTATACAATGAAGAGATAAACCTATATATAATAGTTGTACTATATAGGGCAGTTGTTAACAACTTGATACTAGTGCATTAAAGAATTTGTTAATGCTAAAAAAAAAAAAAAAGAAAAAAAAAAGAGAGATGAAACATCGTTTATTTATATAAATTACTAATCAAATAATCATTATTGCAATTTCCGGATGGCCTAAGACTTTTATACTAATTTATACTTAGTATTATTATAACAAGGAGGGGTAAACAGATTTTTAACGCACTATTATTGTGATCCTTTGCGCCGCATGGAAATTCCTTTTCTTGGGCGATTCTGCATGCACATACATTTGTCTTATTCTCTTGCATTATAATGAACGTTTAGTTTCAGAATATTTATTTTCAAACGATTATACTGTCTTCCCTTTAAGTAGAGCGGAACACTAAGATAACCATCTTGTTGTCCCAAAAAATCACATATCAAATGTGTCCTTAAATTTTCAAGGCCGTACCCTAATTAAGTTTGAACACTTAAATTTACATAGATGATATAAAAAAA
Organism: Mytilus californianus; assembly: GCF_021869535.1. NCBI lineage: Eukaryota > Metazoa > Mollusca > Bivalvia > Mytilida > Mytilidae > Mytilus > Mytilus californianus. The sequence goes on from NW_026262703.1 coordinate 1,087,660, forward strand.
AATCTAATTCCGTTTCAAAACCTTCATTTCTTTTTAATTTTTCTTTTTTTTTTATACAAAACAAAATTGAAATTTGCTTTGTTCTAATATAGCAGGAGTTCAAGTGTTTACGGATTCAAAAAGGTTATAAGTTATCCTCTGAAAGAAAATGTTTTTCAACGATCCCTCAAACTGCTGTTGAACGCCATATTTTAATTTTCGTCATGCGATTATGCATTATTTTCTATGACAAAACCGGGTCTGCTTTGTGAAATATAAGGACAAAACCGGGTCGTACACATTGACAAAACCGGGTGCTTCAATTTTGACATGACCCACTTCTTTCATTCCATGCACAGACATGCAAATATTGAGGCGATCATAGTGAAAAGTCTTGAAATCTCCGTGTTATTATCTTTCTTTCCGTACCTTTCTTTCCGTACAATGTGCTCAATTTAAAGAGAAATTAAACAAATTCGAGGCAGGGTTCACTCAATTCACCATTTTGATGTGCATTTTTACTTATTTCTCCATAAATCTAGAACGGTGGTAGAAAATATTACATCACACTATCAAAAATAGTTATATGTGTATGTATATTCTTCAATATCATTAAAACAACAAATAAATAAACAGAATTTCTACATTTCTCTGTCTGTTTATTGTCCGTCACCGTACCGGACATTAGATACTATTGAGTCCAAACGTTTTTCGCCGGGGTAGTTTAGATACAGTGATTAAGCCACCCAAAAAATCAAATACAAATTTTACACATTAAAAATATAAAAATTCGCAATGATAATATCATACATGTATCAAAATTGTCCTTTTTATTCTTTTTTAATTTCTATTAATTGTTTTATTACACATTCTTTTTGTTTAAACCAAATAAAGCATACAATTATCAATAATAAAATCATGACAATGACAACAATACATAAACAAATAAAGGATTTTTAAAGTATTTTTCTACTATTTTTTTGCTCTAGATGGAGAATGGAAGATCCCAAGAAAATGGAAAAGAAAACTTCACCATTGATTTCTGAGTTGAAGAGCAGTATGGAGTACAAAGTGGAGGGACACTGGACTTCAGAAGTACACCCGGAGGGACACGGGACTTCATCATAAAAACACAACTGTAGGGATAAATAAAAACTGTTTCTCATATTACTTTTTGGGATGTTCTATTTCATATATTGCCTCTCCTTTGAAATCTTTTCTATATATTTTCTATGTATTATTTTCTCATTACATTTTTATATTTAATTGAAAAAGTGGGTTTTGGTTTGTGTCCTGGTTCTTTTCAATACATTATATTTTCTCATTCAGCTTAAATTCTTTATGTCGTTTACTTGTGTATATGGAAAATATTTGTCATACTAATTGGGGATACATTGTAGGAATATGATATGGTATCTGTAACATTGAATTCCATAGGAATGATTTATTTGCCTTTTTTTTTTAATAAAAGTTGATGTGCATTTGATTGTTTGTAGTTTTGTACTCTTGTTTAAAAACCCTGAAAATGGTAACACAAAGAACTCTGATTAAACCGATATCAATAGCATCTTATCTTGCTGCTTATCGATTTCGCTGTTTACAGTTTATAAATGTCTTTGACATGGTTCAAGCAAATATCCAAAACTCAATCGCAAGGGAAGTTTTATAATTCAAGTGCGGTTTAGGAGTAGATGGACAATTATAAGCCTATTTATTTAGATGGAGTTCTTCGTTTCCTGATGATATTTACTGCTCACAGTGTCTCTCTCTTTCTATAATTGTTTTTTAGATAATCGCCAAAAACGCAAGAAATTGAATTGTTAAAATCATCATTTAGAGACAAAAACTTCTATAATAACATGAATAGTTTGATTGACAGTCTTGGTAATTTTGTGGATTATATTTTGAAGTGTCCCCCCTAACTATTATAGTCTTCAAGAAAACAGGCTAAACATGCAAAATGGCTTTACTCGAAATTCAAGGGCAAAGAGTCTATCTACAAATTCCGTTATTTTCTATATTATATATTATAGATTTAAAAAAAATAGTAAAAATGAAAAAGTGAAAAAATAAGGTTTAAGGGTAAGAACTGTTACATACTTTATGGTTCAGTCGGGCATTGATAATAAACTACGTTCTAAAATAATACACTTGTATATCGTCAATCACCAACACATGTTCATGTACAAGTATTACAGAGAAACAACTACAACTATTGTCGGAAACAAACCAGGAATGTATTGTACGAACTATATTTTAAATCTGGTAAGGGAAGATAACGCTCTCTCTATACATATGTTAATTGGGCAAACGACTAAACTTAATATAACACATGGAGTCAATTGTTGGTTTTAATCCAGCTGGTTTATTTGTTGATCTTATCTTACTGACCATTTTTGCTCCTCGTAGTTATTCTCTACATGCTATATTTTAAAGATAATTGCAAAAAACGGAAAAATTTGATACAAACCTTCATCAGGGCAATAACTTCTAAAAACAAAAAGAGATACCAGAGGGATATTCAAACTCATAAGTCGAAAACAAACTGACAATGCCATAGCAAAAAAAAACAAAAAACGACGAAAAGACAGACAACAGTACACAAAGCACAACATAGAAAACTAAAGACTGAGCAACACGAACCCAACCAAAAACCGGTGGTGATCTCATGTGCTCCGGAAGGGAAAGCAGATCCTGCTTGACATATAACATCCGTCATGTTGCTCATGCAAATACAAACCCATTGACAAGTTTAATTCGATAGGTCACATTCGAGGAATAGAGGAGGGGATTGTGGTAACAACAATTATAAGAAGTCAATAAACAATCCCTTCATTTTATTATTTAACCAGTAAATCATATCTTGCTAAACATTATAATTTGGCACACAGAGGAAAAAAATCGACACTTTAGGCCTAAACATATTTAACCCATGTAAGATTTCGATCATGTTTTAATTTTTGTTTACCTTATCGTGCTGATCATTGGTGTTAACAGTTTCTCTCTGTATTGTATTGTTTTTAAGGAAAATAGCAAACATCGCAAAAATTGTAATTCAAAGGCAATAACTACCTAAAGAATTCGACCAACAATGTCAGTTATGTTGACTAATTTGCAGATGTTGATACAAGTTATATTTTGTACTCTTTACAGTGTCTCTATAATTATTATAGTTTACGAGAAAATGGCTAAAAAAAAAAACGCTACAAATTCCCCACAATGGTGATTGAAGAAGCATTCCGTCATTCACGTGTGAAAAAAGTAAAATAACAAAACATAAATACATCAAACGAATGGGAAACAACTGTCATATTCCTGACTTGGTACAGGCATTTCCGTATGTAGAAATTGTGGATTTAACCTGGTTTTATAGCTAGCTAAACCTCTCACTTGTATGACAGTCGAACTACATTGGATCATTTCTTCGATTAAAAATGCCCCAAAAAAATAATAGGGAAATATACCATCTTCAATAATGAGCTAGAAAATAAATTGCGAGTTACAATATTAGTAGTTCTCTTTAAAATATATGTTTAAATGTGTACTGTGTCACCGAAAGAAATGTCCGGGTTGTAGAAATATGGAAACATAGTCTTCTCTAGGTTGGTTCCCTCAGTAAAATATTCAGTATGCCTTCATGCTTGTCAATAACGATCGGGTACCAGTCTAAGTCTTCTGTAGCCTGCAGTAAAGCCCTTTGCGGGATGTATTAATATGCTTCCACGTCAGGTATGAATGAAACGTGAAATCATGTACTTCGTGTAGGTCGCCTTCTACACGAGTATCAACCCTAGCAGTTCCTCTTTGTGGAGTCTGTAATTGAATTGTAATAAACAAATAATGTTCTTATCTAACGGTCTCGTTTTCTAGTTTCTGTCTTATTTTTATCAAGCCCCTCATTTCAGTCGACCCACTTTACAGAAATAACTCCGTATTATAATACATGATTTGTTCTTGTACTGAAAATACATCAAATATTTGTCACTGTACATTAAACAAACAACAATTAATCAAAAATTCATTTTAGAAAAACGTGCTAAGTTATGGCTTCAAGCCTTCTGACATCAAAGGTTTTAAACTGGCTAAATATTTTATTCTAGTTTTTCCTTGGATTCTTTTACAAAAATGTAACCAAACAAATTGGGAAGATCCCATTGTTTGTTTTGTTGTTTTGCTTATTTATTCATCTTTATTTCAATCTTTAAAAAAAAAATTGTCATATGAACCTTATCTTTTTCCGTGGGTTTGATAACAAGAAAGGATAATTACCAAGAAAATAAGCCTTTGACATTGTTTTTATTGTTTGCAATCCATCCGATTAAAAACTGTGACATTGGCCTTTCAAAATCCGAAGAAAAAGTAACAAACGCCATCGCAACACCCCCCTTCCCCCAACCACACACACACACAAACAAAATGACACTAGAAAAAAAGAGTAAATAGAAAATGGAAAGTTAGCAATTTAAACCAACCCAAAAACAGTGGGTGATCTCCGGTGCTTCTGAAGAGTGAGCAGAGACTGCTTCACACGTGGTGCCCTTTGTAATCAAAAACCCAAAACATTGATAGGTAAAACTGTATTCAAGAAATAGTCTTGCAACATTATACTCACGGCAATTCATGAATCTGATCTAATTTGTTGACTTGGAATGTCATTTTCCTCGCGCAGCGACGTTTTTAAAAATGTGTATAAAGTCGCGTTTGAAGTGGTGTCCGTGAATACCTGTCCCGTGCCATTTTTTTGTTCAGTAAACTGGCCGCCCTTTTAGATGAAACTAGGAAAACTATTAAAGAGGACATTCAAATCAAAAGCCGAATAGAAAATACAAATCCAACTTTGTGAATATGAAATCATGAGGGCAATACTCAACCATTCCAAAGCAACATAAAAAGTTGAAAGACAAAAATTAAGATCCGTAAGAAGTTAATTGAAGTTTATATAGAAAATCAACATACTAGTTTATTGCACAATATAAGAATTATAACTTTTAATTTCTGGTCAGCAATGCTCCGCTCTATAGGTAAGTCTCGATTGTTTAGGCACAATTTATTCTAAAAAATTAAAAACCTCAAACAAAGACTTTGAACTAGCTTCCAGTAACGACCAGGGAAGTCAGGAGTCTGACTGTAGTTCAGTGGTTGTCGTTCGTTGCTTTTTACCATTTTTGATTTTGTTTATTGTATTTTTTTTCATAAATCAGGTCGTTTGTTTTGTTTTACATTTGTCTTTTCGGGGCCTTTCAAAGCTTGATATGCGGTAGGCATTTTGATCATTGTTGAAGGGCGTACGATGACCTATAGTTGCTGACCTTCTACGTCATTTGGCGATGGTGAAACATTGTCTCATTGGCAATCATACCACATCTTCTTATTTTTATACAAATAACAAAAACAACAAAAACAACAAAAAACAAGCGCAAGAAAATATGTGCCCGGAGACTTAAAAACGAATATAACACTAGATAAATATAGAAAAAGGTTCGCGCAAAAGCAACATACGAAAACCAGAGATGAATAAATACGTAGAAACGTTGGGAGCTATTTGAACAAAAAGAACCAATTCAGAATAGCCCGGCTAAAATCATCTTTGCATGAGAATGTTAAAACCTTGATTTCGTAATAAATTCTTAATTCATCAAAATAATGTATACACAATTCTATACCAATATCAAAGTTCTGTAGATCAAAACCAAAGCTCTTGCTACAAGATAGGGGATACAATTTGATGATAGACTATCGTTTGATGAACGTCCAGTGGCAATTATTTCAGGACGAGATACAATTTAACATATATTTATATTTTGTTATTCATAAATTTGATATATTAAGCAGAAATTTTCCGTGTGCACGGAACATCTTATCTGTTGAATTGAATTAAATTACAAACAGGAAGCGAGAATGGTGCTTACCATAAAATAATTATGGTGCCATCGCAAAGGGTTCCTCTTTTTTTCTTCTTCCTTTCTATGTTGTGTTATATGTACTGCTTTTTTTTTTGTCTTTTCACTTTTTACCATGGTATTGTCAGTTTGACGGGATTGCTTCCCTTAGAAATTTAGTAGATACTTAGTCAGCCGTAAGCGGTTGAGCTAACGAAGTACTTCTTTAGCTCAGTCGGTACACGCGCTGCCTTGTAACACAGAGGTCCCAGGTTCGAGTCCCGGTGGAGACATGCGATTTTGCAAGTAGAATCATGCTCTCCGGTTACATCAGTTTGTTTTCGAGTTATGAGTTTGAATATCCTTTCAAGGTATCTTTCGCCTCTCTTCTCAAGTTAGATTTTGTCAATTGTTTTAACTGATAGATGTTGTCCTTTTTATTCCCGTATATTATCTGACATCTGTACGCTTATTACTATTCGTCTAAATCCGTTCTGTAATTTCTTTTCTTTATGATTGATGTCTAATTGAATTTAACACCACTTCTCATTTTCCATTATCAATATCATGTTATCTATGACTGTTAATAAAATCTTAACATTAAAACCATTGGATATTGGATGCGTACTGATTAATACTTTATTCTTAGAAAGATGATTTTTTTCATTAGTTGTTATTGGCTTTGAACTAGCTGTCAGTAACTATGGGTACTCTCAGATCTGTACTTAGTGTCTTATTTGTTGTTAGGGATGTATAAATTTCCTGCCACCTCCGGTCTGTGTTCTTTTTAAGTTGATTTTCTGCTTTGTCACGATCTGATGAGTTCAGCCCTTTTCAACTGATTTTTATTATTTGTTCTTTTGTTGTACTGTTACACCACTGTCCCATGTTATGGGAGGGTTTTGCGCCAGCTAACATGTTTAACCCCGCCACATTCTTAAAGTGTCTATCCCAAGTAAGGAGCCTGTAGTTCGGTGGTTGTCTTTGATCCATGTCAGTCATATTTAGTTTTCGTAAATTGTTTTGTTATAAATTAGACGGTTAGTTTTCTGAAATTGGCTCAAATTGATTCTGGCCTCAATTGAACTGTTTCACATTTATTGTGTCGGAGCCTTTTATAGCCGATTATACGGTATGGGTTTTTCTCATTGTTGAAGGCCATACGTGTACGGTTGCCTATAATTGCTAACATCCACATTATTTGAACTTTGGTGGAAGGTTGTTTCATTGGCAATCATGCATACCACATCTCCTTATTTTTATATAAATTAAATTTCAAATAGTTTATTTCCCTTTCTTACATATCCTCGATACAATGTATAATATTTGACACATTATTTTGACATATGTTTATTTGAGTTGTAGGGTCGCTGTCTCATTTAGCTGTCCGGGATAAAGGAAAACGTAGTCAGGTCTGAATGAAATAGTGACGTTAAATCCGAAGCCTCCAGTAGGGACAGTCCAATGATCTTTGTCCGTTCATTAGCGACTAAAAACAACTCTTTTTTGGATCCGTAGGTGGCCTATTGCAATGTATATTTCCTTCCCCTTTACAACATTCCTAAAATTTTCAAGTCGCAGAAAAAAATGACCCATAAGGCGGGCCTTAATACTGGTCGATACCTCGTGCAGAGCCCACCTATTTGATTTTTTATGCTTCAAATATTTGCCACTGGTGTTCAACAATAAGCTTTTTATGTTTCTCTTGATTATATAAAATTGATAAAGTGAGAGGGATTATTGAAACTAAACCGAGCGTGATAGGATAGGTTTATATGTTTATACCCTTGATAAATTGTATATAATTTTTTAATGTACATGCATGAGTATACACTCCATGCATTTGAATTGGATTTTAATGTTAGAATATTGCAAACGCACAATACATAACAAAACATATAACCCGAGTAGTATTTGAACTGGGGCGTCACTGATGAGTCTTTTGTAGATGAAACACGCGTATGGCGTACACAATTATGATATTTTTTTACTTTTACGTAATTAACGCAAGTTTTTTTTTTACATGATTAACGCACATCAATTACGAATACAAATGTTCGTTAGGAACTTTCATTTAAGCGAATAACAAGAACAAAACAGAAGTATTATAGTTAAATTTTGTTCTATTAAATATTTCAAAATCCAAAATTCTTGAATAGGGAATTTTATTTCTTCTTTCTGCATTTTATCAATTTTCTAGATATTGTCCAGGATATTTTGCTAATTATTAAAAAAAAAGTGTTTTACTATCCATGATATTCGGTAATGATCACAAAGGTCAATCATTGTTACTGACCTTCATTCATTGATATACTTTCCTGCATGTTCTTTTTTGACCGGGCCCGATTTGGTGGTGATATATCTTACAAAGTCTATCCGAATCATTTTGGAAAGAATTCCGATCAAACCGGTTCTAGGGGCCGTTTTAAATTTGCAGTGAGGTGATTTTTTTTTATCTCCGTTTTGAATGCCTCACTGTGACTTTAAGATGAAGAACAGCAATAAAAACGCTGTTCCTTTGCTTTTTGTGCATGTACTGATTTTGTGTCATGGATGGATACCCCATTTCCTTTGTTTTTTCTATTAAACTGCAGACACTTGACCACGATTAGCTCATTCGATATTAAAATCATAATCTACGACAGATGGCAATATTTTTTTTCAAATTATGAATTTAATTTGCATGATTGAAGCAAGATTTCTTTTATTTTTTGCAAAACATAATCGCTTGTTAAGAAAATTTGACACTAGCTATCCAAAGATTGATTGATTGATTGCTGGTGTTTTACGCCACTGTTGGTACAATTGTCTATGTTTTGGTGGTCAGTTTTATTGATGACGGAAGCCAGAGTACCCAAACCCACAACCTCAGTGTTGACAGGCTAGTGATACAGTAGATGAACTTCTTAAGACTACTCGGCCACCAATGCCCTGCTTTTAACGGATAACACATACTATGAAAAATAGAAACATACGACCCTTTTGATAATGAAAATATTTCTACGAGAAGATCCTGAAAAACCCACTTTTTTTCTTTGAGCTTTTATTCTAATATTAGTTATACATTAAAACCATTGAAACTTCCTTCAAATACATAAAATGTTGCCGTTATCATTGAGACAAAAGTACAAAAGAGTTACGGAGAAAACGAACGACTTATCCTTTACTATACGGTTTCTCTCCTTTTCAACATACGGGTACCTGAGTAGTCTCGATTACCCAGACGCATATATAAATATAGCGTCTGGGGTGATTAACCGGACTGGTCAGATATTTATAGGGGGCGTAACAAATAATTAAATATAGAACTTATCTATAAATAGCACTTCCGTTATCCCCAAAATAATTTAAAAAACAGTAAGCAGTGTACTAGTATATTAGTATATGTGATTATTAAAACTGACATTTTTGTAGCTCACCCTATGTTTCCCAACTTGATGATGGGCAATTTTAATAGAGACGTGATGTCATATAAATAAAACGGCTTCAAATACCATGTTATATACTTGATTTGTATATGGTTGTTGGAAACGTAGTTCAGTACATATCATACCGGAATCACAGGGGTGCTCCGGGATGATGTTTGTAAATAGTATAATCATCTATATCCTATGTATCATATTTCATTAGCATGCCTTCTCTCTCTCTCTTTCCCACTGCATGTTAAGGTAGTCACACACAAATATATTTAGAGCAGTAAAATTAGATTTTAGAAACGATTTCGTCCTTTATTAGTCCCCCAAGGACGTTGAATGGTGGAGGACCTCAAATACTTCCCGCTGACGTTATGAACATTTTTTATATTTTTTTTTGCATTCCGTCTTTATAAACGAATTAAACTGACATTTTGATTGTGTGAATTTGACCCAAATTGCTGAATCAGCGTAGTGTGTGTATCGTCTGCACGAATTCACCATGCAGATAAGGAATGTATTTTTAGACTGCAGTGACAAACCGTTGTATGATAATGAGCAATGCTAAGCTACATCGAGAAATTTAGAAATTTAGAAACAAACTTCCACATCATCAAACTTTTAATAAAACACCTATTATTTTAATCGATAGTAAAGGGAAATACTTAAAATTACAGCGAAATTTACCAATAGAATCTAACGTTCGCTTTTGGTACAAGAAGGGAGCAACAACAAGAGACAGTTATAACTATTTAGAAGGACAGATTGAAGAAGCTGTACGACACTATAAAAATATTGTATTATATGTGTGGCTAGGAACTTGTGACCTTACTGATTTTAATCATAAAAATAGACATATCAGTCTCCGATCACGTGACTCTTCCTCCGGTCAATGATACAATTAATAACTTCAGGCGAATTTATGCACTTGTCGCTACGTATAAAACAGTTGAATTGGTGTTTTTAGAAATACCTGTTTATTCCATTGTATGTTGGAATAAAAACCAAGGCCACAAATATTCGGAACGATTTCAGAATGATGATTTGAAACTTGAAGAACAAATCAATACCGTGAATAGTTTTATCCATGAGACAAATTTGATTCTTCGAAAACATTCACCAAAATTTAGCTGTGATCTTCAAAATTCTAGAAAATGCAGTCAAATCAGAAATAGCCGGTTTTCATACAAATTTAATGGTTTTTATTTAGATGGAATTCATCCTACATCATTGCTGTCCAAATTATGGCTGTTGCGTATCGTCGCTTTGATTGTTGTTGATTGCGCATAATTATATGTTTTATTGTAATAAAAAAATTGTTAGTGTTGAAGAATTTATGTGTTTTATGTGTATACAGATGAGGCTCTCGGTGAGAATTGTCTCGCCAGGCCGACGGAGTTTACGTTCATGATTGCTTTTAATACATATTAATCAAACAGTAATAAGAGTATGAGTAAGTCTGTAACTTTTGATGACGATAAAATAATCCCAAACATTTCTGAATCTACCATTGAACACATGTATAATGCACATTCTAGTGACCTCTCTGGATATTTATTAAGAGACAGTTTTATATCGAAGCAAGCTATTCAAGAAGACGAATTTAAATCTTTACCGACCCCGACACGTTCGTTTGACAACATAACCAACATTCCAAAATCTACTCCTCGAACGGACATTTCTCATTTACAATATACTAAAAGCACAACTTTATTAATGTCTTCACCATATTCACCCGCTACTATTCCAATGGACAAAATTGTAAAGTGTAGGGAATTTTCGGGTTATCCACAAGAAAATGCCGCTAAATTTCTCGCTGAATTCGAGTCCTACTCAACTCTGTATGATCTGCAAGATCATAAACGAAAAATTGCAGCATTTCACCTGCATCTCAAAGGTCCAGCGCTGACATGGTTTAATGATGTCAAAAGGACTTCCAATTCTGATTGGACTGTATTATCATCTTTGTTTAAAACACAATATATGGATTTTGCAGGTCAAAGTTCAACAATGCTGATGACAAATGAAATTTTTCAAAATATTCGGCTAAGTTCAGGTCAAGCTATTGAAGATTTTTACTGTAATTTAGTCGAAAAAGCACAAATTCTATCAAAACCAGAACATGAGGTTTTATCGAAATTTATTAATGGTCTTCCTGACAAGATGGCGTTTTTCGTGCGTGCCGGAAATCCAACTACACTACAGGCAGCATTGACTTCATCAAAAATGGCAGAGGCGTGTGGGTATCGAACAGAAGGGAATGTCACACAAGCCATTAAGACTGAGGTTAAGCTAAGACCTGATTCCACCACGAAAAGTGAAATGGACGATATTAAAGATCAAATAAAGACGCTTACATCTATGGTGGCCAATATCACGGTACAGAATAACAGCTCAAATCAATCGCCAAATTACCGACGCCAAGACTACCGCCAAGACTACCGCCAGTCACCAACCCACCCGCCTCGGCCACAAAATTCTCGTGAATGCTATGGTTGCCGGGGGCAAGGTCACATTCATCGCAATTGTAATTGGACAGGAACTGGACCTGTCAACACATCAGCCACATGTCAGTTATGTTCCCAGCAAGGACATACTGCACAGTTTTGCAATACCCTTCAGCAATTCCAGTCGGGAAAAGGCTAAAACCCGAGGGACAGGCACGGTCGTTCGGTCAACATTTAGTTAGTGCCAGCATACATAAAAACAATGGAACTTCTTTTGTACATTTGCAAATTTCATTTGAAGATATAAACATTGCAGCATTGGTAGATACTGGTAGTTCAATAAATGTTATTTCACAAACTTTGTATAATACTCTTCCGTACAAATCTAAATTGAGTTTTGAACAATTTCCGTCTGAAGTGCGACTTGCCGATAATTCAAAGGTTAGAGTTTTTGGTTTAGCAAAAATCTTGGTTACGTGTAACAATGAACAACATGCAATTGAAGTTTATATTTTACCGTTTACGTCACATCCGCTAATTTTAGGAACTAATTACTTGCATAGTAACAATATTATTCTTGACTTTAGCAATTTTTCCGCTAATTTCAAGTCAGTCAAAGTGCAAATACACAAGAAACTTACAATTCCTCCTAATTCCGAATGTATTGTATGGGGACATGTTCCTACTTATGTTCTGCCAGGATTAAATGGTGTTTGTTCGAATCATAAGTTCATACTCGAAAAAGGTTTAATGGTAGCCAAATCTCTTGTCACAGTTTCTTATAATCACAAGGTTCCTGTGAAAGTTTTAAACGCAACAGCACTGAGCGTTGTTATTCCAAAAGACAGAGCTATAGCGGAGTTTTTATCGCTTAATTCTGATTACAGTTATGTACCTATTGACCAAAGTTGTCCAGTTGTACAGAATATTGATATTGTAAATAGTTGTGTTACACCTGATTTGAAAGATTGTAGTGATAGTTGTAGTAATGAACATTTAAAGCAGGTAAAGGATCAATTCACCTTGTCTGATCACCTTTCAGAAAGGCAACAAACTGAACTTGCATCACTTCTTTATAAAAACATAGACTTGTTTGTTACCGATGACAATCCTAACTTGGGATATACAAAACTAATCGAACACACGATTCATTTGAAGCCCGATGCTACTGGTAAACACCAGAAACCGTATCGATTACCACCATACAAACGTGAGATTTTGAGACATCACCTAGATAAACTTTTGAAACAAGGTATAATCTCACCAGTCAGTGAGACCGAATATTTGCCAATAACAAGTCCAATTGTTTTAGTAACCAAACGTTCGACATCTTCCGACCAGCATGCTCCTCAGAACTTTCGTTTTTGTTGTGATTTTCGTTACTTGAATTCTCAAACACAGGAATTTAAGTATACAATACCAAACCTGCAGGAGCTTACTGAATCGTTTTCGGAAATGACGCCGAACTAAATAACATCCATTGACTTGTCATCGGGATTTTTCCAAATGGGCATAACACCTGAATCTTCTCGTTATACCGCTTTTAATACATGTTTTGGAACTTATAAATTTTTGAGACTACCTATGGGTCTAAAAACGTCACCCAATACATTTCAACTGTTGATGGACAGGGTGTTACATGGACTTAAATTCAAATCTTGTTTATGTTATTTAGATGATGTTTTAATATGTTTTGTGTCTTTTGATCAGCACATTTCTGATTTAAGTGAAGTACTTGGCCGTTTTAGGGATGCAGGCTTGAAGCTTGGACCGAAAAAGTGTTCTTTTGCGGCACAATCATGCGTTTTTTTGGGTCATCTTATTTCGAAAGATGGAATATTGCCACCTGCAGATCGTCTTCAAGCAATCCAAGAGTACCCTGCACCTCGAAATGTAAAAGAACTTAGAAGACTTATTGGACTTTTTAACTGGTTCAAGAAATTTATTCCGAACTTTAGTGCTACAATTAGCCCTCTTACTAGGCTTTTGAAAAAGAATCAAACATTCAAATGGGGAAAGGAACAAAACATAGCATTTAATGATTTAAAAGATCGCCTTGTCAACTCTGAAATGTTGAGTTTTCCTCAATTTAATATGCAGTTTCATTTGAGCGTCGATACATCTTCTCGTGGAATAGGGTATATGTTGTACCAACTTGATCCGGAGGACAAAACTTGTAAACCACGAATTATTCGTTTTGGGTCTAAAAACCTTAGTCGTTGGCAGCAATCGTATGGGCCAACTAAATTAGAACTCTTAGGGATGGTTGTGAGTATATTGGATTGTTCCGACTATCTTAGAGGAAACCAGTTTATTGTGGAATGCGACCAACAAGCGCTGAAGCCTTTATACCAAAAGCAATTTAAGGGTGCGATTTATGAACGTTGGCTTTCTATTCTTCAACAATTTAATTTCGAAATAGTATATAAGAAAGCAGAGCAAATGGAAGTTCCAGACGCTCTGTCGAGATGCGAAAATCTCCATGCAGAAATTGTCGAAAGTCCCGTGGAAGATGACCCGTACTTTCCTTTCGTTCCGGACAAAATTGGACATATAACATTACCAAACGGTCAAAACTTTGCAAGTTTATTTCAAAACAATTTAGAGGCAGTTCAGGCTATACATGTGTTAACAGAAGAACAACAATCAGAACATTCTGATCCATATGATGCCGATACAGATGAACCGCAAGATGCAAATAAACAATTTAAGATAAAGCGTCAGCGCATATTACATGAATCGTCAAAATCAGATACGGACATTGATATTGATAAAATGGTTAATGACAAAATTTTAGCTAAAATTTCTATGCCTATCAATAACATTAAAGAGTTACAACGGCAAGATCCGTCATTGTCCCCCATTATAGACTATTTAGAAAACGATATACTTCCAGATTTACAAAAGGAAGCAAGATGTGTGCTATTGAAATTTAACGATTATGCGCTCATTGATGACATACTGTTCCATTCAAGAGTTGCAAAATCTAAACGCAACAAAATGATGTCACATTATCAAATTGTTATACCTCGAGCGCTGATACCTTCTGTATTAAAAGTGGTTCATGATTCGCCTCTCGGTGGCCATGCCGGAATGAACAATACACTTGACAGAGCCAAGGAACATTTCTTTTTTCCAGGGATGGGAAAAATTATAACGGATTATGTACAAACATGTCATTTTTGTCAAGTTCGGAAAGTTACAAATTTCAAAACCAAGCAAGCCATTGTGGCATTTCCAACTCCTTCTGAGCCATTCGAAGTGTGGCAAATCGATTTATGTGGTCCATTTCCAAAGTCAGTAAATGGAAATACTTATGTTTTCACTGCGGTCGACATGTTCAGCAAATTTATATTTGCATATCCTTTGAGAAATAATGATGCTCTGACAGTTTGTGAAGTAATTTATCGAATGTTTACTCAATTTGGTCTGTGTCGAACCTTAGTTTCAGATCGTGGCTCAGAATTTGTCAATCAATGCACCGCTGGACTTTGTAAACTTTTGGAAGTGACACAAGAGTTCACGCCTGCCTTTGCTCATCACTGTTTAGGAGCATGTGAAAGACAACATAGGACACTAAATGAACGCTTAACTGCGCATGTTTTGAAAGAAAAATCATGGGAAACGGAGCTACATTCGGTTACTTTTTCAATGAATTCGTCAGTCAACAGTAGTATAGGTTTTTCCCCGTTTGAAATTGTTTTCGGGAAACGTCCAAAATTCCCCGTGTTCGGTGCACATTTTAACCTGAATGATATTCATCCCAATATGCAAATTACTTTTTCGGATTTAAAGGATCGTCTTGAAATAATATGGGAAATGATTGTGCAAAATTCCAAAGCTTCAGGAGAAAAAATGGAAGAAAACTCAAACTTTAAACTAAATGAACTAAAACTTTCGATTGGCGATTACGTATATTTACAAAGAACTCTAACAGGTCAGGGTAGAAAATTTCAGCCACTTTACGACGGACCATTTGTTGTTAACAGCATTCCTAGTCCTGACTTGATCAAATTACAAGATCCATCCGGAAAACGGAAATTAAAATCACCTGTTCATATTAACCGACTAAAACTTGCGCATATAAGAGCACCAGATCCCCAAAACTATTTAGTACAAGTTCCACGGCAAAATCCAGTTTCAACTAGTTCCGATTCTGATTCCGACAGTTCCCAACATGAAATAGATACAGAACAAGATATTCAATTACTAGTACAAAATGATAATCCTACTTCGTTAAGGCGAACATCTCGGGTTGTTAAAAAACCTATCAGATACCGTGATGAAAATTTTCTAAATGAAATAAGTTCATGCGATGGAGCTCAGGAAAAGATAAAGCGAATCATGGCAAAGAAACCACACGGAAGTTCGTTTCTCTATCTAGGCGAGCCTGCACAAAATGCAAGTAAGACTATCACGCATTCAGTGCACATTGATACAGACCTTCTAAAATTCAAACTGACCATTATTCCGTGCGTTCATCGTGTATCGTGCGTGTTGCGTGCGTGTATCGTGCGTGTATCGTGCGTGTACCAATCGTGCGCTCATCATTCATCGTTCCGTGTTTTTTCCGTGTAACGTGCGTGCATCGTGTATTCTTAATCGTGTATGGTGCGTGTATCGTGCGTGTATCGTGCGTTCATCAATCATTCATTCTTAACCGTGTATCGTGCGTTCTTCAATCGTGTATAACTGTGTACATCAGATAACGTGCATTTGTCAAACGTTCATCTCTAATCGGGTAACGTTCATTCATTGCGGTTTTTATATGATAGTCGGTTATAGAGCTCATCAAAGCTTATATTTTATCTCACGGTTAAAGTGTATATATATGTTCCGACTTTAAATAAAATTTACATTCATACTTACTTTCTTGTGAACACTTAATTAACTTCATCGTACATAACGTTCA
The DNA here is from genome assembly GCF_021869535.1 of Mytilus californianus. NCBI lineage: Eukaryota > Metazoa > Mollusca > Bivalvia > Mytilida > Mytilidae > Mytilus > Mytilus californianus. Next base: position 1,104,290 of record NW_026262703.1, read on the forward strand.
TACAGATTCATGAATTTTTGTGTAAAATTTATTTATCATCTGTAAACATTTCGTGGTCATTCAGTGAATCTTGACTTGGACTGACACATTTTAATATAATGATACATGTTCTACGTACAAACAATAACATGATGACATTTCTACGACAGAACAGTTAAAATTGGAATTTCTATTCAACTGAGCGAAATGGGCTTAAAAATATACTGTTGGCCAACTGTTATTTGTTAAAAAATATTCCGCCAATTAAAAACAACAGTGCTTTTGCAAAATTTAGATGTGGGGTAGCTCCACTAAAAATAGAAACTGGAAAGTATGAAAGAAAAGAAGTCCACGAGATGACATGTGTTGTAGCTCTACTATTGAAGATGAACCTCATGTCATTTTAAAATGCCCATTATATGTAGATTTAAGACAAATTATGATACATTAAGCTAAACATTTTAACCTTTAATTATCAGATAGCGAAAAATTTATATTTTTATTTAATAACGGCAATGTTGCTGCTATGGTTGCCAAAAACATCAACAATATTTCATTGAAAAGAAACGGCATTTTATTTCCTAGTTCTCAAAGAAAAAATGTTTTATTTTCATATAGTACAGGTGGACACTGTAAATTTTAAATGTAAATGAGTAAATATATTGTGTCTTAAAAGTCTCTCATTATTCTTTTTAAGATTGGTACATACAATGCAAATGTTTTAATGTTTTATGTTTATTTCTGTGATTCTCATTTTATGTTTGTATGTGGTGAGACTATAATAAAATATTGAATCAATATTAACATGATTAATGTTCAACTTGAGTCATTTCTCCAATGTTGAACAATGCAAGATTATAATTCTTCGCTTATTTGGCAAATTCATATTCTACTAAATATTCAAACATTTAAGTTTTGATAAATACCATTACAAATATAATTTTTGTCTTCGTTTCTGATGGTCACGTGCAGGTAAGGTTATTCCATTGAGAAAATACAATATACAAGATTGTCGGGTAAATGTGGATTGCAGATTAAGATTTTAGATGTCAAACTTGAATTAACAAATTAAACTGAGGCGAATTTAACACGAATATGTATTTTCTCTTCAACAGTGTTTTTATTCTCTGTTCTTTATTTTCATTTAAAATAAGCTAAATATGTTTTGTGGAAAATTGAATACAAATAAACATATGTATTTGAAGGCATTTTTTTAATTAAACAAGTATAAGATTACGCAAATATATCCCGTATTCCTTAAGAAGGATTTTAAATTGAGGAACTTTTTAAACTTGAAATTGTGTTTACGAGTTTAAGATATTCTTTTTTATTTAAATTTTTTGATAAAATAGTTAAATATATTGTATTATCATAACAAGTCTTTATTTAAATGGAATAAACATGGAACACTTTCACAGATTCACTTTTCATTGTGTTCATGGTTGCATATCAAGGACACCGTTTTTAATGTATGTCTAAAAGATTAGTATCCGAAAAAATAATTCACAATAGTACTTTGTATTAAAGAATGACGGATTATTTTACCATGGGGGTATTTTTTTTCCGTTACTGAGGACATTTTTTTGTCCTTTATGAATCCATATGACAAATTTGACTCCAATAAGGATAAATTTTATCTTATAGAAAAATCGGTAGTTTTTATCCGATAGATTTTGTGTTCATCTTTATCGGATATAAAAGATTAAAAAATACAAACAATTAATTCAAGTTTCGTATGCATCTATCACGATCCAGCAACTTTTGACTAGTATAAAGGGTTGCCTTGGTTTTATAGCTCAAAACGGTATCATTTGTTTTGCTTTACATTGGGTTAAATAATGAAATGTATGTTTCAGAAATTTACACAAGTTTGATTTCGGCTTTGACTCCCGGGGACACTGTCGTTTACAGTAAAAGACGAAAATCTACACATGTACGTTCTTATAAAAAAGAAGTTGTGGTATGATTGCCAATGTTCATCATTATATCATAATTATTGTACTCCCCCTAATAATGAATCTATAATATATGCCACTGGACGCTCAACTATTAATTCATCCATCTTATCCTTTTAGTTTTGTGATAATTTGCATATCAAATACATGAAACAACAGGGGCGGATCCAGCCATTTTAAAAAGGGGGGTTCCCAACCCAGGGCAAAAGGGGGTGGGGGGTTCCAACTATATGTCCCCATTCAAGTGCATTGATCGTCCAAAAAAAGGGGGGTTCCAACCCCCTGAACCCTCCCCTGGATCCGTCACTGAACAACTGCAGAGTTTCACTAAAGTTAGAAGGCCGATATTATTGCACATATAAAACAGACATTAACATCGATCCCTACGTTTTGATCCCCTCACAAAACAACACTTTATAAATCATCGGCAAGTTCATGAATCTATAACGCTTTTCTGGATTTACTTTCACCAGGAACGCTCAATGCTAAATATTTGAAAGCCAAAGAATGTATAAAATAGATAGGAGTGTAGAGCTATATGACCAATAAAGGGCCTATACACATTCACAACATTCTGTGTATTTATGTGTCTGTCCAAAGTCAAAAGCACGTAGTTCAGTGGTTTTCGTAACATCAATTCTGTTATATACATGTATTGGGGCTTTTTTTTGTGGCAAGATACATGTAGCTTTGAAATAAAGAAGGCCGTTAGTTTGCTCAATTGAATTGTTTCATATTTTTTTCATGTCGGGGCGGGGCCTTTAATAACCGACTTTACAGTTCCCGTATTTTTTCATTATTGAAGGTCGTATAGATATAACTGCTAGCATTCCTCTTGATTTGAACTTTCTTGAATAGTTGACTCACTAGCAATTATACCACATTTTCTTATTTTTACATAAGCCTTCAATCCATCAAAAGCCAATTTAGTCTGATGTAGCTGAAACCTACGTTTCTTAAAAAAAAATCTAAATTTATAACTGACAATTTAAGAAATTGTTTGTCATAGATATCTGTTCGTGATATAAGTATCAAAATATTTTAGCTATGAAGATGTGTAAACCCTTAAATAAACCCTATTTCTTTGGGCAATACCTACGGGAATTAAAATAATAAAAACCATTATTAGAAATTGGAATATATATGTGTGTATGACTCGGAGGTGCAATGGAGATCATAAAGTTTGATGGCCACGCGTGAAGTGCGCTGGTCTGCGCCGAAGTGCAATGAGCTGTTCGATGGTTTGCGATGGTTTATATAACCCGGGATACCTAGATTAAAGTCTACAGATGTGCAATTATTATGAGCAGTATATTTGTTTCAATGTCAGTACATAAAGCATTTACTAGTGCTATTGTCTATGAATGTAATAGTTAAAGTTGCCGCGTACTAATTTAGAGATCGTCCTATTTGATGTTTTGCATGTGGAAATTATTCTTGCTTCAACATGTATCTTTACTTAATTTGTTCCTCTAATGAGATCATCATTTACCGTTATATAATCATAAGAATAGTTTCACAGTGGACCCGTATGTATTGAGGGAATGACACTTCATCGTACGTAAAAACAAATGTTTCGTATATTTCCCGTTTCACAGTCCTACATGTATATTGAATTTTACCAACTCAGAAAGTTGACCAGCGCGGGGTATGCTTAAACCTCTTATTCTAGATGTCAGGTAACTTACTCGTGTTTATGTTGGATTGCTGTCTGATTGACGAATATCCGTCATTTTATATATATATATATATATATATTACAAACAAATTTAAATTATATATATATATATATAAAGAAAAGTTAAGTAGAATCCGTATGCTGGTAACATATAAGAAAATTAATAAAAGATAATAACGGTTTCAATTCATCACTTTTACTAGCGCTTTCACTGCTTTTACAGATCTTCAGGTAATATATATATATATATTTAAATTTGTTTTTTAGGGATGCATCCAGTTGCACCTTTTCATTTAAAATATATTTCCGTGAAGTAATCTCAAAAGATTACTCACTTCAATAAAAAATAAATAAGGGAAATGAAACCTCTTCTCGCATGTTGCACTTTGTGTAATTGTTCTCTTCGACAAAATACTGCCTTGAACTCAATTTTGGTATAAATATAAAGAAGCCACATTTGGTTCTTAAATGGATATTTTTTAAACACCTAAAGCTAGGTAAAGCCTATCTCTTGATATAGGCTCTTAAATTCGGCAACCTTTAGAGACCGACCGTGCTTGGGCTGTATAGCCAGTCAAGGTCGCTAAACTCTCATTATCCGTTTAGAGATTTTCTGAAAAAACGATGGTTACTGTCTCATTAGAAACTAAAACCTTATCAAATATGGTGGCCTTCGGCTGTCATCTGCCGTCTTTTCGGGTTGTTGTCTCTTTGACATATTCATCATTTCCATTCTTAATTTTAAAATAACTAAAAATATGATAAACAGTTGTCAGATCACTATTCATTTAACAAGCCAGTGCGTTGATACAGGTTATATTCTACTGAATTTACTATATCCGTTATTATTACGTAATTATATAAGTCCCGTGTCCAGGTAAAAATAACAATTTGTGGTTTGAATGTCAGGTGAAAGTGACAACGGGTGGTATGTATACTAAAATGTTTATCGTCTTCCATTATACATGAGGGTGTGGATGGGGGTTTATAGAATAGAAAATTATTGACCAAAAAATAAAGAATACAAAAAATAACCAGACAAATAAATAGAAAAGAAAATGATGAGATACTAGAATATATGGAATAAAGAATGATCGACAAAAGGTATAACGATTAGAAAAAATTGCCTAAAATGATAGAATACAGAAATAATGAATCCCTATTCGGACCCTCATAATATGACGATGACATTTAGCTTTAGGACAATTATGGGCATGTGATACAGTTTTAGAACCACAGTGATTTTTTTTTTACAAAAGTTCACATATATACAAGCTAATTTTTACAAAATAAATTTGTATATGTAATAAAAATTATATCTTCATGTGCTAAATTTAAAAGACAAATGGGTTTGAATCATTCGACATTAAAAAATTTTACTTATAACATTTCGGTTTCTTGGACATTTTTGTCCTTTGAACAGACATTCTTAACTTTTTTGTTTCAAAAGATAAAGATATGCGGATTTCGGTAAAGAGATTAGGAATATCTTCGTTATAAAATTGGCCTCTACATTTGTGTAACAATTCTTTGTTAATATTTAATTTTTGTGAAAAGAAATTGATACAAGAAGAAAAAACGGTATTTTTGTTGTATATTTATCTAGTTAAAAAAAAAGTCGGTAATTTCTTCATAAAAGTTGCAACGAATAATCTTCATACAGTATCAAGCAAAATGTCATGTCTAAAATGAGGGGGCCATAACTGATAACACTTTTTCCTTAAAAAAATGAAAAAATAATTATTTGGATAAGAAAATAACCCAGATATTTAGATATATTAGAATAAAAATATTTTTTTAATTTTTTAAAAATCATTTAATATTCATCGGTTTATGATTAAATGAAAAATATAGAAAATTGTTAAGTTGTTTTTAATGAAGGAAAATAATGTTTGTCCCGAGAAAAAAGTATGAAAGACAACGGCGGACACAAAATGATTGCACTGAATAATTTCAACTACCATTGAAATCGTTTTTTTTTCTTCCAAATCTCCTTATCAAATTAGAAATGCATTTTAAAAAAACCTTGGGATATCTTTTACAGTTTGGAATTGGAATTGGAATTAAAAATTGCATTTCCCAAAGAGTTTCAGGTAAAATCCCGAGAATCTCACCTCCTAGAAATTTGAAGTGCCAGGATGTTTGAAAATATGTATGAATTTTATTACATACTTGAAATTGTATAAGGAATATAAAAAGATTCAGTATGTTTACTGTACAAACAAACAACAGACACCAAGTGATGGATACAATTGTGGCTTATATTGTTTAATTCATTTTTACTGAGAGCAAAATTTGATTGATTGATTATTCAGTGGTTGTTTAAACGTCCAGTGGCAAAAATTTCATGCATATTCAGGACGAAAAGTCGTTTCAGAAGTATATTACATGTATGAAGTATTTGGTATTACAAATGTTTAAATTTTCTCATTATTTGGTAAAGTTCATTTTCTTAGCTATTTCTAATTAATTTGTACGAATCAGATTTTTCTGACATATTATATATTTTGCTCTAAATTAACTCATACGATTCTGATAATATAAGGAACATTGTAATTTAAGTAAAAAAAAAAGAGATTATGATTGTTTAATCAGTTGTTATGTTAATTCGCTCGTTTCAGTCGGATCACTGATTTTCGGCAATATCAAGGAAAAACCGGCACGTTCCAAATATTATTCAACTACTCATTTAATGGTGATTCTTTTTCTTTAAAAATTGGAATTTATGTAATAAAAATCTATCTGTCTCTACCATAGTATGAAAACAGAGTACAAGTAACACGTCCTTTCTAGTCCTTAGTGGCATATTATAAGTCCTTAGCAGTGTTTAGACGTACAGGCAGAAAACAGTCGAAGGCCACCAATGGGTAGAAAATCCCACACCGAAGATTTTTTCAGCTGGTCCCTAAACAAAAATGAATTTTAGTTCAGTGATAATGGACATCATACTAAACTTCGAAACATACAAATATTTCCTAAATTTCGGAACGTAAACATATGATAATTAATTAGTTAAGGTTACAAATTTAGGCAGATAAAAAGAAGGGGGGGGGGGGGGTCAATGCATTTGAATGGGGACATATGGTTAAAACCACCCCTTTTATCATTGATATTGGAAATACTATACTACAATTAATTTATTTAATACATGGAGTGTTTAGTAAAACTGTCGACCAATCAACACAAAAAGCGAGATATCTAAAATTTGTATACCCTTATAGATTTTCATTATCATACATCAATTTTAAATGCTATTCCAAATAAAATGGCTTTGAGAACCGTGTATTAAGCGCTTATCGTTCATTCGTCAATGAATCATTCACCGTGCGTGTATCGTGTGTATCGTGTGTTCATCATTCATCGTGCATCGTGCGTGTATCGTGCGTTCATCATTCATCATTCATTTTTCGTTAATCCTCCGTGTAACGCTCATCGCTCATCGTGCGTGTATCGTGTATCGTGCATTCACCGTGCGTGTATCGTGCATTCACCGTGCGTGTATCGTGCGTGCGTGTATCGTGCGTGTGGTCAGTTTGAATTTTGGAAGGTCTGTATACAGTAATTATTCGGTGATAATTGTATCGCCAATTAAGTGTAGTTTTTAACCGTTTACTTGTGTTTTTTGTAAATACCTAAGAAGATGTTCAAATGATCGGTGATGATTGCATCGCCACATACAGGTGATTTGGTGTTCGGTGATGATTGCATCGCCACACTTGTTGGACAATGATGATGATGATATAATCGGTGATGATTGCATCGCCCCACGTGTATTAAGAAGATGTTAATAGAATCGGTGATGATTGCATCGCCAAACGTGCTGAATCCGATGTTGTTTTAATCAGTGATGATTGCATCGCTATTATATTCCTCCAGTACCAGGGACCAGTTATCGTTGATAACAGTTGACAATATTGAGACTTGTTTAACGTGAAAAGATTTGATTTGTTTGTTATTGTATATTGAGATTTATTATTTTTGAATGTACTGTGTGTGACTGCCACCCTTCTCTTATCATTGTATTATTATTACTAGTTTTTATTGGTCGTTTCATGAGTAGAATTTGTGTCAAATGAGGTTGAATGACATGTTCTAGACTATAAAACCTGTGTATGTTTCATATAATATTTTCGAATTTATATGTAAGTGAGAGTGCTAGTGCTAACCAAATCTGTGTGTACAAGTTGATATTTTTTTATGAATGTATTATCTGAAATATTAGGAGTTTCAGGTCTCTGCTAGACTTATCAAATACATTTTTTTCGTTGATTAAAAGTACTTATAAGTTTTTTTGTCATGATTTTTATCTAAGACTTTATCATTAATTACTTTTCTAGCTTAAATTTCTAAAAAAAAAAAACGATTAAAAACTGTAATAAACGGTGTTCTTTTTTACCTGAATTTTGTACATGCACATTTTTTTTTAAAAGAAAAAAATGAATTGGTAAAGAAAGGTCGAACAAGCAATCACAGACAGTGACTAGGTTCCAATCTTTGGGCTTTATTAAGTGTTATTGAAAATTTGTGTTAATTTTAATGAAGCGTTGACCACACACACTTGTCCCACTTTTCTACTATCAAACATGAACCTCTTCTGTAAATGGATACATGTTTGATGGAACAAGATTCGCGGCAAGTATGCGTCAATCTGCTCTGATAGCCTAATGCAGTTCTTCGTTACGGTAAATATGAAACAAAACCGGTAAGCATGATACAAAAACGGATGTAACAAGGTATATTTCAACCCCTAATATTGCAATTTTCGACCGGGAGGGTGGGGTGTGCCCCCTGGTTCCCCTTTACCTGGGTGCCTCAGTCGGCGGCACCCACACACCTGCCTCGTCTGATTCTGAGGCCTAGTTACGGCCCTGTCTAAATGTTATAGCACTCGTCATAGGCGGATCCAGCCCCCCCCCCCCCCTTTTCGTGGGAAAAATTTTCTTGATAATATATGGAATCACTGAAGCATGACTGTAGCGGCCCCCTCCCACTTATAACAAGTTCTTGATCCGCCACTGCTCGTGTATAGAGGATACCGCGCTCTCTGCGCGCTAAGAGAGGGGTCCGTAGGTGGACAGTTGTACTTAAAGCTAAATGTGTGCTCCAATACAAAAAACCCTAATTTTCTAGTGAGTCATTATTTCTCCGACCTGTATCCCGAACGGCCTATAATTCACGACCTCCTTTTTATATTTATTGTTAATTTCTTTTCGTCCTGAACATTACCACTATTTACCACAAGACGATAACCAAGCAACCCACAATCAATCTCTTCTTATATTATAGCACACTTCGTTATTCTTTTATCTTCTTACTATAAAATACCATTATTTTCTATTTTTCATACTATAGCACACCACTATTCTCTGTTCTTTATATTGTATCACACTATATGTCTCTATTCTTTATTTTTTTTTATCCATTTTTCTTAGTTTTGTCTCATTATTCTCATTTCTGTTATAATTTATGCTGTCCTTTTTATATATTCCTTCAGATATCTGATACACTTACCTTACAAAAAAAAAGCACACATCAAGGTACGTAAAGAAAAACAACTCATACAAATACTAAGATTGCAATGTAGAAAAACTTCCTGAACAACTATTACCGGCAGATCAGTGAGATCACACAATGAGCCAACTCAATTTTCATTTACAAAATTAATTGATCTTAACTGCAAACGACAGAATAGTCTGAATGTTTCTTAGCTGTTACACCAATAATCTATATCGCCTAATCCTTTTAGGAAGAAAATATTTAGGAACCAGCCTTCACACAATACCACTTTGCCAGCGTAACCCCGTGTCTATGAAGGAAATACAGAACTTAACCAGTCATTCATGAAACCCAATACTGTTTAAATGCATGTTTGTATCATGCACATGGAGAAGATGGAATGGGATTTATCCCATACTGCATGGTAACTTGTAAAAAAAGGAACTCAAAAGTGTATTCTACTTCTCCAACTATTATAATTATATCCATCATGTATTAGCATGCAATAAAGGACAGCTTCACAAGAACAATAACTTCTCCTGTGAACCTTTATATAAAAATAAGGAGATTGTTATTATTGCTAACGAGGCAACAACCCTGGCCCAACAGAATTCAAATGACGTGGATATAAGCAAATATAGTCACTGCACGGCCTTCAATATTAAAAAAAGTCCATACCATATAGTCAACGATAAAAGGGCCCGACATAAAAATGAGATATAATTCAAACATGAAAACTAACTGTTTTATTGTTTATATGATTTTTAATTTGTTAATACAAATCTTAATTCTCTGCCATATCTGACAACAATGTGTTTCTTGATTTTTGTTTTATTTTCTTAATATCTGTGGTGTACCTTTTTTCCCTTTGTGGTTGCTATCAAAATAATGTTTACCCAACATTTTTGGTTCTGTGATTTATTTATACTGATTGATGCTTCAGTATTTAAAAAAAAATCTTTGAATCTTGTTCTTATAAAATTGAAGCTGTTTAAGCATGATACAATGAAAATCCTGAACATTAAATATTTTTTAAATTCTTCACATTTTTCACTTAAAATATGTGTCCAGAAATCATCATTGGTTTGTCTACAAAAGAAAATAAATAATAAAATCATTATAATTTTTGATCACCTGCATAGCATATATATGAAAAACAAATTGTTTGAAAAAAAACATCATAGAAATATATTGTATAAATTATTGTCCTGGGGCAAGCTGAATCCTGCCTCGGAGTGCGATATTTTCTCGCTGCGTTGAAGACCCTTCGGTGACATTGGGCTGCTTCCTGCTCTTTGGTCGGGTTGGTGTCTCTGACGCATTCCCTGTTTCTATTCTCTACAGTTGCCTATAATTGCACACATCCACTCCATCTGAAGTTGGGTGGATAGTTGTCTCATTGGAATTCATACCGCATCACCTTATTTGTATAATATTGACATTTTGGTACTTTTATCTTCACTTTTTGTTTTAGTCTACGTGATGACCTCTTAATCATGTTGATGTCTACTTTTTGTAATTTATGTCATTGGGTTCACCGGTTGCTGCCTCATTGACACCTCCTTTCATTGATGCTGAATCTATTGTTTTATTGTCTATTGTTTAGCAGACAATCGAATTTTCATTGTTTTTCTCGTGCCATGGTTTTGTTCAGCATTAAAAAAAAAATACAGGTTAAGATAGCCACTTGATATCTTCCCTGACAACATTTTTATTCATTTATGAACTTTTTTGTGTGTGAAAAAAAATGCCTTTTACTAGTGCAATAAAAGTGCAAAAATGTATTTTTCTATTTTAAGTTGACCGGTCCAGACTTTGTTTACAAACAGTATATTTAAATTTTTAGATAGTGAAATATGAGTTAAACGAAATTACTTTTCATAACAACGTGTCCCACTTCTTATTTGTATTGTATAAGCTAAATGCATTTGTTTAAAAAACATCGAGTATAAAACATTTTGACCGTTTGGTGTATGTACAAAATGGCATCTTCTAGATACACTTTGTTTGTTTTTCTTCTACTTATGGTTTTGGATTGTGTTCCCTCCTTTGAATGTGTACATCATTGTGTATCTCTCCTCCCCCCTTTTTACACATATCAAGATTCAAACTCCCTTATACAGATAGATACAACAAACTAATCTTGAATGTCATATTTCGGCGTCATAGCACTTTTCCATCAAGTATTTATAACGTTAAAGATACTACATATCAACCCCCTGTGTTAGCAGTAGTAAAAAAATGTCAATAGCCAAAGTGGCTAATAACTATTTTTTTGCTTAGCCACATTTTCATGTGATTAGTAACAACTTGTGTGTCTCCGGTGAGGATCACGAAGTGATCCGAATCTGCTAGGGGGGTTTGGGGGCATGCCCCCCTACGAAAATTTTGGAAAATTAGATGTGAAATCCTGCATTCTGAGGTTACATTTTTGTAACTGGAAGTGTATATAAAATGTTGTTTTTTTCTCCAGGTCAGATGAAAAATTCTCCTTCCCTTCAATAAATCAAAGTGCTGGATATATTGCAACTGTAGTTATGTATAATTTAAAATTATATCCAAGCTATGTTCTTTATGTTTGGTTAATAATAACAGTGAATGTATCCATTTTTCCTGAAATGTTGAATGATACAAACCGGCACTAACAACAGTCTATAAAAATTGGAGTGAGGTGAGAGTGTTTGCTCTGCGTTAAAAGCCTCACTGTAACTTTGAGATGGAGATCAGCAATGAAAGCGCTGTTCCCATGCTTTTTTGATCTTTTTCTGTTCATATACTGATTTTGTGTCATGACGATGGGAAACCCGGTTACCATATTCGATTTCTTTTGTATTGCATTTAGTGAGTTAGTGATGTCTTTGTGCCATTGAACCATATCTTTCATAATATAAAATGAACAAACACCCATTTGAAATTATTCAACACTTTATTAAACTACAGAATCAACAAATGAATAAAATTATTTTAAAACAGTTTATCTATTGACTAGACAATGAATACAGTAATTTTAAAGTAACAAAATTTAACAGTAAAATTATGAATAAAAAGAAATATGCAATAAAAATGTAAAGTATAAATTAAATTAAAAAAAAAGATTGCAAACTACAACATAGAAATAAAAACATATTCCTAACAAAATAAAAATCATGTAAAAATAAATTATATTTAAAAAAAAAGGTTGGCACAAGGAACAAAAATTATTATTTAAAAATAATATGTAAAATGAAATATACAAATGATATTGTATCAATATAAAAGTCCATGATTAATCTCATCATGACTTAATGAACTATTTTGTTCTAAGTCAAGACACTTTTTTATTTCCAACTAGACTGTAAACAATATTACTCAAAGCACTGATTCTTCTTTCAATCTGGCTTTCAATCATGGCATCATTATCATCAACATTACCCTCAGTAGACTGAGAGTTTTGAGGTTCATTCTCTTTTTCTACAGTAACATTTCTACTAGCCTCTTTCAAATACATAGTATTGAATGACCTCCTTTCTTTTTTAGACACCAACTTTGAGAAGGCCTCATCAAAATCAAAATCATTGCAGAGGTTTCAACTCCTCACAACCCTGAAATGTAAATACATGTTTTCATTAATAAAATTGTATTTGAAATGTGTTATTTATTTATTATTATATAATATAATATAATTGACATTTTTAATAATCCAGAACACCTTGGCATAATCATATAATATTAACAATACCTAACCTCCTCCCCCATGATTTGTTTTGTGCACATTTAGTTTTCAGTGGCTTGGTTGTTTTGATTGTTTCTTTGCCCAAATTATCTTCTTATGTCTTTTAATTTGAATACAGAAGTAATTGTACATAAAATTAACATATTATTTAATTCAAATTACATTGAACATTTTGAATCCATCTTTTAAAAAAAACTTTTGTTTTTATTTAAATAAACGTACATTCAAAACTTGAAGCTCAGTCAAAGCGTTGATTTTTCTGTTTGCAATATGCTCCTTTGCCAAGGTGTAGACAGTTCGCATCAATGCAACGATTCCTTTTTTACATCTGCTGTATGCGTTCACTGTTGCTTTGCCAACTTGAAAGATTAGATTTCAATTCTGGTATCCTGAGAGCATCTCTAAAATAGTTAGAGAGAAAACATTAATTTGAACACAGATAATGTTGTAAAGCAAATTTGATATCAAAATAAAACAAGGTAAAGCTGTATGTCCACCGCCTTTGGGACAAATGGTGAAATAAAACATTGATGATTGATTAGTACTATCTTAATACAGGTGTCATAATTTTCAGACAGAAGGAACAAAAAACGGGTCAATTGTAAAATAACAAAAATAACGAATACAAAAAATGACCATAGCACAATAACACAAGTGGCACTTTTAAAGTGTACAGCCAAACAATAACAATGATAAGAAGGCTGAGAACTTCTGCAATAAGTAGTAACTTGGTACTTCCTAATTATAAATATTTTGACCAGGACTATTTGAAAATAAATATTTATACTAACCTTTGATCTTTGGTCAGCTCATGTTTGCTGAAATCGTCTTTTTTGGGATTCTGACAGGACTTTCCCATAGTGAATGCATTGGTTTTTTTGGCAGCAATGCAAACCTTGCATTTCAGATATTTTTCTTCTGATTCAGATGATTTTGAAGCAGAACAATTAACAATGTCCAGCCATTCGAATTGTTTAAACCATTCTGTTTTTATTTTTCTAGTGTCATTTCTGTCATAAGTTTTTTTTACTTTCTCTTTGGTGTCCGTTTTACTTTTCTTTGCTGAGTCTGTCGGGTTTTTAAAGAACGATGACAATGTCCCTTGAAGTTTTCGTTTTCTTGCTTCGTTCGGGCCGAGGACCTTTACAAGGTCAGGTTCGTCGGCCATGTTAAAAACATTAAAAAGTAAAAGAAAACCCGATATCGGAAACGGATTTTCCCGAACGGAACCGTTAAGTGTGGAAGTTTTTTTTTTCCGGATATGACTAAAAAGACCCGTTTTTGTGTTTGTTTTTGCAAATTTCTTTTGTTAACATCTTTTCAGCTAAATGTTTATTCGAATCAACGCCTGGCTTGAAATTTGACAAAGATTTTTTTTCCGTTCATAAAATTTTCGTTCGCCAAAGTTGCGATTGCAACTAAATTTTTATTAGCCACATAATAAAACCATTCGCCCATGGCGAGTGTGGCGACCATTACCGCTAACACAGACCCCAAAATGTATTTATAGCGTGTACGACTGTTCGAGTGGTCCCAGTCAATACAAAAATTGCCATTTATTGTATAATTATTAACTCGTTTGCATAGCACGGACATGCATGAAATAATACAACTACTCGATGTGTCAGGTTGCATTGAAATTTATGTTACAGTTTGTGTTGTTATATCATCTTACCAAGGTTGGATGTGCTGTTATTTTCATTCGCGGCCATGAAAGCCATGCTGTCTGGTGTTTTCCATGACTTGTATTTCGTCACAAAATATAAATAGCTTTAAACAACAATCGATACACTCGGGCTTTTCAATAATATTATCGTAATGTCATTTCTTCCGAAGTCAATAACCAACTTCTTGGTTATTCGTCTTGGACATTATTCTTAAATACCAGCTAAAAAAGCCGATACTATTCCGATTGTCATAAATAACCATTTTTATATCATTTGTCATCCAGACGCTATACTTTGAAAAATAAAGCGGCTGGATGATCGAGACTAGTACCTGAGTCACCCTTGTTGTCAGGTTAAAGCCAAACAAATATAGGACAAGGAACAAGTGTACTATTTTATTGTGTTGATTTCCGGTTCAGTAGATTCTGAACATATTAATGTTTAAATATATATTATCAAAATAAATAGCATTTTGACTAATCATAGACGAATTAACATAATTATTCAATTTTCGAAATTTCCGCTTTCTTATCATTATACCATAGGAAATGAGGATGTCAAACACAATTCATACAACATAGTTCAGTATTTTAACAATTACTTATTTTTTTTACTCGTATTTTTGTAATTTATATTAATTTCAATTCTTTTAACAATATTATCATACTGTCAATTTAATCTGTATGTACCATTGTGTATTACTCACGAATCTTTCTATATTCAAAAGTGAAGGAAAAATGCCGATAATTTTTATTTCTTTATACAAATATTTTCCCTTACCAATTTCCCTTATGATTGATTAAGTTAAAGCTATCAGAATTTAAATAACGACATGATTCACTTCTGACCAATTTGTTACATCAAACTAAGCAGTACATAGTTTTGGAAATAGATAACAAAGCAAGCCAATTGATATATTGAAGTCAGTTTTACAACTTTGCGAACAAGATGAATGATCTTTTCTGTCAAAATGTTTCGGGAAAGTAATTTATTTTCGACAAATTTACCCACTAATTGCGTTCAAAATTATTTTCGCACCTATATGAGGGTCTGGATCGTTGTCCTATATGAGGGTCTGGATCGTTGTCCTTCATTTCTTTATTCTTTATTTTTTAGACCATGTATATGTATTCTTTTATTATTTCCCCCATTAGGGAGCTACCATTTGATTTTTATGGGGGGCTAGGTTGAAATTTGAAAAAAATAGGCAGGACAGGGGTTTTGAGTAAAAAAAAAAACCGGATGAGATTTTTTGCAAAAAAAAAAAGGCAGGATGACAATTTAGTTTCATCCTAGCACCCCCCCCCACCCCCCCCCCCCCATAAAAATCAAATGGTAGCTCCCTTATTCTCTTTTCTTTATATTTTAACACCCCAGTGTTCTCTATTCTTTTTGTTTTTTAGGCTATTTTTCTCTATTTTTTATTTTTGTCCTTTATTTTGCACTTTTTGTCCATTATTTTCTATTCCATATATTCGACTTTATGCTGGAGTTGATTCTTGAATTCAACAACACGACTCGTTTAGCAGTGACCTTTCTCGAACACCACGCTTGTGGCTGTCGTTGGCCGACTTCTAAGCTATTATAGATTATACCGTTTAAGATGTCCAATAGAAGTGACCATGTTCTAGTGATTGCAAACAGTCATCAATGATACTAGGGTTTTTATCTAGTACGCCAGATGCCCGGTTTGTCGCCAAAAGGCAAAATCAATGACGAAGTTGAAAAGCATTAAAAACCAAATATTTCAAAACGTTGTTCCAAATCTGGCTAATGTCATCTATTCCTGGGTAAAGAACATTGTCAATCTCAGTATTTCGCAGAATATTAACAGTTTAAAACCGCGTTTGTGTCATCAACATATACCCGACTTTTTTTATTATTCAATAAAGATTTACTTCCCTATATTCAGAAGATGATAGATAAAATTGCTTTCTTTAAAAAAAGAAATGCAATCGTGAACCTAAATGCATGTTCGGAATGAAAGATCAGATACTTGTTTTATAAAGATGCATGATTTCGCCTTATTTCTTTTTTATATAAGATGTAGATAAACTGACATGGATTCTTAATGAAACTGATGTTCTATGTTGGGCATAATTTTCTTGTTAAAGATGTAATGTGTCTCTCTCCCATCCCATTACAACATGATAAATAAGAAGCAACCACTGTATGTTAATTCCTTTCTGAGGTACTATTTTGGGAATTAGAGGTAGCTTCCTGGCTTAAGTCGAAATGTAACTATGAAAACAGTCTTTGTTGTAAAGAAGTTTAAAGAAATAAATCATGATTATTAGTTTTTGTAGCCAGTTTGAAAATAGTTCAAAACCTAAGCTTATTCTTATTTGTTAATCCCGAACTAAACCATTTAGGAAAACCAATATGGCTTGGTCATTGACTATCATATTCAAGATATGCTTGATCTCAATTTATTTATACCCAAGGCAACAAACTCAAATCAGGTATTTTGAGTAGAAACAGTTTGAAACCTAAACTTTATACTTAAATCAGGTTTACTTCCATGGTTCAAACAAATCTCACTTTTTCATTTCATAACTTGTCCTTTTGTAAATTAGCCAAAATATAATAAAGTTGCTGATTGGTTGTTTTTATACGAGTGTGTGACAGACAGAGTAAAACAGGAATAACAGTGCCAATTCAGTATAGCTCATGTCCAGTACGCAATTTAAAAATCACGTTTTTGCAATCGCATGTCCGTTGAATACGGATAGTGATTTTAAGAAAAAATAATTTGTTTCTAAGTTGTGCTATTTTTTCTTATGAATACAAACGTTTTTGTATCGTCTAATTTTTATGATATCGTCCTATGTTGTTGCCAGAAACGCTCTAAGCCTTTGTCAACTAGACCCTCTAAATTCGCTTATGAATACAAAGTTCCTCGACTCCTGGAAAACAAATAGACGGAATTCCAAGAAACTTGCACTGTTTATTCTTTACGGTGGACAACAAGTTGTGCACCAGCTACTTCAACTTTAAATCTGATTTTTTTAGGGGGGGGGGGGGGGTTCACATACCAAAACAAAAGAATAAGAGAGTAGTCGACACACGTGCTTTTGAAAACTCGCACATTTTCCTATAAAAAATTAACATACGCTTCTGATAGTATATCATCTTCCTGTTATTATAATTCTTTGGACACTTGCTAATATATTTTCGCAATCACATACCGTTAGTAACTTAAGTATAATAGTTTTCAATCCAAACATCGAGGAATAGATCAGACCTCATTGTTTTACTTCATATGAAAATAAGAAGATGTGGTATTATTGCCAATGAGACAAATCTCCACCAGAGACCAAGTGACGTAGAAGTTGTTAACGTACGGCCTTTAATAATGAACAAACCACATACCGCATAGTAAGCTACAAAATGCCTCGAAATGACAAATGTAAAACAATTCATACGAGAAAACTAACAGCCTGATTTCATTGCGTTGTCTTTTATTCTTATTATTGCATTTTTCCCTTATTTATATTTTGATACAAATGTAGAGCCTTAATACTAACAATATAAATAGAAATTCATTATCTTATCTCTTACTGTATCTATCATCACCCAGTCCCTATAAAAGACAATCGCTATTTTATCTCTGACCCTGCATTAATATTTCACTCCTGCTATTGCATAATTTATGCATAATCAACTTTTCTATTATCCGTCATCTCAGACATCAATTCCTAAAATTTAATTATTCTTTCAGAATCATCATCATACCGCTAAAAATATTTGATAAGTTAAATGTTTATTAAAAAATGAAATGTTTCATTGTAGCATCTCATATCTGTATTTTACACATCTCAACGATTCTTTAAGGTTCAGTTTGTTTTTCTTTTAATTTGTTTTCTTTTTATTTCAATTTGTATTTTGATAACGATAAAAAAATATGTTGTTCCAATATTTTACCAATTAAATAATATGATTATAATAATTCCATTTTTGCTATTTGAATTAAAATAGGAACAATTTTTGAAAACTCCTTAATTACTGCATAAACGGACTTAGCTCTGTTTTAATTTCTCTAAAATGGCTCAGTTTTAAAATCTTAAAAACGCCTAACCATTGACGGTATTTTTGTCGCTTAAAATCTAATGTCGAATGTTTACACAGCTTGTATTTCAGAAAAATTATCATATGCGACTATTATCTAATTAACTACTGATGTAAAATATCAATCAGTCTCGACTCTCGATTAACACTTATCTCTGTAGCAACTGTAAGACGCTAATACATATTCATTAGGTCAATTAATTACCTATTACGCAGGTGGCCATTGAAAAGAACAGATGTATTCCGAAAAGACAATTATTATAGGCATTTCCGGTATTCCGAAAGACTACATCATCAATTTATATATATGGTGCGTGAACCCCTGGGTTCACGCAATCAATCATCTATGTACCTACTTAGGCTGCGCCAGATCAGATTAAATCTAACAAACAGTAAGAAAACGACTATTCATCTTTTGTGGTGGCGAGCATTGTTTTTTCACTCGTAATAAAAATCCCCCACTTTTTCTAAATAACTTACAAACACAGTTTTAAAATCTCAATGCATAGATTTTTATGACCCAGCCATAGGCAACAGGGACATTAAGAGTTACCCTTGACCGCCCGTCTTTCCGTCCGACATTCCGTCCGTCCTACCGTTTCTCTCATTTTTGTTTCCGCACTTTAACTTAAGTTTGCCTCATGCACATTTTATGAAACTCATACAAAATGCTAAGAACCAAAACTTGCAGACAGGGTTCGAATTTGGACAGTGAATCACTTACCGTTCTAGAGTTATGCCCTTTATAACTTGGAAAATTGCTATTTGCTCGTTTCCGCGCTCTAACTTAAGTTTGTCTCATCTGAATTTTATGAAACTCCCACACAATAGAACCACAGCATTCAGACAGAGTTCGAATTTGAGTTTTGAGTCATTTGCCGTTCTAAAGTTATGCCCCTTTTAACTTGGAAAATCGCAAAGCTTGTAAACAGGGGCATTAGTGTCCTCAGACACAATCTTTTTTTTCAAAATACAAATAATTCCTTCCCCTTCTAAATGAAATCGTTTTATTGAAGAAATTTAGAATAACACAATTTATTTCTAAAGAAACAAACTTTAGATCTGAACCCCCAGCATATTTTATTCTATGTTATTTTTGTGCAGACATTTGGAAATATAGGAAAACATAGTTATCAATTTTATACCTTATCTAAGATGAAAAGTTTGTATGTTAAATTAGAAATGACGATCGAGGTTTTTTAGTTGGTTTCTAAAACCTGCTTTAACATTCTATGTACAAGAACAAATTTTGTTTTATATAAAGCTGATGATGTAATTAAATTTCAAATATATCTATAAAAATGATGCAACGTATTGTATATAATAATTGTTTTAATAGTCTCTCATAATTCTAGATAAAAAGGCGCTTGTATATGTTTTATTATTTTAGTTAATGATATTTTAGGGTTAGTTTTAACACACATTATGTTTAATATATGTAAGTGAATGATTAATAGTATGCAAATGGTGAAACTTAAATAAATATATTGAATCTGCATCTGGATTTTAATTTTAAAAAATCTAACTTCTTACAATGCACAGATATAAATATTTAAAGGACGAAAATATAAAACAGTTTTACACGTTTAACAAAATCGTTTAAAGTTGTTTATATGAATACATACTAATCAATATAAACTTATTAATGATTAATCACCAATAGAAGATAGGTT
Organism: Mytilus californianus; assembly: GCF_021869535.1. Taxonomy (NCBI): domain Eukaryota; kingdom Metazoa; phylum Mollusca; class Bivalvia; order Mytilida; family Mytilidae; genus Mytilus; species Mytilus californianus. The sequence continues at coordinate 1,124,518 of NW_026262703.1, forward strand.
TATTTGAAATCTTAAGTATTTATGGATCGATCTAGCTATATGAATAGTAGTGTTGTAATAATCAAATTAAATAAGTAAATAAAAATTACACGTTTTGGTAAAATTCTTTGGGTATATACAAGATATTATAAATTCAAGAAGATAAAAAAGCAGGACGATTTTTGAACAGGTCAATCCCAAAAATGCTACTAAATAGAAAATTTGATTCAATAATTTTAAAAGTAGTAATTTTGCCAGAACGATATAAAGAGGAACAAAAGGAAGACTAGAAAAAATATTTCTTTATTTTTGAGTAGGCTACACAATTTGATATAACATTATATATTCAAATAATGTCAGTTTTAAATATCTTCTTCGTGAGATTTTTTATTTTTAATGGTATATAGTATAGTGACCTAATAGACCACTTTCGAGTTCGTTGCATTTCCGTCAAAAACTTTGTTTTAGTGAATATCTGTCTTGAATGTACGTTTAGGGGCATCGGTCACTTCCTTCCCATGTTGAGCGAGCGGGTGAAAAAATATGATGCTATATTGCACGAATTATTCGGCAAATTAAATTCTTATAATTGATAATCAGCACTGCTGTCATTAGGGAATTGTGATTAAGAACATACGGAACAAACATTATTTCTAGTTTATCTTGCATAATGACGATCACGAAGACGCTTGATGAACTTTAATAGTGCAGGGATACAGGCTGTCCCATCTATCTGGTAAATGACGTCATAAAGGCGCGCATAATTTACGAACTTTTCCGATGAAGGACATAACTCGAAAGATGTCTGTAACATAGCAGCAGGAATATATTGAAGTAAAAGGCCTATGATTCAACTCGAACTGTGAAAATATAGAAACTTTTTCATTTCCTCTCAGCTGATATGCCTTTTGTCTCCACAAGAATTTTTTCATCAACCTTTCGTATAAATATTACATGCGCGATGTTAGGAATCTTTTCGCAATATGAAATAACAAAAATTTTGCTGTTATCAGTCCGACAAAATTCATAATTGAAAATAAACAAAACAATTTCTTCATCGTCTTTATTTCAAATTCAATTCATTCTCACATGATAAACATATCAATTTCTTAAATTTGGTATTCAAATATTACATTAAATAAAAAAATAATCACTTATGAAAATTTTCAAAGAGTCATTCACATCTTATCATATATGCGGTTGCTAGAAAGGTTAAACACCATTCTCTACACCTAACGAAAGGAGTACAAAGAGTTTAAAACGTGTATCGTTAATCCCCCTCATAACTTTAATAAAACAGATATAATACATTTATTATACACGAAAACAGGAAGTTTAAACATTTTCTATTATGACGTATATGTTCTTTGTATGACTGTCATGATTATTTGTAATTAATACCGTAAACAATTGCCAAAATAATAAATAAATCAGGTACTGTCACTCCTAAAATGCTTTCTACATAGGAACAGTATTTCAATATATATACATAGATTTCATTACATTTCATGAACTTAATGAACCTTTTGACATGTTTACAAATTCCAAATACTGTCCTTTTTAAAATTTCAGATGAAAGAAGGACAAATGTTGAAAGAAGGATAAATAAAAAGAATAACCTTTATAAATACTTTTTAGAATGAACAGGTCGTTATCCCATTTGGAAACTTCTCTTGCATGCGAAAAATTTATTTGCGTTAATTCGCAAATACAATTCAAATGGACTTTCGAATGCGAATTCGATATTAGAATAGTATATGTTGTCATAATGCTATCCTTTTTTGATTATTTCTTCAGCAACTTTAAAACAACATTTAGAGTAAAGAAAATGATACAGGGTGCTTCACAGGTCAACATAGAATTTTATATAACATTGTCTTTCAAGCACAAATTTAATGAATATTGTCATTACATGACTTAAAATAATACTACAAAACAAAGAAACAAATCAACTATTTGTATTTGTACTAGACAACCATAGTACATATCTAGATACTAGAACATTAAGATAATATAGTAGAAAAACTGTATAAATCACAAGTAGATCGAATTGTCTGCAAATTAATTTTGATAAAACATTACTGATTTTAAAAGATAAAGTGTAAATATTTAATACCCACGAACGAAAATAATGTGCTTATCAGATGTTAATATGCTTACTATATATACACTATGCGCATCAGGTGCAATATAGTCGGTACCATTAATATTGTTACCCCCACCCACCACCAAATAGTCTGTACGACTAGACATACATGTTCATATCCTGTACAGGCATTATATTCGATGTAAATCAGTAAGTCAACAGATATTGTACAGAAACTCAATCTTTGACTTTTCATAACATGACAATCTCTGAATAATATAAAGTTTTGCGAATTTATTTGTCGCTTCTTACACATTGAACTTCAAATAAAGGATACTTGCATATTTAATAGATATCACATATACAGTTAGGTCTGCTTCATATAGTTAATTGCGTCTAGAATTAAAAGTACATTTGGTTAAAGTTAGTAGATACATTTGTTTTATAAAATAGAACTTTCATGTAAGTATCGTCATGATGCCGTGTCAATCAATTCATCGCATTTCAAGAGCTGATACTCGTGGCAAAACAATTATCTAAAGGACTTTTGAAAAAGATTTAATCATGATCAGTAACAAATAAACAACACTTTATAAACATGCGTCCGAAGCGCTTTTCTAAACTTACCTTGCGTGTGCACTTTTGTTATTTGTATAAAAAAAAACTTGCAACAAAATATAGATACAACGAGTTGTTAAAACTATTTAGGTCTATCACAAATAAGTGCAAGTAAAATTCCTCAAGCAGGAATCATACAAATACTATTTCATGCCCACACTGAGAAAAATGAATAGTAAATGACACTAGTTAGAGTAGTAAATTTACTGTCCACTCATTCACTATTGTAAAAGTAAATTTACTGGAGTATCTAGTACCTTCTTACTAACATGATTAGTTAGGATTACTAACAAGAAAAGTTCTCGTCAACTATTTGAATAAGTATTCATACTTTGTGTTTAAGTACACATCACTACTGTTACTAGTATACTAGTATACTAATACTTATTTTGTAGTATTCTTTACTAGCTGATGAGCAAATTTCACTTGGATGACTGGTACGCAGCACTAAGGAAAATAGTAGTGATACTAGTGCAAATAGCAATCTTTGGCAATCATACCACATCTTCTTTTTTATTTGAAATGTCCACACATTCACTATATAAGGAGTAAATTTACAACCCCATTTATATAACTTTACTTTTATTGATTATGACACTGTCTATTTGACATAAACTGATAAAACTATGATGTGCATTTTCTTTTTCTCATATGGCTAGCATTTATGATCAAAGTTACTAATTTTGAAGCATTTGTCAACTCTACTTACTAGTATTCAAACAACACAAATTAATTCCAAATATATACAGACTAGAACATAAAATGAAAGCATACAGGGTAGTTGTGTGCAAGATACCAAAATCAAACCAGAAAGACTAAACTCTGACAGTGTATGTGTATGTATAAAGAGTACTCTTGTCTCATTGGCACTCATACCACATCTTCTTATATCTATTTCTTTAATATATTCTTTCAATGAAATCTAATTGATATCTCCAAAAAAGAATCTAATTTCTTATGAAAGACATGCATATATATTTACAATTGAACAATGATTACAGTAAATAATTAAAATGTTTTAACAAACAAATTAAAAAAAATATCATGACAATAATCAATTGTACAACAATTAAAGCAAAGGTATATACATGTATGTACACCACTTTTGTCTCATTGAAAATTAATGAAGCCTTCACATGTTTTTTTAATACTTAATTTTCTGCTGTTTAGTAAGTGCACTTCATTATCATAACATCAACAGAGAAATAAAAAATGAAAACTCTCATGTGTGTACTTTCCTCCTCCTGTGCCACTTTCAATAGGCAAAAGGCGTATAACACCTTGCCTCTTCGAAAAGCTTCAGGCAAAATAGATACACAATTTACCTTGTCATTTGATTTAATTTGCTTTAAAAAAAATCTTGTATTTAAAAGCAGAATTTATTGTAAACCATGAAAATCATTATTGTAAATATCAAAATTCAATTTTCTAGTTAACCATGTTAACCTAGTTGACCTCGAGTATGAACCAATTACATGTTCTTCTGCCTTTCTCTGTTCAAATCTGTGACTACAGACACAATTTTTTTGTCAATTTTCCCTGCATCATTTAAATTCAAAAACACATTTTGAAAGAAGGTTAAGGTTTTAGAAACTGGTTTTGGATATGCAAGGTTGAAGCAATAAATTGCAGCCATGAAACCTGTGATAAGTTAAATAAATGTGTCACAGGAAAAGATAGTGTTATTATCAATTTTAAGCTCAAAGCTATTAGAGTCCATTGTTAAAAGTTTGTCACAGACTATCAAAGCAATTGGTGAAACTGATGAATCCTGTCCTGGAAAGAACAATATTTTCTCAATCTTCTCTTTAAATAAGGTGGCACAACTTGTAACTGCAATACACTGGCTAGCATCTGAAAAAATGAAGGAAAATATATATTTTATCAAACAGTTTACACCTTGGTACATATTAATGAATACATGCAATGGAATCACTCCAGCTATAAAACTATGAATAAAGTTCATTCTAGGTGGCCGAGTGGTCTACAGCGCTATACATAATGCAGGTGGTATTATCTCAATATCCTAACCGCATGAGTTTAAATTCCAGGCTCCCAGTGAGGAAAACAAAAATTTGCTGCTGCAAGTTTGCAGATTTATAAGTCTGAAAGTGTGACAACTCTTTAACTGATTTAATATATATTTAAAATGTACTTATTTGTCACAAATTATGCAAGCAACATACAATGTACCATGTAGAAGTCATGTCTTGCATTTAAAGAATGTTATTACAATTTGTTATTAATCAATATTAACTTACATTTTCTCTCCCCTTCTGTTCTGAGTAGAACAATTTGGTCTACAACTTCTTTTACTTGTGGGATGAGTTTCTTGGATTTAGTAAGGGAAACAATCGGACCTGTAAATTTGTCCAAACCACCATAGAATACATCCTCCAATCTGTCATCTTTTCCATTTGGACCTAAACGTGTGAATTCCATAAGTATCTGTAAAAAGTAAAAAAAAAACAATCACTTAAAAAATAAAACGAAAGCTAATTCCATACACAAGATCAGCTAATATTTTTTTACATTCTCAATTTTAATATTTGTTAAAAAAAATTCTCAATACTTACTACTAATATTAATATCACGTATATCTACAAGTTACTGACTTAGGACAAGTTAAGACCATTGGAATAAATAATCATATGATAAGTGCAAGAATTTTCTTTTTTAATCACGACATGTGAGATGACAAATCCTGAATCTTATTGTACATCTTTATAAAGAGAGTCAGAGAGACAGTATTTTTTTATTAATGAATTTAAACCTACAACAATTTCAAGTTAAATTACAACAAACAATATCACACCAACAATCAGAGAGATCTATGGCAACAGAAAAAAAGTTAAAAATACCTGTCTCCTATCTTTAAGAAATGGATATTGATCCACAAGCTCAGCAGCTGAAATAGTTCCCTCAACTACTGCCTTTCTTCGGGCAGCAAATGTTAGGTTCATCTTCAAATTGATTAGAGCCTCATTCTGGTCTGTCTTGATAAACTCTCTTTTGAGCCAGCCACAATGTAGGGATATAGCCGTGTCATCCTCAGACTCAGGTTGAGCAGGCAAAAAGTTTGCCATACTCCATGTCAGGTATACCTTCCCCCCAGAAATGTTTTCAGGAGTTGGTGCTGTATCCTTCTTTCTTTTTCTTGCCTGCACCTCAGGTAGATGTTTGTCCCTGGACTTCCTTTCATTTCCCCATTTATACTTCAATTTTTCCTTCCAATAAACCTTTAAAAAAACATCAAATGTTCTGAAATTTTGTTATTTTAATTTGCAATATCCAATATATGAAAATAATTTAATTTTGGATGTAACGCGTCTTCTGATTGGCTGACGTTGTTTTGTTTATCAGCTCATTGACATAATTTTGTCATGTGACCGTGACGTCATCAACGTTTTTTCATGGTTTACTCAGGTTTAAAATGGAATTTAGAATTAAATTATAAGAAATGACTGTACTATTTGTACAGACGTCATAGTTATAAATACATTTTAATAATAGGGACACAATTTGCATACATCATATTAAAATTTAATCCACTTTCAATAAATACTTACTCTGACTGATTGCAGGGGTACGCCACTTATTTTGATTAGATATGGATACTGCCTCAAAAGACCATCAACTATTTGATCATATAGTTCTTGAGACGGATACCTGTTAGTAGAAAATTTAAGTTGAAATTAAGCTCTTTAACCTGTTATGTACAATTGTATATTTAAAAAAAGACTTGTATATTATCAATGCTTGCAATTACTTTATCAAATGATTAAAAATGATGTCCATAAATTAATTGTATAAATAAATATAATATGAGGCATATTGATACTGTAAAGTAACCTGATTAAATGCAGAAAAAATTAGTAGTTTATGACAATTTTAGAAAATTTAAGAAACATTTGAATCATTTTCTTAGTACCACTACTAAATGCTTACAATCCATTTTCATACTGCGTTACATCTGTGTAGATGACATCAAGCAGCCTGGTTCTGTCCACTCTTTCAAGGGGTTGTTGGCTATCCAATTTTAGTCTGAGGCCCTGTGGTATTGTTTGAACGGGAAAAAAATAAATCCTTGGCCAGATTTTTCTGAAAAATAATACATAATATGAATATGGTTTTACATGAACACAACATAATCACCATGTATTTCGAAGGTTTAATGAACACATTAGAGGGGTCATGTAGCAAGACTGGTAATGCAGCAAACAGAGCATTAATTTTCTTTAACAGAGGTACAATGAGTTTTTATGTTTTGTGGAGGTGTATGAACAATGATGAATAAAAAAGAAAATATTATTATACATGCTGGGTAATCAGAATCAGACATCTGACATATAATTCATAGCATAGCAAAAGGACGCATACAAAAACTAGATGCAATGGCCCCTTGTCAACTGTTGATATTTTCAGGACCATCTTTCATGTATAAACATCTAAAAAAAATGACATAAATTTACTAATTGTCACATACCTGTCATTTCTAACAATTGAGATTGGCGATGAGCTAACTGCAGGGCTGGTCGGTCTTGATAGAGGCGTTAATGGACTTGGGGGTCTAGTGATGCCAGCTGATGATGTGGAAGGTGTGCCAGCTGATGATGTTGAAGGTGTGCCAGCTGATGATGTTGAAGGTGTGCCAGCTGATGATGTTGAAGGTGTTAAAGCTGATGATGTTGAAGTTGTTAAAGCTGATGATGTTGAAGGTGTTAAAGCTGATGATGTTGAAGGTGTGTCAGTGGGTGATATTCTACCATTGTTGCTTTGGGTTTCTTCTAATGTGCTTGTTCGTTTCAACTTAATTACTCTGAACTTTTAGGATTCTGCCAATTTCAATTTCTTCTAAGTTTTCCAAATCAATCCACTCTGTAACGTCATTGTCAAAATATTGGAGATGACAATCAGATTTTTGTATCTCAACTTTGGCTTCTACTTCATTTGCTATGAAGTTCATGTTAGCATATTGAGGAAAAACAATTTTTTTGGTCTGAGTATCATGACTTAGAATCAAAAATTTTCTTTCCAATGACATTTTTCTGAAATAAAGAAGATCACAATAAATAAACTTAAACAAGGCAAAACAAACTTAAGTTAAAATCAAAATAAATATTTAACTTGTAACTCATTTCAGTAAATATAGTAAAACATAAGTTTTTAAAAAAAATATTTGATTAAGGCAAACTAAAATTTGTGTGTGGAAAGTTCAAACCTCTTTTTTTTCTATTTGAGTATACTAGTTAGTAACAAATATGACAGAAAATATTGCATTGTGCAACTTAAATATTAACATGTATACACTTACTGGCAATAAATTAAAAATCCAACTTGAAATTTCAGAACAGGACCATGTATTTCATGACCACTAACAACAAGTCATTTTTTTTATACAATCCAAAAGTGTGTGGTTCAACTAAATCACTTATTTTAATTACTTCAACACATGCAGTGTTCTCAACAACATAAGAATAGAAGTGTCTGTCAAAATGCTTTGTACACAATTTTGTGCAGAGTAGATAAGGAGCTCCATTTATTACTACACAGTATTGAATTTTGGAGAAACAAATCAAGTGTCCACTTTGATTACAACTAACTACAGAATCACCACTACTATATTCTATTCCCATCAAAGTAAGTGTCTTGCAACTGAAAATTTCTGTCGAATCTCCAACTAAATGTTTCAATTCTTCTTGAAACTCATATCGCAAGAGACATATGGGGAGTGGATGGCCATCACTTGTTTCTAATTGTCCGGAATTAAAAAAGTTTTTAGATGTGTTAAATATAGTTTGGTAAAACTGGTGGCGCTCTGCTAGTGATTTACAAATATTTACACGATTTTTTGTTCTATTTACAAGTTCCTTGAAGTAGTTATGCTTGCCTTCAAATCGTAAAGTCTGCATATGAATTAATGGTCCAAACATTAAAATCTGATTCGGGTAGTGTAAAGTGTAATGCATCTTTGGTTTGATTGTTTGATCTGGAAAACTTTCACAGTAACAATTAAGGAATTCCTCAATTATGTCTTGTAGTAACAAAACATGCCCTCGATCTAAACAAGGGGCACACGCATAAAATATAACATCTTTGAGTAAGAGAAAACTGTTCCATTTCATATTGTTTCTTGGGATATGATCTCCAACCATTAAAGGTAAAAACCTTGTCAAACACCACATTTGAGCTGCTGTTTGTTTAACATTTAAAGCTCTCAATACTTTAGACAAAGTTATAGGCTTATTGCTTTTATCCATTCTACAGAAATTAAATTTCTGAATTTGATTATTTATTGTTTCCAGGCTAAAGAATCCCTCTGTAACACAGTATTTTATAACATTAGTTAAAACATCGCACACCACACCCTCAAAAAGATCATGTGCCAAGTCTGATGGCATTCCTGATATTATATGATAATATTCAAGCTCATTTAAAACTGAATTAGACTTTACTCCATAAACTGAGGACAAACTTTCATCCTGCTGAACATTTTGAAGCTGAGAATTATGCATTTCAACAGATCGCATTCTGAAACCATTGCATTCCTTAATTTGATGCATATCATTTTTTGTAACAAAACAAAATCTGCAATTACGAAGGCAATTAAAACTTTCCTGAAAGCCACCTAAAGCATGGGCAGCAAGGTTATCAGCAACTACTACACTGATTGAGCCATAAAATTTATGTACATCATATTCTTTAACAATATCAACACCTTCAGTTTCAAGTTTTTTAAGATCTTGAATAAGAGGTTGTAGTATAGATTTAAAACCTTCTGTTTTAATAACTGAAGACATGCACAATGTTACTAACTGAATGCTAGAAAACTGTGATCTATGCTTTGGAGGAATATTGCCTAACATCATATAAAATGCTCCTATTTTAAAATTTTTAACCTTATGTCCTATTGGGTTACTTGCTGTAAAGTCATCATAATACAACATAATTTCTAATGATTTATAATCAGCACTAAACAATTCATTTTTAGAATAAAATTCACCATCACTAAAGTCTCGAAGAATGCCGTCTGTGGAACAATGACCATTGATTACAAATGAAAAGACATCATCATGCTTTAGCAATTGCTGAATTGTTTCTAATATTGGAATATACTGATATTTGCCTTGTTTTGAACTAGTCCTGTGGCTTGCAAGGTTATACTCAACTGGTTTTACAAAGCCAAAATTCTCAATAACAAACTTATTTAAATTGTATTCAGAATTCAATGAATTACATGCCGATTCAACAGTGCTCTGACAGTTCAGACTTTCTCTTATATCATTTTTAAACTCTTCATTTTCAGATGTTGCATTAACTATTTGAATGATATCTTTTGATACTTCTGCATGGTGATATCCTATCATTTCACTGATTTCTTTTACAACTGTAACAATTGCATTTGAAGGTAGTTTTGATTTTTCCCTTAACTGAAGAAGAAATAAAGCAAATCGTCTTTTAAAATCAATTGCAATTGCATTGTTTTCTACTTCAATGTCCCCTGTGTCTGTCACATCATTAACTACAGGTGCATTTTCTTCATGCTGTCCATAATCTGCAAGCGAGTCAAGAGCCCGGTAATCCCGTATATTATTTTTCCACTTTGAAAAATGTTTATGGTGAAATTCAGGGTGTTTTCGTTTCACATGTTTAATATATGAACCCGTCTGTTTGTATGTCCGACAACATCCATCTTCTCCACATGTGATTTGAAAATCATTATTCTGTTCATGCACAAAGCGATAATGTAGAACAAGTTTTGATAAGTATCTTGATGAAAAATTACAATATAAACATAAATGCATTCTGACTCAATTCCCTATATTTATGCTACAACAATCCTTGTTATCTTAATAAGTGTACAATTGTAAAGTTTATATTCTATGCTCTAGAATGAATGTTTAAGTTTATGCATTCTGTATGAAAGAAGCTGATATTCTTTCCATTTCACATACAAAGGATCTCTCATGAACGGTTCGTCTTCTGGGTTCGAAACACTTTTCTGAATTTTATTGTTTTTTTTATCAGTGTGATTTTTAACTTCAGCTAATTCAGTGGAGCTTAAAGAAAAAGGAGATCTGCTTCTGTCGTCAGATTGCAATGAAGAATCCTCAGCTGTTTCTGACTGTGATTCTGAATTCGAACAAAAGTTATTTTGATCATCAGTACAAGTATTTATTTGCGGGTTTTTAACTTGATCAGTGCATGGTGTACTATCAGTTTCAATTTGATCTGCAGACAGCAAAGAGTTAGACTGGGCTTTTCTTAAAGTTTTCCTTTTTTGAATTTTTCTCAACTTTCTTTTCTTGCGATATGCATCTAAACTGACCTTACTATGACGTCCCATTCCCTGTGTAAAGAGATACGAAAGAATATTTTAGGCCTTATGGTCTATTAAAAATTAATGTTATACATTGTATATATATCTAAAATTGTTAACCCATTTATAAATATTTAATGCGAATTTCAACTCAAATTTTTTTAACCAGATCTGTTTTATCAACACATGTGTATACATGTATCTTTTCATTGGTAGAACCCCGCCCCCCAAAAAAAATCATTTTAAAATACTTGTATGTTAGATAAGGATAATACTTTTTCGGGATCCTTTTATGGTAAGGGTGCCTGACTTCATTAGTTAACTATTTCTTTTGGTCAATGAACTTAACAGTACCATAAACAAGTCACATTATTGACCAATTTTGCATGGCTTGAAATTGAAAATGACAAATACTATGGTGATGACCTTTCTTTAGTTTAATTTTAGTTCTTTGTGTATATGCACATGTTTCACTTATTGTGAACAATAAAAAAAAACTACATATACTGACTACCTAACCTACCAACAATAACATGTCATTGACAAATGCTTTCCCGTTCATAGACTTCATAATTTATTTTTTCGTCAAAATTAAAAAAGTTAAACTATCTTATTTTAAAGCGGAAGTTGCTGTTTTTGTTTACGATTTGTTTATGTGTATCGTTCTCCTGTGGAGTGAGGAGCACTTAAATATATGGCGATTTATATCTTATTTACGTAACAACTTACAATGACTACAATAAATAATTTATTAATACACAAGAGGTAGATTTAGGGGGACAGCAGTGGCGGATCCAGGGGCGGTATCGGGGTTCAAACCCCCTTTTTATACGATCAATGCATTTGAATGGGTAAACATGTAGTTATACCCCCCTTTTTATCCTCTGTTAAATTTGATGAATCCGCTCCTGTGCAGTTACATCATTTCATTGTCAAATTTTTACCATCTTATTTAAAGTCAGAGCAAAGATTTAGAGCAGTACGATATATATATCACCGGATCACATTGTATAACTTTAATACAGATTAAAGGGCTGCAGAATTTTCAAGGCCATATACCTTCAAAGTTCGAAATTCGTTATGATAAATAGAATCATTTGTAAATACAAATGCATTTTAAATATTTTGAGTCATATTTCTGTGTTGCTTTATATTCACAATGCTCAAATATTAATATATTATGCTTAAGCTTACCAAAATCTTGAAAACGTAGCACCGTTTCTGTCTTCTTTGTCTTTGTTCTCTGTGGCGCGAAAATGACCGGCAGGAAATAGTGGAAATCTGATACCGAGCATCATTTAATCTTATCATCTACTTATTTATAGACGACTGATTACTGTTGCAAATAGTAGGCAAATCAATTACTAACTTAGATAATCAAGTACGAACAAAACTAGTAGTGTATACTAATTATTTTTGTCAGTGCAGTTATCTATGAAAATTTAATGTTCATGTTCATGTTCAATGAACTACATTCACCACTATTAGCGTGTATGCATGGTCGTTGATTTCCAAATCAGCAAGTTGAATCTGACTATGAGACAAATTTCAGTAACTGCAAGTATTTTTTTCGGTAATCTTAAGTGTTCTACTTATTTGTGTATGGTGTTGGTTTTATACCATTTCTATATAGGTAAATGCTTATTAATACTGCTTTCATTGTATTTCTTCTATCAACAATCTTTTATGCAGGTCGAGCTTTGTATACGGGGAAGGGAGGGGGTAGAGGGCGTATACAAGTTTAACCCCGCTACATGTTCATGAGCTTTTTTGATGTCAGGAATATCGTGTGTGGTTATCTTTTAAGTTTTCTTTTTTAATTTTAGAGATTAATTATCCATTGGAAATCCGTTATAGTCTATTTCTCTGAGGTTGGAACGGTTTAGTCTTATGTCTCTTGTTGACGATAACATGTTAAACTCAGCGAGGAGTCTCAATTTTTGGGTAATTCAGTGTCTGTCTTTTCGAAGTATGTTTCCAAATTTCCTCATTTATCTGTATCAAAATATCAACAAACATTGACAAACAATATAAAAGAATGAAATATACACTGCATGTCAAACTTCAATTCAATCAGTCAAGCATGGGACATACAATGATCCACAATTACATTAAAGCTCATATAAACTTAAATAGGAACACACACTGTCGGAAGATTCTGACTTTAGACAAATACATTATTATATGACGCTATATGAAAGCGACAGTAGTTTACCGATGTTCAAATCTCGTAAATCGATAAGGAAGAGACAAATCAATTTAACAAACAAAAACTGAAGAAATGACATGAAATCAAAAGGAGCGAAACCGGCGAAACAATATTTATAACCGAATGTTTTAATAACACATATATATATATATATATATATATATATATGAGTGATTAACATCTTTTATTAACCAAACAAGTTTGATTTTTTACTTGATAAATTTTATTATCGGCAATTTGTACATTTACTTTTTATCTTACTGTCTAATATTTTTCAATATCGTGGACAGGACCTGATACTCGAAAATATTAGACAATGACGTAACACAACAGTACAGTGCAACGTCACCTGTTCATGTCCATGCATGTGACTTCATTCTGCATACAACCGAACAACTATCACAACGTTTTGTACGCGGAAAAGTAGTTTTACTAACAAATTCCTTTTATTTTATATTCTAAACAAAAAAACAAAAAACATTTTGTTAAGGCAATTTGCCGAAAAAAAAGAATAACGGAATTTTATTTTTTGATACTGACTTCATCAGCTCGAATATCAGCTCGCTCAATCGGGCTCGCTTGATATTCTTGCTAGAAAAGTCAGTATCAAAACCAAAAATGCCATTATTCTATATATCGTACCCTAAAGTTGTCTTCGATAGGTCTATTCGTGATTCCATACAGGATCATGAATTATTATTGTAACGAGCTTACGACCAGACATATACCGAGATTGACAATAGTATTTTTTCCCTCATGACAACCTCAAATTTCTTCCACCAGATGATTACGGAACTTTGACTGCATTAGATTGAAAAGAGCTTGCACTAGTAAGACTTTTATAAAAAAAAATCCTTATTGAAGATGTCTGATAGTTATCCCTTTGCAGCATTTGATTTTGTCAGTTTTTATGGAACTTTTCCCATTTTGAATTTATCTTGGAATTCGGTATGTTTGTAAATTCTATTTTTCTTGGTTGATACCCTGATTTTAATGAAATCTAGACATTGTTTGTTCGGGTTAATAAAACAAGTTGGACAATTTTCGTTGATGGAAATCAATAATTGTTAGCTTATGAGAGTTGCTTTCCATCAGGATAAAGCCTTGAAGAAATCCACCCTGTTGATAATTCTGGATGTCCACCCCAAAGATGGCTTCAACTGGATGTTGATTTACGAATTTAATCAATTTGACATAAAGGGTTAATTCGTAAATTAGAAGCAATTGTCATAAAAGGTTAGTTGCTTCGCTTGGTCAAGGACTATTTAAGTGGTAGGAAGCAACGAGTGATTATTCACAATAAAAAGTCAGATTTTCGAGACATTAATGCCGGTGTTCCCCAAGGATCAATCTATGGTTCTCTTTTCTTTTTAGCAATCCCAAATTATATTGTAACTGAAATTCAGTCAGAAATAAAAATGTTGCAGACATAAGTGTATATCTTATAGTGGACAATCCAGTTAATGAAGCATTAAAACTTTATGAAGATTTAAAGAAAATTCACAATTGATCTGAGAAGTAGTTGGTTATTTTTAATGCAAATAAAACTGAGAATACGACCATATCCCGGAAATTTAACAAACCAATTCATCCACAAGTTTTCATGAATAATTTCCCTTTAAACTCTGTAAATGAACACAAGCATCTTGAAATGATACTGTCAAACGAGCATATAGATATGTTAGTAAAAGAAAGCTTATTCTCGCTTAAACATACTTAGACAATTGAAGCTTATTTGACACCAAAAAACTTTAGAGAAACTCTATATTTTCTTATATAAGGCCAATTCTTGAATGTGCGGATGCAGTGTGAGATACAATTCATAAAATAGAAATTGTCCAAATAAAAGATGCAATGATTTTGATTGGAGGAACACTGTTAACATCAATTGAGTTACTATATAAGGAAACAGGATTGGAAAACTAAAGGGTTGGTGAGAGGACCATAGACTTACATGTTTTTATGAAATGCATGACTTGCAATATTACTCAAACTTATCTCAATAATATTTTACGTAAACGGTTTCGTAATATACACGAGTATAATACGCGTAAGGCTTTTCAACCTATTGCAACAAGATTAACAGTATACTCTAACTATTTCCTTACTCAACAGTGAATTCCTGGAATTCGCAGACTATTGAACATGTTGAACTAACAAAAGTCCTTTCCTACTCGCCTTTAAAATTTATTGCAGGGGAAACGTGAAATTAAGCCTGTATTCTAATATTGTGGGTCACGGTCTCGTCAAATATACCATGCAAGAATAAGAATGAATTGTGGAAGACTCAACAAACATCTCTATGACAGATTCCCAAATTGTGTTTGTATAGAAATTGATACAACTGAACACTATTAAATAAAATGCAAAAGATTTGATGTACATAGTCAAAGACACATAGATAACTTGGGAATAATTATCAGAATGTTCTACGTTTTGGCTCCGATAGACTAACAGTAGATCAAAATAGATTTATATTCAAAGCTGTGCAAAACTTTATTATGAGTAGCTATCAAATTGCATCCACTTAAACATATTACTACTCCCTTATAAGGAAATATTGCCCCTTCTATAATAACTCTGTCATTTTTCTAAACACCTTTAAACCCCTCCCCCTTTTATGCTATTTTTATGTATAGAATAAAATTGAGAACGGAAATGGGGAATATGTCAAAGAGACAACAACCCGACCAAAGAGCAGATAACAGCAGAAGCCACCAATGGGTCTTCAACGCAGCGAGAAAATCCCGCACCCGGAGGTGGTCCTCAGCTGGCCCCTAAATGAAATTGTGTACTGGTTCAGTGAAAATGGACGTCACACTAAACTCCAAAACATAAAAAGGAACTAAAATTAAAAACACATACAAGACTAGCAAAGGCCAGAGGCTCCTGACTTGGGACAGGCGCAAAAATGCGGCGGGGTTAAACATGTTTTTATGAGATTTCAACCCTCCCCCTATACCTCTAGCCAATGTAGAATAAAGAAACACATAGCAATACACACAGTAAAAATCAGTTTAAAAGATGTCCGAGTCCGATGTCAGAAAAGGTAACAAAAGAAACTAAGCAAAATGACAATGATACATAAATTAACAAAGGACTACTAGCATTTACTGACATGCCAGCTCCAGACCTCCATTAAACTGATTGAAAGATTATGTCTTCATCATATGAAAATCAGGTACAATCCCTCCCGTTAGGGGGTTAGTATCATACCATCATAAAGTATATGAGAAGAACATAACCCGTATCATGCCAACAACTGGTTTTAAAATAAATGTTTATTTCCTATGCAAAGACATTATGAGTGATTGGTAAATATTAATACCAAATTATGCAATCCTTAATGACCTGACAACAGTATCGTAACAATATCCCTATAACTACTAATGATGAACTTTATTTAGACTATTGTGGTAATTGACTGTATTTTGTTACATGCATATCAAACATATTCGTTTTCCAATCAGCATGCACAAAGATTTCTTTATGTACCCAATTCAAGTATGTAGAAGGTTTTGTTTTGTTGGTAGTCATGTAACCAACCTGATAAAATGTATTTGCTTATTATCAAAAGATTTGAGAACTATATATTCCATTAACAGTTTTACCTATATTACTTGTATTGATTATTTCTATAAGGTGTTAGATAAACCGAATGTTTTAAATCTGACCTAGCTTTAATCTTGAATAACTTATGATGATCAGTCCATTTTAGTAAAATTTTTCGGACTTTTTTATCATAGTTTTTTTTAAAATTTTTTCAAACTAACACAGGCTGATATCCAGTTGAAATTAAACAAAAGAAATACAACTCTTTATTAGAGAAGGTAAAAATGGCCAAGTTGGTATATTTGAATTGTTTACATCTTTTTCTATAGGCTTTTAAAGGTTTATGTAAGTGCACAATTTAGGATTTAAAGCATGTAGTAATATACGTATTCATACTTAAATTATAGTATGGAGCTTCGGGATATTTGTAAACTTTTAAATTAAAGACAAATTTTCACAAAACAGTCGATTATGGTGTGTGCGAATACATGTAGATCTTTCTTGTGCATAAGAATAAATTCAGCCAAAAAAAAAAAAATCAACAGAAAGATAAAAGACTGATTATTTTTAATGTATTAATTTGCATCTCTGCTTCCGGCAACAGTTTTTAGAAAAAATCAAATCGAAAAGAGAAAGTCGAGCACACTTTTATATGCTCAGGCGTGTTTGAGTTGACTGATTATTTTCTTGAAAACGTATAAAGCAAACATATTTGATACATCATCTCGCTTCATTATTTTATTTACAAACCTGTTCGTTCATTTTTCATTGTTATTCAACGAAAAAATAACTATCTAAGATACCTGGGACGATCTCGTTTCATAAAGAATCTCTTTTGTTTACTTATTGTACCTCAAACCTGGGAACAGTTTTTTATATCTGGTATAATTGTCTACAAAGCAAAAATGAATAAAAAAATGTTGGCAACAATTTATAGAAGAATTCAACTTATTTTGACTGTTTTATTTATTCTTTAGATATTGTCTTACTGGTCGGTTTTGTTATTTTAAAGTTTTTTTTTCATCTACAATTGTCCTTGCAAAAGGCGCAAACAATGTGTTCAAATCAGCCATGCGACTTATTTGTAGATTTAGCTGACCTTTGTTGTTGGTTAGAGATGTCAATCATATAACTTGTACGAAGATCGTATTTCCCCCTCAAAGAGTTATTCAAATGGTTCTTTAACGTATAGATATCGTGAAACTCTCACTATACCAGGCAATTGATATACGACATTTCTATTCCGACCGGACAAAGCTGCGTATTTATACATCTGAACAGCCAAACGGACGCACCCCTGTAGCAAGGGTGAATATTTATATACCCAAGTCAATCCTTTGGTTTTTAATAAAAGAAAATAAAGGTATACATTAATGCGACAGCAACCCAACGACACAGACAAATCAAAACATTAAAGTCAATATACAGTCTTTTGAAATAGAACGATGCCTATACAGAATAATAAGCTCAAAACCGCCCCAAGACTAGAAAATACGGAGTTAATTTAATGATATTTACCGTCAAAGATGTCCCAACAGACACAAATGTTTGGTTGAAAAATATCACCTGCTCTTTTTTTCAACTTCGATCGGTGGAAATTAAAGAAGGTGTAATATAAACCAGTAGAAGAAAAACATTTCACTGTTTAGTAACGGTAAAATAAATGATGATTAATATTTGACGTCCAGCGGCAAATTAAATGCATATTCAGGACGAAAACATGTAAATGTAATAGGAATATTAATCCTGCTTTGTACAAGACGACACGCTGAGCTGGACTTTTAACATGTAAGTTCACAAGCTAACAGTTCACAGGAAGAAAAGTCACCCTACCCGGACACATTTCTAACTCCGAGCCGACCAGTCTGTGCTCTTACTCTTAAATGCCGCGTGTTTAGCGTTGAAACAACAAATACCAATTTTAACGTCTTTGTTTGACCCGATGTGGATTCGAACCAACGACCTCCCGCTCTCGAGGCGATCACACTCCCACGAGACCAACGAGGCGAGCGGTAGTATATAATATCATACCAAAAAAACTCAAGTACAATAAACAATACAGTTTCACAGAATTATCACAGTTACTAAAGCGATCTAAAAGTATCTAACCTAAATTAGATGCCTTAAATGATATTGGAAACTACACGTAAATACCGATGGCCGACTTCAGAGTAGATTTCATTGATCAACACTCTCTGCAAACTAAAAACTCCATTTATTTGAGGGTTTCGGATGTGACCAGCTGTTGCAAGGCTATTTTCTGTCCTTATTAAATATGTCCTCATTTTCCAGTGATATTCCAAGTTTCACGTCCAACCTCACTGACGACCTCCTATTGCAAGACCTACTTATTGTATTTAAAATTTATGTGTTCTCGTCATGAACATGCATGAAATATTTGCCGCTGGACGTAAAGCAAACAACTATCAGTCAACTTCATAAGTTATTCCATGTACATGGTACACGAAGACAACAGCTAGTAAAATGCTATAATGTAAAATTTCCATTTAAATCACTCAATAATAGTGCAAAATTTTTTATGTTTTTTTGTTTGCAAATTTTTGCAGTTTACTACATAACTGAACACTTATATTATTTTTTTTATATTTCTTTACTATGGTTCTTATCTTCTGTTTTATTACGATATATTACAAATGGTCTGATGTTTCTTGTTTCTCATTG
This sequence comes from Mytilus californianus, assembly GCF_021869535.1. Lineage (NCBI taxonomy): Eukaryota > Metazoa > Mollusca > Bivalvia > Mytilida > Mytilidae > Mytilus > Mytilus californianus. The sequence goes on from NW_026262703.1 coordinate 1,143,964, forward strand.
GTATATTTGGTCACGTGTTTCCCAATATATCTTTAGTATTTTTTCACTATTTTGACATATTGACTCGACGTTCCTTTTTTTCTTTTTTAAATGATATTGATTCCATGTTACTAAGAATAGTAACATCGAGTCAATATAATTTCCAAAAAATAGGAACATCGAGTCAATATCATTTTCAAACTTACACTCACTATTTACATATGTAATATATATATTTGAAGAACTTTCACGCAGTCAATACGTTATATATGGACCTGTTAGATTATGTTGAATCTCAGACTTCGTCCTCGGTCAATATAATCTGACCAAGTCCATATATAACGTATCGACCTCGTCAAAAGCCAATATTGATAATTATAATATATGATTATGTCAGGCGATTATAAAACTAAGCAAGGTAAACGTTTTTCTTCAAGGTGTTTATGCTTCATTTAGACATGAAAAGGGAACGATGGACGACTAAAAAAAAGAAATTGGTTTTCATATAATACATTGTTTTTTTCAATTTAAGAATGACGATCAACCTTGCGAAAATATCTCATCTATATATAAAAAAGAAGATGTGGTATGATTGCCAATGAGACAACTCTCCACAAGAGACCAAATGACACAGAAATTAACAAATATAGGTCACCGTGCGGCCTTCAACAATGAGCAAAGCCCATACCGCACAGTTAGCTATAAAAGTCCCTGAAATGACAATGTAAAACAATTCAAACGAGAAAACTAACGGCCTAATGTATGTACAGAAAATGAACGAAAAACAAATATGTAACACGTGAACAAACGACAACCACTGAATTACAGGCTCCTGACTTGGGACAGGCACATACATACAGAATGTGGCGGGGTTAAACATGTTAGCGGAATCCCAACCCTCCCCCTAACCTGGGACAGTGGTGTAACAGTACAACATAAGAACGAACTATAAAAATCAGTTGAAAGAGGCTTAACTCATCAGATGGATAAAAATACAAATACTACAAATACAAGTGGACGTGGCCGGGTACTTGTACATCCAAACAAGAAAAAGACACTAAGTACAGATCTGAGAGTACACGTTTTGATCGAGCCTCTCAAGTTACATAACTTGATGTTAAAGATGTTACATTTAGGCTATTTAATACGATTTTGTTTCATTTAAGTTTATAGGCATAGTTTTTTTTTATCAAAAAGACAAACCAAACAAAACAAAATTAATTAATTAATTGGACTGAACAGACTTCACTAATTATTTTTCATTTGCATGTAACGTAGTGTAGGAAAATTACAGAATCAAAACCAAAATGAACATTTACTTGAATATTGTTAAGGACCTTATGCATCTAGGCAGGAGCGGATCCAGGGGGTGGTTCCGGGGGTTGGAAGCCCCCCTTTTTTGACGACCAATGCATTTGAATGGGGACATATAGTTGGAACCCCCCCTTTATCCTGGGTTAGGACCCCCTTTTACAAATGGGCTGGATCCGCCCCTGCTAGGTCTGTTCGATTAGAAATTTTGAAACAAGCTTTTTAAATAACAAATTGTTTGAAGAGTTTACTTACTGTTTTCATATGGTCTGGTCTTTACGAATCTATTTCATGATTATTGACAGATTAAAAATATCAAATATATATAACAAGAAGTTTTTGTACAGAAAATTCATGATTGGTCAGTTACAAATGAGTTTTGTATAGGGTTTTGATTTACTCATTTATAAAATAAAAATCGTTATTTTAAAAAGTTGGAATTCAAAAATATAAATTAACCCCTTAATTTCATAAAACTACTCTATAGTAGTATCTTGTAGCTAAAAAAATATAATAAATAAATGACAATTGATGTACTGCCATTTAATCAGTCCGTTTCCAATGCAATTTGGTAACTGTTAGTTGTATATATCAGTCTGAGTACTGTTTAACTATTATTTAAGTTGAATATATTTAGACTCGTCCAATTCAGGGGAATTAGGCTTCTGCAAGTGTTTTTTACGAACTTTTCTTATGTTTTGATGGTTTGTAAGTCAGTAAATTAAAGTTCAATGATTAAGTTAATATTGACATTAAAAGACCTTCTCACAAAAAGGGCTGTTCAAATCACCTCGCCCTTCGGGCTCGGGGATCTCAACATCTCTTTTTGTTCGAAGGTCTTTTAATGTCAATATTAACTTATCATTAAACTTTTACTATTACATATTTAGGTTACAGGTTTATATAATAGCATTAACAGTACCAACAAATGAACTATATGGGTCAAGTGAAATACCTTTCTAATGAGTCATAACAACATACTAGTAGTAGGTGTGTTTGAATAACAAATATTTACTATAAGCACTTTACAACAGCCTTTACTCGTGGATCTTTTTTGCGCATAACTTCCAAAAAACTTCATATTCTCTGTTTGTTATCTATGGTAATTAGTCTTCAACCTCAGAAAATGTTTAGTGTGCCCTTCCACGAAATAATTAATAAGATTGCTTTTAGCGTTTTTCTAACTTTCGAAAATTCCCCCAGACAATAGTTTACAGTTGACAAAAGCCCTAAAATTACATCAGATGATGCTAGAAGATACATTTGTCTTTTGAAATACAACTGTCATCATGTGTAAGGATCCTTATGATGCTATGCGAATGCTAAAGCTGAAAATTTGAAAGAGAACTTCGGATTTCATAAGAGTTTTTCGGGATTGACTTTAGGAATGATCAGAACAAATTATCGGAAAGCATACGAGAAAGAAAAAAATGTTGGATAATAAAATAACCAGAATAATAAAATCTTCTAATTTAGCAAAAGAGAATAAAGATAGAAGTTTAAAAAAGAAAATTGCAAAACACCTCGAAAAGCACATTGTTTGTAATATATTCAAATAAAGCTGAATTACAGTTGAAAGCTGGAAACTTTGGGAAAAGCAATCAACCACAGTAATCTGGAATATTTCATTTCATTTGATGTTTTGTTTATCGGTTCTGCATATATGTGTTTTAATCATAAGAAATGGAAGAAATGAACTCAATGTATTTAATGCATATCATATTAACTGAACATGAAGACTATAACGAAAATAATAACACTAGTCTTTTTAAAAGTAATGCCGTTAATTCCATTGCACGAATAATTGTATATTATTTCACATAAAATATTATTTACACTCTCAAACATATGGAATACAATTCTCTGCTCGGAACAATATTTACCAATCACATGAGTATAGATAAGGGTGCAGATCGGAGCTTACTTGTCGCATAGTTTGTATTACTAAGCTTTTATAAAACACAAACCTGCAAATGTACCAGATCACTGGCTATGTATATGTTTATGTGTAGAATAAGTGTGCACGGAAGACTCACTGCAAAGAGTTATTGTTAACGACAATAATTTAATTAAATGAGTCAATAAATTGGGAAGATGCTCAAATAAAGAACCTAGGGTCACAAGTAGTCTTTTTTCTAACCAAAACATACATGTATATTTTGGTTAATTAAAATCGATTTTATTTTCATATGACATTATAAAATGCATATGTTTCAGTTTGAATAAACTATAAAGGATTGTAATTTGTTGTGCCATATGAAGACAATTTGTTGTAGTAGCACCGTGTAAGTAGGTACTGGCTTTTCAGTAAGAAATAATTAGAAAAGAAAGTATATAAACTCATCATAGACACCAAGCTTCAAAACACTCAACAGTGACGCTCGAATAAAAAAAATTAAAATGGTTAAATAAAATACAAAAATTAAGAGCATTGATGATTCAAAATTCCAAAAGGTTTTGAAAAATACAGCTAAGGTAATCTATTCCTGTTGTAGAAAGTCCTTAGTATTTCGAAAAATTCAAAGTTATAAACAGTTGATTTATAAGTATGAGCTTATATGAGAATGGTGTATAGTAGACAAACTCCTTTTGAATACAAGAATGAATATCATCATATAAATAAAGGGAAAGCGCTTTAATTTTTTTTCTATATTTTTTTTTCATTTGGGAAGATAATATTTCCTGAGAGATACAGTCGACGAACTTATCATCGATAACGTTGGACTTTCATTCAATATGTACGTACATGCGATAAATAAGAACAACAACATCTATGAAAAAACGAAAAACATATCACAGCAAAAAACGGACGGTCATCCAATGACGAAAAATGATAACACAGAGATAACACATTTCATAGTTACAAACTTAAGTAAATTTAAGACTAGCAAACACAGTATAATAACTTATAAAAGTCTTTCATTTTTAAGTCAGTACATCTTATGGTACAGCATGTTTTGTTTCGTCAGCATTTGAATCATTGTCCGGTGCCTTATGTGCAACTTTTGTTTTTAACTTTCTGAAATAAAAAGATAAAATAATATATAGAAAAGTCAAAGAAAAATTAATTAAAATTTCTAAATTCGTTAATATTCTAGGTTTGATGTCATGACCATCTTTATTTCTAATATGGAATATTTATACAAATAGCTAATAGGGGCGCATATATATAACATGATCTGATATTTTCGTATTATCATTCTTCTCTAAAAGTCAAGTCCGTACATTTGACAATGGATCGGAAGATATTTGGCAGGTCTTTGGTGGAATCTTCTAGTTAAATACTTAATGATAAGAAATCTGGTTTTTTTGTTAATTTTGGGTGCCATCGAATTTTATAAAGTTGTTTGGTATGTATATGGAGAAGAAATAGATACAAAATAGAAACAAAAACTTTATAAATTTCGTACTTTGGAAGCGGTTTTCTGGATTTAAATTTAAAAGGAACACTCAAACCCACCCATTTGAAAGCCAAATGTCATAAAGAGAAAGGCCAAATGTCATAAAGAGAAAGGCCAAATGTCATAAAGAGAAAGTCAAATGTCATAAAGAGAAAGGCCAAATGTCATAAAGAGAAAGGCTAAATGTCATAAAGAGAAAGGCCAAATGTCATAAAGAGAAAGGTAAAATGACATAAAGAGAAAGGCCAAATGCATCTGGGTTCAAGGATGTTCGCTTCTCTGTTTCAAAATCACAAGCTTTTTTCGTTAAAAGACTGTTATAAATTAGTAGTATATAAATAAAGGAACTATATAAGCAGAAAAAAATTAGGGGTCCGTGTGCTTCTTTTCGAGATATAAGCCATTGAAAATTTGGCGGGAAATGATTCTCTCTAGATTTTTCATACATTTAACATTGGCACCTTTTTTCTTTCAAAAACTGTGAAAAAATAACAAGGATTTAATAAGAATTTCAAAGATGACATTTTAAACTATATGCAATCAAATTATGAAAAGAAAAGCAGGGGTGACCGGGCATTTTTTTTTTTAAATGCCACTACATAGATTAAACCAGAGGATTCCGAATATCTGACAAAAATTCAAAAACAAGAGGATCGAACATCCTTAATTAAGAGTTCCTGATGAAGGTTAATCAGGGAAAGTGCTTTGGACGCACGAAATTTACGAAGGGTCATTTTTGTTTCAAACATTCAAATAATGGAATATTGATTAATTTTGCGTTATAAGCAATCAGTTTGGTTCAATTTTATCAAAATATGACCTCAGTTGGAGATGATTTCACATGTATTCAGCCAGTTTAGTTATTCTAAAGAATGTCAGCTGCAAAAGTAAAATTAAGGATCCCACAGGAAGAACGATTTCGTTTAGGTATTCGACCCCCAAAAGTTATTCTTCTGAATATTACAAATAAAGCGATGATGTACATTATTTTTGTTTATTTATGATATGAAATCTTACATGAAAATCGTTGTTTACTATTGCATGTGTTATTATGATTAAACTGTATATAAATCATGGTATCGTGTCTATCAGCAATCTTTTGATGGAAATGTCGGTGGTTAATTACATTGTGTCAAGTTCTAAAAGGTTGATACGTTTTACCATTTTGTGCAATTTTAATTGTTTGCTATTGGACTTATGGGCTATATTCTGATAAAAAATCTTTTGAAAGCTGGGGCAATTTGATGGACATGAAATTTGCAGATAAAACAATGTTAAAGCAGCATAAAACACCAAATATTATGTTCAACGTGAGGGTAGTCTGGATATTTTAAGATACAATAATGATCCATAATTCTGAATAAAAGTGTGCCTTTTCTGTTCCAAACTTGTATAAAAAGAGAGTAAAAATATTGCGTTACTTCGCTTGTTTTATAAGGAATATATAAAATAATGATTTGACTGTAATAGTTGTTAGCATAAATTTATTAAAATGAAAAGCATTTCCTATTAATAAATAAGCGCCTCTTCAAAATATATGTTTGGTAAGTTACTTGACCATACTCATACCTTTTATATAACACGTGGTATAGTATGATTACTAACACCGCAATACACAGCAGTACTACAACAACAACACTAATGATTATAATGACAACTTTCCAAGTCGCAAAAGAGTCATCTGAAAAAATGATAAACTAATTAAATACGTGAGAGTTATACCAATAAATGATAAAAAAAAAAACAACAAGAGAAACATAATAAAAACACTTTAATGGTGACAATAAATGACACCATCTGAGTTATTTCTTGTTCTAACTAGAGACCAGTATATTTTACAATAAAAAGGAGATATAATATGATTACCAATGAGACAACTAGCCACCAGAGACCAAATGACGTAGATGTCAGCAACTGTAGGCCACCGTACGGATTATATCATGTTATCGAACATTTTGAAACAATTTATTAAAGTCTCAGCTTATTTGGATGCTGTGTAGCTTATGCACATTACAACGTATGCATTCAAACATGGTTAACTGTATTTTGTTTGCATTTTTATTCTTCCACGTAATTGAAAACACTCGATTCCTGACAGTAAAGGTAAGAACGTGTATTTAAGACAACAAGCTATCCAATATTCCGAGACACGACTGCAGTAACTACATAAGATTAAGAAATAGCTCGTTTAACATAATCATATAAAGAGAAAATTACTGTAATACATCTTTTGCAAACACGTTTAAAACGGATCGCCGATGAAATGATAAAAAAAAATTGACGCCAACAATTTCTGGCTTTGTTTTCAGTCTCCTTTTTGTATAAGAGAGGCGAAAGATACCAGAGGGATATTTAAACTCATAAGTCGAAAATAAACTGACAACGCCATGGCTAAAAAAGAAAAAGACCAACAGACAAAACAGTAGTACACAAAACACAACATAGAAAACTAAAGACTGAGCAACACGAACCCCACCAAAAACTGGGGATGATCTCAGGTGCTCCAGAAGGGTGAACAGATCTTGCTCCACATGTGGCACCCGTTGTGTTGCTCATGTAAGTACAAACCCGGTATTAATTCAAATTCGGTAGGTCATATTCGGGAAAAGGGAGGACGGGTTTGTAGTCACGACATTAGGAACATATCCGCTATCATCTGTGAAAAGGATATTCCATAACGGTCAACCAACTATGTATTGGCAATAATGGAGCTATGATGTTGTGAATTCAAGTCATTTACATGGAAGTTAAAAGTAAAAATACTTGAGGTTTATATTTACAATTTCTTAATGAGTACCTATTTACAAACTATGTAAATTAAATGTGGATTTACAATATACAATTAAAACTTTGTTAAATTCGACTTTATAGATGATATTTAATGAAAACAACACTTTATGAATTATATGCATCCGAAGCGCTTTTCTGGATTTTCCTTCATTAGAAAGGCTCAATACTGAATATTGGAAAATCAAGGATTTATAAGAACTCAAACAGTTGAAGAGCTATGTAACCAAAGAGACCAAAGAAAAAACTAGCCAAATCCATCTAAGGTCAACTATTCATGGGGGAATTGAAAATATCCTTTAGAGCAGATGCGACAAAATGATAATACCTTATTTGACAATACGTTACCTGATGGTTGTTCTTGCGACGTCGACGCTGCTGTGGTTGTCTGTATCTCCGATGTGTCTAAAGGACAATCGTTAATGTCAGCCACACATTGCCCTGAACTGCATTGCTGTAATCCCTCCACACAGGGTTGTACAACTGTACCTAAGATATAAATAAGGGGTCAAATCTTCGTGTCCTGATAACAACAACTGTACTCAAGTACAAGTAGGTGTTGAAGAGACCATAACAAATAGCTACGCAATTCAACAGAAGCAAATTATGCCCAAGAATGAAAAGATATCTTTTTGCAATCTTGGAGTCAAATTATATTCCATAATTTAAGTACCAAATTGGAATTTCCTATTTGTTGGAACAGGTCAAAATTATCAAAAGGTATATAATTTAAGGCTTTTCGAACCTCAAAAGGTGAGCATGGGTTTAATCGAAGAAAGTACTTCAAATGAAACCAGTTCAGTTATATTTTATATATATTATAGTTTGATTTGAAGGTAACACAAATTTTGCATTTGCAAAAAAAGTTAATGAAATTTAAAGTGTAGTTAAAAGACGCCATACCAAAGCAATTTGTTTTTTTTTAGATTGAGACGATGAATACTAGTAAATCTAATTGTAAACCTTCAAAAGATTCTTATATGTCTAGATATAACCACCACAAAAGTTTATTATACTGTTATTTGTAATAATACCTACAATTTAATTCGTCGGAACGGTCAGAACATTCAAAGCTATTGTCACATCTGTATACAGATTGAATACAGGCTCCGTCATCACACTGAAACTCATTTGCGGCACATGTTGCCTCTGTTAATAGAAATGCAAGTGAGAGGTTCAAATAATCTTACTGAATAATTGCACTTCATCATGAGTCATTGACGGCTGCGTTAAATACGTAAATAGTTCTACTTGTACTAAGGAAAAGGTAGTATGTGAAATTCATAGTTATGGTTTAAGAAATTCAAACTCATAAGTCGAACACTAACCGACAACGCCATAGTTAAAATATGAATAAAATGTAATGTTGAGTACACATAAATGATACAGCAACCCGTAAGGATAAGTCACACTTAAATATGATGTGAAAGAAAGGGATTTCAAATTAAACGGGTTAAATATCCGATAGTAGACTAAGTATTACTAACATTATTTAATAAAGAGAGGCGAGAGATACCAAAGTGACATTCAACCTAGTTGAAAATAAACAGACAATGCCATGGCAAAATACGAAAAACAACCAAAAGACACACAACAGTAAACAAAACCCAACATATGTAGAAACTAAAGACTGAGCATCACGAATCCCACTGAAAACCGGGGTTGATCTTAGGTGCGCCGGAAAGGTTATTAGATCCTGCTCCATATGTGGCGGCCGTCGTGTTGCACATGTAAGTACAAACCCGGTAATTAGTCTAATTCGGTAGGTCACATTCGAGGAAAAGAGGACGGGAACTTTCCTAGTGACATTAAACTCAATAAATCATTTATGTGTCATACCTTATTGTTTTCTCGCTAAGCTGTCGCCACTTACGTATATCGTGATATTAAAATAATATTCCATAGTCTTTAAAGACACTGAAGTGCTTCATTTGCTAGGGCTTTGATCGCTAAAATTACACTCTCAGTGTCTCAGTTTAAAAATTTGCTAGAGACATTTTACACACTGTAACTGTTGATAAATCCAATTAATCATTGTCACTTAACATTTTCGTTATTTCCCTCACATTGGCGTTGTATGATTTTAAAATTATTTGATAGGTGATTCATTCATAGCATGAGATGCTTACTGTCTCTTCTCACCAGCCCTACTAGGAATTCATATAATTCCGATTGTTTTGCCTGTTCGATGTTTCATTTGATCGTTAGATGCACAGGTAGAAAGTAAAATAACAAAAATACCGAACTCAAAGGGAAATTCAAAACGGAAAGTCCTTTATAAAATGTCAAAATCAAAAGCTCAAACACATCTAACGAATGGAAAACAACTGTCATATTCCTGACTTGGTACAGGCATTCCCTTATATAGACAATGGTAGATTAAGCCTGGTTTTATAGCTAGCTAAACCTCTCACTTGTATGACAGTCGCATTGAATTCCATTATATTGACAATAATGTGTGAGCAAACCAAACAGACATAATAGGTAAAAACGTAAAAAATTGGGGTACAGCAGTCAACATTGTAATATAATCTTAATCACTATAATAACAAATAACTGTTTCAACAAAGATTGTTTAGATTATGTACTTTTTATAATAATCTACATTTTTATATATGATATGAAAGAAAGGGATTTTATAAGATCCCTTTCTTTCATATCATATATAATAATGTAAATTATTTTCAAATCACTAAGGATAAGGTGCTCGCTATATATATATATATATATATATATTCAACAATTATTTAACTATTGTTGAGTAACCGAGTTAAAATAATTTGTCTTTCTAGTATATGATATCTTCATTTAAATGTTTTACACAAAGATACCACTGTTTTATTATAAGAGTTATGTCCCTTAAACCTAATGTGAAACTAGCATGTAATATCCTGTACGTCCGAACCGCTTAATATTGTAACAACGAAATATATGGTCTTTTTAATACCAAAACCATTTCGAATTCTCATATTTTTTAACGTTTTTAGTATTTTATTTTTTGCTGATATTTAAAAGGATTTTGATATGCCATGTTATATGTTTCAGCTACAAAACTTTTGTTTTTATATGATCGATAAATTATCAATACTGCTTTTATTTTCAAACTATATTTACCTACTACACCATAAGTAGTTATTGAAATAAATACGATAGCAAGGAACGATAATCTTATCTTCATCTATCCTTCCTTCATCTGAAATTTAAGGTGAACAGTATGGAGAATTTGCAAACATGTGAAAAGGTTCATTAAGTTTATGAAATGTAATCAAATCTATCATATAAACTGCTTTCTTTGTGTGACAATCTTGATTATAGGTAATCAATTATACCGTTATATAGTAGTTTATTTTCAAACTGATCCAAGCCAAGATAAATTGAATGTTGATTGTTGTTTATATATATTTATAAACATATATTATTTGGCACTTGTTAACATGTGCTATATAACGGTAGTGATCACGAATAATCAAGTTTGTCACACAAAGAAAGCAAACGTCATAATCGAAAACATTTAAACTTCCTGATTTCGTTCATGTAGAATGTATATCATTCATGGTTTATCTATTTATTTTAGGAAGTGACTTTACTTCACATTATCTTTACTTATATTTTTTAAGGGGAAAATTACAGATACCTTGTTTTTAATACAATACTTTTAAATAGAAACACTGATAATTTATCTCTGCTTTTTTTTTCTTTGCTACTGTTAATTTATACAAGTAGCTGTTAGTAATACAATATAGAAAAACATTAACTTAAAGTTTAAATTGAAGTTGATTAAACTAGCTAGTATTGAAACGTACCTGTTAAAACACTTTCTACTCGTTCCATAAGTTGTAGAAAAATGGTTTTACTTCCTAGCAACCATAATATTATATGAATATGACGTGTTGGGGATTTTTAAAAGTAAAATGAAGCATATCAATATGAATATTTTTAGCTGTAACGTAAGACTTATTTATATTTAAAAATTAACAATTGATCTATTTATTGAAAATGGATTGTTTTGAAATGAAGACAGAGAAGAATATGTTTTTTTTTTACATTTCTATCAAAGTTATCGTCGCATTGATAACAAAAAACTGATATTTAACATTGCGCATTGGGCAAGTGGTATTTATACAAATGGTTTATGTATGGTTGTGCAGACAAGACGTTTTTTAAGCATGTCAGATAGCCCGTGAGAAAATGAAATATATTTCTTTTTTTCCCCAGTTCGTGTTTTTTTAATTTTACTACAATATTTTCCCGGCTGCTACGTTATTATTAAGTCACTATATACATGTATCTGATATATTCAATCAAATTGATTAAAAATTTATTGTTTACAAAACTGAATTTTTCGAAATAGTAAGGATTTTCTATTCCATGAATAGATTACCGTAGCTGAATTTGGCAAAACCTTTCGGAACTTTGGATCCTCAATGTTCTTAAACTTAGTACTTTATTTGGCCTTTTTCAACTTTTTTGATTCGAGCGTCACTGATGAATCTTTTGGAGATGAAACGAGAGTCTGACGTAGAATTTTTTTCTACGTCTGCCATTCTTTCCGCTTAATCTTTTTTCAGCATTACTATACGTAATTGCTGATTCCGATTTTCAATTGAGTACCATTTTGGGTTAGACGCTGCTCAAAAATGGCCTTGCTCATTTGTTTTTTCTTTTTTGAATTTTTAATAAACCGTACTCACTGAAAAAAATGTAATGAAAACATGTATATAACAAACTGATTTATACGATTATTACATCACTACTATTTCAATAAGAAATACATAAATAATTTGAATCATCGATATTTGTAAATTTCAAATAAAACTATCTTATATTTAGTATAATGTATAATGTATTCATGTATGTAGTCTTAAATGTTGCGTGTTAAACTTGTGAAACCGTTAAATATTCTTCATTATATTTTATACCTCTTTGAATTAAGCGTCTGACATTTAAATGCAATTTGAATTAATGAATGTTTTCAATAACTGTACTAGATTTAAACACGGGAAAATGCACACACACAAAAATACGACAAAAGGGATAATTTTTTGCTCCTTCTGTTTATTTTCTTTTTTGACGGTGATTATCCTTTGGTATCATCTAACGGTGTTGATATATCCCAACTCAATCGCTCTCCCGGTGTCTATAGTGACGTTTTGGATTTCTATGAAAGTAATCTATTTATTACTGATAGAATAATAAGTCAAGGATTTCGTTACCAAAAAATACTTAAAGTGTTTCTAAAGTTTTTTTTTATAGATACAAATATTTAGTTTGGAAGTTTGGCTATACCTGTACAAAACTTATTACAAACGGGATAACCCATTCTAGTATGTACGGTGATGTTTTTTACCGAGCCCGTAAATTTAGATACGATCCGGGTAGAGTTGTCAATCCTTTAAATAAACTTATTCTAAAAAAAAATACCAACTCAGCACTATAAGTAGATCTTTCAATATTGTTTGTATCTGTATAACTTGTTTTTTTTTATAAATAAATTCAAAACACAACTTAATATTATTGTTATACACATATCCACATTCACGGTACTACAATCTATCGATACCTATATTTTGGCATTGCATAAGGTCATGTTTTTCGCTGACTTTTAATGACGTCTTTAAAATAAATCCATTGGGAGTTTGATGTGTACTGACTGATATTTTAGTCTTAGATACATGATTGTATTATTAGTTGTTATTGTCTTTAAACTAGCTTTAAATTATAAATTCTTCTATTTTCAAAGCAATGTGTTCCATACAGAGCCAAATAGCAAAATAATCATAGCACTGCCACATCTCAGTTTAAGATTTTCTCTTAGAATTTAAAGGTTCTTGCTCTGTATTGGCTACTCAAACTACGTAAAGAAAGTCTGTCAATTATCGTTTCATCTTAGCTTATAGTAAGTGTTCTACTACTTATCTTATTTTGTAACTAGTTCCCCTACTAAAATTTTTTAAAAATGTAATAAAGCATATGAAAATAATGGATTTAATGGAGTATAGAATATTCTTTTGATGTTTTGGGTAATATCGTGCTTTCGATGGTTCATTCAATTCGGTTGACACTTTACGACACTCTACACTACACTTCCACACAATATAGCAAAATATTTACAAAATATTAGATTAGAGATTTATTTGATGCAACTCATTTAAGGTAGATCGGGTGTCTTTTTCTAAGCATCCCTTTTAGGCATGTTGCAAAAATACTTTTTTGTTTGAAAAATATTTTGCCAAGTATCATTCAGTATACAACAGAAATATCAAAAACTTGAAATTTAAAGATTAAACTACCAGAGAATAAAGTGTCTTTAAGTGAATTTAAAATTTTCAGAAAAAAAAAACATTTCGGCTTTGAGCGTTCCTGATGAAGGTAAATCCAGAAAAGCGCTTCGGACGCATTAACGTGATGTATTCATTTTTCAAAATCAAGGGCAGATAATCATATTGAATTTGATAGGACTATTTATGTTTTGGGGATATTTCAAGAAAATAAGGCCCGTGACCCCTATTATTATTTGATAGTATTTTTATCTTTATGAAAAGCAATTCTCTCATTGAATTTTAACCAATGCTATTGTTTAATGGTTCCTCAATTAGAACGAGGAAAAATTAAGTTTCCTCTATATAACTCATATAGAATAAACGCGATTTCGTTAGTTTCATGTATTTTAACAGAAAAACAAGGTTCGTAATCCCCAGTTTTTAAATGGAAATTTAAAAGTAAATTGACACAGAAGTCTTTTACAGAAGTTTAAGAAAAATCTATTGTTGAACATTTAGACATCCCAGCTACACTAAAGCCTTTTTTCTGTATGAAAAAGGTAAATATGCTAGATATATACTATTGGAAATGTGAAGAGATGATTAAAGTTGTCTCCTTGTAAATTATCAGTTATGTATGTTAAATGAAATTTAACAGGTTGTCGAAGAGAAGATGAAGATACCAAAGGGATGTTGAAACTCAAAAGTCGAAGACAAACTCACAATTCTAAGACAAACTCACAAGTCGAAGACAAACTCACAAGTCGAAGACAAACTCACAAGTCTAAGACAAACTCACAAGTCTAAGACAAACTCACAAGTCGAAGACAAACTCACAAGTCTAAGACAAACTCGCAAGTCGAAGACAAACTCACAAGTCTAAATTCTAAGACAAACTCACAAGTCGAAGACAAACTCACAAGTCTAAATTCTAAGACAAACTCACAAGTCTAAGACAAACTCACAAATCGAAGACAAACTCACAAGTCTGAGACAAACTCACAAGTCGAAGACAAACTCACAAGTCTGCATGAGACAAACTCACAAGTCTGAGACAAACTCACAAATCTAAGACAAACTCACAAGTCGAAGACAAACTCACAAGTCGAAGACAAACTCACAAGTCGAAGACAAACTCACAAGTCGAAGACAAACAGACGTTATGTTGTATGTAATATTTGTTTTTCATTTATTCCTTGCCATTTATAATGCCGTTATTTTTTTTTGTTTGAACTGTTTTATATTTTATCATTTTGGGTTTTTTTATAGCTGACTATACGATATGGTTATTGATCATTGTGTTAAGCCGTACGGTGACTTAAAATTGCTAAATTTCACGTCATTTGCGCTTTTTTTATATAGTTGTTTCATTGGCCATTATGCTACTTGTCCTTATATTATATTCAATAATAAAAGTCAAGTATACATTGATGAGACAATCGACATCTTATGCAGTTTTTGAATGTTAGAATTCTTAGAAAAACCTATGCTTTTTCTATACCAAGGAATAAATGGTCAAAAACGAATTCGGCACGACGTTTGGCAATGCCTGTCAATCGTAATTCATTTGGCCTTTAAACAGCTACGATTTAATACACGCCAATAATGAATTGTGAAGACGAAAAGGGCATACGGCGTACTGTATTGTAAGACTGGTAGCTTTATCTAACTTTTTACCATCAATTGGACGAGTGAGTTGGAAGGCATAAAACGGACTTCTACAGGTTACAAATTACTGAGACCACGATTATTTTAGTGACATAAAACGCAATTTTTCAATGAGTGCCGGAAAAATTTCTCATGTTATTTTATCTTTTTATGTGATTACACTTGTAAACCATGTTATAAAGTACCGGTGTTAGCTCAGGTTAACGAATAATTGTTTCTGAACTAAGAAAATAACGTTTGAAATACTCGTGCAATACCCACTAATATTACGGCTAGGTAAACAAAGATTTCAGACAATCGTTCACAATACAGCAAATCAACGACATCACCGTAAAGATAACTAGTGGTACAAGTTTGCATTCAAATTTCCAAGACGGGAGGCTCTTTCATGTTTTCATTATCTCGTAAAATTTGGAAAGAGACTGTTCGTAAAATGCACACATTTAATTTGTTCTTTAAGGCACAGAATCAATTTTGATTTTATGATATTCGGCCTACTTTTGTTTTTTCTCTCAATTCAAAGGCTGTATGAAATGAATGCCCATGAAAAGTGCATAACAATAGACGAAACCTGATTTTACTACTTTAACAGGACGAAAGAAGTCGAAAGCTGAAACCTGTGAACCGTCTCGGTGGTCTCGTGACAGGGTGTTCGCCACGAGTGCGGAAGGTCGTGGGTCCGAACCCCGGCCGGTTCAAACCAAAGACTTCAAAATTTGTATTTGCATGCTGCTTCTCTGTTAAGCACGCGGCATTAAGGGGTAAGAGCAGACTGGTCGGCTCGGAGTCAGAATAATGTGTTAAGGTAAGGTGACATGTCTTCCTAAGGACTGATACCTTGTAAACTAGCACGTTAAAAATTCGGCTTAGTATGTCGGTCTAGTACAAAGCAGGGTAAATATTCATATGACATTAACATATTCTCGTCCTCAATATTCATATTAATTTGCCGCTGGACGTTAAATAGTTATCCATCATCGTCATCTGAAGCCTGTGAACATTTTTTTCAAGTCTGAGCATGCAAATTGAAGAATATGCTTTATACATTACATGTATTACTTTAGATTAAGCAAAATATCAAACATGAGATTTCTAGATACAATACCAAATGACACTTTTCAACCAAGTTCCACGTGTTTTATGTGATAGTAAACTCGTAGTAGTCCACAATGCACTGTGGTTCTTTGTTTCGAATGGTTGATTTCTCAGGAACATGTTTAGGAAATGACTATGCAAATGTCTTCTGACGTTAGAAATCTAGTGGTGTCGACCTGTTTAAATACTGACTAAAACAACAAATCACTTACTGCTTAATTTGATATAACAAATAGGTCAGAAGTGAATTAAGACGGGGCTTAAATTTTAATTGATTAAATTCAATTCATCAGAAGGAAAATTATTATACATTTGGAAACAAATATTTTTATAAAGAAAAAACTGATAATTTCTCTCACCTTTTAATTTTCTGTTTAATAAATATAGATACGTTAGTTATACACAATTGGTACATTTCTATGTTTAAATTGACATAACCAAAATAATATTGCAAACAAAATTATAGCAAAAAGAAGATCAAAGTAAAAATAAATTCAAAACGCACCTGTTTAAATGAACACTTTGTATGTATGTCACAAACAAATTGTGGTTGACTTCGTCGTGTTCCTATCGGTTATACGATAAGAAAATGGAAATTTTCAAAAATGGAGTATGTTAAATCGATTATATTTAGTCTAATGTTTTAGAATGCGATATACTTTTAATAAAATAAATTTGAACATTTAATGGGTTCAAAATGTACTGAACTGTTGTTGTGATAATGAAATGTGACTCATTTTGTAATAAAAGAAAAAAATACCTATTTACAACAAATACATTAAGGACGACTTTTTAAATAATTGGCAAAATATCCAGGAAATTGTAAGAGTTAAACTTCGTTATACAAAATGAAAAAGATTCGAAATAAATTATCTATTATTGATTTTGCTTATTTAATTATTTATTTCTGAAAATTTATAGAACTCAAATGAATTATGATAAATCTGATTTCGTATGTTTTATTTATGTGAATAAAAGTTATTAAACTATATGCAATCTTAAGTAATGGCGTGTAAAAGTAAAATTCAATTACTTTTCGGGTTATGTTATATTTTGTAGTGGATTTTGTGGATAAAATATTATGATATTAAAATGCAATTTAAATTCATAGGTTTTTTTGTACTCATATATTCATATACAGTTAATGAAAGGTATAATAATTTTCTCTAATTCTGACTCGATTTATATACTTTTAAAAATTTAAAAGCGACCGTTTTTTATCATTTTCATAATCAACGTGTGGTTCGTTTGATCTCAGTTTTTCATTGGTCAAGATTCAATTCATCAAATGTTCTTGATGTCCTCTGAAGCGTCTATTGTGAAGTCATGAAAAGGTGATACTGCCTGATGACTGTAAAGAACACATCTTTTTTGCAGATAAGTGAAAAAAATTGTTTACATATCATCTAAAAATCATTAGAGACACAGATTCCACCACCGAACTTCGTGCAATACGACATTTTTCTTCATCCAACACTTAAATTTTCGATACTTAAACAGTTCGACATGCCTGGCGTTTTGAATTTGAAAATAAAACTGTCTCGAGATGAGAAATATCGTATCACACTTGAAGCAGCGATAGAATTCGACAAAAATATATCTTTTTAAGATCGCTCTCAAATCAAGATTTTACAATTTAGATTTAATATGACAGGGAGAAGCATTAACAGCCTGTCGTTTAACGTTCAGTTGCTACTGGATATGTAATATGGGATATACATTTCCAAACTCATTCGGTATTCAATAGCTTGCAGCTGCTACTCAGACTTTAGAAAACGTCACCAGTTTCTGAGTATAAAGTTGATTAACCAGGGTTATGTCAAAGAACGTCTCGTCCTTTTTCTAAAAAAGTTCATCGGAAGATACCAAGACCTTGTTGATAAAAATTCCGTCTTAAATTCACAAATAATACATGATGGTCTTGAAGTATAGATTCTAGATACTGACGTTGTTTGTCATCTTAATTACGTGTTATAATGTTCTTTTTATTAGTCTTTGTATATTTTTAACCCTTACTGTTTAGTCCATTTTTGGTAATATCCTTTTGGCGTGGTTCGGTATTTATACATCCCGACATTGTGCTATGGTCATTTTTGTTTATGAGCTTTGTCTATAGGGTGTCTTTATGCCATTTTGTTTTTTCTTTGTTGACATCGTTGTTTGTTTTTATAGTGATTAAGATTATAACACAATGTTGACTGCTGTACCCCAATTTTTAACATTTTTACCTATTATGTCTGTTTGTTTTGCTCACACATTGTTGTCAATATAATGGAATTTTATGCGACTGTCCTACAAGTAAGAGGTTTTAATTTAACTAGCTATAAAACCAGGTTTGATCCACCATTTTCTACATAGGGAAATACCTGTACCACGTCAGGATTATAACAGCTGTTTTCCATTCGTTTGATGTGTTTGAGCTTTTGATTTTGCCATTTGATAAGGGACTCTCCGTTTTGAATTATCCTTGGAGTTCTGTATTTTTATTATTTTACTTTTTGTAAGTATGTAAATCATATTTAGGGCGGCAAAATAAATAAAATAGACAGGCACTGCAAATTGGATCTACCAGGATGAAGGGCGGGAACGTTTTCTGCTATTAATTGCGAGGGAATATTGATAAGGGAAAGGAATTTTGATTTGCAATAGCAACTTTACAGACACCACTTACAGATGTTATAAGAGATTTGTAACGCACAAAGAGCGTGGGACTATCTCTGCATATGAAATCGGATTAAACATCTTTGTTCCTTTCGGACACGACTGCGTCTTTATACGTTCTAGCACATCTAACACGAGACAGCAACCTTACACAAATGACCAAAAAGACAAAAATACATTTGTTATGATAATGTTTGAAATATCATACCATGAACTCATGATATGTTTAAGTATTTTATTTCTTAGGAAAAGAAGATTAACAATTCGAAATTGAAATTTGGAGATTTTTAAGAAAAAGAGAAGTGGTGCAACTTTAATGAATAAAAAGAAAAAAAATTGCAGTGAAAACAATTGCATAGCATGAACTCGAAACTGAGAGAGGCCTATTGAGCTGGTAGGATAATTATTTTATGGAATGTATCATTTTTTGATTCCTGTACAAAATTATTCAGTCCAAAATGAAGATGTTTGCTTCCTGTACAAAATTCAGTCCAAAAATGAAGATATTTCGTGCACACAACGAAGTTCAGCTTTATATAATTAGTTTCTGAATATGTTAAATTGTATCTGTCCATGGATCTGAAGAAATTACCACTTGACGTTAAATAAACAAAAGTAAGTTATTAATTTTTATCACGAACTTTGTAGCTAAGGCGTTTGTGTTACACGAAATTTATATTTATTCTTAAGTCCTGTTTGTTTTTGTATTGTCTTTTTCTGTGTTTGTTATAATTGTTAATGAATTATGCTTATACAATTGGTACTTATTTTTTTGGAGCAACGCGGACTAATATTTAAGCATTGCATTTCTTATAATGTGCATTTACCTAGTTTATTTTTGTACATTTTCTACATAGAATCATACGCTTAAGTTTACTTCTTCCGAATATTCTATTTTGTCTCTAAACTTTTTTGTTGCTTTAGGTTTGTTCAGTTCGATTGTTCCCCTAATGATTTCATCTTTACAAAGTTTTAATTTGTATTTATATTCGGCTTTTAATTAACATTTCCTCTTCATTAGATTTCCTTACTTTATTTAAATGGCGAGTTTACTCAACAAACATATTAGAATTCAGATATTCACATGTGCTACTTATGAGTTTGAATGTCCCGTTGGTATCTTTCGCCTCTCTTTTTCAGGCGACTTTATACATAGCTACGTCGCTGTGCGATGAATAATGACATTCCAAGTCAACAAAATTATAACTTTGACTAATAATGAAAGAATACGTTCAATTCGCAAAATAAATTG
This sequence comes from Mytilus californianus, assembly GCF_021869535.1. Taxonomy (NCBI): domain Eukaryota; kingdom Metazoa; phylum Mollusca; class Bivalvia; order Mytilida; family Mytilidae; genus Mytilus; species Mytilus californianus. The sequence continues at coordinate 1,164,378 of NW_026262703.1, forward strand.
TAAAGTGAAATAAACGAGAATCAATTTTCAGATTAAAATTGTATACTACGATACCCAGTTTTGGTAAAAATACATAGTGTACGGAAAATATATTTAGATAGACTACCAGTTGTTGGCATGACACGGGTTATGTTCTTCTCATATATGTTATGATGGTATGATACTAAACCCCTAACGGGAAGGATTGTGCCTGATATTCATATGATGAGGACATAATCTTTCAATCAGTTTAATTGAAGTCTGGAGCTGGCATGTCAGTTAACTGCTAGTAGTCTGTTGTTATTTATGTATTATTGTCATTTTGTTTATTTTCTTTGGTTACATCTTCTGACATCAGACTCGGACTTCTCTTGAACTGAATTTTAATGTGCGTATTGTTATGCGTTTACTTTTCTACATTGGCTAGAGGTATAGGGGGAGGGTTGAGATCTCATAAACATGTTTAACCCCGCCGCATTTTTGCGCCTGTCCCAAGTCAGGAGCCTCTAGCCTTTGTTAGTCTTGTTTTATTTTTAATTTTAGTTTCTTGTGTACAATTTGGAGTTAAGTATGGCGTTCATTATCACTGAACTAGTATATATATTTGTTTAGGGCCAGCTGAAGGACGCCTCCGGGTGCGGGAATTTCTCGCTGCATTGAAGACCTGTTGGTGACCTTCTGCTGTTGTCTGTTCTATGGTCGGGTTGTTGTCTCTTTGACACATTCCCCATTTCCATTCTCAATTTTACAACACAGGAACCAGAGGCGCTTTAAACAATTTAGTCCAAAGACTTGAGTTCCTATTGATTTTGACTAACGTACTTGATTCGATGCGTGAAAAAAACGTTATTGTAATGTAGCAAGACTAATACATGAAAGCAGTTTTACCGACCGTTGTTTTGAGTTTTCGATTACGAAGGGCGCCAAATGCGGAGCAGGTTCTGCTTACTCTCCGGAAGCACCCCAAATCACCGAACATTTTTAGTTGGCTTAGTGTGGCTCAGTTTTAATTTTTCTATTTACTCTTTTATACATTATCATTTGCCTGTTGTCATTTTTTCGTTGGTTTTTTTTTTTTTTGCAATGGTATTTGGCAGTTTTTCACCGATTTTTGAAAATCCAATGTCACAATTTTTAAACGGATGGATTACGAACATTAAATATAATGTCAAAGGCATGTCTTGGTTATTTGCTTTTCTTGCTTTAGAAACCCACCGAGAAAGATACGAATATTATATATCACGTTTGTTTAAAAAAAATAAATGTACGAATAAATAAATTAAAACAGTAAAGTAATGATGAACAAATAAGTAAAACAACGTAACAAACAACGAAATCTCCCCATTTTTTGGTTACATTTTGATAAAAGATTCCGAGGAAAAACAAGTGTTAAATATTTAGCCGTTTTTTGTCCATGTGATGTCGGAGAGTTTCAAGTAACTCTTAGCTTAACACATTCTTCTAGAGTGATTTAATTAATTGTTGTTTGCTTAATGCACAGTGACACATGTTTCATGTATATTCAGGGCAAGACTGAACACTTATATCATACTGAGTTACTTCTGTGAAGTGGGTCCACTGAAATGAAAGGCTTGTAAATTTGAGATTAACACTTGAAAACGAGACTGTTTGATAGGAACACAAATTTTGTAATAAAGACGAACCCCTCTATTCAGAACTACCGATCATATCTTCCTTAAATTTTTGTTTTTGCTTCAGGCATTTAAAAAGGCCAATAAAAAATGGGGTCACCAACCTAGTTTTTGATTTACAACGCCATCTTTTTCATGGAATTTGGAAGTCGGTACATGTTGTTATTAGCAGTGTATTTTTTTTTTTTTTATATAAAAAGTCTGTATCACATACAAATTGTTTGTTTATTTAACCTTATTGTTAGAAGGAATTATATTATTGATATTATCATCTTCTTAGGGACAAATGATAACGATAAGTTGTCATAATAATTTTCCCGCCCTTTTTATGGTGAAATATCTACAAAAAATCCATGGCCAGTTTGAATAAAAATTTATCATTTTTTTCTTCATGACAATTAAATAGAATATCCTTTTTTTATATTAAACAAAATAAGGAAAAAAAAACGTAGGTTCACCGTACTGAAAAAAAATTGGGAAAAAAGGCTAGGATGAAATTTGAAAAAAAAGGCAGGACAGGAGTTTTGAGTTAAAAAAAATTAGGCAGGATGAGCAACTTGGCAAAAAAAAAGGCAGGATGACATTTTATGTAAAAAAAGTCAGGATAAACTAAATAAAAAAAAGGCAGGACCGACCAGAGTGAAAAATAAAAAGGCAGGACAGAGATTACAACTAAAAAAAAAAGGCAGGACAAAATTTTTCATCCTAGCCCCCCCCCCCACCCCACCCACAACCCCCCGCCATAAAAATGAAATAGCCCCAGTTTCTAGCTATAATTTCAAACTATTTAGTTAACAAGAGTTTTTAACTGGATGTCAGACCGAAAAACTAACAATTTAGTGAAAATATTTTGTCAGTATCTTATATTGTTTCTGAGGAGAAGTGATAATAAGCAAAAATCAAAATTTAGAACAAGCAATTTGGGAAAATGAATTTGCCATAATCTTTTATGGTTTCGAAGTAGTAAACTCAAGAAAAACAGTGTTCTGGGAGATAACTCGTACAAAGAAAAGTGTTCGGTTAAACGGTGCCAGTTTCAAAGGCGTAATAACTGTTCATATCATATACCAAAAATCTTAGTAACATCTTGGGGAAACAAAAAAGCCTGGTAAGAATTAAAAGTGGCGCAAAAAAAAACAAAATAATTACAACAAATTAAATTAAAAGGTCTTTCCACGGAAAAGTGGAAACCCCTAATTAAAGAATACAAATGCAATAACTGTTGACACACAGAATATATTGTCAAAAATAGAATGAAATGACATAATCGTTTATAACGAGTATTTAGACCAAAATACTAAAATAGTTGGTGAACAAACATTAGAACCAAACATACATTCAATAATAAGTAACATTCATTGTCAGCTTTGTTCAATATTTTACGTCAAAGAGGAATTCTAATTAACCTTTCATTGAGAAACAATCATGAATTAAACAGAATGTTAATCTGGCGAAATAATCCCTATAATTATAATCAGAGAAGCATAACATCTCTAATCATCTGATCTCAAAATAAGCCTTCAAGTTGTCATCACTGGTTGAGTAAAGTTATCTTAAATACGACAGTAGGTTGGTCACTTACTTGAAATGAAGAATAATTAAGTGTGTCAACTGTGTATTCGTTCATTTTAGGTAAGTAAAATGATAAAATTCATCCTTCTTTCATTTGTATGTACTGTAATATCAAAATGATTTGATTTATACTTTACTATGAAAAGGTTATAGTACTAATATGTCAACTTTCGCGTTCACAGAAATGGTGATCTTGAATTTTAATATAGTAATTGAGGATCTAATCTAGGATTTTGGAGAGGTAGAATTGATTTTTCCTTCGATGAGAGAGGAGGGAGAAGAGGTCATCTTTTTGGAAAAGTGAAATTCCATTACAGTTTCGGTTGCGTTGTGTTTTCGTGCTTATCTTTGACATACATGTACGTTTAGGAAATTGTTTAGTATATGCAATGAAAAATACACCTGCAGTGTTTTTATATGATACTGTATACACTGAAAACTCTTTAAAAAATGATATTGAAAATGTAGTTATTATTTGTTTAGTCATATCATTTATACTGTCATTTTTCAATATAAGTATTAAAAAAACTTTGTTGCTTGTACATTATGCATTAGTATCATGTCCATCTTCCTCAATTTATTTTAAAAAGTCCAGAAAAATATACTCCAAGTTTGTATCTGGCTAGTCCTAAAATATATGACCTCGGGAGCATTATTTTCTATTTCTGTTTATTTCTGTTTATTTCTGATATTTTCTTTTTACTTACTTTGCTATTTATTATTTTTATTTGTTATTTTTTGTTTTTTAACTATCATTTTCTTCATCTTTAAAAAATAATGCTTATTCTGTTAAATTTTCATGAAAATAATTTTACTATTAGATTTATTTGTTATGACATGATTTCTTTATTCTGTACATGGTTCATCACAGTAATAAGTATTTTATTACCTTAATCTTTAATTTTTCCCAGTTATTCTTTATTCGTTTGAATTATATTATTCTCTATTCTTCATTTTTTTGCTCATTTTTCTCTATCAATTATTTTTTTCTCTATTCTGCATACCCCATCCAGACCCTTAGGTATGCATCGATGAGACAGCAACCTAATCAAAAACTATTTGTTTTCCATTACGCTATTTTCTTTAAACTTGTTTCAAAATATATATTTCATAGTGCATGTTATTTTTTGTAGTGCTTATAGATGCTAGGTTCCCAGATCAAGTATTTCATGAACACTTACAAAAAAATTTCGCCTGTGTAGGATTTAATACTAGTACGTGGCGGTATGAACGGATTTATGCAGTCATGTATAAAATTTTGGATGTCATGATAATATAATATAAGACAACAATTAACATTGGAATTATTTGAAGTGTTTTAGGGCAATATATTGAATATTTACAAATTAATAACACCTAGTATATAGAAAAGAAAAAAATAGTACATAGAGACGATAACAGGAATCGAAACAACAAAAAAAAGCCGGATATTACAAAAAGCTTAATGAAACTCGAACTCACGACTCCTCCGAAAAAAAACAGACTCACAAACAAAGCCAAATGAGCGAATATTTATACATGGTTCAAACCGTCGGAGTAGGTACAAGCACAAATTATGATGAAGTAAAACAAGTTTTAAGGGTGCGCACCCCCTTTTCCCCCATTTGAAAATGGTTATTAAATAAATGATACATAACTGGGAGAGATAAGTAGAGAAAACTGTATTTGCGTTTTTTTCCCTCGTGCCGGTCTATATTATCGGGGCTTATATTGTAATGTATATATCGAGTCATTATAATTGTCCAGAAACTGTAAATAAAATATGGTGCAATAAGTTTTGTGCACGCATTTCGCATGGTTTTCATTATATGAATAATTCATTTATGTTTATAATAAAAAATGACTGGAATATATTGTTATCTAAATATAAATTTCACTTGCATGTTGAGGCGTATAACAGTATAGTGTGCAAACTGGGTATTTTTTTAATTTTTGTTTGCAAGTAACAGAAAGAGTTTTGAAGGTTCCCCGACAAACCCTCGCTGAAGTCCCAGTACACTAGTTCTGCATCACAATATTATCCAGGTGTTCTATTCAGTAATGGTGGCCGTTTATCGACATAAGCAATAGATAATGATATTTGAATTTCACACCCTATGACAACAATTGTGTGTGTGTGTGTGTGGGGGGGGGGGGGGGGGGGTGCAGGGGGTGCTGCGGCCGTGAAATCTTAGTACATTTTGTAGTTCATCAACAGTGATAACTAGCCTGTCCACTTTGAGGTGGTTGTAGACATCAAACTTATTTTGATATTTTAGTTTGGTTCAATTTTTTTTATGTTTAAGCAGTTCTGTCAAGCAGATAAATAAGCTTTGGGTCAGTTGTAAATCATTTATAGAAATTCTTTGTTTTGAACTGTAAGTAAACAGTAGGATAACCCCTTACTAAGAACATGTTTTACATTTATTCTTCACAATTAAGAAACATCAAATCCTACAATTTCATTGGTCGAGAGCGCTTTGCTATATTCTAAACTATTTAAAAGCCATTGTATTGTATTTCGTCAGCATTCAGGTATATCACGCCGCAAATTTATTTTGGCATTTTAATACCCCACAAAATGAAGACAACTTAGAAGTATTGTTTTATTTTTTTGCTTGCAGGTTATCGACAAATGCAAGAAGTGTTGTAAAAATTTGGAAAGCCATGTAGTACTGATTACTAAAAGGATTATATTAGAATCATTCAGGTTGGTGTGTAAATAGTGTTTATCTTACTTCTGTTACCGTATATGTGTACACACAATTGTTATACTCAATTATAGTTATGAAGAAGAAGAGTCACACGTGTGATGTCTGTGGAAAATGTTTTAGACGTAGTTATAGCTTACGAATACACGGGTTACGACATTTAGGTAAAAAACAACATACATGTGAACTCTGCAGTAAACAATTTTATTGTAAAGCTGAATTAAATCAACACACAAAATATCATACCGGCGAAAAAAATCATGCGTGTGATGTATGTAGTAAAGTGTTTATCTCGTCTGTTATTCTGAAGGTACACATGAAGAGACATACATGTACCAAAGAAAGAAGTCATATATGTAACTTGTGCGGAAAAGCATTTTTAAATTCTTCTCACTTAACGAGACATACACGAATACATACTGGCGAAAAACCATACGAATGTGAAATGTGTGACCGTAGATTTTTACAGGATCGTCAATTGAGGGAACATATGAGAAAACATACTGGGGAAAAGTCATATGAATGTAACGTATGCAGTAAAAAGTTCGGTTACAACAGGACCTTACAGGAACATTTGCAAACACACACAAATATAAAGCCTTTTGAGTGTGATGTATGTGGTAAACAATTTGCTTACAACTCTAGCTTCAGGAAACACATACGAATACATACGGGTGAAGTATGGGAACACATGACAACACAATCACATGATGAACTTTACAAATGTAATATCTGTGATAAAGAATTTCATCAAAAGAAACAGTTAACGAGACACAACACGAGAACACATTCTGTTAGTACATCTTTCAAATGTGATGCATGTGGTAAGCTTTTTAAATCGAATGAATACTTAAAAAAGCACTTGAGAATACATACTGGTGAAAGGCCTTACAAATGTGATGTATGTTTAAAAACATATGGTCACAAAAGCATTCTGCAGAGACATTTGAAAACTCATACTGGCGCTGAGTCTGTCAGAGAAAAACGATATTTTTGAGATGTATGCGATAAAGGATTTCATCTGGTTACTGACTTGAAAAAACACAAGAGAATACATACCGGAGAAAGACCATTTAAATGCGACACTTGCCAAAAACGGTTTAGCACATCTAGTACCCTGTATTCACACCAGAGAATACATACCGGAGAAAGACCATATAAATGTAATTTATGTAGTAAAGCATTTTGTCAGAGTAATGATTTGACAAAGCATATAAGAATACATACTGGTGAGAAACCTTTTAAGTGTGAAATATGTTCAAAGAGTTTTAATCAGATTCAGCATCTGAAGAGACACTTGGAAACGCATAACTGATAACGACTGACAGTCACTATTAATATTATTTCATGTAAGAAAGGTTAGGGGTAACAATGGAGGTCTGTTATTGTTCCTCAAAAGTTTTTTTTTAATGTTTTAAGTTTAGTTTTAAAACATTATCAAACTGATATATGTACAATGTTTATATGATTTTTACACTAGATTTGTTGAAAAACTGTGCCGTGTAAATTTGATTCTCTGTTGAAAACTGTACAAAACTCTGGCCACGTTTAAAATAAAGGGTTGTTTCCTTTCTCACAGTCATACTTTAGTTTTATTTGTTTTTTTTAATCAAAAGGACTAAATATGGAATGACGTCAGTCTCAACTTCCTTTTGGTTTAAAGACAATACTCATGCTGAAACGGCATATGTTTTTGAAACATCAGCATTCATATCCTCTTCTATTTCATAAATAAATTCCTGACAACCCCACAACAACACAAAAAGTCATACAGTTACATAAACTATTTAAGCAAAGACCTTCTGCCTTTTATTTACGTTTTTAAGTGCATCTGCCCTGATTACACATCGATAAACTTTAAGAATTACTTGTTTAATCCTAAAACTCTCAACCCTAATAACCGTTATTTTATTGTTGTTTTCCTTTCGTGGAATCACAGCATTCTTTTCAATTACATCGGGCATGAATATATCACAGTAAAATCGACACAATGTTTACATTAAACCATAGTAATTGCAGCAAAATGGTCTATTATAGTGCAGTTAAGAAAATATTAAAGACCTATCATACTAGTAGTTGAAATTTGGTCAGCGATACTTTTGCATTAGAAGCATGGCCTTAGAATTTTACAAAAAAAAAACATTATAATTTGACTTATCTGAATAAGAATAATTTTTTCACTTAAATATATATTGTGTTTCTGTATTCTTATAAATTGTTTATTTTGATTGTACCAGCTTAATATGATAGCTGAATGTTCTATAAGTAAAGTACATGTTGATAATTTGTTATTTGATTGATGAATATTTATGATTTTATCTTAGTTAGCGAATATAAATCTGACTTTAAAAATAATAGATATTGATAAAAAAAAAATCTTATAATCCTGCGTTTTAGTAGTACTAGTAAATTGAAACTGAAAATTGGTGAAAAAAGGGTGGATGATGAGGGTGATGATGATGATGATTGATTCGTGTTTATTGTCCAGTGGCAAATATCACATGCATATATAATGACGAAAAAATGTGATTGTGATATTGAAATGAACCCTGTTTGTGCTAGACCGACATCATATGCGGATTTTTAATGTGCTAGTTCACAAGTAACATCGAGAATGCTAACAAGAGATCACCGAGGCAGAATACAATGGGGGAAGATACCACCAAAGTGTTTATAAAAATATAAAGTCAAAGATAAAAAGAGAAGATCATGGCCGAAATAAAACACATACATAGTTCTATCATTCAATGTTGATCCATATGGTGATACCACTTATACAGGAAAATACATGTAAAAATAAGATGATTTGGTATGATTGCCAATGAGACAACTCTCCACCAAGGACCAAATGACAACTATAAGCCACCGTATGCACGCCTTGCGTGATAATTTCATGGGAAAACACATTTCTCATATTAAGATGCCATTGACTGGAATTTAAAAGCATTAAAAGGCTAAAAATGAGGCCATAGAAATGTTTTATTTATATAATTATACAGGAAATAATGGTATCACTATTCCGGGACGACTATCTTTGTACAAGTATTTCGAAAAAAATAATGACATAAATTGTGTCACAACACCAGACACTTTTAAGATTAAAGACAAAGATATGTCTTAAGACCATCTTAGGACATGTCTAAGTCACAATAATATGCTACCTTTTAAAACCAGGGACGTGAGCTGATTGTAACTGAATGAATATATTCAAAGACAGTACTTTCAGAGTAAAAGAAAACGTGAGGTAGAAATGAGACAACAATCCAACGACACAAATACTTCTAGCCAAAATTTTGCCAAGAAATGGAATTTTATATATCGTGTGACAGGATGTGTGAATATGTTATTACAAAGAAAAGGGAAATTAACAATTTGAAATTAAAGTTAATTTAGATAAAATAATAGATAAACAAAATACTACAATACGAAATAATCCCTAAAACTTAATAAAATGGTAAAAAAAGGCATTATATTAAGTAAAAAAATAGGTCTCATTTGAATAATCTTACTCCAAAGTCCGCTATAAATAAAGAAAGATGGGAGTGACCGAAAACGAATGAATTTTTTCCAACGACCATAACTGCAAAAGGTTTATTTATAGCGGACTTTGGAGTAAGATTATTCAACTGAGACCTTTTTTTTTACTTTTACATAATGCCTTTTTTACCATTTTATTAAGTTTTAGGGATTATTTCGTATTGTAGTATTTTGTTTATCTATTATTTTATCTAAATTAACTTTAATTTCAAATTGTTAATTTCCCTTTTCTTTGTAATAACATATCACTATCCATTAGTCCATATGTTGATTTCAATGGAACTTTCACAGACTCTTAATCAGCTGATGGTATTAGGGACCTCCTGTGGTGATTATTGATCCAAATCATGTTGAAGGTTTCACATAGGATAACATGAGCTGTATAATATAATTTATCTTACCTTCTATACATTTCTAGGAATATGATTGGTTAAAAGCGTCCGCGTGGAGACCGTGTATATTCCATATTAGTTTAGTAAGGAGGCGGGGCTTATTTCATACACGGTTAGTAGTGGTGTTACGTCCCTTTATAAAAACAAAACGGTATTGAGAAAAAATCTTAAAGGTTTCAACAGACGAAGAAATTGATGATGATCATGAAGATAGAAATAAATTCATAAAACACATTTAAACCTAACAAGTTGTTATTGTTGGAATTTGTTTTTGTAGGATCAATGGAAGTAGTTTCTTAATGCTAACGGTATTGAAGACTTGCTCATTTTGATAGGTCACTAGTCTAAATTTCACACGTCAAGATAGTCGGTAAGATAAATTCGTTACATAGTGTGCTAGTGACGTAATACGGTATATATGGGGTCAGTAAATTCCATATGGGGATTCGAGCTTCGCTCTCACCCCATATGGAATTTACTGACCCCATATATACCGTATTAGGTCACTAGCACACTATGTAACTAATATTATATTGGGTTGAGGGGATTCAGAATTCCTTTGTGAGCTGGACTGGAAGTTTTTCAAGTTTATTTTGACCCCGGGGGTGCTTGCCATTCCACGATAATGATATTTTATATTTGATATAAAAGTTATTTTAAATGCAATATATATTTTTCTAGTGTGTATTGGATAATATAAACAAAGAAACATGATTTATTAAAGTGTGTTCGAAATTCAAGAACCCTTTTTGTCTTTCTTCTTTTTCGGTTTTTTCTTTTTCCTGTCTTTTCTTTTTCTTTTACGATCCTTATTTCGATTCCTACATTTCGGAGAAATGGTTTTGCCTGGACAACAAGAATAACAATTGTCTTTTTTCCCACAATTAATCTTGCCTTTAACACAATTCTTACAAAACTTATCGATTCTTTTCTTCTTCACTTTACATTTTCCTTGAGTAGGTGTCGTTGTTGTGGTTGGAGACGCTTGATTCTGACATTGTGGATGAGTTACTTGCCCTATGCAACACAGTTTTTTACATTTTTCGTTCGGACGTTTCCTTTCCAAACATTTTATGCACTGCTGGTCAGTACTAGGTGTTGATTTGAATGTCTGACTCATGGGTGTTGTATATACTGTTGTACTATCCGTTATTGTTCCATGTTCTAGTTGTATGTCTTTATCTGCAATAAGATTTTCAATTTAAATATTCATTTCGCATGAAATACAGAAAAGAAACATTAAATTGTTTTCAATTATCAACGGTTAATTTTTCTGGAGAACGTTATTAGCTTCATAATTGTTATGGTTTACATTTGTCCTAGGGAGGTGCACATAAAGCCATCCCGAACTACTGTGTGATTCTTTCAATTCGCTGACATCATATAAAAATAAGGAGATGTGGTATGAATGCAAATGAGATGACTATCCACCCAAGTTCAAATGAAGTGGATGTAAGCAATTTTCAATTGAAGTGTTGCCTATAATTGCTTACATCCACTTTATTTGAACTTTGGTGGATAGTTGTCTCATTGGCAATCATACCTCATCTCCTTATTTTCATATAGACAACAGTACGGCCTTCAACAATGAGAAAAAACCATACCGTATAGTCTCAATTCAACTGAGAAAACTAACGGCCTAATTTATAACAAAACAGTTTACGAAAAACAAATATAACATACATGTACCAACGACAACCACTGAACTACAGGCTCCTGACTTGGGACAGGCACTGAAATAATGTGGCGGGGTTAAAGGTGTTTGTGAGCGCTAAACTCTCCCCTAACCTGGGACAGTGGTGTAACAGCACAACATAAGAATAAACGATAAAAATCAGTTGAAAAAAGCTTAACTCATCAGATCGATACAAATCAGAAAAAAATTAAACAAAAACACAGACCGGGCGTATCAAGGTATTTATCCATCTCTCATCGCTAACAACAAAAAAGACACGAAGTACAGATCTGAGAGTACTCGCAGTTACTGACAGCTAATTCAAAGCCAATAACAACTTATAAAAAAACCACATTTATCTAAGACTAAAATATCAATCAGTACATCCAACATCCAATGAATGTAGTGTAAAGACGTCATTAACAATCAGAGAAAAACATGACCTTGTGCAATGCCAAAATATAGGTACCGATGATTGTAGTACCGTGAAATTACATTTGTGTATAACAATAATATCTAGTATGGTTTTAATTTACTGATAACAAAATCAATATTTATATCAATAAAAACAATATTCAAACATTTAATTACAGTGTTGAATTGGTAACCTTTTAGAATTAGTTTATTTAAAGGATTGATAAGTTTACCCGGATCGTATCTAAATTTCTGATTAACAATACCACCGTAAAATTTAGGATGTGCTATTCTGTTTGAAATAAGTTTTCTACAGGTACAGCCAAACTTGCAAATCAAATCTTTGTATCTATGGAAGAATTTAGTAAAGTAATTGGTGGTAACGAAATCCCTGACTTAATAATTTTCTAGTAATAGATAGATTACGCGGATTGAAATCCAAATTGTCACTACAGACACGGGCATAGCGAACGAGTTGGGATATATAAAAGACACAGTAAGACGCTGCCAAAGGAACATCATCGTCCAAAAAAGGAAAACGAACAATAGGGAAAGAAAATCGTCCCTTTTGTCGTAAATTTTTGTGTAGAGTTTCTGGTGTAACACTGAAATATCTAAATTTAGGAAAGGACTGTTATTGTTGTTAATATTTGATTTATTTAAAGTAAGTTCCTTTGGGTAAATTTCAGCAGTATATTTAGAGAATTCTTGATTATTAAAAGAAAAATATCATAAAAATAACGGCAAGTGTTGTTGAATTTATCAATTAAATAGAATTAAGACGGTTCTTTACTGAGTTTGGCCATAAACTGTGATTCATAACAGTATAAGAACAAGTCTGCTATCAAAGGGGCACACTTGGTGCCCATAGAAATACCTACAGCCTGTCGATAAACTTTATTGCCGAAACGTACATAAATGTTGCCAAGAAGAAAATTTACGGCTTTAATCATCTCATCACACCTCCAGTAAGTATATCTAGCATTTTTACCTTTCTCATTTGAGAAAAAGGCTTTATATGAGTTGCAGCAAATAAATCTGCATTCAGAGTTATTAAACGACATATTTAACTAAATAGGAAAACTTTTGTTTGATAAGATTGTATGGAAGTGTAGTATAAAAAGTGGAAAAGTCAAAACTGTCACCCGAATCAAAAGGACCATCAAAAGCACGTAATTTATCTTAATCATCCAAAGAGTTTTTTTACACTCCAAAAATGGTTAATTCCAACTATTTTCAAATATATTGTTACAAAATCTAATGATAAGTTCTTTGATAGTTGTTAAGGAAATCGTTAAAAGCACCGAAAGATTAGTAGTAGAACACTTACTAGAGGCCGAGATGAAACGATATTTTTCTTTTTTTTTGTGTAGTTTATTTATCTCTGAGAGCTCTGTATTTGGCCCTTGTCCTGAGTATACTCGAACTACTTGTAACAGGACGTCGATTGCAAAAAAAAAAAAAACCCTCAACACTTTAAAGTGGTTCGTCTAAGTGACACATTGCGAGGTCAGAATTCATTCCGATTCCCATCCGTTTTTAGCTCACCTGGCCCGAAAGGGCCAAGTGAGCTTTTCTCATCACTTGGCGTCCGTCGTCCGTCGTCGTTCGTTAACTTTTACAAATATCTTCTCCTCTGAAACTACTAGGCCAAATAAAACCAAACTTGGCCTAAATTATCCTTAGGGTATCTAGTTTAAAAAAATTATTCGATGACCCCGCTCATCAACCAAGATGGCCGCCATTGCTAAAAAAAGAACATGGGGGTAAAATGCAGTTTTTGGCTTATATCTCTGAAACTAAAGCATTTTGAGCAAATCTGACGTGAGTAAACATGTACATCAGGCCAAGATCTAACTGCCCTGCAATTTTCAGACGCATCAGACAACCCGTTGTTGAGTTGCTGCCCCTGGGTTGGTAATTTTAAGGAAATTTTGCAGTTTTTGGTTATTATCTTGAATATTGTAATAGATAGAGATTAACTGTAAACAACAAAATTGTTCAGCAAAGTAAGATTTACAAATAAGTCAACATAACCAAAATTGTCAATAGACCCCATAAGGAGTTATTGGCCTTTAAAGTCAATTTTTGCACAATTTTTCGTAAATATTTGTAATCTTTTACAAAAATCTTCTCCTCTGAAACTACTGGGCCAAATTAAACCAAACTTTACCTAAATCATCCTCAGAGTATCTAGTTTAAAAGATGTCTCCGATGATCCCGCCCATCAATCAAGATGGCCGCCATGGCTAAAAATAGAACATGGGGGTAAAATGCAGTTTGGCTTATATCTCTGAAACTAAAGCATTTAGAGCAAATCTGACATTTGGTAAACATGTTTATCAGGTCAAGATCTATCTGCCCTGAAATTTTCACACGCATCAGACAAGCCGTTGTTGGGTTGCTGCCCCGGAATTGGTAATTTTAAGAAAATAATAGAGATAAACTGTAAACAGCAAAAATGTTCAGCAAAGTAAGCTCTACAAATAAGTTAAATGATTAAAATTGTTAATTGACCCCTTCAGGAGTTATTGTCCTTTAAAGTCAATTTTTCACAATTTTTCGTAAATTTTTGTAATCTTTTACAAAAATGTTCTTCACTTAATCTACTGGGCCAAATAGAATTAAACTGAGCCACAATTTTCAATAGGGTATGTTGACCCCGTCATCCAACCAACATGGCCGTCATGGCTGAAAATAGAACATAGGGGTTTACTATAGAAGTCTATGGGGAAATTGTAAAAAAAAAACAATTTCAAATGGTCTTCATTAACTATTGTAAGACTACAATTGTATGACCTGCTTTAAATTTAACTACTGGGCCGAACTAAACCAAAATTGGCCTTAATCATTGTTAGGGTATCTAATACTATTTATTATGATTTTAACCTTATTTTACATGATTTCCAAAACCACAGTAGATACAAGTGAACGACACAGGCTCTTGAGAGCCTCTAGTTTAAAGACGCAGTCCCTTAGCAAAAAGATAGTTAAATTTAATATTTCGTGTAGAGAGATTGATGAATTCTCTGAATCTAAAAGACCCTTGCAGTTATTGTGGGGGTCTGTAGGTGACATATTGCGAGACAACAGTTCTTACCCAACACAACCTCTTTTCAAATGTTATTTATATATAATGTAATCTAACATACAGATCTTATCGAATTGTTTATTTCGACTAATTCGTTTACTGCATATGCATGACATAGTTGCCACAGGACATTGCGTTCCAACAATTAATTGATAAGTATTTACGTGTTCATGAAGCCAATAGTTCGTTCCCGCAAATATCATTCTTCTAAGCAAAGTAACGTGTTTTTTCTTACTTCTGCTGCCTTGTGTTAAATCAAAAGCTAGCAAAGATAATGGTTTGGTCCGAAATTAATGTTAAAATGTAAAAACATGCAATCGCAAGAACAAGATTTAAAAAAATATTGAAATATAAAGGTTTCAAAATATACCGACCGTATTGAGATTACTTATTAGACGCGCTGGGCATAAAATTATTGATGGCTTTGCTTGGTTAGTGTCCGAAATATATGTTGCGACCATCTGTGATTGTTAAAAGAGAGCTCATGATCAGTTGAAATACAGAAAAACTCGTGTACAAAAAAAAACCCAATAAAAACCCAAATATTAATGTCGTCAAGAGATAAGCTTTCGTGTTGCTTACATCAATGTATGATAACATACAATACGTTCTTATGTATTAAAGGATTTTTAATTTATAGATATTTTGAATAAATCTTACCAAATGTTAGCTTTGGGTCTTTACCCAACTCGAAAATTCCGTCACAGGCAGATTTGTCATTCTTTTCTTGTTCGTTTAATCCTATAAATTGACAAAAAGATCTATTATCATTATTTTGTAAATTTTATTTGCTTTTTTATGCTGACATAGATCGTTCTGGTGTAAAAAGCTGATGTAAACATTCAGTGCAAGGTTATGATTTATGTTGATTACAACAGAAGAAGATGTGATGTGTAGCGGAAACAAACAACAACTCAAGAAGAAAAATCATATAGGATTCAAAGTTCATTCTTCAACTGTTACAATAAATATTTTCGAAACTGTGTATTCAGCTCTAAAGTGGAAGTAGACTAGGTTTATCATTGTAGTGAAATATTTCTTGATCTTAATTTATAATTTAAAACAAATTAGAAGTTTAATCGAGCTGAGGAAAATTTCTGGACTCAAGTGTTACGCCGATAAAGGCTGCGTCCGCGTCCTAACATTGGTATTTAAACCACATCATTTTGTGGCTGTACAAAGTAAGACTATCTGTACCATGTAGTGTTCGTTGTAAGACTATCTGTACCATGTAGTGTTCGTTGTAAGACTATCTGTACCATGTAGTGTTCGTTGTAAGACTATCTGTACCATGTAGTGTTCGTTGCTCTAGTTGTTGTTTGTCTTTGTTTGAACGACTATTATGTGGTAAGTGTGGTCTGTTGTTAGGTCCAATATAATACTGGTATTCAGATTAGACCAGTGTTTGCGGTTGGTGTGGTCTGTTGTAAGGTCCAATATAATATTGGTATTCAGATTAGACCAGTATTGACGGTTGGTGTGGTCTGTTGTAAGGTCCAATATAATATTTGTATTCAGATTAGACCAGTATTGACGGTTGGTGTGGTCTGATGTACTGTCCAATATAATATTGGTATTCAGATGAGACCAGTGTTGGCGGTTGGTGTGGTCTGCTGTACTGTCCAATATAATATTGGTATTCAGATGAGACCAGTGTAGACGGTTGGTGTGGTCTGATGTACTGTCCAATATAATATTGGTATTCAGATGAGACCAGTGTTGGCGGTTGGTGTGGTCTGTTGTAAGGTCTAATATAATATTGGTATTCAGATGAGACCAGTGTTGGCGGTAAGTGTGGTCTGCTGTACTGTCCAATATAATATTGGTATTCAGATGAGACCAATCATTGACGGTTGGTGTGGTCTGCTGTACTGTCCAATATAATATTGGTATTCAGATTAGACCAGTATTGACGGTTGGTGTGGTTTGATGTACTGTCCAATATAATACTGGTATTCAGATAAGACCAGTGTTGGCGGTTGGTGTGGTCTGATGTACTGTCCAATATAATATTGGTATTCAGATGAGACTTGTGTTGGCGGTTGGTGTGGTCTGATGTACTGTCCAATATAATATTGGTATTCAGATTAGATAAGTATTGACGGTTGGTGTGGTCTGATGTACTGTCCAATATAATATTGGTATTCAGATTAGACCAGTATTGACGGTTGGTGTGTCTGATGTACTGTCCAATATAATATTGGTATTCAGATGAGACCAGTGTTGGAGGTTGGTGTGGTCTGATGTACTGTCCAATATAATATTGGTATTCAGATGAGACCAGTGTTGGAGGTTGGTTTGGTCTGCTGTACTGTCCAATATAATATTGGTATTCAGATGAGACCAGTGTTGGAGGTTGGTATGGTCTGCTGTACTGTCCAATATAATATTTGTATTCAGATCAGACCAGTGTTTGCGGTTGGTGTGGTCTGATGTATTGTCCAATATAATATTGGTATTCAGATGAGACCAGTGTTGGCGGTTGGTGTGGTCTGATGTACTGTCCAATATAATATTGGTATTCAGATGAGACCAGGGTTGGCGGTTGGTGTGGTCTGATGTACTGTCCAATATAATATTGGTATTCAGATGAGACCAGTGTTGGCGGTTGGTGTGGTTTACTGTACTGTCCAATATATTTGGTATTTCCTATCAATACTTATATATGATCTTGGCAAACTTCGTATCATTGCTATAAAGGACCCCGCCTATCATAATCAGCGTGTCCGTCCTTGTGTTCGTTCGTCTCAAATAGATAGTTTGCGCTCTCTAACTTTTAAAAACCTTGGAGTTGGGTATTATAATGCAATATTCGGTATTATAATTCACCATCCTAGACGGTATTACGCGATCAAGTAAGAAACCATTACTTATAGAATAACTAATCGAAGAATTCATATATAGAAAAATATTAAATGATTAACCGAACAACACATAAATTCATGAATGCTCGTAGCGCATAAGTTTAGTTGTAGTATTGTTTGGTCACGAGTTTTATACTTACAATACTTAGTATTAGTATTTGAATTATTACATAGACCATGAACTTCTTAATGGAAATAAAGTATAAAATACAAGGAATTATCTTCTAATTATCTATATTTCTGAAAGCAAATGTACTTTTAAACTTACTTCTGAAACATATAACGAAGCCTTTACCACCTTTAGATTTTTCAGTTGTCGACGAAAATTTGATGTTGACCTGGGTGTTAGGCGGAAATTCTTTACGAAAATCTCCCTTGTAAACCACGATCTCATTAATAGTCAGCTGATCGTTCTGCATATCGACGTCAAATAAACTTGTCTGTACTAAGACCCTGCTTCCACCTGCAGTAGGTACGATTATTGTAGTTTCACAAGTTTTCTCAATTTTTGAAATCTGTAACTTATTGTCATCAAACATCGTTCTGTCGTAATTCCATGGTATATGTTGATGGCTCAGTATTACACCACTATTTGCATTTCTTCCTATGTACCTGCTTTTGCATATTAATTCTTTAAAGTACACACTTGTTTGTGCAGCTAAAAGGTAAAGAAAAAAACTTCAAAGGAAACATCGGATGGTCAAAATTATCTTATTAAATTCTGAACTACGTAACATACACCCTTTTTTCAGTGTCAATCGAATTCTCAAAAACTCCCGATCTGTTCCTCGATTTGAGTGGAGTACATGTACATTGCATATTATTATGACGCAATAATTATTGTTCTGGTTTGTTTTCATTTGTTGTAATATTGCACTTTGATATCTTTTTTTTCAAGATAACATATCTATTTAGATCACTTTAATTTAAAAAATTTGGTTATAGGAATTCAGTTAATCTGACCCAAGCGACAATCAATTTGCTGAACATCATAAAAAACTTAGCAATTTAATATCTGAAGAAGAAAACTCAAAACGGAGTTTGAGATACAACGTTAAAATTATTAAATAGTGAACTCAAAATTCTTTTTTTCTAATCAATATTTAGCTGGGATTTAGAAAAAAGGTCACATGGCCATAATAAAAATCGACAGTAAAACCCATGAAACAGGAAATGTCAGTTTATGTTTTGTAAAAATACAAAAATACGAGTCCCGATAACTCGTGTAGGGAGTATGGATCAGTATGCAATAGATCTTAGAGATGTCCGAAGGTGGCCTGTACCGGTTGAAGCTAGGGTAAACTATCCCTATCCAGCATGTCTTCAGTCCTGATTTCAATTCACCCTGGGGAGGAGGAGGAGGCATAGCTAACGCGTGAATGTATTGTTAGTTTGATCCAGTCCTGAATATTACTGAAACATTTGACACAGGACGACATTTTAGCAAGTAAAAATTCATAAGAAAAAAGACAATTTTGTAAGATTTACCATTTCGGATTTGTTTGTATTACTTACCTTTAATACACATCCATTCGTGGATTATTATTGATTGTGCCTCATTTACACATGTTCGTGTATAAATCGGTGTCGAAGGAAACTGGATTAAACAGGATTGTTTCCAATAGCAATCAGCTACATCTGCTCTAAGATCGGCTGGTCGACCAACACAAGGAGACTCATTATTCTGGAAAAATTCACCAGAGGCCGGACATTCGTCAGATGAGGCATCAATGATTGGTTTATAAATGACCGATCCTAGTGGACAGCTTATGTTTATGGCTTTGCACATGTCATTCTGTGCAGGTACAGGGAAACACGAACACTTGGAATTAGAATTTGCCTCTGAAAATATATACTGTAAAATTAGAAAATAATAAAAATAGCAAAAAATATTTTCTTGGAAGGATGATTGGTTATTTAGAAAAAAAAACATGAAAAAAATTAGAAAAGGTAGAATTAACAACAGATTGACGGATACACGTATACATTGTCTTGATTTATCAAAAAACAACCAGAACCGTGCACCCTTCAAGAGGAGTGGCGACAGCATCATAGAAAAACACAAGACAACAAAAAAGTTTGGACATTGATACCACTATAAAAGATGAAATTATTAGCAAGAGACATTTTGCGTTACTCTCAACTTTGAGATATTTTCAAACAATGTCTTGTGTTCAATGGCCACAACTGCCGCAAAGTTTGCACAAAAACAAGGAAGATACTAATATCTATCTCTCTTTAAAATACCAAATATCTAATAAATATATTGAAGATTTTCAGGAAAGAGAAGCAAAAAACTTAATGAAGATCTAACTGACGGACGGAGTACAGCTTGAATCCCCTTTGACTTCGCAGATTAATGACACGCGTCAAATAACATATGTTTCATTTTTAGTTTAACTCAGTAAATATCATATATATTTTGAGATAACTTCGGGTGTTAAGGTAGTTATACATCCTTTACTTTAATTTTTTAAGGGAACGATCTTTACAAATTAAGATAAATACAGAAAAGCGCCTCGGACGCAACAAATCTATCAAGTTTTATCTGCTTTTTATTTTTTTATTTTTTTAGGGGGTCATACTTTAAATACAATGCACCTTGTATGATTTCCACAGTATTATTTACATAAATATTAATTCAAATATGTTATTCAAATTTATATTGTTGATGACATAGTTAAATTTGTTGTCGTTTTTTATATTTGAACGACACCGGTTACTTTGAGGTCTACTCCGAGCTCGTTCAGGACGGCGAAAAATATGGATGTAAATATTAAACCGACATATCTTTTTTTAAAATGATATGAATAATTTTGCACTACAATAAGAATAAAATAAATTTATGATGCCGATATTCATTTTCATGCAAACAATCCTACCTGCTATGAAAATATATCCAAAAACTACAATACTGAGCACAGTAATAAGTGCCATGGATTATAGTACGTCCTATACGATACTACATACACAAGTATGTTTAACAAATACTAGCGAAACATTCAGTATATGAGAACAATACATGTAATATGATCCGAGGTGTAGTGCTCCACTATTATACTGATTGGGCGGCATATTTGTCTATATTTATAATTGGTTGGAGTAGTAGTCTTCCTTCATTAAGTTATGTTTCAAGTGGTGTAGATAAAAATATCACTACCCTTCTCAAAGGTGAAATTTTACGTATTTTACAGATTACTGATTAAGTATTTAAATGTACATGTCTTTTATCTATACAAATAATGATTTTACTATTTATATGCATATGCTTTTCCTGTTTGGAGTAAAGAAGGAAAAGTTAAGATTACTTTTAAGCGAATGAAATACCAGTATATAAAAAAATAAAACCTTCAGAAGAGATGATGAGAATTGTGATCTTGCCAATCGTCGTAACTCGGACGAAACATATTTATAACATATTTATCCTTGTGCTATATGTAAAGGGTACAAAGTAAACCAAGGACAACCAAGTAGTTTATATAGGTCAGTCTGAGTGGTAAAAAGGTCAAGGTTGTTCTTTATTTGACATATTGGTTAATACGAGGCTCAAATATCCTACTTAAAGTACTATTTTAAAATAAATAGTTTATTAAACAGTCTTACCGTAAAAAAGAAAAAAACTGTAAATGTCAAGCAGATTAGGGAGCTATCATTTGATTTTTATGGGGGAGATAGGATGAAAACTTTTGTCCTGCATTTTTATTTAGTTGTTTATCCTGACTTTTTTTTTACATAAATTGTCATCCTGCCTTTTTTTAACATAAATTGTCATCCTGCCTTTTTTTTGGCGAAGTTGCTCATCCTGCCTTTTTTCAAATTTCATCCTAGCAACCCCCCCCCCCCCCCCCTTGCCCACCCCATAAAAATCAAATGGTAGCTCCCTTAGATGAAATATGTTCAATTTTTTACGACCAAGTTCACTTCATTTTGCACATTACAGATGGGTGCAGTCCTATCACGTACAAAGGTTAAAGTAGAACAGTCCTTTTGACCGCTCTCCAAGTTATATTTAGAAATTTTTAGCAAACCTACAAGTTGACTTTATCCTTAGTAGACCAGACCTGAGGTGAGGTCTGATGAAGCAGAGGGGACAGGTCAGATTGACCAGACGTATGGACAGGACAGCTTGACCAGACTAGTCCTACTGTTAACCTGCCTTGTGGAAAAACTGCCGATAATTGTTTTTTTTCTTTATGTAACTTACAAAGTGTTTTTTTTTTTTTCAGTTCTAAATATTGTTTCAATATTTCCACATATACTAGGTTCAGAAAAATCTGTGCAAGACAAAGTTACAAGGGAATTTCTAGGTTGGCCCTGGCATGTGCTGTTCTGCGAAATTGTAATGCAGATAGTGAACGTATTTTCCCAATGCTAAAAAAATCCAAACTGAACATAGGTCAGAATAATACTAGTATGGTCTTTTACAGTTATAAATTAATTTTTTTAATTATTTGAAAAAACAAGGATTTTCTACGCATGAAACATATTACCGTAGCTGTATTGTGGGTCTTTAATGCTCTTCAACTTCGTATTAAGGTGGTACCTAACACTACAGGGAGATAACTCTTGTAAAAATCAGCTAAACGTTTTAATCACGTTGTATTGTTAAGGAAATATTAAGCTCCTCAATGATCAAAATTAGTGTTTGTCAAACTGCTATATAACCAATGAAATTTTTCTGATAAAGTGGTTGGTTTAAATTTTTTGAAATTTTTATATTTTTGTCAAAGGGTCAAAGTAAACATTTCGTCAAAATTTTATGAAAATTAAACGAGCCAAATTAATATTAGTCGAGGTGTTGGGTACCACCTTAAATCGATTAAATTATAAATCTTACTGTTTGTCTTTCTTGCTCTCTAATAATTTTCAAGAGACACGAGCAGCCTACCTCAAAAACGATTAAGCTCTTCATTTCAGAGCAGTATCTCCTATGAGGAGTCCATTGACAGTTTAAGCTAATGACGCGAATAAGGAGTCGATTGTCGATTGTCGATTATATAAACTTATTTGTAAATCTTATTTTGAAGGTCATTTTTACTTTTCATTGTAAATAGCTTTCAAGAAAATACCGAAACAAAATAGATGATATTGTCATTTAACGATTTTGAAGGTAAACAACTCTTATAAAGAGTACATTGTCGATTCGGTCATGGTGATTTATTTGTCATTCATTTGTTGATCATATTTTAAGATTTAATTTTCTTTAATTCTTCTATAGCATTCCCCAAAACATAAAAAAAACATATAATCATCTTCACTGAAGGACCACAACTACTGTAATGAGTCATTCAACGATTTTTTTACATGTGATTTATTTGTATATCTTGTCTAGCTGATCATTTTTTGCTGTTTTCAGATTCGCTTTATCTGTTATACCTTTTAAGGATGATCTAATCTATTTCAATATAACAAGCTTTTAAAAAGATTGTTATAAATTGATAGAATATAAATAAAGGAACTAAATAAGCAGAAAAAAATAAAGGGCCCGTGTGCTTGTATTCGAGATATTAGCCATTTAAAATTTGGCGGGAAATAATTCTCTCTAGATTTTTCATACATTCAACATTGGCACCTTTTTTCTTTCAAAAACTATGAAAAAATAACAAGGATTTTATAAGATTTTTAAATATGGCTTTTGAAACTATATGTAATAGAATAATGAAAAGAAAAGTAGGGGTTAGCGGACAAAACTTTTGAATGGCACTACATGGATAAAACCAGGGGATTCCGAATATCTGGCAAAAATTCAAAAACAAGAGGAGCAAACTTCCTTAAGATGGTAGATAAGTATTAATATAATACAAATACCGAACTCTGAGTAAATTTAAGAAGGGAGAAGTCCTTAAAACCGGACAAAATTAAACGCTCAACAATATCAACCAACAACGGAACGATTGGAAACCAACAGTCGACGAAGCTCACAAATGGTATACGTCATCATTTAAAAGACATAATTCTATAATTTGTCGACTGACTGAGAAATTTTTTTTTTCTTTATTGTGTGTGTGTGTGTGTTTTTTTTCTTCAAGTAGTTGTCTCTTTAGGGTATAATTTTACGATTTGTTTCAAATAGAAAAAGCTAAATTTCAATCACAGTTTCCAAAAAAAGTAAAAGTAAAAGTGTTTTTCTTCAGCGTTTTTGCTGTCTATTCAATAATACAAATTCTGCTATCGATATATGCATAGGCAATTTTTCCTGCAATGAAACACAATATTCAGAGGCGGATTTAGGGGGACAGGGGGCCCGGACCCCCCCTTTTTTGGAAAAAATTTGGTTGCTTATATAGGGAATCACTGAAGCATGACTGGAGCGGGCCCCCTCTTAGGCAGTCAGTGGGCCCCCACTTATGAAAATTATTAGATCCGCCACTGATATTCATAACATTGATTGAAATAAAACAAAATAACATTCAAAACAAAATATTCTTAACATTGAACATGAAACAAAATATTCAAAACACTAAAAAATAAAAAAATATTCAAAACACTAAAAATTAAACAAAATATCCCAGAAGACAGATTTGTAAAAGCAATTTGCTTGTTTTCGAGTGCTAGATATTGACTTATAAGTATAATATCAATACGTATGTGATGAATTGTCTGAATAAATATTGTTTAAACTAAACAAAATATTTTAAATACTATCTGCACAAATAAGTATTCTAAGCAGTATATAATTTGCTGATGGTAAGTGCAGACACCATAATTTAATCGGCAACAGACTGCATGGTCAGGGGAACGAAATAATTTCGGTTTCGACACATTCATAAAAACATATTTCAATTATTAAAAAAATAAATGTGGATAGTGTCCACATGTGGACACAGATGATGACCCCGCTTGCATATCATGTAGTTATAAAGGGACATAACTGAAGAACGATAAAAGTGACGCTACCCAAATTTGAACTTGATCTGAGTTTTGTGGTAATAAGCATTGTGTGTAAGTCTCATAACATTTGGTTGAGGCTAACTTAAGTAGACAACAGAAACTAAAAATTCAGCAATTTTTCTATTTGTAAACATGCATAACTCTAGAACGGTTGTGTATAAGTTTTATAACATTTGGTTGAGACAATCTAAAGTTAACTCAAGAATGGTAAAAGTGCCGCCACCAAATTTCGTACTTAATCTGTATTTTGTAGTAATAAGCATTGTGTATAAGTTTCATAAAATTTGGTTGAGGCAAACTAAAGTTAGAAAACGGAAACAAAAAATTTGTACTTGATCTTAGTTTTGTGGTAATGAATATTGTGTATAGGTTTCATAATGTTTGGTTGGGGCAAACTTAAGTTAGAGAATGGAAACTAAAAATTTTGCAATCTTTCGATTTCAAGTATAAAGGGGCATAACTCAATAATGGTTAAAGTGACACTACCCAAATTCAACTTGATCTGTGTTTTATCAGTGGAATTCAAAATTAAACATTGCATTGTATAAAGCATTGATTGTAGATTCAACTATAATCATGGACAAAGGAAGATAACTCCAATTTTAAAAATTACTTGATATTTAGAAGAAAATAAAAATTTTGCAATTTTTCCATTTATAAAGGGGCATAACAGTTAAAGTGACGCCACCAAAATTCAAACTTGATCTATGTTTTGTGGTAATAAGCATTGTGTATAAGTTTCATATCATTTGGTTGAGGCAAACTAAAATTAGAAAACGGAAACGAAAAATTCGGCAATTTTTCCATTTATAAATGGGCATAACTCTAGAACGGTTAAAGTGATGCCACCAAAATTCATACTTGATCTGTGTTTTGTGGTAATAAGCATTGTGAATAAGTTTCCTAACATTTGGTTGAGGCAAACTTAAGTAAGAGAACAGTAACTAAAAATTTTGCAATTTTTCCATTTATAAAGGGGCATAACTCTAGAACGGTTGAGGTGACGCCACCAAAATTCAAACTTGATCTGTGTTTAGTGTTAATAAGCATTGTATATAAGTTTCGTAACATTTGGTTGAGGCAAACTCAAGTTAGAGAACGGAAACCAATTTTGGGACGTACGTACGTACGTACGTACATTACGTTCATAATTACGTACGTACGTACAGACGGACAAGGGTAAAACTTAATGCATCCACCGCTACGGCGGGGGCATAAAAACAAAACACCAGACTTTAAATAGAGTGTATCATTATGGTAAAATTCTAGTTCAGCTCAATTACTGCAGGTATCGGTATCATCAGCTTAGTATTTAACATGTATCATGTGTATCTCACAAAGAGGTATGGTCAATTTCAATTGGGTAATTCGCAGGATTTAAATTAGAAAGAAGTCAAATCCCCCGAAAGTCGATTATTATGGAGCCTATATAATATCATTAAAAGAATTAGCAACAAATAAACATAGTTACATAGCATCAACGTGTTATTCAGCGCTAAATGTTGCAAATTTTACGTGTTTTGCAAATTATTGCATAAAAGGACATCATAGGACATAACGAATTACTTTGCAGGACTATGGCATGGTATTGGTTGCAAAAATTTGATATTTTTCATTTAAGTGCAATATTTTTTATTTAATTGGTATATTTCTTCATTTAAATGCAATGTTTTTTATTTAATTGGTATATTTCTTCATTTAGATACAATATTTTTTTATTTGAATGGTATATTTTTTCATTTAAATGCAATATTTTTTATTCAAATGGTATAATTTGTCATTCAAATGGTATTATTTGTCATTCAAATGCAATATATTTTATTCAATTGGTATAATTTATCATTCAATTGCAATATTTTTTTATTCAATTGGTATAACTTGTCATTTAAATGCAATATTTTTTATTCAATTGGTATATTTCTTCATTTAAATGCAATATTTTTTTATTTGAATGGTATATTTTTTTCATTTAAATGCAATATTTTTTATTTAAATGGTATAATTTGTCATTCAAATGCAATATTTTTTATTCAAATGGTATAATTTGTCATTTAAATGCAATATTTTTTATTCAATTGGTATATTTCTTCATTTAAATGCAATATTTTTTTATTTGAATGGTATATTTTTTTCATTTAAATGCAATATTTTTTATTTAAATGGTATAATTTGTCATTCAAATGCAATATTTTTTATTCAAATGGTATAATTTGTCATTCAAATGCAATATTTTTTATTCAATTGGTATATTTCTTCATTTAAATGCAATATTTTTTTATTTGAATGGTATATTTATTCATTTAAATGCAATATTTTTTATTTAAATGGTATAATTTGTCATTCAAATGCAATATTTTTTATTCAATTGGTATAGTAGTTTTTTTATTTATATGCAATAATTGCATTATGGGAAATTCTTTGACGTCTTAAGGTCAAATTTGCAACAACGTTTCTGATTGGTCGGTAATTGTTTGGATTTCCCCCTTTCTTTCTAAACACGAGTGACCAAGAATTAAAACAACGCGTCGGAATATCGCCCCTCTAACTAAATTTGACGTTCGTGCGAGTTCGTGCACTGGCTGTTAGTGCCAATAATGGCCAGGTCGAGCGCTATATTATTTTTTCTTTTCTTGATCCACAGAGACGTTGCAGGAAGGCAAACATAAAAAAGAGTAAAAAGCCTTCCAGAACGTTATAATTATTTTGACTAAGCCCCATCTTTTTTGCTTCATGTAGAAAAAAAATCACCTAATTACGACAGCAGAACCAGAGACCCACAAACAGAGACCTAAGCTGTGATACTCCGGAACTAATTCTTTAATAAAGACAATTCGGGATAAATTGGAACCAGTTACTAACCCATGTTACAACAATAGTCCTATGACATAGGACGTACACTGTATAAGGCGTGAACTTCACATTTTGGACTATCTATAATATGTGCTCTCATGTCTTATGCTGCAAATCATTTTACATTTATGATTCGTTGCTGAGCTTTTTTTTACTGTTCACATCTCCGAATCCCTTAAATAGAATTTGTTTTTCAAGCCCCACAGTAGTTCAATAATTAATATACCTATGTCTTTGCAAAAATAAGTATGCAGGGCATATTTCAAAACATATTTTTTCTTCAGGACTTTTAAACGATTTACTTTTCAATACTGCATTGGGAGGGGGAGGGGGGTATACAAGTTTATATTGTGACACAGTATATAATATAATTAGATACAAATCTCTAATGATTTGTATCCAACAAATTATAGGATTGTACGTTTAGCGTCTAGACCCGTACAAAATGTATAATATTATAAGATACATTTAACAGGGGCGGATCCAAAACCTCGGTGTCTAGGGGAGTGCGGGGGGGGGGGGGGGGGGGGGGGTGTCAGATTAAGATATTTGTATAGAGATGTATATATGCGATATTTGCAGTAATGGTTAATATGTGTGTGTGTGTGTGAAGGGAGGGGATTCAGATTAAAGATAGTTTCTATAATTCTCTATCTTTTAGTTTTTACCATTTCACTCTATTCTTTATCCTTTGATCTCTATTATATTTGTGCTAAACATGCGTGAAATATTTGTTACTGGACATTTGACAACCAAAAAACAATCGACGCATTCTTTATATTTCATCATTTCTTTATTATGCTATCTATAGGTTTGGTCCCGCCCCATATCCATTTTTTGCACATTATTCTCTCTATGTAAACCCAATTCCTGTCCTGATAAATGGTGACTCATGCATAGCATCAAATGTGGTTATTAAAACAAGAAACATATTCATATTATAATAATTTACTGTATTCTTGGACTTATAGATAGATGTCATTAGTCCCAGATCATGTAATAAAGTAGGTCTTATAAAAATACAATAGCATTTTAATGATGATCATATATATGTATATATATTTAACAATGCCAATTTTTGGGAAACTTGAAAGGGTAGGGGCAAGGCGTTTTTAAAACATATTAATGGGGCGCGTTTTTTTGTTCTTCGGTAGTGAGCCAGAAGAAGTCCATTTCTTTTTTTTTTTTGCATTGGGAAGATCTTCTGGCTCTCTTCCACCTCTTCTTTTTTGATAGGTTGTTTAGACGGCAGAGGCACATAACAAACATGGCGTCGTTTAGTCTAAATAACATTAATAAATTTATGAATTCAGATATATTAGAATGTGAGCTATGTTATAAACGTTTTATGGTATGAAAGCCTTAGTAAGACATCCCTGTAGGACGATAAGCTGGATAAATATAAGAACTACACGGACAATAACAGTTAAGGGACGATTAATCGATATTCTAGGTAAGGAATTTTGATTGATTGGTGTTTAACGCTACTTTCAACACTATTGGGCTATTCCGTAGTGGTCATTTTAAATTTATAGATAAAGGATGGGGAAGGGAAGAGAGGGCATTATTATTCATTTTAATCTGTCGCTAATCGTGCCTATTTTTCAGCTCTTACCAGGCAACCATACTCATATATATGAAATCCTTCTGTCCCCCACCCCAACAAATAAATAAATATCAAATGGTTTTCCTCTTATTTAACACAAGTTTAAATTGATTGATTGTTTTGTTGCTAATTGTTAACGCCCAGTGACAAATATTTCATGCTTGTTCAGGAAAACACGAGTTTAGAAGTCAGGTATATAATATAAAAATTCGTAAGGGTTCCGCGGAACCCAGTGTCTCGCCTACTTTTTCTGTAAATTGCAGGCTCAACAAAAATGAGGAAGTAAATCAATAAAAATATTCCTCTTGATACTATCTTTTGATTGTAAGAAGCTTCTGTCCAAGTTTGGTAAAAATCTAGGATAGTTTATGAATCTAATAAATGTTTAAAAACTTTAACTGCAAACTGAATGTAATGTTAACTGGAAGAAATCAAAATTTCCTTCTAGATACTAGCATTTGATCATAAACAAGCTTCTGTCCAAGTTTGGTACAAATCCAAAATAGTATAAGAACGTTATTAAAATTTTAAAAACTTAAACCACAGAGTGAATGTGTTGTTTCCCGGCAGAAAATCTAAGTCCATTTAAAAGTAAAATACGGAAAAAATGGATTTATTTTTTTACAAAATTTCCTTCTAGATTCTAGCATTTGATCATAAACAAGCTTCTGTCCAAGTTTGGTACAAATCCAAAATAGTATAAGAACGTTATTAAAATTTTAAAAACTTAAACCACAGAGTGAATGTGTTGTTTCCCGGCAGAAAATCTAAGTTCATTTAAAAGTAAAATACGGAAAAATGGATTTATTTTTTTACAAAATTTCCTTCTAGATACTAGCTTTTGATCATAAACAAGCTTCTGTCCAAGTTTGGTACAAATCCAAATTAGTGTAAGAAAGTTATTAAAATTTTAAAAACTTTAACCACAGAGTGAATGTGTTGTTTCCTGGCAGAAAAACTAAGTCCATTTAAAAGTAAAATACGGAAAAAATGGATTTATTTTTTTACAAAATTTCCTTCTAGATACTAGCATTTGATCATAAACAAGCTTCTGTCCAAGTTTGGTACAAATCCAAAATAGTATAAGAACGTTATTAAAATTTTAAAAACTTAAACCACAGAGTGAATGTGTTGTTTCCCGGCAGAAAATCTAAGTTCATTTAAAAGTAAAATACGGAAAAAATGGATTTATTTTTTTACAAAATTTCCTTCTAGATACTAGCATTTGATCATAAACAAGCTTCTGTCCAAGTTTGGTACAAATCCAAAATAGTATAAGAACGTTATTAAAATTTTAAAAACTTAAACCACAGAGTGAATGTGTTGTTTCCCGGCAGAAAATCTAAGTTCATTTAAAAGTAAAATACGGAAAAAATGGATTTATTTTTTTACAAAATTTCCTTCTAGATACTAGCTTTTGATCATAAACAAGCTTCTGTCCAAGTTTGGTACAAATCCAAATTAGTGTAAGAAAGTTATTAAAATTTTAAAAACTTTAACCACAGAGTGAATGTGTTGTTTCCTGGCAGAAAATCTAAGTCCATTTAAAAGTAAAATAAGGAAAAAATAGATTTATTTTTTTACAAAATTTACTTCTGGATACTATATTATAATCATAAACAAGCTTCTGTCCAAGTTTGATACAAACTCAGGATAGTTTAAGAAAGTTATTAAAATTTTAAAAACTTTAACCACAGAGTGAATGTAAATTCCCGGCAGAAAAACTAAGTCCATTTATAAGTAAAATACGGAAAAAATGGAATTTTATTTTTACAAAATTTACTTCTGGATACTATCTTATGATCATAAACAAGCTTCTGTCAAAGTTTAGTAGAAATC
Organism: Mytilus californianus; assembly: GCF_021869535.1. NCBI lineage: Eukaryota > Metazoa > Mollusca > Bivalvia > Mytilida > Mytilidae > Mytilus > Mytilus californianus. The sequence continues at coordinate 1,195,430 of NW_026262703.1, forward strand.
CAGGATAGTTTAAGAAAGTTATTAAAATTTCAAAAACTTTAACCACAGAGTGAATATTTGTGGACGCCGCCGACGACGACGACGACGCCGACGGAATGTAGGATCGCTATGACTAAAGTCGAAGGCTCGACAAAAATGAAGAGATGGGATATGATTGCTAATAAGACAACTATCCACCGGAGTTCAAATATGAAGTGGATGTAAGCAATTATACACAATCGTAAGGCCTTCAACAATGATAAAAACCTGATACTATTCAGTCGTCTGTAAAAGGTCCGACATGAAAAGTGTGAACAATTCAAACGAAAAAAACTAACGGCCTAATTATACATAACAAAACAATTTGCAAAAAATCAAATACAGGTCGAGACATGAATCAACGACAACCACTAAACTACAGGCTGACCTGGGACAGGCAAATAAAGAATATTGCAGGGTTGATATAAAAACGAAGATGTGGTACCGTATGATTGCAAATGAGACAACTCTCCACAAGAGACCAAATTAAACAGAAATCAACAGCTATAAGTCTCCGTACGGCCTTCGACAATAAGCAAAGCCTGCCACATAGTCAGCTATATAAAAGGCCCCGAAATCACAAATGTAAAACAATTAAAACGAGAAAACTAACGGCCGAATTAATGTACAAAAAAATGAACGAAACACAAATATGTATAACACAGCAACAAAAGGCAACCACCGAATTACAGGCTCCTGACTTGGGACAAGCACATACATACATACAGAATGTGGCCTGGTCAAACATGTTAGCGGGATCTCAAACCTCCCCTAACCTGGGACAGTGGTGTAACAGTACAACAACATGTTTGTGAGCGGCACTCAACCCATCCCGAAGCTGGGACAGTGGTGTAACATTACAATAAATGAACAACCTGCACTAATCAGTTGCAATTAGATCAACTCAAAAGATCGGTATGAGACACACACAAAAAAAACTAACATTAAGACAATAGACACAACGCACCGACATAAGAGTATTTACAATTACAGGAAGTTTGCTCAAAGCTAACTACAACTAGTACTGGAATAAATCTTGTTTTCCCAGACTGAAGTATCAATCAGTACACAGCGCGCGGCAAAGGATTTATTAAAAAAGAAAACAGTATGAGAAACGTCTGGTTTATGTTGTATATAGATATAAGAAGATGTGGTATGAGTGCCAATGAGACAACTCTCCTTCCAAGTCATAATTTGTAAATGTAAACCATTATAGGTCAAAGTACGGTCTTCAACACGGAGACTTGGCTCACACCGAACAGCAAGCTATAAAGGGCTCCCAAAAAATGACTAGTGTAAACCATTCAAACGGGAAAATCAACGGTGTCTAATCTAGTTAAAAAAACGATATACTTGCATATAGATCCATATACAATGAAAGTTTTTGAAAAGTGGTGGTCCGAACGATTTGACCATCGAAATTTTGCAATTGAAATAATAGTTAGGACCAGAAGATTTTAACAGCCAGTGCAGGACTCGCACGAACGCCAGATTTAGTTAGAGAGGCGATATTCTGACGCGGTTTTTTAATTCTTGGTCACTCATGTTTAGAAAGAAAGGGGGAAATCCAAACAATTACCGACCAATCAGAAACGTTGTTGCAAGTTTGACCTTAAGACGTCAAAGAATTTCCCATAATGCAATTATTGCATATAAATAAAAAAAACTACTATACCAATTGAATAAAAAATATTGCATTTGAATGACAAATTATACCATTTGAATAAAAAATATTGCATTTAAATGAAGAAATATACCAATTGAATAAAAAAACATTGCATTTGAATGACATATTATACCATTTGAATAAAAAATATTGCATTTAAATGAAAAAATATACCATTCAAATAAAAAAATATTGCATTCAAATGAAGAAATATACCAATTGAATAAAAAATATTGCATTTAAATGAAAAATATCAAATTTTTGCAACCAATACCATGCCATACAGGACAACGAAATCATTTGAATTAAGTCCATTGAATTCAGCAACATTATATGAAAATTCTTCTATTGATTTTATGGTTTTGTTGAAGAACGTCTTTTTTGTACATTTTGTTTATGATAACTCAAATTAGCTAAAAGCTGTCATAACTGCAATTGTAATAACTTAATAAAGATTGAAGTACATTTATAAAATGAGCCTTGAGGAATTAATTCAGCGGAAATGTCAAAACTACTGCTTTATATAGATATAGGAAGATGTGGTATGAGTGCCAATGAGACAACTCTCCATCCAAGTTACAATTTATAAAAGTAAACTATTATAGGTCAAGGTACGGCCTTCAACACGGAGCATTGGCTCACACATAACAGCAAGCTATAAAGGGCCCCAAACATTACTAGTGTAAAACCATTCAAACGGGAAAACCAACGGTCTAATCTATATAAAAACGAGAAACGAGAAACACGTATGAACTACATAAACGGACGACAACTACTGTACATCAGATTCCTGACTTAGGACAGGTGCAAATATTTGCAGCGGGATTAAACGTTTTAATGGTACCAAACCTTCTCCCTTTTCTGAAACAATAGTATAACATCACAACATAGAAAGACACACTATAAAATATCAATTGGAAGGCGTAACTCAATCAAAAAAACGTAGATTAACACACTATGAACGAATAAATTTGATCTGTGATACCTGAATGCAAATACATAGTTAATAAAAATTATAAGGGATAAATAATTAAAGTCAAAAGTAAATAAACAGGTTTAAACAAAGTTAAAGTATGATATCACTGTGAAATGTTAAACAATTTTTAGAAATTCATCACTTTTGAAGAAACCTGCGCCATATTATACACAGGTAAATGAAAATAATTTTGTTGTTAAGTATACTTCTTCTTCTGTGTGTATAAAATCTTCCGGTTAGGAATACCAAGAGATTTCTTTAATATCAATGAAACTAATCTAACACTTGGTACATATGGGGTGAATATCAACAATATAACTATACTATAAGTGCTAGATAAAACTTCCTGTGCAGGTCCGAGAACATTTTTTACGGAGAAATGAAATAATTTTGATGTTCATAGTACAAAGAAGTGAAAATTTGTAGTAATACCAAATAATCAAAGCTGGTATATAGACAAGATCCATGTTAACATTAAATAACAAAAAAAGCATTACAAATAGTATCAACAGGTCAAATTAAAGAGAAAGTACGATTTGAGAGTACTCGCAGTTACTGACAGCTAGTTAAAAGCCAAAACAATTAATAATAATAAAAAAAACATGCATCAGAGACTTATACCCTTTTACGACTTTTGTATTAACAATTTATCGTTTAACACAGTAACAAAATGATGCGAACGAAACTGATTTTGTACAGTTGAACATGTTGAATTCAGTCAATTATTGCTATTTAAGACGGATTAAAATACATGTAAATGTAGCAATGCTCCCAATGAGTAATATAAATGCCTTTGCTTTGTTTGAACAAAGGATTTGTTTTTTTATCTTCGTGCAATTTTCCTTGAAAAGCGAACATGATGTCTCTTCATTACAACAGAGTTGAATACCCTTTCTAAATGACATTTCGCTATTTTTAGGCGAAGAGGATATCGATTTCCCACAAAGCAATTTGATATTCGACAACAAAAGTTTATCAAGCTCATGAGTCTCACTTTCTGAGTTAGCTATGTCTTTCTGTTCCATGTCTTCCCACATAGGGATGCAAATTTCATCGATAAAAGTTTTGAACTCTTTATCACTTTTTAATAGACTATGCGAGAACACAGCCTTGCAGTCTCCGTCTTTAAAGCTATTAACGAGAAAAGAAAATTCTGACAGAATCGAGTAGGACTTAAAACATTTTTGCATTCTTTCCCTATGCCGTGCCTGGGCTAATAAACAAAGACGACGACGAAACACATTTCCACCAGTTGCATTTGATTCGGATGATAAGTCACAAAATCTACATAATTCTCGTTCCAACTGGTCCTGAAATCTTTCCTTTATGCTTTCATCTTCGAATATTGGAAGCATATCAGTTTTAATGTAGTCTACACATGTTTCAAAGTTATCAAACTCCCATTTCCAGACGGCGTCGTTTTGAAAGTTTAAGATTTTGTAATTGATTTCAAAATCAGTTGCTGATTGCAAAGCAGAAACAAGTGCTTGTGTACGAAATTTAATCAGTATTGTATCATGGCATGATAATGTGTATTTATTTTCGATGACTCTTTCAATAAATTTTATAATAAGACTAGAATGAATAAGTTCGTCATAGTAAGGGTTATCATTTTGATTCAAAAACAGATCAAGCATTTCAAACAATTGAGGCAACTGCACATTCTGACAGTTGTTAAGCCATCCTTGTAGATTAAGGAATAAATCGCATGTTTTCGTAAGGTGGAACTGAAAACTGTCATCTGAAGACCCTATCTCTGTTTCGTGTATTTTGAAAGAATCGTAAATGTAACGAGAAAGAAAATTAGGATTGTTCAAACCATAGTCCCTCCATTCGACTAAACACCATATACCTACTTTATCCATGTGAATAACTGCAAGATCGTAAGGGTTGCTTACTATTCCCCTTTTCCATTCAAGAAAGTCACTTGCAGAAGGACCACCGACTTTTAAAATTTTCGTTTCTATGTTTTCCTCATTTATGGTTTGTTCTGTCGATGTGGCTGATTCATTTGATGAACTGGTTACACCACCAACACCGAAGCCTTTTGCTTGCTGTGCTTTTACTGGATGTATGGCACCAAGGACAAAGTTGATATTTTTCTGCAACTTGAATAACGACTGTGACGTCGTTTGTTCACATATTGCAAACGACATATATACTCCTCCAAGCGTAACTAAACCAAAATGTACATGCGTTCCAACATTTTGAAAAAATGTGAGCATTGTATCCCGTGCTAAGATGCTATTCTTTCCAAACGTTAGCATCAAGTTTTCTACTTTTTTTAATTGATCTACCGCACCTACAGTTAAGCGAATATTGGTTTTATCTAATTCAGTTGTGTTTACTGATATTATGGAAGATTTCATTTTAGAGTAAAACGTTTCACCTGACTTATTTCCTGCTAATTTTTTTGAATTGCTTTGACGTGAGTATGCTCCTTTTCCAAGGCTTCCGAGTAGCGATATATCTAATATTCCATCATCTATACGACTTTGAAACTCATCGTAGTCCTTCTTTGTAAAAAATTCCTTTCCTTCCTCTTTTTCGTTTGTCTCTGGTGCCAATAATTTCAATTGGCCACACATTTCTATTGCTTGTGATCCGGGTTTTTCATCACCATCTTTAGATATATAAAACCCGCGACAGATTATACCGCTGGATGCTTTACTTAAAATCTCTTTAAGCATTTCAACAGAACTAATAGAAACTGCAGGTGTGGTTGCGTTAGACATTTTCATTTCATGCCCATTAACAACTTTTCTACACGAATCTAACGAAAGCGCTGTGTTCTTATCGTTCATCTGTTCTTTCATTATTTTTGTTTCGTGGCCAAGGTTATCGCATTTAACTATTTGCCGGTTGAGTTTCCCTTCCTTCATTTGTTTATCCCAATTTATATAGTCTTCATCAGGTAAACATGAAACTGATTTTTCCTGTGTTTGACGCTGTAGGTTTTTTAAAGCAGCTTTTTCATTTTGATATGATGACCGTGACATAGATATGAGATGATCCCAAGCGTCCGAATGCATGTTTTTTAGTTGTTGATGAGTTGTTACGCCTATACCATTGAAGACTTGTATCCAATAAACTTCTTCTAAACCATGATTGTTAATAATTGTTTTGAGCTCCTCCGACGACGGTAGATGTAATTGAGAATTGATTCGAATCTTTTCAATTATCTTCCTTTCCCACGGCTCTCTGCTTTTTTCTTTAAATGACTGCCAGTCGTCTTCCTCTAGAAATGACAGTTGTTCTGGTAGCGTTACATGTTTTGCTGCGAACACATCTTTCCAATATAATGGATCTAAAAGACTGTCCTTTAAGAAACTGTAAAGTTGGTCTTTCATTTCAGCAGATTGGCTATCAGTAGACTTTGCCATTGCAGCCTTAAAAATGTAAGAACATGGCTGTTGAATGAAGAAGTGCATTTAAAACATTTCGATGCATTTGATATTGTTTCATATAAATAATCAAATGAAATTGACAATAGCTTTGTGTCAATTTAAGGTACACATATCGTTTCTTCATCATCTTTATATGTATATTATAGTTATTTGAATATTTTAAAAGGTTGAAATGCTTTATAAATAAACGCGTCAAAGTTAAATGAAAATTGTTTTGTTCTATTTTGAAATATAAGTGTTAGAAAGCAATTAACTTCAAAATAGAACAAAACTTTCATGATAATGTGCGAAAATATATTCGAAATATTTTCCTGACACAAAGCCTAGCTTCATCGATCATATTAAGCAATATTAAATGAGTTCCTACCACTAATAAACAACTCATGAAAAGCAATTATATAACAGTTTTGCCACCATGTGATTATCAATACAGAATTAATATCATAGACATTCCAGGCTGAAAGACACAATACAAGTTCTTTTCATGTCAGAGTTTCATCTCATTGACAAATAGTCCATAAACACGCTACGTCGTCCAATTTTTTCGATTAATAAGTGTATGCTCAAATGGCACGATCATGCTTCAAAACTATAGACAAGTTGGTTCGAATGGTGTCACTAGTTGTGCAAGAACTGCTAATCCTTTTGGATCACCCCATGTTCACAACCTAGTTTTTTGGGATTCGTGTGAATTTTAAATTTTTTGTGTAGTGTGTATAAATATTTGTATTTTCTTTAGATTTTTTGTCTTCCATGGTATTTTCTGTTTTTATTGAACATATATTTGTTGATAGTCGCTCTTATATTATTCTATTTTTTTTTTCTAAATTCGAAAATAAACTGACAACGCCATGGCCAAAACAAAAAGAAAAGACTTAAAGACTATCAACAGTCTACAAATTACAACATAAACAAAAGACTGAGCAACACGAACATTAAGTGATCCTCAACTGATTTGTTCATTGAATCGTTTTTTTTTAAGTTCTTAATTTATTAGATGCAAAGGAGTAGGTCCGGTAAGGGCCGATTTTGGCCTCAAATTTCAGGTTCATCTGATGAAAGGTTTTGGACACTTTTTTAACATTTAAGTGTCTACTTCAGTATATTCAATTAGCTAATGTGAAAGATTTTAACTGATTTAGTCATTTCAGACGCTCAAACTCAAGCTTAAATATGAAAAATCGATCAAATATGCCATAATATATCACTTTTCAGATGGTTTTTGTCAAAAACGAAAGTGGCCGCATCCGTGTTCACTCTCAACCTTTATATATGTTATGTATTATCATCAAATACAACTTACATGTCAATATAAAGAATGAACACAAATGCGGCCACTTCCATTTAAGACAGAAACCGTCTAAAATTTAACTCAAATGCTACAGTTGTGAAGATTTCAGTAATTTACTCTGAATTAATGATGTTAGTACTCGATATATGTGCATTGTATTGTCAGAAACAGCCCAAATTTATGTAACAGAAGTATTCTACTTTTCAATAAATAGATAAAAGTTTACATTTTGACAATTTTGTAAAACTGCTATATTTTGGGGTCAAAAAGGGGTCTTACTGGACCTACTCCTTTGACAAAGTTCAAATTAACAAATTTTCATGTTGTTTGTTTTATTGAATTGTCATTTTTTCATTTAAAATCAATATATTGGTAGAACATTAAAACTGAATTGCCACTGGACGTAAAGCAACCAACAATCAATCATTCAATCAAAACTGAATATATTGACAACATGATCTTAATATTATGGTTAAGGGGAGGGGTGTTTTTTCTATAATTTTGTTTTAGACTATTTTATTTAAAATATATGACTCAGATGCTAGTTTGGATCAGGCTGTAATTAATTGGATTGAAAGATTGAATTGGATTGAATCTATGCATAACAAATTCTTTAAAACATGTATCTCTCTATATGAAGCCCCTAATAGTAGTATTCCATGTATTTGTTTTTGGTATAACAGTTATGAAATAGTTACCCACAGTTGTAACAGTTAGTGTTCTTCTTGTTTGCTTCGCATACAAGTCTTAACTGCATCAAATTGAACGACAAAAATGCGTATAACATGTGCAAATCTTATAGGCTTCTTATTCAATTCAACTGTTTATTTGTTTGGTCAATCCATAATATAGATATAAGAAGATGTGGTATGAGTGCCAATGAGACAACTCTCCATCCAAGTCACAATTTCTAAAAGTAAACCATTATAGGTCAAAGTACGGCCTTCAACACGGAGCCTTGGCTCACACCGAACAACCAGCTATAAAGGGCCCCACAAATTACTAGACTAGTGTAAAACCATTCAAACAGGAAAACCAACGGAGCTTTAGCTCACATCGAACAGAAAGCTATAAAGGGCCTAAAAAATACTAGTGTAAAACCATTCAAACAGGAAAACCAACAGTCTTATCGAATGTCTAGTTTATGTTTTATAAATTGAATTACATGATGGGCTTCTAAGGTTTAAACCAGTAAGAAACGTGAATCATTTTATCTCTATGTGAGACATTTTTTTATAAGGATCAATGTCTATTTTTGATTTAGTTATCATAACTGTGGTTTTGTTTAAGATAATCTGATATATCTTATTATAAGCTTTTGCTTTTGAAAAATGTGACTTGAGAAATGTTGCAAGAAGTCAAATTGTGCAAAGCGAGAGGAGCTTTTATTTATTAATTGTACAATTCCTAGCTATTATTATATTTAAGTTCCTGATTCAAAACATATATTCACCGATAGACAATTTAGGTAAACAGGAGTTGGCTGACTATATCTTCGTCATTTCCTAGATATTAACAAGAAACCTATAGTCTTTATTCAACAATGAGGGTTTGGGTTCGAATCTCGCACGGGGCAGGAGCACTCGATTCCAATTTTTATTGACTAGGATTGTCAGTTTTTCTACAGAAGGTCGGTGGTTTTCTCCGGGCACTCCGGCTTCCTCCGCCATTAAAAACTGACCGCTTTGGTAACAATTGTAGAGATTGTGTTAACATAAATTTATAATGAAAAGAAGAAGACGATTCAGGGTATGTAAAAAAACTGTTAGAAGAATAAAATGAAAGAAAAACATTTGAAAAACAATAAGGTCGTTCTGTTTAAGGTAGGAGAAAGACTTTAAACAGGCGGACAGACCAGACCTTACCTAACGACTGTAGCAATGTAAGAAAGCTATAAGGACACGGATTTAATCAGTTGTAAATGAATAGTTTTGAGATTATCGCTTATATAAATGTCTCGTCTATCAGTTGTTTACATTACACATGTGACATGTCTGATTACCTTTATATATAAACACTCAAATATTGTATGTAATGTGCAAATCCACAGAAAAACCATGCAGTCCAAAACATATTCTTCCCTTCAACTTCCATTACATGGCCCCTCTCCACAGTTTCTATTGAGGTTATCAAGACCAAAGTAAGACCATCGATAGACCTCATTATGAAGTATTACCAGATGACGTTGTGTAGGATTTCATCATCCCCTTTAGAGGTTATTTTTTTTTTCGACATGCCCCCTCCCCCCAACCACCAATTTCTCTTAAAGATATCATGGCCAATAGGTAGATCTTATCAAGAAGTATTACCAGATGAGGCTGCATAGGGTTTTATAGTCAACTTTTAGAGTTAAATACCCTTGAAACAATTACTTTTTTTGCATATATCTTAAAAACCTGTTACAGATAGAATCGATCTGAAAAGAAAAGCATGTACAGAAACAGATGGCAATGTTATTAAACATAAACAATTATTTTTGGAATCAACCCTTATTATACCCAATTTTTGAAAAAAAAAATATATTTCGAGAACAAGAAGTTATAGATACATGGGACCTTCACCAATATTCTTAATCATCGGACCTTTCATTCGCAACCAAGGTCAAAGGTCATAGAGTGCAACAACAATTTCCCCTTAAATTCCAAGCTTAAGTGTTAAGAAAACGATATGAGATATCTGCATATACACAGCAAATAAAATTTTCCTCTCGGAGAGTTCTACAATTTATACATTAGATCCAAAACTCTCCGACCTGCCGTTCAAAAGTTACGACGAGATAATTCTTTTAAGAATAGTTTTATTGTGAATATTTTTGAAATGGTAACAGATATCAAACCTACTATAAACTGCAAAAAATGATCAGTTAATTTTAGTCTTCAATTTGACGTCAATGACAAGGTCATGAGGAAATATCATCTTGACCTTCAAATGTTAAAACCCCCTTTACCATCCTTATGAGAAGGGTGTGGTCATCAGGTGCAAAAATTAAAACTTGTAAGATAGTAAGCTTGTCGCATATCAAATGAAATTCCATAAAGCGTACATTTCAAATATCAAATTTATGTCCCCTAAAAATGGGTTTGGTGGGTTCATTGAGTGCAAAACATAAATTGTCTTCGCAAGTTAGGTTGAAATGAAAGGTCTTAATGTGTACATTTCAAATTTAAAATTCCTGTTCCTCAAAATGATTTAGATGGGGTTATTAAGTGCAAAAAATTAAACTTCCAAGAAGATGGTGTTGTCACATATCAAATGAAAGGACATCAAGTCTGTATCACAAATATCATAATTCCGATCTCGATAATTGAGGTGGATACGGTCATAAAGTGTGAAAAGTGAAATGTTTAAGAAAGTATACTTGTTGCATATCAAATGAAAGGTCGTAGACAGTACATTACAAATATCAGACTTTTAAGGGAAAGACCTTTCAATTGCTTTACAAACAATTGAGATACAAGTATAACCTAGTTTTTAGTTGGTTGGTGGTTGTATATAGGATTAAATGTTTTGCATTGCATCAGTTGACATTTTATTTATATCGATTGGTTGTTTGAAAGGTACAAATGATTGATAGATAAATTGATTGAAAATTTACATGATGTCAAGTTTGAAGTATTTTGCATACATTAATCGATTGATAGGTTGATTGACTGATTGGTTGACAGTTTGCCTAACATAAAGAGACGCATATGTTATGTTGTTTATTTATTTTTTTTATTATTTATGTGACGTCCTGTGACAAATATTTAACGCATATTCTTTACTCACAGACATAGGTTAAATGCCCCCCTTACCTTCAAAATAAGAGGCAAGTTAAGGACCAGTTTCTCGATTAACCACACAAGGATGGGTCTCTAAGAGAGAAAGAAAGTGCAAGGACATTTTCAGATTCAAATATGATTTGAAAGTACTACATAATAATTCAAAATTTAAGATCAATGTCTCATTTCTCTACAAATGAAAACAAAATGCGAACACAACAAATAAATTAAGCATAAACTCCGGGTACCTAGATAAAAAAAAAGTCAAAATATAGAAAGACATTTTTGGAAGGGAAAAAAGGGGTGTTAAATCCATGCATGCTTCTAGAATAACCATAATTCAAAAGTAAAAGTAAAGATCTTTCACTGACCTGACCAATGTAATTTAGGTGGATCATGGTCCTCCCTATATTTTTTTTGCTTGTTCTACAAACCCGGCTGTGTGTATTTCATCTTGGAACTTGTTCCCGCGCGGCATCTTAATTTGAAGGAAGGGGAGCATTGACATTAAACATTGGCGTTGAATATTTGTCACTGGACAACACACGATCAATTAATTAATCAATATGAAATATTTTTACGTTGTGCAAACAGTCAAGCAAACAAGCAATCAGTCATTCAATCAACCAATCAATTGATTAATGACTGAACATACCGTCATCTTTAACGATAAACAAAGATGATGATGATGACGATAATGATAATCATGGATTGATATTTAACGTCCAGTGGTAAATAATATATACATATCAAGACGAAAACATGTTAAAGAGACATGAACACTGCTTTGTGCTAGAACAATACATCGATCCGAATTTTTAACGTGAAGGTTCTCGTGATAACAGTCCACAGGAAGACATTTTACCCTACCACGACGTTTCCGGAATATTTCAAATGTTTTATTTCGAACATTTTACTAATTTTGCATAAAATTAGGAATAATCTACTTTCATACACACCCACTTTTATTGAGTAGGTTCTATCCGTTGTGGTATAATTGCATTTCATATTAAATAGTCTAAGTTGAATATGAGAATATGTAAGAAAATAAACCATAAAACCATTATTACAATAAACAAAATTATCATTTACTTAAAAAATATGAGAAGAAGGGCGTTATTTGAACTCGCTGTATATATATAGTAATTATAAGTCCAAACAAGTATAAATTGAAAATAACGTTCAAATCTATGATTGCGTTGGATAAAAACCGCAATTTTTATACGTTTGCATGCAAAACAAATGTCTTGGTAGAGGGGTCTAAATACAGCACAAACAACATTCTCCAAAAGACCAAAAAAAGTGAAAAAGTGTAATTATAAGTCCGACATACATTTCCCCAATGTGGGTGGATAAATACCTAAAACCTTTAACATGTATGTCCTTATGCATGCACAACTATTCATCAAATTTCTTTTTTGTATCACTAACCTCTTCTTTTTTCTTCAGTTCATTATGAAAGTAAAATAATATGGATTTTCCATCCAGGGATAAAAATAGAACACTGTCATTTTATCAAAATTCACGAGATAACTATACATGTAAAACGTCTAGATATAAGTCAACGATCTTTCTTACGAGGGCGCTGGATCGTTACGAGTAACGATACCTGTACACAATAAATAAATCATATAAACGCCCAAAAAGTGTACAAGACAACACCAATATTAAAAAAAGGAAACATTATAAAATGTAATTATCTATAAATATTTCGAATAACAGACATCCTTCATCAGTATGATTATGATGTAAAATTAATCATATCAATCTATTCTGATTTAAAACTATAACAATCTTTAGATTTATACAATTAAAACCGAACAACGCTTGTACAATTCGAAAATTTCAAAAATGACGTAGGTTAAGTATTTACAACAGAGACTGCATAAATATGCTTCTAACAAAAATAGTAATGTGCGATATAATGAACACCAGACTCAAGCTAGTGAACAATAAGCCAGCGAACAATTATCCTGGTTCCCGGTACTACGTTCCAGGTATTAGCTGATAGCCATACCAGTTTTCTTTGTCTCAAATATAGCGGATTGATTTTTTTTTGCTTAACGTCCAGTGGCAAATACTTCATGCATATTAAAGCCGTTGTGTCAGAAATTCTCTGTGTAAAGATATTACACATGTGACTATTTTGACACTTGCTTTTTGCGCTTGTTTTATATATATATATATAAATCTGATAGCACTTGTATATCATATTTTTTAAGACACCTGTCTATTGTTGAAGACTTTAAACGTTACCCCTAGATGTCTTTCGGTTATTTCTGTAGTTAGGTTGCTATATAAATAAATCTGATAGCACTGCCAGTTTTGTTTGTCTCAAATATAGCGGATTGATTTTTTTTTTAAATTTTTTTGCTTAACGTCCAGTGGCAAATACTTCATGCATATTAAAGCCATTGTGTCAGAAAAGAACTAATTTTCCAGAAACGCACACACGCACTTGCCCCAAAGGTGTTTTTTGGATGTCAAGCAAAAAATAAAATAATAAACTCACACACAATGTTGTGAAATTTGTGCAAACGTCCTTATACGCTCTACGTAAGTCTCACTAATTTTCGGGAGACAGATATAAACAAGCGCAAACTAAAAGAAGAGAAAAATGAAAAAAAAAATAATTATAAACTTAACTATAATCTTTATATCAACAATAGTCAGATTCTTTTTGAAATATTTTTTTGATTTTAAAAAGAACCGTTTTTAATATGCGATTGTCTTTGTTCTGTTATATTCTGTCTGGGTGTAATCACTTTGACTGCTTCTTCAGCAGTGTTAACATTTGATTCTTCCTTTTACACTGCAGTGTACACCGATTTCTCAGATCCTCTCTCTGTTTTTTCTTCAGACGATCGATTAAATTGACGTCCTCTCTGCATGGTCAACTAAGTGGATTGTTTCTCCACAACTCCGATAAATCTGGTATCATACTGACATCAACTTCGACTTACGACTTTTTTTCCCTCGCGAAATGTTTATGCCAGTGTGACTCTGACTTTGACTGAAAACAGACTTTAGCAGTGTTAATCGTTTACGATGAAATTATGCTGTTTCTTCGTCTGTTGCCGATACAACACTGTGATATAAAATGTACATCTACTCAGATTGACGGCATTGCACAATGCTGTAACTCGCCTATTTTACGTAGGCTTGCGCTGAAGAAAGTCTAAGTTTTTGCTAATATACTTCACTCTAATGTTGTCATAATAAAAACTCTACAATTTGCACGTGAAAAGTGGTGCATAATGGAACTGACAATCTAATAAAGTAAAAACAGCGAAATTCATGCTGTTCAGTTGTGTGTTGTTGGGTTGCTATTTTATTGATGTATACTTTGCATCTTCTTTTATTCATATTTTATGTTTTATGTGTCAAAAAGTTGTTACCTACATGTATTAACTAAACATTGAAATATTATCTCATTTTATAGCTGCTGTTTATCATTTAAAAAAATCTATATCACGGCTCCCTCCCCCCTCTTTTCTAAAAAAAAAAATCAAAAACACAAAACAATGCAAACAGTAAAAGTGAAAGTAAAAAAATATTCTCCATGCATAATACGAAACAAAACAAGCTACTTCTATCAGAGGTTAGCATATGATGTATAGGGCTTGAAACCTTTATATAGTACACAATTTGCAAAATTTCCTCAGATAAGGTATTGTCAAAAATCTGGATCGTGTATATACGTATTATATACGTTTGCAGGGTTTTTGGCATTTTTCGTATTTTTTGAAGTTGTGATCTGCGCAGATTAAAATTAAAAAGTCCCAAAAAATTTTAAACAACGACTAAATCATAAAATGAGTCTTTATCATGGGTTTTTCCTGATAACAAACACAAATTTTGCAAAACTTTGAAAAAAGCCGTGTTAATATACCTTTTTAAAGAAATAATTTTTACATTTAATTTTGTGTTGCAACATTTGTTAAATAACCGCAGACTAGTTTAACACAGTCTAGATCTGTTGGGACCTTAACCCTTTTCGGGATTGAGTGAAACCCGTACGTACGTTGAGGCGACGGGATTAAATCTTAGATGCAACTCTTGCCATATTTCTCCTAGTAATGCTGTAAGATAAAAGGGGGTGGTTGAGACATAAAAAAGGCCCTTTACTTTAATCCCGTTTCATTTTCTTAGAGTGTCCTACGTCAGGAACGTTGTCGTTAGTGGTCGTATGTCATATCGTAATATTTCCCCCTTTATTTAGGGAATTGAGTGTTAACACCAGATCTTTGATTGTTTCTGTTGTATTTATTTATGTCTTTTGTGGAATCGAGACATATTGACAATGTTTGATCACCTGTCTATCTGTCGTAGACTGTATGTATGCATCACGATGTTTTTGGGTTATTTCTGTCGTTGGGCTGCTGTTCCAATGACATATAACCCACATCTAAATCTCTTTCTATTTCAAATTTAATTTTCCGTGTACACTTCTGGCTAAAAAAATATAAATATATATATATATATATATATAAGTCTGAAAATTACACCCAACAGTGTTAGAATTAGACTTTTGTGCTGACAAATTTTTGTCCCTCAACGGGATTCGAACTCACACCTTTGATACACTACAGCACCAATCGCTTAGCCTCATGTCCAGCGCTCTAGACCCCACGACCACATCCGCTATATAAAAATATAACTTCAATAGTCGTAGTGTTACCTTGTCACGTAAGGCGAATCTAGAGATAGACATAAGACATGTGTTTTTAAGCGTGTGAAGATGTTATATTATTATTTAATACACAATGTATTTGTTATTTGTCAGCAATCTAACTCAACAATTTTTATATACAGTATGGGATAATGATTCAATTCATTATACAGTCACTAGAAATAAGTATATCATACAAACAAGTCTAAGCAAGTGACAACCATACAATATATATGCCCACTGGATCTCAGTGTGTTTGAGACGCATGGTTAATACAAATATTTATATAAGTCTGAAAATTACACCCAACAGTGTTAGAATTAGACTTTTTTTATATATATATAAGTCTGATAGCACTTGTATAACATACTTTTTAAGACACCTGTCTATTGTTGAAGACTATAAACGTTACCTCTAGATGTCTTTCGATTATTTCTGTAGTTAGGTTGCTGTCTCATTGACGTATACCTCACATCTCCTTTTATTAATGCAGCACTTCATTTACCGTGTGCACAGATGGCTGAAAAAAATATATATTATCATATAAATCTGATAGCACTGCCAGTTTTGTTTGTCTCAAATATAGCGGATTGATTTTATTATTTTTTTTGCTTAATGTCCAGTGGCAAATACTTCATGCATATTAAAGCCATTGTGTCAGAAATTCTCAGTGTAAAGATATTACACATGGGACTATTTTAACACTTGCTTTTTGGGGGTATTTCCTGAGTGAAGAAAGAACTAATTTTCCAGAAACGCACACACGCACTTGCCTCAAAGGTGTTTTTTGGATGTCAAGCAAAAAATAAAATAAATAACTCACACACAATGTTGGGAAATTTGCGCAAACGTCCTTATACGCTCTACGTGAGCCTCACTAATTTTCGGGAGACAGATAAAAACAAGCGCAAACTAAAAGAAGAGTAAAAAAAAAAAATCTAAAAAATTAACTATAATCTTTATATCAACAATAGTCAGATTCTATTTGAAATAATTTTTTGACTCTAAAAAGACTCGTTTTTAATATGCGATTGTCTTTGTTCTGTTATATTCTGTCTGGGTGTAATCACTTTAACTGCTTCTTCAGCAGTGTTAACATTTGTTTCTTCCTTTTACACTGCAGTGTACACCGATTTCTCAGATCCTCTCACTGTTTTTTCTTCAGACGATTGATTAAATTAACGTCCTCTCTGCATGGTCAACTAAGTGGATTGTTTCTCCACAACTCCGATAAATCTGGTATCATACTGACATCAACTTCGACTTACGACTTTTTTCCCCTCGCGGAATGGTTATGCCAGTGTGACTCTGACTTTGACTGAAAACAGACTTTAGCAGTTTTAATCGCTTACGATGAAATTATGCTGTTTCTTCGTCTGTTGCCGATACAACACTGTGATATAAAATGTACATCTACTCAGATTGACGGCATTGCACAATGCTGTAACTCGCCTATTTTACGTAGGCCTGCGCTGAAGAAAGTCTAAGTTTTTTGCTAATATACTTCACTCTAATGTTGTCATAATAAAAACTCTACAATTTGCACGTGAAAAGTGGTGCATAATGGAACTGACAATCTAATAAAGTAAAAACAGCGAAATTCATGCTGTTCAGTTGTGTGTTGTTGGGTTTCTATTTTATTGATGTATACTTTGCATCTTCTTTGCATCTTCTTTTATTCATATTTTATGTTTTATGTGTCAAAAAGTTGTTACCTACATGTATTTACTAAACATTAAAATATTATCTCATTTTATAGCTGCTGTTTATCATTTAAAAAAATCTATATCACGGCTCCCTCCCCCCTCTTTTCTAAAAAAAAAATCAAAAACACAAAACAATGCAAACAGTAAAAGTGAAAGTAAAAAAATATTCTCCATGCAAAATACGAAACAAAACAAGCTACTTCTATCAGAGGATAACATATGATGTATAGGGCTTGAAACCTTTATATGGTACACAATTTGCAAAATTTCCTCAGAGAAGGTATTGTCAAAAATCTGGATCGTGTATATACGTATGATATACTTTTGTAGGGTTTTTGGCATTTTTCGTATTTTTTTAAGTTGTGATCTGCGCAGATTAAAATTAAAAAGTCCCAAAAAATTTTAAACAACGACTAAATCATAAAATGAGTCTTTATCATTGGTTTTTCCTGATAACAAACACAAATTTTGCGAAACTTTGAAAAAAGGCATGTTAATATACCTTTTTAAGAAATAATTTTTACATTTAATTTTGTGTTGCAACATTTGTTGAATAACCGCAGACTAGTTTAACACAGTCTAGATCTGTTGGGAACTTAACCCTTGTCGGGATTGAGTGAAACCCGTACGTACGTTGAGGCGACGGGATTAAATCTTAGATGCAACTCTTTCCATATTTCTCCTAGTAATGCTGTAAGATAAGAGGGGCGTGGTTGAGACATAAAAAAAGCCCTTTACTTTAATCCCGTTTCATTTTCTTAGAGTGTCCTACGTCAGGAACGTTGTCGTTAGTGGTCGTATGTCATATCGTAATATCCCCCCCCCCCCCCACCCCAACTTTAACTAGGGAATTGAGTGTTAACACCAGATCATTGATTGTTTCTGTTGTATTTATTTATGTCTTTTGTGGAATCGAGACATATTGACAATGTTTGGTCACCTGTCTATTTGTCGTAGACTGTATGTATGCATCACGATGTTTTTGGGTTATTTCTGTCGTTGGGCTGCTGTTCCAATGACGTATAACCCACATCTAAATCTCCTTCAATTTCACACTAAATTTTCCGTGTACACTGCTGGCTAAAAAAATATATATATATATATATAAATCTGATAGCACTTGTATAACATATTTTTTAAGACACCTGTCTATTGTTGAAGACTATAAACGTTACCTCTAGATGTCTTTCGGTTATTTCTGTAGTTAGGTTGCTGTCTCATTGACGTATACCTCACATCTCCTTTTATTAATGCAGCACTTCATTTTCCGTGTGTACAGATGGCTGTAAAATATATATATTATCATATAAATCTGATAGCACTGCCAGTTTTGTTTGTCTCAAATATAGCGGATTGATTTTATTTATTTTTGCTTGACGTCCAGTGGCAAAAACTTCATGCATATTAAAGCCATTGTGTCAGAAATTCTTAGTGTTAAGATATTACACATGTGACTATTTTGACACTTGCTTTTTTGGGGTAATTTTCTGAGTGGAGAAAGAACTAATTTTCCAGAAACGCACACACGCACTTGCTTCAAAGGTGTTTTTTGGATGTCAAGCAAAAAATAAAATAATAAACTCATACACAATGTTGGGAAATTTCGGCAAACGTCCTTACACGCTCGACGTAAGTCTTACTAATTTTCGGGAGACAGATAAAAACAAGCGCAAACTAAAAAAAGAGAAAAATGAAAAAAAAACAAAATTAACTATAATTTTATATTAACAATAGTCAGACTCTTTTTGAAATAATATTTTGACTCTAAAAAGAACCGTTTTTAATATGCGATTGTCTTTGTTCTGTTATATTCTGTCTGGGTGTAATCACTTTAACTGCTTCTTCAGCAGTGTTAACATGTGATTCATCCTTTTACACTGCAGTGTACACCGATTTCTCAGATCCTCTCACTGTTTTTTCTTCAGACGATTGATTAAATTGATGTCCTCTCTGCATGGTCAACTAAGTGGATTGTTTCTCCACAACTCCGATAAATCTGGTATCATACTGACATCAACTTCGACTTACGACTTTTTCCCCTCGCGGAATGGTTATGCCAGTGTGACTCTGACTTTTACCGAAAACAGACTTTAGCAGTTTTAATCGTTTACGATGAAATTATGCTGTTTCTTCGTCTGTTGCCGATACAACACTGTGATATAAAATGTACATCTACTCAGATTGACGGCATTGCACAATGCTGTAACTCGCCTATTTTACGTAGGCTTGCGCTGAAGAAAGTCTAAGTTTTTGCTAACTTACTTCACTCTAATGTTGTCATAATAAAAACTCTACAATTTGCACGTGAAAAGTGGTGCATAATGGAACTGACAATCTTATAAAGTAAAAACAGCAAAATTCGTGCTGTTCAGTTGTGTATTGTTGGGTTGCTATTTTATTGATGTATACTTTGCATCTTCTTTTATTCATATTTTATGTTTTATGTGTCAAAAAGTTGTTACCTACATGTATTTACTAAACATTGAAATATTATCTCATTTTATAGCTGCTGTTTATCATTTACAAAAATCTATTTCACGGCTCCCTCTCCCCTCTTTTCTTAAAAAAAAATCAAAAACACAAAACAATGCAAACAGTAAAAGTAAAAGTAAAAAAATATTCTCCATGCATAATACGAAACAAAACAAGCTACTTCTATCAGAGGTTAGCATATGATGTATAAGGCTTGCAACCTTTGTAAAGTACACAATTTGCAAAATTTCCTCAGAGAAGGTATTGTCAAAAATCTGGATCGTGTATATACGTATTATATACGTTTGTAGGGTTTTGGCATTTTTCGTATTTTTTTGAAGTTGTGATCTGCGCAGATTAAAATGAAAAAGTCCCAAAAAATTTTAAACAACGACTAAATTATAAAATGAGTCTTTATCATGGGTTTTTCCTGATAACAAACACAAATTTTGCAAAACTTTGAAAAAAGCCGTGTTAATATACCTTTTTAAAGAAATAATTTTTACATTTAATTTTGTGTTCAACATTTGTTAAATAACCGCAGACTAGTTTAACACAGTCTAGATCTGTTGGGAACTTAACCCTTGTCGGGATTTAGTGAAATCCGTACGTACGTTGAGGCGACGGGATTAAATCTTAGATGCTACTCCTGCCATATTTCTCCTAGTAATGCTGTAAGATAAGAGGGTGTGGCTGAAACATAAAAAAAAACAATAACTTTACTTTAATCCCGTTACATTTTCTTTGAGTATCCTACATTTGGAACGTTGTCGTTAATGGTCGTATGTTTCCCCCTTTATGTGGGGAATTGAGTATTAACACCAGATCTTTGATTGTTTCTGTTGTATTTATTTATGTCTTTTATGGAATCGAGACATATTGACAATGTTTGGTCACCTGTCAATTTGTCGTAGACTGTATGTATGCATCACGATGTTTTTGGGTTATTTCTGTCGTTGGGCTGCTGTTCCAATGACGTATAACCCACATCTAAATCTCCTTCTATTTCACACTAAATTTTCGTGTACACTGCTGGCAAAAAAAAAAAATATATATATATGTATATTAATCTGATAGCACTTGTATAACATATTTTTTAAGACACCTGTCTATTGTTGAAGACTATAAACGTTACCTCTAGATGTCTTTCGGTTATTTCTGTAGTTAGGTTGCTGTCTCATTGACGTATACCTCACATCTCCTTTTATTAATGCAGCACTTCATTTTCCGTGTGCACAGATGGCTGAAAAAAAAATATATTATCATATAAATCTGTGTTAGCACTGCCAGTTTTGTTTGTCTCAAATATAGCTGATTGATTTTATTTTTTTTTTGCTTAACGTCCAGTGGCAAATACTTCATGCATATTAAAGCCATTGTGTCAGAAATTCTCAGTGTAAAGATATTACACATGTGACTATTTTGACACTTGCTTTTTTGGGGTATTTTCTGAATGAAGAAAGAACTAATTTTCCAGAAACGCACACACGTACTTGCCTCAGAGGTGTTTTTTGGATGTCAAGCAAAAAATAAAATAATAAACTCACACACAATGTTGGGAAATTTGCTCAAACGTCCTTATACGCTCTACGTAAGTCTCACCAATTTTCGGGAGACAGATAAAAACAAGCGCAAACTAAAAGAATAGAAAAATGAAAAAAAAAAAAAAATTAAAATTAACTATCATTTTTATATCAACAATAGTCAGACTCTTTTCGAAATAATTTTTTGACTCTAAAAAGAACCGTTTTTAATATGCAATTGTCTTTGTTCTTTTATATTCTGTCTGGGTGTAATCACTTTAACTGCTTCTTCAGCAGTGTTAACATTTGATTCTTCCTTTTACTCTGCAGTGTACACCGATTTCTCAGATCCTCTCTCTGTTTTTTCTCCAGACGATTGATTAAATTGACGTCCTCTCTGCATGGTCAACTAATTGGATTGTTTCTCCACAACTCCGATAAATCTGGTATCATACTGACATCAACTTCGACTTACGACTTTTTTCCACTCGCGGAATGGTTATGCCAGTGTGACTCTGACTTTGACTGAAAACAGACTTTAGCAGTTTTAATCCTTTACGATGAAATTATACTGTTTCTTCGTCTGTTGCCGATACAACACTGTGATATAAAATGTACATCTACTCAGATTGACGGCATTGCGCTGAGGAAAGTCTAAGTTTTTTGCTAATATACTTCACTCTTATGTTGTCATAATAAAAACTCTACAATTTGCACGTGAAAAGTGGTGCATAATGGAACTGACAATCTAATAAAGTAAAAACAGCGAAATTCATGCTGTTCAGTTGTGTGTTGTTGGGTTGCTATTTTATTGATGTATACTTTGCATCTACTTTTATTCATATTTTATGTTTTATGTGTCAAAAAGTTGTTACCTACATGTATTTACTAAACATTGAAATATTATCTCATTTTATAGCTGCTGTTTATCATTTTAAAAAATCTATATCACGGCTCCCTCCCCCCTCTTTTCTAAAAAAAAAATCAAAAACACAAAACAATGCAAACAGTAAAAGTGAAAGTAAAAAAATATTCTCCATGCATAATACGAAACAAAACAAGCTACTTCTATCAGAGGTTAGCATATGATGTATAGGGCTTGAAACCTTTATATAATACACAATTTGAAAAATTTCCTCAGAGGAGGTATTGTCAAAAATCTGGATCGTGTATATACGTATTATATACGTTTGTAGGGTTTTTGGCATTTTTCGTATTTTTTAAGTTGTAATCTGCGCAGATTTAAATTAAAAAGTCCAAAAAAATTTTAAACAACGACTAGATTATAAAATGATAAAATAAAATTGAGAATGGAAATGGGGAATGTGTCAAAGAGACAACAACCCGACCATAGAGCAGACAACAGCCGAAGGCCACCAGTGGGTCTTCAATGCAGCGAGAAACTATAAAATGAGTCTTTATCATGGGTTTTTCCTGATAACAAACACAAATTATGCAAAACTATGAAAAAAGCCGTGTTAATATACCTTTTTAAAGAAATAATTTTTACATTTAATTTTGTGTTCAACATTTGTTAAATAACCGCAGACTAGTTTAACACAGTCTAGATCTGTTGGGAACTTAACCCTTGTCGGGATTTAGTGAAACCCGTACGTACGTTGAGGCGACGGGATTAAATCTTAGATGCTACTCCTGCCATATTTCTCCTAGTAATGCTGTAAGATAAGAGGGTGTGGCTGAAGCATAAAAAAAACAATAACTTTACTTTAATCCCGTTACATTTTCTTTGAGTATCCTACATTTGGAACGTTGTCGTTAATGGTCGTATGTTTCCCCCTTTATGTGGGGAATTGAGTATTAACACCAGATCTTTGATTGTTTCTGTTGTATTTATTTATGTCTTTTATGGAATCGAGACAACTAAGAGCGATACATATTGACAATGTTTGGTCACCTGTCTATTTGTCGTAGACTGTATGTATGCATCACGATGTTTTTGGGTTATTTCTGTCGTTGGGCTGCTGTTCCAATGACGTATAACGCACATCTAAATATCCTTCTATTTCACACTAAATTTTCCGTGTACACTGCTGGCTAAATATATATATATATATAAACAAGTCTAAATTGAAAACAACGTTCAAACCTATGATTGCGTTGGATAAAAACCGCAATTTTTTGATACGTGTGCATGCAAAACAAATTTCTTGGTAGAGGGGTCTAAATACAGCACAAACAACAATTTCCAAAAGACCAAATGAGTGAAAAGGTCTTTTTTAACAAAACGCATTTGACTAGCAGGTCGAACAACTGATGTTATTAAACCCTGCTGACTGCCATTGGCGATTGCCAAATAAACGGATCACAAGATGTAACAAAAAAGATTTTATTATTAATTTATTACCAAACAGAAACCAATAAACAATAAACTTGCGGAAAAGATGGCATACCGCAAACATGAG
This sequence comes from Mytilus californianus, assembly GCF_021869535.1. NCBI lineage: Eukaryota > Metazoa > Mollusca > Bivalvia > Mytilida > Mytilidae > Mytilus > Mytilus californianus. The sequence continues at coordinate 1,219,345 of NW_026262703.1, forward strand.
GTGCAAATATTTGTACACCATATCCGGATTTTGACAATTAATGTCTCTTCAGTAATGTTAGGACTCGAAACGGTATTTGGAAGGCCATATAATTTACCTCAATTTAGGATAGACTCTTGAATTTTGAAAGAGTCAAAATAGGATGAACGGATCATATAAACCCGAAGGCAAATATAATACAATCACAAACGAAAAAATATAAGCAAGTCTAAATTGAAAACAACGTTCAAACCTATGATTGCGTTGGATAAAAACTGCAATTTTTATACGTGTGCATGCAAAACAAAATTCGTGGTAGAGGGGTCTAAATACAGCACAAACAACATTTTCCAAAAGACCAAATGAGTGAAAAAGTCTATTTTAACAAAACGCATTTGACTAGCAGGTCGAACAACTGATGTTCTTAAACCCTGCTGACTGCCATTGGCGATTACCAAATAAACGGATCACAAAATTAAGATGTAACAAAATACTAATAGATCTTATTATTAATAAATTACCAAACAGAAAACAATAAACAATAAACATGCGGAAAAGATGGTATACCGCAAACATGAGGTACACAAATTTGTACACCATATCCGGATTTCGACAATTAATGTCTCTTCAGTGATGTTAGGAATCGAAACGGTATTTGGAAGGCCATATAATTTATCTCAGTTTAGGATAGACTCTTGAATTTTGAAAGAGTCAAAAGAGGATGAACGGACCATATAAACCCGAAGGCAAATATAATACAAGCCCAAACGAAAAAATATAAACAAGTCTTAATTGAAAACAACGTTCAAACCTATGATTGCGTTGGATAAAAACCGCAATTTTTATACGTGTGCGTGTAAAACAAATTTCTTGGTAGAGGGGTCTAAATACAGCACAAACAAAAATTTCAAAAGATAAAAAAAAAAGTGAAAAAGTCTATTTTAACAAAACGCATTTGACTAACAGGTCGAACAACTGATGTTCTTAAACTCTGCTGACTGCCATTGGCGATTGCCAAATAAATTGATTACCAGATCTAACGAAATGGATCTTAATATTAATTTAATACCAAACAGAAAACAATAAACTTGTGGAAAAGATGGTATACCACAAACATGAGGTGCCAAAATTTGTACACCATATCCGGATTTTGAGAACTAATGTCTCTTCAATGATGTTAGGGATCGAAACGGTATTTGGAGGGCCATATAATTTACCTCAATTTAGGATAGACTCTTGAATTTCTAAAGAGTCCAAATAGGATGAACGGACCATATCAACCCGAAGGAAAATATAATACAAGCACAAACGAAAAAATATAAACAAGTCTAAATTGAAAACAACGTTCAAACCTAAGATTGCGTTGGATAAAAACCGCCATTTTTATACGTCTGCATGTAAAACAAATTTCTTGGTAGAGGGGTCTAAATACAGCACAAACAACAATTTCCAAAAGACCAAAAAAAGTGAAAAAGTATATTTTAACAAAACGCATTTGACTAACAGGTCGAACAACTGATGTTCTTAAACTCTGCTGACATATATATATATCTAAATATATAACATCCTCTGGCAGAAAAAAAAGAGTTTCCAATGAATTTTTGCATATGTGGAATTCAGAGCACAATCAAATAAAAGTACATGATCAAGATTACCAATATATCTTTCTATTTCTAATTTTCATATTATTCAAGATTCTCTAGCTTACAAACAATAAACTGGTATGGATAACGTTGTGGAATAAGCATCTTGTAACGTATTGAGAAGTACTACATGTATAGAAAATATCTTGCTTGTCATAAGCGTGACAGTAAATAACATGTAGATAAATGCTAAAAGTGATGAAATATACACACACACACATACAATATAAGACCAGCTCATAATACTCTCACGCACTGGGAATTTCTCATTAACCACTCACAGCAATACTACTTAGGTTATTTGTGATTAACATATAAAAGTCACTGACAGTTATTCATACAATCTCATTTGGTTATCTATGACTTAATATTCCAATTTCGATGTATAGGGGGTTGTAAAAACTTATTTCATTAACAATCAACACTAAAGAAAAACAATGTTCAGTTCTTAAAATAAAGTGTAGTTTTCTTTTAAAGTTTTGACAATGCGATTCATTTCTTTTTAGCTCACCTTTCCGAAGGAAATGTGAGCTTTTGCCATCACTTGACGTCCGTCGTCGTCGTCCGTCCGGTGTAAACTATTTCTAACATCTTCTCCTCTGAAACTACTAAACCAATTCCAACCAAACTAAAGCTGAATGATCCTTAGGGTATCTAGAATACAGTTTGTGTTTTATTTTCTGTTTCGTAAAAAAACATGGCCGCCATGGCTAAAAATAGATAATAGGGGTAAAATGCAGTTTTTGGCTGTTATCTCAAAAACTAAAGCATGAGGAGCAAATCTGACATGGGTTAAAAATGTTCATTAGGTCATTAGGCAAAGTAAGATCTACAAATAAGTGTAATGACCAAAATTGTCAATTGACCCCTTAAGGAGTTATTGCCCTTTAAAGACATTTTTTCATAATTCATTCATCTAGTTTGCTTACTTTAAAAAATCTTCTCCTTTGCAACTGCTGGATCAATTTCAGCCAAACCTGGGCATGAGTTTCAGCGTATCTAGTATAAGTTTTGTATTTTATTTCCTTGTACGTCAAGAAACATAGCAACTATGGCTAAAATGGAACATAGGGGTAAAATGCATTTTTTTACTTTTGAAGAAAATATGACAGATACAAAGAACATTTAAATGGCATTTTTAAGCCACTCATTAATATATATATTGCAAAGCAAAAATAGTCATTGATGAAAGATTTAAGCAAACAATTACAGGTTAGCGATTCAAGCTCTTGAGAGCCTCTTGTTTAACTAATCCTTCCAACTTTCAAACATACCTTATTATGACAAATTACATTCAAATACGATATACATAAATCTAAAATTTAGAAGGAACAAGAGGTTGATATAACCACGTAAATATTCTAACTACATTCTACCTGTTCTATATTCAATAAATTTTCCTTTCAAAAACAATTTAGGCTAACTGCCTTTAAACTCTAATCAAAACATGTTAATCAAACAAAATTGTCCATGTTATCAAAAATCAATACAAAATACGATATTTCAATAATCATATTTAAGTAGTCAAAATGTAAGTGATGCCGGAATGATATCATAAAAACATCAACCCATAACAATACAAAATATACTCAAGCAACACATCATAAATGTCAATATGTCTGGGTTTTTATCTATGGTCTTTATTTACTGACACTGCCAATAACATGTACATGTAAGACTGTCTATAACAGAAGTTGCAGTTTGTCGGATATATTACTATGAGATAAATCTCACAAATAAGTATGCATGAACACTGAGCTTCTAATTGAAGAATAAGATACAGACGGCACTAACAATATCGCGAAATCAATCACAAAGATCCTGACGAATTCCTTATTTATGAGTAGATATTCCAAATCAAGAGGAATTTTACGTTGTACATAGCTACTTCATAAAATATTTATAAGAAAAATCACAGACATATAGTAGCTTGTCAATATATATATATATACAGCTGTATTGCACATGCACTCATGTGATAAATCTAACGAGTATAAAGCGTGGACGCCTATTAAATGAAGATGATGTTTTGACACTATTTCCATGAGTATATGTTGATATAAAACAATCCACTGAATCAGGAAAATAAAATGTTTACATTTGTGGCGGAGGTCAAGAATTCAATTTGGCCTTTGCTTTCGGTCCAAGCTGATTTTCCTGAATCCACATAGCGTGTTGGGCTGGTTCACAAAACTATATAAGTAAGATCGGATCTATTTCCGTTTATAATTTTCTGTGCTAGGAATCTTTTAACTTTTGACTGACTGGTCTACATGCACTTGAGTCACATTTCCAGAAATAAAATTAATTGTGTCTTGAAACCTGCACAGATATTTCTCAAAAATTTTGTAAATGTCTTCTTAAAAACTTTTTAGGGTCTCTCCACCATGTGACGATATGGGACTCGTCTTTTAGTTTTTGTAGTTTGGGAACTAGCTCATACAAAACACGTGTTACATGAATGATATGTATTATCAGAGAGAGTAAATAAAAAGGGGTTTCCGGACATCACTTGTACAATTCCGTATAAACATATGAAACTGAATTACACATATATAATATATAATTATATATCTAAATATCTAACACGATATTCCAAGGCTTGTATTTCCTATCATGAGTTCCTTGATAGAGGGTTGCTGCTCACAATGAAGCTATTAAACCAAGAGTTCCAAGTGGTGAAGTTGAAATCATCCCTTCGTAAATTTTACGGACGCCATCACGAGTTGTACATAGCTACTTCATAAAATAGTCATGAGAATAATCTCACAGACATATAGTAGCTTGTCAATATATATATATATATTGGCCTTTGCTTTCGGTCCAAGCTGATTTTCCTGAATCCACATAGCGTGTTGGACTGGTTCACAAAACTATATGAGTAAGATCGGATCTATTTCCGTTTATAATTTTCTGTGCTAGGAATCTTTAACTTTTGACTGACTGGCTTGCAAATTTGTCCTGAGCACATTGACGAATAACAACCAGGTGTCCAGTACTCGTATACGCGCGGTCTACATGCACGTGAGTCACATTTTCAGAAATAAAATTTATTGTGTCTTGATACCTGCACAGATATTTCTCAAAAATTTTGTAAATGTCTTTTTAAAAGCTTTTTAGGGTCTCTCCACCATGTGACGATATGGGACTCGTCTTTTAGTATTTGTAGATTGGGAACTAGCTCATACAAAACACGTCTTACATGAACGACATTTATTACCACAGAGAGAGTAAATAAAAAGGCGTTTCCGGACATCACTTGTACAATTTCGTGTAAACATATGAAACTGAATAACACATATATAATATATAATTATATATCTAAATATCTAACACCATATTCCAAGGCTTGTATTTCCTATCATGAGTTCCTTGGTAGAGGGTTGCTGCTCACAAGGAAGCTATTAAACCAAGAGTTCCAAGTGGTGAAGTTGAAATCATCCCTTTGTAAATTTTACGGACGCCATCACGAGTTGGTTGACCGTTATGGAATATCCGTTTCACAGATTATAGCGGAAATGTTCCTAATGTCGTAACTACAATCATATCCCCTTTGCACGAATGTGACCTACCGAATTAGACTTATTACCGGGTTTGTACTTACATGAGCAACACGACGGGTGCCATATGTGGAGCAGAATCTGCTTACCCTTCATGACCATCCGAGATCACCCCCAGTTTTGGTGGGGTTCGTGTTGCTTAGTCTTTAGTTTTCTTTGTTGTGTTTTGTGTACTATTGTTTGTCTGTTTGTCTGTTTGTCTGTTGGTCTTTTTCTTTTTTTGCCATGGCGTTGTCAGTTTATCTTCGACTTATAAGTTTAATGTCCCTCTGGTATCTTTCGCGTCTCTTTCATAAAGCAACTAGTTTTTTATAGACCTCGTTTATTAACTATTTTTGTTCTATAGATGTAAATAATTTATTAGAAATTATTCTGTGTTTCACATGCTTTAGGACCAATGAATCACATTTGACAGGAAGAAGGAATTAACCTACTTACTTTTTACACACGACATATGCAAACAGTATAATTACAACACCTACAACAAACGTATAAACATAGGGGTCATGCAATACACTTTTTTCCCTCATAATTCAATTTATAAATTTCGAAGAAGTATAGTTTTGCGAAATTGTAAAGTCGATCGCTTATAATGTCTGATCGGAAACTTTGAAATAAATTAAAACAGCAGCAACAATTTTTTCTGAGAGTTCTAAATTTCATTTAAATTGGAATAAAACATAATAGAACTACATCTTGGCAGGTTTAAACAAAAGAATTAATTGAACATATGTAAACGAAATTTCTTCGCTAAGCACACGGCATTTACGAGTAAGCGCAAGGACAAATCGGCTGTGAGCGTTATAGTTACTTGTCCTGACATGATATTTTTTTTTAAATATTTCATAAAACAGAATAAGCTTATGTTTATTTCGTCTATTTCTATGGCTTCTAGTCCTCTGGTTCAGTGTATAGTTTTTGTTTCGAAGAATTACGACGTAGTCCAATTATAATTATCGCTGTTTTAGTAACCGACAATGTATTCATGATCCTTACATTTGTCACCGTGACTACAACTAATGTATATGATCTTTTATGAGGGTCTGGATGGGTTTACAGAAAAGAGAATATAAGGGGCTAAAACTGCAGAAAAAAGGGCGAATAAATTAAAGAATAAAGAAAAATAGGCAAAAAAAAAAAAAAAGAATAGAGAATAATGGGGTGCTAAAATATAAAGAATAGAGAATAATGGGTAAAATAGATAAACAATAAAGAAAATGGTATGAAAAAATAAAGAACAAAGAAATGAACGACCCCAAATCCAGACCCTCTTTGATCGTTTAATTATGTTATTAATTATCTGATCTAATTTCAAAAATCCATGAAACGGAAAATTATAAGTTTAAAAAGAAGACTTCTAAATTAAAAAAAAACAACTTTTGTCTGACTGTTTTGTCGTTGTTTTTAAAAAAAAATGTTTAAACTAAACAACCTTCAAGAAGATATTGTGAAAATAATTTATTGTTATATCCTGTGTTGTCTGTTTCCAACAGATATTTAATAATTTGAGGTACATGATCCAATTCCCTGTGATATATAATAGAATACTGCATATTAAATGAATTGATTAGTTATGCATCTTGTTGTTTCTTTCTGATCAAATTGTAAGCAATCAAACGTTTATATAATTTACCGGTATAGTATGGGGAAACTATTGTCCCATTTAATAAGATTCTATTGTTTTATATATTTGATGTATCGAATATTACACGAGCCAATAGAGATAACTTCCCAAATAGTAATAAACATGAAATCTACTTCATTTCGCTCTCTTCGAAAATAAGTAATTGTAGAAATGTTTACAACTAATTGTAATAAATATACATACACTGTACGACTCTTTTTGCAATAGAGTCATTTTACTAGATATAATCATTTGGACTTTTAATTGCATTTGCAATTTTCATAAATATAACAAAGTTTCAATTTTGTTGTCCTACTTTGGATTTTTGCTTTTCTGTAAATGCAATAAGACGAAAAATGATATCTGAGGTATCAAAAAGGAACATGCATGGTTGTGGCATCATTTTGTTTTGTTTTATCTTGAGGAGTTCGTGGTATACATGATACAGTATATTAAAAACGAAAAACGAATGATATAGGTCATCTCCATCTTCAGAAAACATAACTTGAAATAATGGTTAATATGATGGTCTAGTACTGTTCGTTCTTGGAATTGGATGACTGTATTTAAATAAAATTCCATGATCAGTCTCAGAAAATACGGAACTTAGCATTTGCTTCCCTGTACAACGGTCGTATTCTAGTAAAGTGACAGTGACAGCTGATTAATGTAAAAATTACTTAGATCTTTATCAAACAAGAAAAATGTAATTCTTTGGAACATTTCATATATCCTATGACATCCTATGACATCCTATCGAAAAAATCTAAAATGCCACCGAAACCATGGATGTGAAATACACATTATTTATAATGTTGGCTTAAATTTAACATAGGACAAAGCAAGAATACGACAAAAATAACAAAAAGTCTTCAAGAGGTAAAACAAAATCTTCAACAGAAACTATATTAACAGATCTTTCATAAACAACAAATCGCCCCCAAAAAAAAATGAAAATAAAATCGAGATAATGTTTTTAATAAAGTGCCAACAATTTTTTTTTAACAACATTATATTTTTATTCATCAAATATTGCTCGTTACAAAAACCATCAAGATTCCTAGCTTCTCTTGACGTACCGTGTTACACTCCACTAACTACCCAGGTAATAATCAGCTGATTAGAGATTTATCGACAAATACATTTTGTTTTGATAACACTAGAATAACAATACTAAAAGACTAGTCATTGCTTATATATAGATATAAGAAGATGTGGTATGAGTGCCAATGAGACAACTCTCCATCCAAGTCAAAATTTATAAAAGTAAACCATTATAGGTCAAAGTACGGTCTTCAACACGGAGCATTGGCTCACGTCGAACAGTAAGCTATACACAAACCATAAAGGGCCCCAAAAATTATTAGTGTAAAACCATTCAAACGGGAAAACCAACGGTCTAATCTATATAAAAAAAGAGAAACACTTATAAACCACATCAACAAACGACAACTACTGAACATCAGATTCCTGACTTGGGACAGGTGCAAACAAATGCAGTGGGTTTAAACGTTTTAATGGTACCAAACCTTCACCCTTTTCTGAAACAAAAGTGTAACATCACAACATAGAAAGACACACTATAAAATAACAACTGAAATAGCTTAACTCAATCAAAGGACATATCAACACCAGTGAACATACATTGAACAAATAAATTTGACCTATGATACTTATGTTTCTTTTGATTATTAGTAACATTGGATTTATCACCTTATGTCCATTAATATTGATGTCTACTCTCTTAGTATATTAATTCATTTACAAAAATTCTGTAGACTTCTATGTTTTTTTGTTTTCTGCTCAGATACATAGTATGACTTATATATAGAACAATAAGTATTGTAATTGAAAAAAATATTGAGTAATACTTGTTGTCTGATTTTGTATCCAAATATTAGGTGTTGTAGTTTTACTACAAATTCTATATTACTTCTTTTTAAGAGATCGTATATTGGTTGCCAAAGTCTTGTCAAATAAGAACAATTAAAAAAATAATGAGCATAGTCTTCTTCTAAGTTACAAAAATTACACATATCACTGTTAGTTATTTTCCATTGTAATAAAAGCTTTTTTGTTGGAACAATAAACTGCAATAATTTCCATTTGAAGATTTTTAATTTATTTTAAGTTGAATATTTAAAAATAAAGTAATGCAGTGAATTCATATTTGGAGCTTCTTACATTGGTAGAACTTTAAGCCACCTGTTTATCCGTATTGACGATTCTTTTTTATTGCTCACTAGTGAATTATGATATGCTTTCGGCAAATAAGAATAAAAATATATTCTGTATTTGTAAAAACATGTTCTTCGGTAAGAAGAAAAATCTTACAAATAAATTACATACATTTCTAAAAATTTGCACATTTCATTAAAGAAGTAGACCGCTTGTTTACTGATATTTTACAAACCAAGATGGCGGAAGACAACCTCTCTGTCTTAAGCCAGGAACAATTTAAAAAATATTATAGGATTAAACACATTTTCTCTAAAGATTATTGATGTGTAAACTGGGGCGATTAACTCACAAACTTTTACACGGCCTTTTATGTAAAGTTTGTTAGTAAGCGAACCAGTTTACACATCAATAACCTCTAGACAAAATGTTTTTAATCCTTATAATTTTTAACCCAAACATTTGCAATTTTTGATTAACAATTTTAGGTACTTTGGCTACTTTTAACCATCAAATGGACAATTGACAGTTCGTATCTAAGGAGTAAGCCGCCATATTGACTTTCTGAAATCTGTTAACTTTCGATTAATGCAATAGAATCTAAAATGAGATAATACCTACCTCAAAAACTCATTTAAATGAGATGTTATTTAAATTAAAGCGCACAAGAAACGGAACAATCTTCATCTTGAAAGTTTTCATTCGTATGACGTCATTCAAGTTTAACGTGCCAAGTTCAATCATGAGATTTTGCGGATTTTATTGTATTGTAAATTTATTCATCTTCCAAGCTATAATGCGTTATTTCTGTTTATTATTCATTAATATAGAAATAACAGTTATGTATTTGTATTTGGGTTTTTTTTTCAATCTCATTTTGCTTGAACGCATTGATTCATGCATCTGTATCGCGCATGAGTAGATCGCAATGAAGGTTACGAAAATAGTTTTGGCAACATGGTCTATCGAAGTGTGAACCAAGGGAAAAAATGCAAATGGACCAATCAAATTTAAGTATCTGAAAATCATATAAGAATTATAACCATATAAACTTTTTTTTTAAATTGATGTGAAATTAACAGTAAGTTCGATATTCAGAAAGAACATGTGAAAATTATATAACAATGGAACGTAAATGGGAAATGAACAAATTAAAATATGACCCAACTGCATATAGGGAATATTTCCTTTAGCTGACAAGGTTACAGATTTTATCAAAAGAGTTCCCAGCAACGTTTAATTCAATTCGGTATGTACGCAGGACCAAAGGTGCCAGTTATGATATTTTATTTCAGTAATTAAAAATCTAGGAAAAAGGGACAGGGTGTTAGATGGACCTTCCTAATCTTTCGAACTTTACGAAATATTACCTAGATCTAGCTTAAATCATATAAACAATTGTGCCATCTAGAAAAATATTTGACAATTTTGTGTCTTTAAAATGTACATCGACCTCTTAATATCTCAATCATAACTATGGACCTGGGCCTTCCTTGGCTCCTGATTTCGTCCCTGACAGAAACAAAGATAAAGTCTTTGAATGGGGATTGGTCCAGAACAATCTTATCTTAATTATTATTCAACTTTATCCATACACATTGTTGTCTATGCAGGTAGAATACAGCCCACCAAAAACAAATATATAGGAACTAAATTTAAACCTTGGATAAACAACGCCACCCTTTTTCAAATCTTAAACAATGTAATCATCATTTTCTCAAAAAAATCAATCGGGTTATTTTTTTTTTTTTCGGGTTTCTTTTATCAAATTCTGATTTATAATTAGTATTTTTCGAACTGTAACATCCATTGGATAGATATCGAGATGATTGACAAAGTGATTGATTCAAAAGAAAACATAGTATTATCATTCAGTCTTAAAGCTTGTAATTTTGAAGTGGTAACATATTTCAGCAAAGATGATTTTATTGCTGACGTTTGTGGCTATATTGACTTCAGTTGGTCTAGGTAAGGTTTAATTAACGATTTTATGTAATTTTATTATGGAAATACATTCTATATATTTTATTATTAATTGGCATAAGTTAGAAATTACAATAAAAAGTCATAAAGGGTTCCACGGAACCATGTGTCTCGCCTACCATTGGTGCTCTCAGTGTAAAAATGTAATGCTAACTGCCAAACATATAAGTCCATTTATCATTAAAGTGAGATGTTATTTCTTGATCTTAAAAAAAAACTTCTGTTATAACGTCTATGAAGGTTAATCAAAGTAACTGATGTGTAAAACAAAAAAAATACAGACTGTACGTAATTGTAAACAGCAAAAAACTAAATAAAACTATCAGTAAAATACTGCCAATGTTTCACAAAATTCTAAGAAAGTTTGACGTGATGAATGTCATTGTCATTGATCGAATATTTCAGACACAGACTGCATTCACAGGTAAATGATGAGATTAAAAAAAAAATGTGTATATACTGAATACGCTATTAACTTAATTTTATTTCCATAAGAGGCACCCTCAAGGAGCAAATTGCATATACATATATGACAATATAGTTACAATCACATATACAATAAAGAAAAACAGCAAAACAGTATACTTAAGTTAGACATTGTAAATATTGCTAACAGTGTCACTGTGTTACATAATACATATAACTCAAGGCAGGTGCTTTGATAAGAAATAGCAAAGTTATTTTAAAATATTAATAGACTCACAGTTTTAGATAAATTTATTAACCATATCTAAGGAGTGAAAATCTTTACATTCTTTAAAATATCAAATCAAATAGCAAATCTCCATCCTTAGAGTATGCAGGACATTCTGTAACAAAATGAAGTTCATCTTCCACTTTATTTTAATCGCATTTAGTGCAAATTCTTTGATGAACTTCTAATTTGGAGTATCTCCCAGTTTAAATTTTGTGTCGATGAGACGAACTCCTGAATTTTGTAATAGCTTTTCGCAGATCAAAGTTGTTCAAGATGTTTAAATAATTTTCTTTATAAAATGATGTTTTAAATTGTCAATATGTTCTTAATTTTCCTTGGCTATTAAGTAATAAGCCCAAGATTTAACACAAGATACTTTTAAACAACTAAGTAAACATACTCTAAATTTGTGTTTGAAATTTACTAAGATTAATAAAGTTACAAGGCAGATCAATAATTTTACATAGGTGTCTGACACTGCTATACCAACTATTCTGATCATTATTATCTAACACGTTTTCTCTACCATGTAATCCATTGTCGTATATATCCAAGTGTATCTAAGTCTGTAACCACATAGTGAAGTGGCCTAAAATTAATATATTCAAGCATACATCATTCTGGTAGGAAACTATAATGTCATACACAGCTATTGCTTACTTCATGCTAATAACTAGTCACTCTCTGTTTATACCAAACACACGTATGTATACATACACTAAGAATACCAGTGTTGTTCTTGTAGGCAAATTGTTTGATGACATATGGATCAAAACTAAAAATAGTGGATCAATTGATGCCTATATTCCAGATGTTTTCGATTATTATACCAGTTTGTCAACTTACGAGATATTTCCTGCAAAGAAGGGGTTTATTAAATTCCACATTAAAGCATGCAGCGACGCCTTTGTTCTACTTTCTTCTGCAATCAATCTACAGTCTCCTGACTTTTATGAAATATGTATCGGTGGAGGTTCTAATACAAAAATATATCTGCATATACGTCGATTCAGTTCTGCTATTTCGGAATATCAGTTTGATGTACCTGGTTTATTAAGCTGTTCGGAACACAAGACGTTTATAGTTAATTGGGAAGTATCAGGAAGGATAACTCTAACGGCAGAAACAGGAATTGTCTTGGATTGGACGGACACATCACCAATACCTATACAAGGTGTAGGTTTCATGACAGGATGGGGATCTGATGGAATGTGGATTTTGAAGCATTCTTGTAAGTTATGAAAAGAATTGGTTTGAATGAGATAAACGCAAAATATTTGTACAAAATAGATAAAATAAAAATTTTCATAATAAAGAGAAAAAGAAAAATGTTATGCATACACAATCATGCTTATTTTGATTCTTCACTGCATTCCAATAAAGTTGATATCATATGATATTATTAATCGAATATTTTTAAGGATTTGTGATTCGTTAAAACTTGATCACATGTTCATTTGTATTTGCTCAGTTTGCACACCAATACTGTTGTGTTTAGCTTTTCGTAGGTCAAAAACAGCATATTGCACAGGGCATACAGCATGTTACTAAAAATAGATTCTAGAAATCCCCAATTTTACATTGTTCATGCTATAGTTGTTGATTAATAATATAACAATTGTAGCCTTTGGTTGAGGTCAATACGATGTTATATCGACCCAGAGAAGCATATCGACCTCGGACTTCGTCCTCAGTCAATATGCTTCTCTTAGGTCGATATAACCTCATATCGACCTCATACAAAGGCTATAATTGTATAATATCTCAATATTGATTATGAGACTATATTTACAGTTGTTTGCATTATAATGGAAAAGGCCTAACGCAAAATTAAAAAAGTGCATGTACATAATTCCGATAGCTAATATCTATATCCGACAGAAGGACATTATTCTTTGGATTTATAATACTGTAATATAAAGTTCTTCTATATCGTGTATTTATTCCATAAATCCTCAAAACTAAAGACATACAATTTGTTTTCCACAGAAAAATCGGACACAAAAGATGAAATTAACAAATTAAATGTTTTCAGTTTTCAGTTTTATTGAAATAAACAACAAAACTAAGAATTAATAAACAATATTTAAATAGGTTTTAAAAAGAATCCCCAAGGTGAGAAGTATATAAAAAAGCCATACTAAATGATAAAACAATCCAAAAACACAAGTATAAAAAAAATGATTTCACTTGTTTATTTTAGTTCAGGGAATTTTTTGAGAATTGATATTCCTGAACTGTTTGTACTCAGTTTACTATATATACTGTATAATTAAAATACAAACCTCTTTGAATGGGACCGTATGTTGAATCAGCAACCTAGTTAACTCAGTGATTCGTTACATGTAAAAAGACATCAAAGGTACCAGCTGGCTTATTCATTTTTGAAAGATTTCCCTCATTTATGTTACAAAATTCTGATTTTCAAAAGAAACAAATCGTTGATTGTAAAGTCTATCAAAACTGATATCTCCATGTCATTTACTATCTACTGATTTTTTTAAAGATGATGATGGATGCGTTTAACGACCTTAACTGTTTATAAAGGCCCCGCACGGTTGGAAATGATTTCAAGATTGAAATATATTTGGTCAAAATGTCCCAATTTGTCAGTATTGGGCATCTTCCTTGAATTGTAAATGTAAAAGTAGAAAAATCAAACTTTACCTGTATTTAACGGTTCAAAGAATGGAAAAGGATATGTTTCTCTTTATTGTACACCGCTAACCCTTTGTGTTATATGTGTTTCCTTTTTGGTGATGAGGACAGGGGACAAGGAAAAGTTAGGAAACAAAGAAACATTTTTTTTCTGTTTCATAACTTATGAAGGCCTTATCTGAACTTGAAAAGCATTGTTCGCTTTTAAATGGCGCTTTATCTTTTTCAGCTTTATTCACTGGTTATTACTGTGGTGTAACAGGATTCTATGGTAATATGACCTTACTATCCACCAGAATTGATAACAGTGTATTTGATTGTGCATTGGAATGTACATTAGGTGATGATTGCCTTGGAACTAACTTTCATCACAAAACCAAAGAATGTCAGTTCGTTGCAGGGAGTCAACCAGTTGTCAAGTTTGCTGCACACGACTGGACATTTTATACCAAATGCTTGAAAGGAAAAACTATGTGTTTAGGGTGCATTGTCTGAGTGATGCTTACGTGACCTGATTTATTTTCATGCTATGTATTTCAACCAACAAAACTGTTCAACCTATGAGAACTTATTATCAAATTGTCCTGAAAGAAATAATTATATTAAGTCGCCGGTGATAGTAATAAAAATTAAAGAAAAACATAATTTTCTGAATCACACGGGATTAATGTCCCCCTTTGAATTATGAAATTGATAAACGGGCTCTATATTACTACCATCTTCTATGTAAAGTAAGGGTAGGGTAAAGTAATAATTTACATATTGAATCTCAACTAAACTGTAACAATCGCAATATTTCCTGGAAATCGTGTTTAAACTCAGGTTTATCAAACTGAAGCCTCGAATTATACTATTAGCACAAATGTGTGTAGAAATATATTTAGGTAATTTAATTGAATGATTTTTTTGTGTTTAAAGCCACTTTCAGCACTATTGGCTATTTCGTGGCGGTAAGTTTTATTGGTGGAGAAAACTGGTGTTCCAGGAAAGAACCACCGACTTTCGGTAGGAAAACTATGTCTCCTTATCGGCCTCGGATAATTTAAAGGGGAACATGTCACTTAAGGGTTGGAACTCCCTTTAATGGCTTAATTAAGCCTAATTTTTTAAGATTTTGATCGGGAGCTTGCAAAATAATACCTACATCATTCATGCTGAACATCGATGTAATGTATACACGAAAAAACCATTACATCGTTGCCTTAGATAATTGGTCTACTTTGTCTATGTCATAAACTTCAAATCATTTCATGATATAGCCAAGTGTTTTGAAGGGGTGGTTAACATCCATCAATAAATCAATCAATCAAATCACTTCTACATAAGATATAACATAAACACATTATTATTTGTTGGTAAAGTTAAGAAACAGGTAAAATCATGAAATCTTAGGTTGTTTAATGCGGAACTATTTTAGTTTTATAAAACAGAAATACGTCAATTACATATTATTGCCTTTCTGAGATATAAAATTGAAGCAAAATGCAATGGCCAATGTAAGCAAAATGCAAATGACCTGTGTTTCTTTAAAATGTATATTGATATTTTTGTAAAAAAGGTATATCATTCAGACATCAGAAGAATTCTATAAACATCATGGCAACATATTGTAAACATGTCATTACTTATTTTTTTCCTGTCTTACTTCAAACTAATACTTTGTGTATTTCTTTTTGTATTTAATAAAATTGAAATCACAATTGTGCTCAATCATATTACCCAGTTTTCAAATGAATACAAACGGATTGTCTATGCCCTGGCTCTGTGCGTTTGTGTGAATGTGTTTGTGTTTCGTTACCAAGAGGGAAGGAAATAAACATATTTAAGCACAGTGATAGGACAGTTAAACAGTATGGAAAGATATGAAAAGTACAAGTTTTGTTTCTAATAGTATAACACAATAAAAACATATAGGTAAAACGGAACACAGCATACTGCAGAAGTTGTTTTAGTACCTACTGTTAGTGAAAGATTTGGTAAAAAAAAAACACTATTCAAATACAGGAAATAACAAATGTACTTATATATTACTACTAACATAGAGACATATTTTAAAATCATTTTCATTACTATCGTCGTTTTGAGAAAATTCGTTTCAAACCATTTTTTATTGGAAAAAGTTGCGATTCACTGTCGTAGTCCTAACTCTGTACTGACAGTTTAACATGACAAAGTGTTATTTTGGTCTGGGTTTTACAGTGATTAAACCAACTTCCGACTTTAATAACATTTTTTTTTCTAAATACAATTTATCTATTGATTTTTACTAACCTTCCATATCAGACAGACGAAATTTTATGTTTATTCACTTAGCAATATAAGGGGCGCTTGTGCATCCAAAAGGATTAAAGAGTATGATATTTTATCCATTTTTATACTCCGATTCTTTTTTATGAAAGAAGAAGTATCAAGTAGGCTTGCTTTAGGGAAGTGCTCTTGGTTCCGTTTTTGGTCTCAAAATTGAACTGTAACAAAATAAGGTGATTTGTAGGTACAAATTATTAAAAACGAGTCGTCCGCAAAGAAAAAAGGTACTATGATATGTTTTTTTTATTG
Source organism: Mytilus californianus (assembly GCF_021869535.1). Classification (NCBI taxonomy): domain Eukaryota; kingdom Metazoa; phylum Mollusca; class Bivalvia; order Mytilida; family Mytilidae; genus Mytilus; species Mytilus californianus. The sequence continues at coordinate 1,236,223 of NW_026262703.1, forward strand.
CTACCACTATGGCGTTACGGCTGCTGCATGTCCCCAAGGGTAAATTCTACCAAAAAGCCAGTACTTCAAAACATTCCTGACATATCTGACTTAATTTTCTGGTGACTTTTTTTTTCGTTCTAGTGTAATTGTCCAAAAACTAAAGTTTCTCTCCCTCATATTTTACCTAAAACTGGTTTTTGGTCGTTACTTCTCTGTACACTTTCATTTCATGTTCTTAAACGTTTCAAAGTTTGAGCTTTTATAACTTTTGGACTCAAGCAAGTCTGATGAAATTAATTCAAGAAACACATGTTGTGTGCATAGATGTCCTACTCAGAGAGCACATGGTTATTCTAGGAATGTTCATTCATCGCAACAAAATTTAAATCGTGACAAATTGAAATACTGAAAATGAAACTACTTAAATGAAGAGTCAAATTTGGGGTAAACCCATTTTATTTTGATAATCTCCATAACACTATAACACACTTTATAAATAATCTGATATTTAATCTTGTTATTTTGCCTCAATAAACTCATGTAGAACTATTGAAGTATCATTTGTGTCTGCATCAATTTTGAGACGCAGTCGTGCTGCTTCAAAATACGTGTCCATCTTTCCACAAGGTTGGGCTGCTTTGGTTAAAAGTGGATGATTTGACTAGCCTCAAGGACTACCAAAGATAATAGATGGAAAAGAAAGTTAAAATTAGCAATAGCCATTTGACTTTAAACTTTAAGTTCATTTCTCAAATATACGGAGCCCTGTTGGTCTCATACAGATGTTAAAATGTCAAGTGCTGAAGATTTCAAGTCTAGCACTGTAGATTTAAAGTCAAGCGCTGGAGATTTTAAGTATAGCACTGTAGATTTAAAGTCAAGCGCTGGAGATTTTAAGTCTAGCACTGTAGATTTAAAGTCGAGCGCTGGAGATGTTTATATTTCCAGCGCTTGAATTTACATCTACAGCGCTGGACTATAGACCTACAGCGCTAGACTTTAGATCAACAACGCGGGTCTTTACATCTTCAGCGCTTGACTTTAAATGTACAGTGCTAGACTTTGCAGCTCCAGCGCTTGACTTTAAAAACTACAACTACTTATATGTATTAGACAAACGTACAACTATAATGCTACCATCATATAATTTGTGCCTTTGGCTAAGCATAATTTAGCATGCAGCAACATCATTTCGGAACGAGAACTTTTCATTCACCAATGTCAGTGTTCAGAAAATTACACGCGTCCGTGTAATATAATCATAGAATACGTGCTTTAATTTATCTGAGGATTTTCATATTTATTACCTTCCGTTAAAGCAACATTTATTTCTAAAGTAACAAAGGACAAAAGAAGAAAGAAAGACAAATATTGGTCTATGGAATGTGGTAACTTTTCATTTACACGTTGCTTTGGTAGCAAAGAGCGAGAATTAAAGGTGACTGTAGTACTTCAGTGCCCCTAATCGACTTTCTTTTCTTTGAAAATTCCTTTTGCTAAAATATATTGTAGGCCAGCACGGAAAATTAATAGTTTAAACCCACCACATCATCGTCTACCTGCCTTAATTTAAGTCGTTAACCTTGTCAGTTGTGGTCTTACGTCAAATGTTTGTTTGTTATTTAGATAATTAGGTGTTGATTGTACATCATTGATAGTTTCTGCATAATTCTATTTTCAACTTTCATATTCAACAGATCGACTTGGTACTAATTCTAGTATGACATATTGTTACAATACTGTCTATCAATGAAGGTTGTATATTTAAGATGTCATAAAGATGTTTGTGTCGTTGGTTTACTGTCTGATACCAAAATCTCCTTTTAATTATATTCACTGTGTGAACATATGGTAAAACGAGTTATGACAGGTTGGTGTAAAGCTAACCTTCAGTTTTGTTTATTTCTTCCTATGTTTTTCTTTCATTTTTTATCCGTCATAAAGAGAATGAGATTTTCTTTTTTTTCTTCCATTTTACCTGTCATAGGGAGTGGGAGAGTTACTTTTTTCTTCCATGTTACCCGTAGGAGTGGGAGAGATACTTTTCTTGTTGCACATCATAAGGAAGATTTTGTTTGATATATTTTGCTTTAATTTGTTTGTTATTATGAATTCACATGTATATCTTAAAAAATGTCATATTCTAATATGGTACAATATGTATTAATTTTGTTTATTTTTTAATAACAGCAATTCACACATCATATATTGATAGTATAGTATAATCTTGTGTACTTGTACATGTAAGTAAATTTCAGTTCTCTGTACTAATGTGCTATCATTTTTATCAGTACTAATATGTCATTTTTTTTTTTCTCTGTACTAATGTGCTATTATTTTTCTCTGTACTAATGTGCTATTTTTTTTCTCTGTACTGATGTGCTATTATTTTTCTCTGTACTAATGTGGTATTTTTTTTCTCTGTGCTAATGTGCTATTATTATTCTCTGTACTAATGTGCTATTATTTTTCTCTATACTAATGTGCTATTAACAGTTTCTTGAATTAATTTTCACTTCTCATGTGTTCAAATTGGAACCACACCTTTTTTAACAGTAGAATCATTAAATTTGGCAATAATGTACCTCTGGTGGTAGGTAAAACAATACAAAAAAAAAGGGAAACGTAAAAGATCATCAAATTCTACAGTTAGTTACACCCCAAGCCCGCACACAAACACAAACAAATGGCAACGGCATCGAATATGATTCCAGCAACTCCGATAGGAAATGCGATTGGTCGAGCAAATGATGTTATTCGCGGCAAAAACTCTCATTCTTTTAATACTGGAGTCAGTGTTCCACCAAATACACCGTTTAATACTATATACCCTAACCCATATTCACTACAGTTTACTGACCAGGGGTCATCTCCGAACATTAGGCCGTCCTGCTATGAAACACAAACCTTACATGATATGATTAAAGACATTTACAAAAGATCTTATGCCGACGATAAACAATCGACTCGAAAACCTAGAACTTAGATTTAACAATCTAGATAGCGAATAAAATCAATGAAGGGGCAAATAAACCAACATGATATCAGACTTGAAACAACAGAAAATGACAATATTTTTTTACTTAAAGAGTGTGAAAGTCTCAACCAACAAAACACACAATTGTACAATGAGACAAACGAGATGTATGAAAAGTTACTTGACATGCAGAATCGGTCGATGCGGGACAATTTGATATTAAGCGGTATAGCAGAAGTGGCCCGTAGCGAAACCCCGGAGGAAACTGAACAAGAAGTCAAAAGGTTCATAGAACAAAAACTCGAAATTAAGGACAATATACAATTTCATGTAACACACCGATTACGACCACGCAAGGATGGTAAACCAAAAAATATAGTGGCTAAATTTGAGAAAAGGAAGGATAGAAATCTAGTATTGAAGGCAGTGAGAAGTAAACTAAAAGAAAGTGATTTTAAATTTCATGAACAGTTTCCGCCTGAAATTATTGCACGACGCAATGAACTTTGGCCCGCGTTCCGTCACCATCAACAGCAGGAGGACACCGTCAAGTTTTACGATGACAAACTTCTAGTAAATGGAAGGCGAATTTATCCGTCCACTTATCGACAACCACTTGACCAAACTTATGCTCCTCATCCAGTACAACACACTCGTTATCCTCCCGTACAAATGCCCCCGCAACAAAATATCCAACAGCAGTTCCCGCAACCCGGACCTTCCTTCGTCCCTAACATTCCGCATTACCAGCCGCACACTAGAGCTCCGCAACCATTTCAACCGAGAACTGGTCAAACAAGGTTCCCTGTATTTCAGAATCAGCAAAATGTGAGACCACCGACTCAGCCTCCACAGCTAGTTACTTATTAGGACAGTGTTACAAGAGGCCCTATTAGGGGCACTGACTATAGTGCTCAAACACAGAACAGTCTGAACATATCGTGTTCAAATGTTCGTGGGAACAAAAGCAAACTTTTATTACCTGAATTTATTAATTTGATTAAGATGTATGATATCCTTATTTGTCTAGAAATTAAAACATATGATCTTGATGTACTAAAATTGCCAGGTTGATACATACAATTTTCAAAAAATCGAAAAGCCCAAACAAAAAAAAGGGGGGAATCGTAATAATTAATAAGAAATGTCTGAGCAAACAGATGAAATTTTTAATAAGTAACAGTGAATGTGTGCAGTGGGTGAAAATAGAAAATACACCTGAGCAAGACACTTCTTTTTTACTTTGGTGTATTTATATCCCCCATTCTAATAGTAAATATTCTTCTACAGAGTCATTTGATGAGATTGAGAATGAGTTTATTTCTTTTCAAAATGATAGCACTTTTTATACGCTTGTTGGGAATTTCAACTCAAGGAGAGCTGTTTTACCAGATTTTTTTTATGCAAATGAAAATTTGATGCATATTTAAAAATGTAGAAAGTGATGTTATTGAATATGTTTTCAACTTTAAAAAAATACTTTTATATAATGTTCCACTGGAAAGATTCAACCAAGATAAGTCAAAGCCTAATGCTTATGGCTATAAATTGTTACAGATTTGTAAAACTTGAATTTGTTTATAGCAAATGGGAGAATTTGTCAAGACATATGTATTGGTAGAGTAACATCAGGTGGTTGTAGTCTTATTGATTATTTGATTTTATCCTCTGAGACTGACAAGATTTGCCGACTACATAGAACTTATATCAAAATCACAAGCTGGATTTAGGAAAGGCTACTCTACCACAGATAACATTTTTTGTTTGTATGCTTTGACTCAAATCTATTTATGTATGGGAAAAAAACTGTTTTGTACCTTTGTTGATTTAAAAAAAAGCGTTTGACACAGTTTGTCGGGTAGGTTTATGGCAAAAACTCTTAGCTAGTGGAATTAACGGTAAAATATTGAGAGTAATTGTTAATACGTATAACGGTATAAAATCATGTGTCAAACAAGGTAATGCATTATCTGAGTTCTTTAGTTGTGATATTGGTCTACTTCAAGGAGAAAATCTATCTCCATTTTTATTTGCAATTTTTTTGAATGATTTAGAAAGTTTTTTCAATGAAAATGACGTTTCAGGACTGGACAAGATTACCAACTTGTGTAAAGAAAAAATTCAGTGTTATGTACTTTTATTTCTATTTTTTTATGCTGACGACACAATATTATTAGCTGAGAGTCCCGAAAAATTGCAAAATATGTTAGAAAAATTTGAGAACTACTGTACACAATGGAAACTAAAGGTGAACTCACAGAAAACAGTAATTGTTATTTTTTCAAAACGAAAATCCAGATTCAATTATGATTTAAAATTATTTGGTGAAACATTAAAAGTTGTCGATGATTGCTCTCACTTGGGTTTAACTCTAAAATATAACGGTAATTTCTTTCTAGCAAGAAGAAACTTGATGCAGCAAGCACAAAAATCACTTTTTGCTTTGTTTAGACGTACTAGGAATTTGAATATTCCAGTAGATCTTCAGTTAAAATTATTTGACAGCTTAGTGTCATCTATTTTGCTATATACCTCTGAGGTCTAGGGATTCGAAAATATGATAGATATTGAGAAAGTTCATTTGCAGTTTATTAAAGAAGATCCTGGGAATTCGTACTAGTACACCAAATTATATGGTTTATGGGGAAGCGGAAGATATCCGCTGCATATTCAGTCTAAAACTTAAAATGTTGAACTTCTGGGAGAAATTATTACAAAACCCAAGTAAGTTATCAGGTATATTGTATAAATTATTGTATACATTACAAGGTACACATAACTTTAGATTTAAATGGATAGAATGTATCAAGTCTACATTTGATAATATAGGTGTATCTTATATATGGAATGGTCAGTATTTGTTACATAATAATGATGTTAATGGTTTAGTAAAGCAAAATTTATTAGATATAACTTATACCAGAACTGGTATAGTAATATGGGTAAATCTTCTAGAGGCGATTTTATCTATGCCTCAAGAAAGAATTTTGACTACAAAGATATCTTTTAAAATTAGCTAAAGTTGATCGTTTAACTATATGTTAACTAAGATGCTCAAATGTAAAATTTCCTGTCGAAACAGGTAGATGGGTTGGTACATCCATGGAACACAGGATCGATTTGTCATTTGTGTAACTTGAATGAAATAGGTAATGAATACCACTACTTTTTGGTATGTAACCATGTTAAAGTAACATCTCTTAGAACTCTGTATATTCCAACATATTATACACGTTATCCATCTGTATATAATATGTATGGACTATTCTCATTATGTAATATAAAATTCTTAAAGAATATAGCTGTATTTTTGAGGAATGTAGAAAAAATATTGTAAGTAGCTGTACTGCTCATAACTAATCAAATGATACGCATTTGTATTTTTTAGCTGCCATTTCCATTTGAATACATGTACTGAATTCCTCTTGTAACAATATATGTGTCTGAGAGTTTACAATAAAAAATTTGAACTTGAACTTGTACAAAATATGTCAAATGGGGTTAGCCATTAAGCGAACATTTTCCGTGTGCAAGGAAAATCTGATTTGTTGAATTGAATTAATTATAAACAGGAAGCTTATTTCCATAAGATAAGTATGGTACCATCGCAAAGGGTTTCTATTCTTTTCTTTTTCTTTTCTATGTTGTGTTATGTGTACTGTTTTCTTTTTGTCTTTCCGTCGTATTTTGTTTTTCACCAAGGCATTGCCAGTTTGTTTTCGATTTACGAGTTTGAATATCCTTTCAAGGTATCTTTGACTCTCTTTTCGAGTTTATATGTTTTCAATTGTTTCCACTGATATTTTGTGCCCTTTCTATCCCTGTATTTAATTTAACATCGGTATGTAAGCTTATTCCTTTTCGTCTTAATCCGTTGTGTAATTTATTTTTCTTAGGGATTGATTTCTTATTCAATTTTACACTACTTCTAAGTTTTTTTTATTATCAGTATCATGTTTTTCTCTGACTGTTAATGACGTCTTTACACTAAATCCATTGTATTTTGGATGTGTACTGATTGATAATTTTGTCTTAGATGAATGATTTTTTTCGTGATTTGTTATTACTTTGAAATAGCTTTCAGTAACTGAGAGTACTCTCAGATCTGTACTTAGTGTCTTATTTGTTGTGGGGGTTTAGAAATTTCCTGCCTTGTCTGTTCTGTGTTTTTGTATGTTGTTTTTCTTTAAATCGATCTAATGAGTTAATATAAAAAAGAAGGTTTGTTATGAGCTCTTTTCAACTGATTTTTATTGTTTGTGTTGCGTTTCACTGTTACACCACTGTCCTAGGTATAAAAAAGAGGAGTATGATATGTATGCTGATGATACAACATTTCACTGTGCTGGTAATAGTATCCGTTCTATCAAAAATAATTTAAATGAAGATTTCTGTTTAGTTAATATTTGGTGTATTCAGAACAACATGTTAATAAATCCAGCAAAAACTACAAGTATACTAATTGGTACTCCCCAGAGAAAAATATGTTGGACACGCAAATAAAAGTATAGATATTAAAGTTATTCAAACGGTGAATACACAAAAGGAATTAGGAATTAAAATAGATCACCACCTTACATCGAAAGAGCAAATAAATCCAATTTTTTAAAACCATTAGCTCAAGGTTGTTTATTTTTTGCAAAATCAAAATATAATTAGATCACAAACTTAAGGTAAAGTTGTATTTTATAATTCTTAGATTGTACCAATATTGGACTACTGTTGCACAGTATGGGGTAATTGTAATGACAAATTCCTCCAGAGATTAATAAATCTCCAAAAAAAAGAGCAGATTTAATAGTTTTAGATGCAGTTCTTGTCATCACCGAGAGACTTTTTTGACAGATTAAATTGGTTAAGTTCCGAGACAAAATTTGATATCAGAAATTTATTTTAGTATATAAATTCTTACACGATAAAATTCCTAATTATCTAAAAAAGTTGTGTTTTTAAAACTCTGAAATGTAAGAAAAAAAGTAAGACCCGTCTCAAAATAATTTGGTAGTTATTCGGCCTAACACAAATATAATGAAAACATCTTTTGCAATTCTATGGAATAGCTTACCAAGGAACATCAACATCTTTATGTTTAAGTAAAACTAAATGCTTCAAATATCTCGGTCAAGCACACTGTCATAGATTATCGTCCCCGAGGGTATCATCAGCTCAGTAGTCAGTACTTCGGTACTAACATGATTTATAACAAACCTTTCTAAAATTGTCCGTTGTTAAATTTTAAAATTATAAAGAAACTAAGGTTTCAACTCCCTCAGGCAAAGTTGACCTTAGATGAATTTGGCTATTTGTTTAGGTATTTTTGTCATATAGCTCTTCAACTGTTTCGGCACTTATACATCCCTCGGATTTCAAATGTTTGACTTTGAGCGTTCCTGATGAAGGTAAATCCAGAAAAGCGCTTCGGACGCATGAAATTATTAAACGTGTTGTTTTCAATTTTTTACATCACTGGGTCGATACCTCTGCTGATGAACTATCAGTCCCCGAGGGTATCATCAGCTCAGTAGTCAGTACTTCGGTACTGACATGATTTATAACAAACCTTTCTAAAATTGTCCGTTGTTAAATTTTGAAATTATAAAGAAACTAAGGTTTCAACTCCCTCAGGCAAAGTTGACCTCAGATGAATTTGGCTATTTGTTTAGGTATTTTTGTCATATAGCTCTTCAACTGTTTCGGCACTTATACATCCCTCGGATTTCAAATGTTTGACATTGAGCGTTCCTGATGAAGGTAAATCCAGAAAAGCACTTCGGACGCATGAAATTATTAAACGTGTTGTTTTCAATTTTTTATCAATTAACATGAACACTGAATAATATTAATTTTATTTATAAATACTGCTTGTTTGTTTATATTTTATATTTGTATGTACTATATCATATCTTTAAAAACGAATTCGGTTACCCTCTTTAAATAAAGATTATTATTATCATTATTATTAAATTCGAAGCCTCTATAAGGGACATTCCCATAATCCATGCCTCCATTAACGACTTTAAAAAAAAAAATTTAAGGGTTCGTGGGTGGCATATTGCAATGTAATTTTTCCCTTCCCCTTACATCATTTGTATCATTCACCAGTTGCAGAAAAAATTTCCCCCTAAATCCTGATCGAAACCTTATGTAGAGCCTGCCTATTTGATTTTTTTTTATACTTCAACTATTTGAAATCAATCGGTGCTCAACCTTTAGCAAGATATGTTTATATGTTTATACCTTTAATAAATAATATATAAATGTAAATGCATGAGTTTAACCACCCCATGAATTTAAATTGAATGTTAATGTTAGATTATCGTAAACGCACAATACATAACAAAACATATAATCCGAATAGTAATTGAACTGGGGCGTCACTGATGAATCTTTTGTAGATGAAACGCTCGTATGGCGTACAAATTTATATAAGCCTTGTATGTCTGAAGAGATTTTTTAACGTAATTAAATCATATCAATTTAGAATACAAATGTTGTTCGTAAGAAACTTTCGTGCACACAAGTTACAAGAACAAAACAGAAGTATTATAGTCTATAGAATAATTCAAAATCAATCACATTTCAGCATTTTGACTAAACATATTATATTTCAATTTCTTATCATAATACCATAGGAAATGAGGATGTCAAACACAATTTATACAACATAAGTAGTTCAGTTTTCTAACAGTAATTTTTTAAAATATTTTAACCCCTTTTTTATGTTTTTCACTTTAATTTCATTTTTTTTCACAATATTATTATATCGTCATTTTATTATTTATGTACCTATTTATGTTCCAAATCTGGCTACTGTCAACTATTCCTAGATAAAGAATCTATTTGGCAAAATATTTACATTTTAAAACTGTGTTTATCTTAATAATGTGTTATAGTATTCTTTAATTTGTCTTTGTGAATATTACGTTTACTGTTTAATCTCCATTTGAAGTGGCTTGGTATTTATTTATCCCGTCATTTTTTTATTGTGCTATGGTAAAATTTTGTGTTTTTGTCATTTTTTTCTTATGTGCTTGTCTATATGCCTTTTTGTGTTTCTTTATTGGGATGTTTGTTTAATTTTATTGTGATTAAGATTATAAGACAATGTTGACTGCTGTACCCCTATTTTTGACATTTTTATCTATTAGATCTATTTGTTGTGTTTAAACATCGTTGTCAATATAAAAGAATTTGATGCGACTATCATAAAAGTTAGATGTTTGCCAGATCAGATTAAAACTAACAAAGAGGAAGACAACAATCATTCATCATTTGTTGGGGCAAACTTTTTTTTTAAAATAAAGTACGGACACAGTCTCAAAATCTCAATTTATAGAATTTTTTTCTTGATTTCGAAATAAATACCCTCCCTTTCTAACTGAAATCAAAAATACAATTGTACAATCTATTTCTGCAGAAACAAACTCCGAACCCGTTTCCAGCATATTTTATTCTATGTTATTTGTATACTGGCATTTGGAAATATATATTGAATGGTGAAGAAGTAAAACATAGTTATCAAGTTTATACCTTATCTAATTAACATATAAGTGAATGTTTAATATTATGCAAATGATGAGATTCAATCGAAATACTGAATAAGAATCGGGATTAAAATTAAAAATCTATTCGTACAATGTACAAATACAATTGTAACATAAAGAGGGAGAATATAAAGCAACAGTTGTACGCGTTTAACACACATAGTTTAAAATTGTAGATACGATATCATACTGTAAACCAACTAATTTTTGCGAGCGATTTATTTTTGCGACTTTCGTGAGACGAAAAATAACGCGAAACTAATTCGCCGCAAAATAGAATAGAAAAGGGCTAAACACGAAATAAAATATCTACGAAAATAATTTGGCTTACATTACTAGTCAATAAACATTTAATATATAATCACCTAGTGTATAAGATAGGTTTATTTGGAATCCCAAGAATTTATGGATGTAGCTATATAAATAGTAGAGTTGTAATAATAAAAAAAATAAGTGAATTGTATTGCTCGTTTGATAAAATTCTTAAGGTGAATGCAAGATATTAAAAACTCAAAAAGATAAAAAAAAAAACAATTGACGAGTTTTGAATAATTTGAAAATCGGATTCAGTGTGTATAATTATTAAGCGGAACAAATGGTAAAACTAGAAAAATATCTTGATATCTTCTTTGTGAGATTGTATATCTTGATGGTAAATATAATAGTGACGTACTTATAACGGAGCAGCAGGAAAATAGTGACGTACAATAACTGGAACTGCGAAAATACACAAATAATTTCATTTTCTCGCATTAACAAAAAAATTACAGGTTAGCTGATATGCATTTAATAGCATTTTGTCCTTTTTTATAAACCTTTTGTATGAATATAACATTCGCGATTTTTTTTTCAACAGCAATATTACACACACTGTTATCAATTATATCACGGACTTAACTATCTCAATTCAGGTCCCCGTTAGTACCATGCAGGCATGCGAGATGCTAGAAATCGTTTTGCAATACTAATATAAACAAAAACATTGCTGTTATCATTGCGCGACAAAATCAATAATTGAAAATAAACAAAACAATTTTTTCATGGTCATTATTTTTAATTCAGTTTTTCTGATATGATGAATATATCAATTTCGTAAGGTTAAAAAGTGAAATAACAAAAACCGAACTTCAAGGAAAAATTCAAAATGGAAAATTTTTTAACAAGTTCTGATATATTCAAATATTGCATACAGTAAAAAATAATCAAAAATGAAAATTTTCAAAGACGTCATTCTTATCTTATCATATATGTGGTTGCTAGAAAAGCTTATCTTAACACCATTATTTACAACTAACAAATGCAGTATAAAGATTTTGGAAAGTGTTTTTAAGGATCGTTGATCCTAACTCAAACAAAATAGATGTGACATATCTGTAATACACGAAAACAGGAAGTTCAAATATTTTTTATTATGACGTACATGTTCATTGATTATTTGTAATTGATACCGTGAACAATTGCCAACACAATAAATAAATCGGGTACTGTCAATCCTAAATTGACAATATTATGAATGTTTTCTTCGTAGATAAAGTAATCAGATATATACACATATTTCATTACATTTCATGAACTTAATAAATCTTTTAACATGTTTACCAATGCCAAATTCTGTCCATCTCAAATTTTGGATAAAAGAAGGACGAATGTTAAAAAAATGATAAATAAGAATGACCTTTAGATATACTTTTTAGTTTGAAACAGTTCGTTATCCCATTTGGAACCTTCTCTTGAATGCGTATAATTTATTTGTATTAGTTTGCATATACAATTCAAAAACTTTCATGTAAGTATCGTCAACGGGTCAATTAATTGATTGGGTTTCAAGAGCTGAAAATCATGGTAAAACATTCAACTTACAGTCTTTTAGCATCCATTTTATCAAGACCAACACTTATTAAACATGCGTACGAAGCGCTTTTCTGGACTTACCTTCAACATTTCAGCGTGTGCACTTTTACCGTTATGAAAATTTATTGGAGTTCGGTATTTTGGGTTATTTTACTTGTTTTGTTGTTGCTTGGAATGAGTTTGTAACAAAAATATTTTATTCTACCACAAATAAATGGGTTTAAAATTCCTCAAGCAGGAATAGTAGTTTATGTAAAAAAAAAATTTGGTATGATTGTCAATGAGACAACGCTCTCCACAAGAGACCAAATGACAAAATGACCAGAATGCCCAGTTATATATGAAAATTTAATGTTCATGTTTATGTTCATTGAAATACATCCACCATCATTAGCGTGTATGCATAATCGTTTATATCTTGATTTTCAAATTAGCAGGTTGAATCTGGCTATGAGTCTGTTTTCAGTAACTGCATCTATTTTTTCAGTAATCTTAATTTTTCAAATTATTTGTGTATGTTGTTGGTTTTATATGATTTCTATATAGGTAAGTACCTATTTATACTGCTTTCATTGTATTTCTATCAAAATTAAGTAAACTGGACGGACTTTGTATGCGGGAAGGAATGGGATAGAAGACGTAAAAACGTTTAACCCCGTTACCTGTTTATTAGCTTGTTTGATTTCAGTATAGGACCAAATCGGCTAAATTACAGATCTGACAATTATACTGGCATATAAATATCTAAGACCACAAAGCATGTAGCCATTGAGTTAAGACACCGACACCGGTCAAATGAAGTCCGTATAGTGACAATATGAACGAACATAACGTATTACTGTGATTAATGCATATTATTAAGTGCTCTGCAAGAGTCAAATTTTCTCTGCTTTTCGATTTAATTTAAAAAAAAAGAAAAGAAAAAGAAAGCACAATGAAATTCAGTTCTACCAAACATAAAAACAATATTACAGCTGAATAATTTTTTAAGATATCCTACAAGCATACTCGTTGTTGTTGAAATCCCGTTCACACTACTCAAGTTTTTATACTTTAGTTACACATGTTACACTCTATTACTAGTCTCAGTGTACCTACCAATATATTTTAAACGTCAACATGAATACAATTGAGTTCATTTCATCCAAATATTGAGGTCTTCCTGTACTTCCAGATGATATATATGGAGATTTAAAATTTGACCAAACAATTATGTTATCAAATTAAAATAGTTATTATCATTTGAAAACAAAACTCTAACGACACTTGTATACTGTTCTATACAGAATGGGTTTTGCTGAATGTTGAAGGCGATATAGTGTCCTGATATTGTAGACACATTTGACATTTGTGTCTTCCTAATCTCCATATTTTTATATGAAGCAGTTTGAATCATATGGTTTCGAGACAAGTTCCACGTTGCTATGGAAATGACAAAAAAGTTACAACTAAATAGATAGATAAAAGTAAACAGGCAATCACGTCTTACGTTTATTCCTAAAATGATTATTGAACAATATGTTAAAGTTTATATATTATGTAAAATTTGAACAAAAATCAACCTCAATTCTTCACATTTATTCAGCGCTTATTGTTTCAATGGTTTATCCACAGGATTTGTTTTTGACTGTGAACTCCTGGAATAAACAATTAAATAAATTATTAAACACAGCGTTATATAATAATAAAGTGTCATTAAAGCATGACTGCGCTCATCACATTACCCTTTAGTCTCATCAAAGTATGATATCTATGTGTACCCTTTGTTGCGTCGTTTTGCGTCGTGTGGATGCCACATGTGGAGCAGGATCTGCTTACCCTTCCTGAGATCCCCCCAGTTTTTGGTGGGGTTCTTGTTGCTTAGTCTTTAGTTTTCTATGCTGTGTCTTGTGTACTATTATTTGTCTGTTTGTCTTTTTATTTTTTAGCCACGGCGTTGTCAGTTTATTTTCGATCTATGATTTTGACTGTCCCTCTGGTATCTTTCGCCCCTCTTTTAAAACTGCTTCGTCAACAACATTTGGACAAATCTATTGATTAGGGTCAAGTTACAGTAAATGGGCTATGTCACAGATTGTTGGTTATTTTTGCATACAGCTTGTGGCTCCTTGAACGAAACAAAATGCATATATCTCCTTTATTATCCGAAATATAACTGATTGAATTCTTTCAAAATAGGTGAATATCTGTAAGAAAAGCAAATAGAATCGGCGGAAAACGTTTTTTAATTTGTCTTACAATAATCAACGCACCAATTTTAAATCCATAGTTTGAAAATTATATGTTGTTTATACAAAATTTTCCGTTTTAATGATGTAAGGTGATAATAGTGTACTTTTAATATCTTAACACGCTTTTCATATTGTTTTTAAATTTACTTCATAAGCATACCTTAATACCAGACTATTTAGTACATATCATGCTAATCACAAATGTAACATTTGTTTAGAAAATATAAGGTATATTGATATTAATTCTATTTTTGGAAAAAAGGGGGAGGAAACTAACGAATGATTACGATTCAAAGATTAGTTTTGTCACACCGTTGACATTTTTGCTAGAGGATCTTCCATCTTTAAGCAGTTCTATAATTAAAACGATATAGAAATATGGACTCACAATTGTTTCTTCATGAATACTATAAATATGAGCACAGATGCGACACACACCACTACAGCACAGATAGTTACTAGT
Source organism: Mytilus californianus (assembly GCF_021869535.1). Classification (NCBI taxonomy): domain Eukaryota; kingdom Metazoa; phylum Mollusca; class Bivalvia; order Mytilida; family Mytilidae; genus Mytilus; species Mytilus californianus. Next base: position 1,251,271 of record NW_026262703.1, read on the forward strand.
ACGCATTCTTTCCAATCACAATCTGAAAATATTTAAAAAGCTCATTTCAGTTGTACGAATTTCATTTCTGGAAAAAAATCTACAACCATTGATACAAAAGTTATAAGCCGAGGTGGTCTAACGAATTTATTTAATATTTTGCTGCTACTCTGCTAAATTAGCATGCAGCAGTTAGAAGATTAAAAAGACTGGTCGGCCTGTAATCAGAATAATGTGTCCTGGGAGGGTGAGAGGTCTAATCGAGAATTGTTTACATATCTGACGTGTCAGCATAGTACAAAAGAAGTTCATCATCATCATCATCATCATCATCATCATCATCATCATCATCATCATCATCATCATCATCATCATCATCATCATCATCATCATCATCATCATCATCATCATCATCATCGATCGTGTGTCTTGTATTTGTTATACTAGTATTAATAAGTTGAATCTTAATCATGTTTGTTTTAAGAATTTTGTTGAGAGGCAAGCTAGAAATATGAAGATACAAAGTTCTTGTGCCATATGCATAGGTAATCTGTTGATTAGACGAATTACTTATGATACCACACTCGGATCAGTTTTCTTATCACGACACTCATGTAAGAAGCGAAACAATATGTTTCAGTTCTAAAAATAAGAAGATGTGGTATGATTGCCAATGAGACAACTATCCGTCAAAGTTCAAATGTAGTGGACGTAATCATTTACAGGTAACTGTACGATCTGTAAAAACGAGAAAAACCCATACCGTATAGTCGGCTATAAATGGCCCCGACATAACAAATTACTGACAGCTAGTTTTAAGCCAATAACAACTTAAAAAAAAATCATGTGTCTAAGACTAAATGATCAATCAGTAAACATCCAACATCCAATGGATTTAGTGTATAGACGTCATTCATTGTCAGAGAAAGACTTAACCTTGTGCATTGCCAAAATGCATGCTTTACTTTTGACTAGACGATACATTTGTATAATAAAAGGTTTGTATAGCCTTCATTTTGTTTTACACATATTATTCATATCTAAATTTCAAAATGCATTCGCCAACAATCGACAAGTATCTTTATACTTTACATGAAGCTTGAATAATGCCAGACATGGTGTGAACCGAGTCTACATACCATTTTACATCAACACATAACTTGCATATATTTAATAAAAAACAATGATGAGGTCCTTACTTTGGACAGACACATCAAAATATAGCAGGGGTATAACAATACATAAACCTATATCAAAAGACTGATCAATTTATATTTGATATCTAATAGCTCACCTGATTTTTTTTCTGACGTGGTATGGTTTCCAAAATTAGCAGCCGTTGAACATTCCAAATGATGAACAACACATTTTCCTGAACCACAACGGCTTAGTCCTTCAGGACAAGTTCGCACAGTAGGGCCTGTTAGAGTATATAACAATACATGTTATATAAGATTATGGTAGAAATGTCATAGATTTGAATACTAGTATGGTCTTCACCGAAAATCATTTATAAGGTCTACATAATTCAATTGCTTCATTTCTAATTGAGAATATGTTGTTATTTACATACATGACAAATGCGTGTTAGTATTTAATGCATCAGAATGGGATTGAAAACACGATTACATGATTTATTTATGAAGAAAAACAACTCTTACAAAAATTACGAAAAGCATTTCTATATTATTCTATAATCATAGATGATTGTTTAAACTAAATATAGATCTGTGCTAAAGATAATTTGGTGGCCCTGTGCTGTGTTCTGTTCTTTTGCCAGGTTGTTGCCTCCTTGACACTTACCCCGTTACAATTCTCAATTCATTCTAAAATAACCATCCTTAAAAACAATCTTAAAAAACCCAAATTGTTATGGTTTTAGCTGTTCATTAAAGACCATGTGTGTATAAATATTATACCTTACAATAATTTGAAACTTACAAATGATTTCATCAGAACGATCTGGGCAATCAATATCGTAGTTACATTTCTTTTCAATTGGAATGCAGTTTCCGTCAGAACATTGAAATTCGTTCACTTGACATGTCTCTACTGTCAAAATAAAGGTACAGTTGTATCCTTCAGTACAAGCAATTTCATTTGAAGTCAAAAGAAGTAAGGCGTTTCGTCAAAGAGAGACATGAGATACCAAGAAACTTCAAAGTCAGTAGTAAAATAACAAAAATACAGAACTCCAAGAAAATTGGCCTGTACCAAGTAAGGAATATGACAGTTTTTATTCATTCGTTTTATGTGTTTGAGCTTTTGATTTTGCCATTTCAATACAGAATTTCCGTTTAGAACTTTCTTCTGAGTCTGGAATTTTTTGTTATTTTACTCTTTTTATAGTACTATGAAGACACCATAATTATATAGTACTTTCTTTTAGTTAAATCTCGGAAATGATTTTTTTACATAAAATGCAATATTATGAAAGTACTGGACTGGTACAAAGTAGCTTCGTAAATAAATGTGCTTCACAGTATTTCAATGATTTAGTGCTTAAAAAAAGTACACAGCAAACGTACTTGTGTATGCATTGGACTCCACAGATCATATCAGACTGTACTATACTGGGAAAATAGTATACTCATATATAATGTATCAGACCTTACCTACAGATGGTACTCCATTACAGTCAGATCATTAGCTGTGCGGTGTGAGCCAATGCACCGTGTTGAAGGCCGTACTTTGACCTATAATGGTTTACTTTTACAAATTATTTCTTGGAATGAGAGTTGTCTAATTGGCACTCATACCACATCTTTTTTTATTAAATCTTAATAATCTGTTTAGGGTATTTCAATATATTTACAATGAAACGATTTATAGTTCAACGGAGAAAAAAAATGTAAAACAAAAATAACGTCTATTGTGTTTTTGGTATTGATTAGCATATGTTGAAATTTCTATATACATATATCCATAAATTAGAGTGTTTATATTAATAAAATGTCGGTGGAAACCTATTCCTTTATGTGCCTCAATATTTTCAAATACGCTGACAGGATTAAAATTTCCTAAGATTGTTTATCTTGAAAAAATGTAACTAATATAAAAATATTTACCGGAACTTTTATCAACAGTGATTAACACAAACATTAAAAAAAGAATCTTAATTCTCATCCTGATATCACTCCTGGCATCTACAAAGAAATAATAGTATGGAATAGTTTAGTGGTACTGCTACGGAAAGTTCATTCATTAAAATGAAATACTGCAAGTGCTTTAATACTTGTTTTGATATGACATACGTGTATATTGTTCATTCTTTAGATGGGGAAAATTGTAAAAAAATAATAAATTAGATATTAAATTATCTATGTTCAGTATAAATGTTGAGAGAGAGAGAGAGAGAGAGAGAGAGAGAGAGAGAGAGAGAGAGAGAGAGAGAGAGAGAGAGAGAGAGAGATTAGTCAGGTCAAAATGGTCAGTATTAGACGGTTATAAAAGTTACCGATATAAAAAAGTTTTAAACATTTACCTGCAGGGATCTTTTGTAGTTTGCAGAATTATTTGTTTTGCTTGTAGTCAAGTTACTAAGCTGATAAAATATATTTGCTGGTCATTTAAAGATATGAGAAATAAATATTCCTTTTACTGTTTTACCTACTAGATAACTTGTATTGATTAACAACTTGTTTTGTAAGGTGGGAGATAAACTGAATGTTTTAACCTGACCCAATTTTAATCTGAAATAAACTATGATGCATACACAACATATTCATATAAAGAGGACTAAAACGTAAGTTAATTAAATGACTTGACCTTTTAAGTAATTTGAAACGAGTTTCTAGTAATTTTAATGTTATCGAAATTATTGAACCAATGCATGCATATAGTCTAAAATTAGTCATGTATGCACGTTTTTTTAATATATATTACGAACCTATAACGTACTATCTGCAAATGATATCTAATTCAGAGATTGTTGATCGCAAGCTAATTTTTCGAGTTGGTTGTCGAAGTTTACTGAATCGCACTTGACTGTGATGTAGCCGAAGTTCTAACAAGAGGTCTCGAATCTAAGGTCACCGCATACGGGAAAAGATTGGCGAATTAGGATACGGGAAGACAATAATTCAATAGCAGTACATACATGAAGTTTTGATGATATACCGGATTTCATATTGCAAGAAAGTTTAAGCGCACTTATTCTATGGCCAAACTTTAGTTAAAATCTTTCCGACATTTTTATTGTTTTCAATGGGCAAACTAATGGTACGTTTGTAGATTATAAAAATCAATCTTTAAAGCATTTGAATAAAGGACGTGTTCATTACTAATCCAATCATTCTTAAAATAATACGATAAAGCCGCAATTTTTAATTATATGTCATAGATATTAAATATTAATTTCTATTTTGCTATAAAATTTTAATGGACTATATGTCAGTTTTTTCCCCCATTCAGGCGTTTCGGATCTCAATTTAGTTCAAATCTGTAGCTGTAGCCTTATTAGTTAGTGTAAGCGAAGTGTTTTAAGGAGGAGTAGAACACCAGGTGTATTTGTGTTTAATATTCAGTAGCGTTGTGTAATTTGTTATACAACAAATAATTTATTTCTTTGCAGTTGTCCCAAAATTCTTTTATATCTTTATGTCTTCGATATGCAATAATAGGTGGTTTAGGATATAACCTTTGGGCATTTGGGTCCTTTTCTATTAAGCGCTAATTTTTTTTATCTAATACATTTACCTAAATGTTTGAATATTGGATTAAATTTAGTAGCAACTACAAATGGTGGTAATTGACATTTCTTATTATTTTTATAACATAATTTGTTAGATCGGTTTTTTGCTTTGCTTTCGACGTTAGCAGGTCTATTTCAATTTGTAACCTACTTGCCGGAGCTAACGTTTGAAGTGCTCAGTTTGTTTCGTCTGGTCATTTTGATTGCTTGTCCTAATAATGCGTGTTATTTCTCAAATAATGATCCCTTTGAATACCGAAGTTGGATGAGCCGACGATCTGTCTAAGTATTGAAAGTTATCAGTACAATATAATTTAACATCAAGTATAGGTTGCACTTTGTAAATACAGCTGTTTCTCAAACCACGCTACTTTTGGGGAAATATATAATATTCATAGATATGTTAATTTGTTACTGTACTGGTTCCCATTTATGATCTCTGTGTTTCATCTCATAGAGACATCACTTGGGGATGTAACCAGTTTAGAAAAACATGGTAGCGCCTAAATTTTAATTCTTAGGAGGTCCAAATTTGAAGGTAAGGGTAGTATAGAATTTTAGTATAAGTTTAAACTCTTAGAAGTTCAGGGCATATAAATGTTGAAAATATGCCGCACAGCTCTATATTTTGACCTTTGAATAAAATAGTAGTGCATATAAACTTTCCGTTCTGGGATATTATTTTTCACGAAACTTCATAGTAAAAGTGTCACAGTTTTAGCCGCAAAGGGAGTTCCTATGGGAAATTGCATTGTGTATATTTACAAAATTGCAACCTATATAGGGTTAAAAAAAAGAACATACAGAATTTCACAAAATCTGGTTTATCTCAGAGATTTTAAAGAATTTAACTCAAATATGAAGTTTTATAAATATTTCATGAAGATTGAGAAAATCCTGAGCCTTAACTATGATGACTCAATTTTACAATTTACAGTATGAATGGTTTACTTAAAGCCCTGAATTCAAAATAAATTCATAATATATGCCTATTTGTGATTTAAATTGTTTAGAAGTGCTTATACTTACTCTTCGCAGTCATTGCAACTCATTGATCCTTCCTTAATAATTTTGTTGCGTTATTTTTGTCCTGTCGATAACCCAAAAGTAAGCCGTAACACCTAAATGTGTTTTTTTGTGACCGCGGCATTAAAAAGTACAAGCTAGAATTACAAAAAGACCTCAATAAAACTTACAATAGTGTGTCCTATCCTAAATAAAGACTAAATACTCCACATTGCTAGAAACATGGAAAATATTTAGGAAATGTGAGGCCCCGGGGGGCAAAAAAAACAGAAAAAAATGCCTACTCTGGGTCATAAAACAGATAATTTAACTTGTAAATGCTATGCTTTTATTCTTTTCAAGGTCTTTTGTAAACAAAACAATAACTGTGCTGGAAAGTTATGCAAAAAAAAAGATGTAAGCAGTCATTTCTATCAAACTTTTAGTGAATTTATGCACCAGACTGATATCTTCTTAAATACAATTTTGCAAATATGGCTTTGTTTAGACACTTCTAGTTCATACATTAACTAACTTATGTTAGTTATATGGTTAGAGATGATACTGTTGTGACAAGAATTCTTAACTGACCATTTGAGACAGAAATTGTGAACTTTCATTGACAAATAGGCATACACCTGTTGGTGACCTTCTGCTGTTGTCTGTTCTATGGTCGGGTTGTTGTCTCTTTGACACATTCCCCATTTCCATTCTCAATTTTATACAGTAAGATGTGGACTGGAGACACAGGCAGGATTGGATACTTTGTATAATCTTGAATGTTAGAATGATTAACTACTAAACAATACATTTATAGTATTCTAAAATGCTTTCAATTTGTTATCAGAATAGTTTCAAACATGTTTGAGACATTTCATGTCAGAAAACATGCACATAGGATAAGCTGGCAATGATTAAAGTCTTGTTTTCAAATTCTTAAAAAAAACTGAAACAGGGGTAGGGGTATAAAATGTACTGTAAAAGGAAACTTAGAGTATATGCAGTGATTTCCTTAAGGCTTTAATTCTAATAAATAAGTATTGTTGTGAGAAAAAGTGTTTTAGAAGGCTTTGTATTTGAATAAATGTTTGTATAGGTTGCACTTTGTAAATACAGCTGTTTCTCAAACCACGCCTCTTTTGGGGAGATATATAATATTCATAGATATGTTAATTTGTTACTGCACTGGTTCCCATTTATGATCTCTGTGTTTCATCTCATAGAGACATCACTTGGAAATCTAACCAGTATAGAAAAACATGGTAGCGCCTAAATTTTAATTCTTAGGAGGTCCAAATTTGAAGGTAAGGGTTGTATAGAATTTTAGTATAAGTTTAAACTCTTAGAAGTTCAGGGCATATAAATGTTGAAAATATGCCGCACAGCTCTATATATTGACCTTTGAATAAAATAGTAGTGCATATAAACTTTCCGTTCTGGGATATTATTTTTCACGAAACTTCATAGTAAAAGTGTCACAGTTTTAGCCGCAAAGGGAGTTCCTATGGGAAATTGCATTGTCTATATTTACAGAATTGCAACCTATATGATCTGTTTCAAATCTTTTTCCCTTAAATATTAATATATCTAAGAAATTTAATTGACTTGTCGAAATCTTATCAGTAAATTTGAGAAGCGAATGAATATTATTTGCGATCTGAAAAATATCTTTTATGTATTTTTTATCCGAATTGAATAAATAAAACTGTCGTCCCTGTAAATTGACAGTATTATTATGTTGTCCGAATGTTGAAAATGTTTCAGTATATTTGTTATTATTTCAAAGTTTCATAGACATAATTTCACAGAAACATTGAAACATTGACGAATTAGCGAAACGAGCTATGAAATAATTTATACAAACCTAACAGTTCCTACTAAACATTTTGTTATGCAGAACTAATTAATGACCATCATGTATACAACACATGTAAATTGATATTCTTATGACTAAACAATCCAAGTAAAAAGTACGAAACTATCTTACTTTGAAATACTTAATTCAACATTGGTTGAAATAGTTTGAAAAAACAAAATAACCAAAATGCACATTCAACATGTTCAAATTAACAAATAAAAAAAAATATGATTTAAAAAAAAAAAAAAAACTATTGATAAAATAAAATAAAATAAAAATTAAAACTGTAATAAAAGATAAAAAAAAATAAATAAATGAAAAACAAAAGCAAAAGTGGTGGTCTTTGATGAAGGTTTTCCTGGAATAAACACAATTCCGAAAAAAAAACTTCGAAACATTACTTACATAGAACAGTATCAATGTAATGCCAGCGATATTATTCGCACCTAAACGAATGGATATTGGACCAATTTCTATGAACTGTGAAATCATGCATAGTTTTCAATTTAAAAACTGATGCTAGAGTACTTTTGTGGGTTATGAAAATCAATCCAAAAAACATTACCTGCTTAATCAAAAGCATTAAAAGTGAACTTCAGGGTTTTTAAAGCTGTTTAGGGTTAGCCTTAATCATGGCCACAGCAAAGTTTTGAAAGCATACGAGAAAACAAAACAAATTGGCTTATAAAATCATTTAAAAAACAGAGTCTTCCAAATTAGCACTCGAGGACATAAAGAAAAGTTTGAAAAGGGAAATTTAAAAAACTTGAATATCAAAATCTATGTAATAAATCCCGAATAATACTTAAAAACGGACCACAGTAGTTTAAAACAAGTAAAAATGAAGATATATCTACACATTTGTAATTTGTTGTGGAGTATGCTTGACCATTCAAACAGATATTGTTTGTTTCAGTACTACGATTTAACAATCTGCATATTAAGCCATAATTTCATCTTGCTAGATGAAAATTTATCAAAGCGGTACATCTTTTGTCCCTCGCAAAGTGCTAAGACTTAAACTCAATTGGAAAAGTAACTGTTGTATTTTTTTATTTTAGTTCTTAACATTACGATAGTTTTTGTTTGCTTTTGATATAAAGTATATTATTGAATGGGATATCTCTCATTTTAGCCGTTGCTTTGATTGTTTTGTTTTTTAAATCAAATATTCATTCAATGTTTGCTTATTGGTTTTGCATACATATTTTTTTTTATACATGTCATCATTTGAACATAAAGAACGAAAGAAATAATTCATCTTATTTTCCTTTCTCTAAATAAAATCAATAATAATTAATCAAAGACAGTCTTCCTGGTTCGTGACACTCATTAATAATAAATATGACTATTCATTCCAATCCAATAGATAGTCCATTCCACATGTGCAGTAAGTTATTATTTTGATCTGAGCGTCACTGATGAGTCTTATGTAGACGAAACGCGCGTCTGGCGTATTAAATAATAACCCTGGAACCTTTGATAACCATTAGAACAATCCTCTGAAATCGATGACGTGAATAAAAGGAAAAAAATGAAATTGAATGTTTCTCTGAAGAGGATGTTTAAAAAAATTGTTATTTTATGAATAATGCCGTCGACTTATATCACGTTGTTGAATGTGCAATGTGCTTTAAAGCGATGAAAATATTTGTCAAATTAATAATCTCAATTATTTCACATGACAGGCAATTGATTAATAAAATTCGATCGAACTTTTAAATCATTGAGATGGTATGATATTTTGAAATTATATTGAACTTAACCAAAGTCATGCTAATTTAATAGTGATATTAAATTGAAAAAATATGAAAGTATTAAGCAACAACTGCAAAGAAGTCAAGTTTGTTTTCAAGAAAAATAAATGCCTATAGCAAAGCGTTGGCTACAAAGCGGATGAAGACTATCATTTACATTTACAATCCTTAGAGTTGAAAATAAACTAATTAGAGCCGAATTTATTCTGTTCATTGAAATTCTTTGCAAAATCGTTAAGAATTTCAAGCTGTCTGTTCAGAATGTAAACACAATAACCCATTACAAGGAGAATACCCCACTCTTTACACTTTAAAGAACCAGTGCAATAACTGTATAAGACTGATGCACATGTCATCGTTTGTAAACTTTTATTTCACCAACTATTTCATTGTTAACAATGGCGGTGCTATCATATTCAAATCGAAAGATATTAAAATTTCAAACACTAAGTAATTATAAACTTCTTCTTATAATAAAGAGTTATGGCAAATTTTATTCGCAACAGTATTAAACTTTTTTACGCAATTGCATGAATCTATATTTGTCTAAAGGTTTCCATAATTATTGTGTTTCAGTTATGAGTATCGTTATCCTAATTTTCTAGAATGGAATACATTTTTGTATAAATAATAAATATTTTTATCATTGCATTGTACGTTACTAAATATTATTGCTAATCACATATGTACATTCATGGTCCTACCATCTGTCGATCCCTATATTTTAGCTTTGCAAAAGACTATATATTATTTCTCATACTGCCAATGACGTCTTTACATTAAATCCATTGAAAGTTGGCTATGTACTGAATTGTCATTTTAGTCTTAGATACAAGCTTAAGATTTTTTATTAGTTGATATTGGCTTTGAACCAGCTTTCAGTAACTGTGAGTACTCTCAGATCTGTTCTATTTGTCTTTTGTGTTTTTATTAGTTGTCTTGTGGCTTTGTACCGATCTGATGTAACTGATGTAACTGGTCCTTATAATTTGTTCTTATGTAATGATGTTACACCCCAGTTCAAAATTAACGGAGGGTTGAGTGTCTGTAAATAGATATAAGAAGATGTGATATGAGTGCCAATGAGACAACTCTCCATCCAAGTCAAAATTTATAAAAGTAAACCATTATAGGTCAAAGTACGGTCTTCAAGACGGAGCCTTGTTTAACATGTTTAACCCCTAGATTCTTATGTTTTACATTTGTCACTTCGGTGCCTTTTAAAGCTTGCTATGATGTATGGGTGTACTTATTGTTGAAGGTCGTAAGATGACACACCGTTGCTAACGTATATGTAATTTACTCTATGGTCGAGATTTGTGTCTTTGGCAATTATACCACATCTTCTCATTTTGATGTAAATACATTTTTTAGAATTGTTTCTACCGACTGAAATAAAAGTCGGAGCGGGCGAAAGTTTTATTCACCTTTTTCATTGTCTCACTACAGTTCATATTTATGCCACTTAAATAACGTTACACTTAAGCACAGGTTATATCAAATGTTAATAGCCCCGGCGTTTATATTTCATGGAATTCTTTTAGTGAATGTCTGTTCTATACATGTTATAATTGGACTTGCAAGCTATTAAGTGTATTCGGCATACGAATGTAATATAACTTCAATATGATTATCACAAATTATTGTAAATATTATCTATTATAAAATACTAACACTCTCAAAATATTTGAAAATAAATAATATTTTCTACTAGGAATAGTATTAAACAACACTTGGAGCTAAATGATGTTGACATCAGGAACTTAACGTATGTTTTTAGGAACCAAAACATATATCTAACATATGTGTTTGTGTATGTACGTATAGCAAATCTTGGTTAGTGTGTGTGTAAAGTTAATTAATTAGACGTACCCTTCTAAAATTCCACAAAATTATGGACATATTACAAGGAACGTAGTTTTATTGATGTGCTTTTTTATCATTGCTGAAAAGTCTTTGACACTAACTTTTCTAAAAAAGGCCAGGTTTAATTCTTAACACCAACTAATTTATATTCACTGATATGTTGGTCTTTTAAATAAAAGTATAGGTAAACGGGACAAATAAACAGCAGCAAAGTTCACGAAAACAAAAGGAAACAAGCCAACAAAAAAAAAAACACACGAAAACGGACAGTCAGTCCAAATATAAAGAAAGGCAAAGAAAGTCAACCACAATTTGTAATAAAAATAAATAATCAATAGCAACATAAAATCTTTAACAACTAAGTCAGTACCGCTGACAAACTAAAATCACATATCAACAATAATCATTTTGTAAGTCTTTTCAACTATCGCTGAAAGTTGTAGGAGCAACTGATCCCGGCTTTCTGAAATGAATCAAAAAGTTAATTATAGATGCCGTTAGTTAAAATAGCTTATTTAATTGATAACAGTTCTAATTTGTGATGTCGTAAAAATACATGCTTCATGTTATATATAGAAAAAGAGTACAGGGCACACACCTAAAACACTGTCAGATATTTTTGTATTACCATTCTTACTCAATAATTCAATCCGCATTTGTTCAATTGGGTCTGTAAATAAATTACAGTTTTTCAGTGCTAAATTTATGGGAAAGAAATCAAATTTTCGTTTTGCAAGTACATGCAGTGCATTAAAATTGTATTTTCTGATATTTACAAAATAGCATAATCAAAAAGCATAACTGAATAAACATAGGCAACTCCGTAAACAAAACGGGAGAAAAACGAATAGGTAAAGAACATTTCACAAAACATCACCGTTAATTTTGATTGTGAAACTTAATCAAATTCGAAATGCCAATTAAGAGCCAAATGTTTAAACGGTTTCTTATGTCATAAACAATATTAAAGGAACCGACTTTACTGCACCAGATGCGCATAATGTAAATATGTTAACAATATCAAGATCTGGATCGCACATTATTTTTGTTCGTGGTATTATCGAAATTAGTATACAGGCATATTTATGGGAAATAAATTAGGCCGTTAGTTTTCTCGTTTGAATTGTTTAACATTGTCATTTCGGGGCCTTTTATAGCTGACTGTGCGGTATGGGCTTTGCTCATTGTTGAAGGCCGTACGGTGACCTATAGTTGTTAAATTCTGTGTCATTTGGTCTCTTGTGGAGAGTTGTCTCATTGGCAATCATACCACATCTTCTTTTTATATATATATATATCGATGTGCACAATGGTTGTCTTAATATTGTATTTGTTCATGTACTCTTCAGTTATATTCTAAGTTATGTTATGACAATATTTTTTTTATTTCAAAATATAATCTTAAAGTCAGTACTGCTGACACAACAATTCACAAATCAGCAATGAACATTAAAAATGCTATGCGAATCCATGAAGTACCCCATATCATATTTGTCACTCGAATATTATCTCAAAGTTGCTGAACAAATAATCAAGTAGATACTAAGTATAGCATTATGATAGTCGAGACTCCAAATTCAAATATCACATTCACAAGTGCATCATTATCGCTTTATAAAAATCACGGCTGTAAGAGGTGAGTTCAACTTGGATACCATACTGTCATTACGAAAACGTAAATTTATTTTTCATGTCATCGTTGCGAAATCCATAATGGTTTTTTAAATCCTTTTATTTTTCAATAGTGCACACATTACAAATATACAACAGAAAAATAGGAATTTGGTAAAAAGAAGAACTTATATAAATCAGTTTTCCTGTTTACTCACACACACACATACATATTTTGTACATTAAAAAAAAAAACATTCTGTGAGTATTGCCTGGCAATCTATATTCCCCTTCTTTATAGTCCCCTCTAATTCAGTGTACTTAAACAAAATGCTAACTTTATCTACATGTACAACTTGTAATTGTGTTAGCCATATAACAGATATCTTCAATCATGACAAAAAAATGTGGAACATTGATTATTTGACCATAACTCTGCACAAAATTATTAGACGGGACAAAATTCGAACTTGATCTCTAACTTGTAATAATAAAACTATATATATATGTATCATTCATCAAATCAATATCTTCAAGTGTGACAAAAACGTGCGGAAAACTGATTATTTGAGTGAATTATCTAAGTTAAAGGACCATTACTCTGCAAAAAATCGTCAGACCGGAACCGATTTCGGACTTGACCTGTAACTTGTCATGATTAGGCAATACTCCATATATCAAATCAATATCTTCAAGTACGAGGAAAAGTGTGGAAAACTGACTTGTCGGACTGAGGGATGTACAGACAGACAAACAGACGGACGGAGTACATTCCCAAATTTCCCTTCGATTTCGTGGTTAGGTGACTTATGAATAGCTATTCCCTGCTTCATTATACTTTGTATTTGCCTGTTTTATTCAACTGACACTTTCTGATTTTTATTCTTATTACAAATAAGTCATACACAATTTTTAAGTGGCATTAGATTTCGACAGCAAGCAATAGACTGCATTTATAAGACTCATATGTTAATCAAAAGTTTGAATCCGTTATTATATATAAAATTATACTTTTTCTGCTTGTTATTGGTATATAATAGAGAGTTGGCGATATTTCATTACCATTATTGTTTTATTGGGAATAAAAAAAAAAATAACTAGAATGTAATAAACATAATTAGAATGGAAGTATTTTTCAAATTAGCTTTTCCAAAATATATTTCTTAGGTACTCATACCTAATATATAAAACTACTAACACCACCACAATACACATCAGTACAAAAACACTAACGATAACGCCTATTATCCAAGGAGGAAAAGAGTCATCTGAAAAAATAATTGAAAAGGATTTAATACATGAACATTAATAAGTGCAAACCCCACAAAAAGATCCACTGAAACTTGGTCTTAAGAAAAACCCACAAAATTTGTATTATTGTGTGGCATAAATAACACAATCATAGTTATATTTTGTTCAAACTAGTGACAAGTATGTCGTTCTGTTAAATAGATTATCAAACAGGTTAAGATAAAAAAAAATGTTGTGGCACTTTGTGACTTATACTCGTAGCAAATTTACTGTTTTATACTTCCAATTATTTGAAGACACGCAAGTTCTGATTTAACATGTAAGACATGACTGTTAACTGTTAAAATGACCAAAACATCTGCAACATTAGCAAACATGTCTGCAGTTATCATCGTTATCATGTCTCTGGTGGAGCTGGGGGGACTTCCCATAAAAACAAGATTTTAAAAATGTGAATAGGTGCGGAAAACTATCCAAAATATATGAACGAAACCAATAAAGTTCCCATTACTTGTTATTTGAAAAGTCATCTTCGGAGATGTTCTCCGCTGTGTTTTATCCACAAATTTTCACTCTTTTGGTCCTTTGGTATTCCACTTTACAACCAAATGACACGTAATCCAGCCAATATGGAAATGGTAAGATTTTTACCTACGCAGTAAATGAAAAGGGTACGCCACCTTCTTAAATTAAATTTTAAAGTCCCCCCGGGCCACACCGAGTATAAGGTAATGTATTATTGAAAGGTCCAAAGTTTTCAACACTCATGATATAATAAACTACAGATTCCAGCAACATTACAGGAAAACTGTACGATTCGCTCGTGTATGTAACAACGTATTAGATTTTAGCCAGAGAAATTTATGTATTACTGAAAAATTATTACACCAGGGTTTTCGATATCATGAACTAGTCAAAACATTTACTAAATTTTATCATCTATATAAGGACATCGTTTGTAAATATATCTCAACATGCAGACATCTTATACGTTCGGGTATTTCACATCCAATCTTTTATGGTAATATTCTTTACAAAGCACAAAAATGTCAGTATTCACCTCAAAAGCTAACAAAACCTTTAAACAGACTTATTAAGAAGGGATATAGTTACGATACTGTTGTCAGGTCATTAAAGATTGCATATTTTGGCTTTAATATTGATTAACTTATAGGGTCTTTGCATCGGAATTAAACACATTTATTCTAAAACCAGTTGTTGGCATGACACGGGTTATGTTCTTCTCATATATTTTATGACGGTAAAATACTAAACCCCTAACAGGAGGGATTGTGCCTGATATTCATATGATGAAGACATAATCTTTCAATCAGTTTAATTGAAGTCTGGAGCTGGCCTGTCAGTAACTGCTAGAAGTCTGTTGTTATTTATGTATTATTGTCATTTTGTTTATCTTCTTTTGTTTCCTATTCTGACATCGGACTCGGACTTCTCTTATACTGAGTTTTACTGTGCGTATTGTTGTGCGATTGTTTTTTCTACATTGGCTAGAGGAATGGGGGAAGGGTTAAGATCTCAAAAAAAATGTTTAACCCCGCCGCATTTTTGCGCCTGTCCCAAGTCAGGAGCCTCTGGCCTTTGTTACTCATGTATCATTTTTAATTTTAGTTTCCTGTGTATAATTTGGAGTTTAGTATGACGTCCATTATCACTGAACTAGTATACATATTTGTATAGGGGCCAGTTGAAGGACACCTCCGGGTCCGGGAGTTTCTCACTTCATTGAAGACCCATTGGTGGCCTTCGGCTCTTGTCTGCTCTATGGTCGGGTTGTTGTCTCTTTGACACATTCCCCATTTCCATTCTCAATTTTATTATTTCTCCAGACCCACTCGGCCTAGTGAAGAATATAATTTACGTATTTTGATAAAACCAAAAGCCAAATGATTCTTTTATTGTCAACACTATTCTAAATGTTTGTTTTATGATGTCCTATTGAAAGACGTTTTGGATAAGTTCTAAACAAAGCTTTATCAGACAATCATTAGACATTTGTAATTTGTTGCCCTGTTTTAAATAAGTCATACTTTTGCCAGAACCTTAATGCCAATTATGAGCTATGATGCTGTGAATTTAAATCATTTTAATGGATGTTAAAAGTCAAAATTCATCTATATATAAAAGCTTTTTATATACAATTTCTTAAAGTGTACCTATTTACAAACTTAAGATGTAAATTGAATGTAGGTTTATAATTTACAATTGAAATTTTGCTTAAATATACTTTATATTAAATTAATACTGAAAACAATACTTGAAAAATTTTAAATCATTTGAAGCGTTTTTCTTTTATCAGAAAGGCTCAATGTCAAATACTGGAATGCCAAGAATTTATCAGAACAGTTGAACGCCCATGTCACCGAAAAAAACCTCATCACACCAAAATAAAAAAAAATATATATAATTGACTTATTCATCTAAGGTCAACTTTACCTGAGGGATTATAAGTGTCCTATAAAGCAGATGTGCGACAAAATGACAATACGTTACCTGATGGTTGTTCTTGTGATCCTGCTGTTGATGTCTGTATTTCGGATGTTTCCAAAGGGCAATCGGTGATGTCAGCAACACATTCCCCTGAATGCATCTTTGTAATCCCTCCACACAGTGTGGTGCAACTACACCTAAAAAATAAATAAGGAATTGGAAATTAATGTCCTGATAACAAAACTACTATACTATAGTATAAAAGGGAGATGAGGCCATCACAAAGAAAATGTTTGTTTGCCATAAGCCTGCATACCTAGAAAATAGCTGCCTATTCAAAATCTTTAATTGACCTGATGTGAAAATGTTTGTTTTTTTCAGATAGGTATGAAGACTAAAAACATTCGACACTTCAAAATCTCTTTGAAAAAAAAAGAAAAAAGAAAAATGAAAATGCCTACCTACCAACCTACTGTCGAACCTTTGTGAATGGATTTGGCAAACCACAATATTTTAAAATGTGACCTGAATGGATCACAACAACAAACTACTAAGTTAAACAGAAACAGATTATGTTCAAGTATCAAAAATTTGCTTTTTGCAATCGTGAAGTCATTTTTATATTTCATTAAATATAAAATTGACATATCCCACCATAGGCTGAAACAAGTTAAAATTATTAAAAAGTATGAATGCAAACTACATATATATAAAGTCTAAATTGAAAACAACGTTCAAACCTATGATTGCGTTGGATAAAACCCGCAATTTTTATACGTGTGCATGTAAAACAAATCCCTTGGTAAAATCATTTTCCAAAAGACCAAAAAAGTGAAAAAGTATATTTTAACAAAACGCATTTGACTAGCAGGTCGAACAACTGATGTTCTTAACATTGCTAAATAATAGAAACATCAAATGTAAAAATGGATCTTATTATTTATTTAATACCAAACAGAAAACAATAAACTTGCGGAAAAGATGGTATACCGCGAACATGAGGTGCAAAAATTTGTACACCATATCCGGATTTCGACAATTAATGTCTCTTCAGTGATGTTAGGAATCGAAACGGTATTTGGAAGGCTATATAATTTACCTCAATTTTGGATCGACTCTTGAATTTTGAAGAGTCGAAATAGAATGAACGGATCATATAAACTCGAAGGCAAACATAATACAAGCCCAAACGAAAAAATATAAACAAGTCTAAATTGAAAACAACGTTCAAACCTATGATTGCGTTGGATAAAAACCGCAATTTTTATACGTGTGCATGCAAAACAAATCCCTTGGTAGAAAGGTCTAAAAACAGCACAAACAACATTTTCGAAAAGACCAAAAAAGTATATTTTAACAAACGCATTTGACTAGCAGATCGAACAACTGATGTTCTTAAACCCTGCTGACTGCCATAGGCGATTGCCAAATAATAGGATCACCAGATGTGATATATATATATATATAGTTTGGCACGTGAGAGTGGGATTTTATCGAAGACAGTAATATGAAAGAAACAAGATAGTAAGAAATAAAATTGACAATGGAAATGAGGAATGTGTCAAAAATATAACCTCCCGACCAAAGAGCAGCAAACAGCCCAAAGCCACCAACGAGTCTTCAACACAGCGAGAAAATCCCATACCTTGGGCCAGTCTTCAGTTTCAATTGACCACTAATATAAAATGTGTACTAATTCAATGAAAATGAACGTCTCACTAAACACTGAATTATATAAATGGACTAAAACAATATAGTATACAAGACTAACAAAGGCTAGAAGCTCCTGACTGGGGACACGCGCAAAAAAGCGGCGGGGTTAAACATGTTTTGTGAGATCTCAACCTTCCACTATATACTTCTAGCCAATGTATAATAAACAAACACACAGAAATACGCAACGTAAAACTCAATTCAAATAACTCCGAGTCTGTGGTCAGAACAGAAGAAATTAAGCAAAATGACACTGATACATATATTAAAATCATAAAATGTATGAGATGAAAATAAAATTGAAAACAACACGTTATAAATTTCATGCGTTCGAAGCGTTTTTCTGGATTTACCTTCATCAGGAACGCTGAAAGCCATCTATTTGAATGCCAAGGATGTATAAGGACCGAAAACGTTGAAGAGCTATAAACAAAATAGAACCTTAAAAATAATTAGCCAAATCCATCTAAAGGTCAACTTTGAGTTTCTGTATAATTTCAAAATTTATAAACGGGAAATTTTAGATATTATGTTATAAATCATGTCAGTACCGAAATACTGACTACTGAGCTAATGATACCCTCGGGGACTGATAGTCCATCAGCAGAGGTATCGACCCAGTGCTGGTAAAAAAATTGAAAACAACACGTTATAAATGTCATGCGTTCAAAGCGCTTTTCTGGATTTACCTTCATCAGGAACGCTCAAAGCCAAATATTTGAAGGACATGACCCGTATACATATTTGTTTTATTTGATGGTAGCACAAATTTGGAATTTTCTAAATAGATATATAATATTTATTTAAATAGCTTAAGTGTAGTTGAATGAAGCCTAACCAATGCAATGTGTTTTTTCTTTGATAGAGACGATGGATAAATCTAATTATGGACTTCAAAAGATACTTAAATAACTATATAAAACCACCACAATATGGTATTATACTATTATAATAATACCAACAGTTTAATTCGTCAGAACGGTCAGTACATTCAAAGCTATCGTCACATCTATAAACAGATTGAATACAAGCTCCGTCATCGCACTGAAACTCATTTGCAGCACATGTCGCCTCTGTAAATGGAAATACAAGTGAGAGGTTCATATAATCTTACTTAATAATTGCACTTGATCATGAAGCATGGACGGCTGAAAAACGTAAATAGAAATACAATGTATGTGTATTTAGAAAAAGGTAGTATTTGAAATTTATAGTTATGGGTTAAGAAAAGGTAAATAAAGAGTCATGCAAATTCGAAATAAACTAAAGGGATATTTGATCTGATAAATAGAAGTCATTCTGACAACGACATGGTTAAAATATGAATAGAATGAAATGCAGAATAAACGTTAATGAGACAGGAATCCCAAGAGATAAGTCACATTCATATATGATATGAAAGAAAGGGATTTTAAATTTCGGAGCATCAAATGTGTAAAAAATCTGACAAAGACTTGTCTCCGCTGTACATAAATTTAAAATCATTATTGATAAGGTATATAGTCAACAATAATTTAACTATTGGTGAGTAACCGAGTTAAAACTTTTTGTTTATCTTTGTAGTATATGATACATATATCATCTATATTAAAATGTTTTACACAAATATGCCAGTCTTTTAATGTAAGAGTTATGTCCCATAAACTTAATGTGAAACTATTATTTAATACCTGATACGTCTGAACCGCTTAATATAATTAGAATATAGCAAAGTACTCTCGACCAATGAAATTGTAGAATTGGATGCCTCTTAATTGTGAAGAATGAATGTAAATCATGTTCTTAGTAAGGGATTATCCTATTATTTGGGTCTATTTACAGTTCAAAACAAAGAGTTTCTATAAATGAGTTACAACTGCCCAGAAGCACATTTATCAGATTGAAAGGATTTATCACACAGTGATTGAAACTGACTAAAAGCTGAATTGTGAAACAAACAAAAATCTCAAAATAAGTTGAAGTTTGACTGGTGCAGCAAAAAATTGGTACCGTGAATTTTATTATGAAAATATTAATAACTTCAAATTACTATAAAATTAAACAATACCAAAGCAATGCAAAAAAAAAAATAACCTAAATCTTTAGCGTTCCAAAACTTTGATAACTTGATCAGCGGTTGGGGAGAATAGTTATTTCAAATACAATTATTCCGATAAAAAAAAAGGAATTAAATTTTAAACATATTAAAAACTTTTAAGGGCATTATTTTTGAGCATTTCCCTGACATAATGAAACAGTATTTGATGTAAAAAGCCGGACCAAATTATTGGCTGTGAAATAAAATTTAGTTGTAACTCTAATGTATTAATTGATTTAAACTGTAAATAAAATAGGATAATTCCTCACATGATTTACATTCATACTCACAATCAGGAAACATACAATTCCTACCTTTTCTTACTACTGTTGTGTCACCTAATATCTATAACGCATTTTTTTAAAAAATATTTCCCAAATGATTAAGAAAGTCCTCACATCACTAAAACTTATCCATAAATGACATGCCGAAAAAGGAAGTCATGCATCAATTATAAACATTGCACTGACAATGAAACTAATTCTTGAATACAACCAATCAAGAGATCATTTGAGCCTTGAGCACTTTACAATATTCTAAGTTTGTAAGAGAATGATAATCCCTTACTTCATGAGTAACGCTCGTACTTATTCATGAAGAAAGGGATTATCATTCTCTTACATATACTAAATACTGAAATATTTTTTCGGGGTCTTTGCAATAAATCTTACATCTATTCACTTTTTTTATTATTTTGTTTTTGTTGCTATTTAAAAGTACAAAATGTATTTATGTTATCAGTTTTATTTTTGGCTTTATATGATCGATAAGTTATTATTAATGCTTTTATTTTCACAAACTATATTTACCTGTCACATTATAAGTAGTTATGGATATAAATGCAATGGCAAGGAACGATATTCTTATCTTCATCTATTCTTCATTCATCTGAAATTTCAAGAGAACAGTATGGGGACATTGCAAATATGTGGAAATGTTCATTAAGTTTAATAAGACCTATACTATGTATATATTGCTTTCTCTGTTTGGCAATCTTTATTATTTGTAATCAATACCGTTATAAAGCAGTTCATTTTCACACTGAACCATGTCATGATAGATTGAATGTAGATTGTTCCTATTTTTAGACCATATATAGGTATTATTTGGCAATTGTTAACATGTGCTTTATAACGTTATTGATTACACATAATCAAAATTGTCACACGTAGAAAGTAAACGTCATAATCGAAAACATTTAAACTTCCTGTTTTCGTTCATTGAGAATATATCTCGTTCATGTTTAGTCTATTCCTTTTAGGGAGTGACTTTAATTAAGATTGCCTTTACTTATATTTTAAAAGGGGAAAACTAATTTGCAGGACATGTCACCTCTGTAAAAGGAAATACAAGTGAAAGGTTCATATAATCTTACTTAATAATTGCACTTGATCATAAAGCATGGACGGCTGAAAAACGTAAATAGAAATACAATGTATTTGTATTTAGAAAAAGGTAGTATTTGAAATTTGTAGTTATGGTTTAAGAAAAAGTAAATAAAGAGTCATACAAATTCGAAATAAACTAAAGGGATATTTGACCTGATAAATAGAATTCATTCAAATAGATACCTATTTCTATCAACGTTTTCGTCGCATAGATAACACAAAAACAAATTTAACATAGCGGAAGGATTCCCTAGCGCTTGAAGTATTTGTAAAAATGGTTTACATAGGGTTGTGCAGACAAAGGTTTTTTGAAACATATCATCTATTAAACTCTTGATATTTGTTTTATTATCGAGAGGAACTGAAATATGTTCTAATTTTGACTCAATTTGTATTGTTTTATTCTATTTCAATATTTCCCAAGCTTCTATGCTATTATTAATTTAATAAATACATATTTCTGATTTATTTTATTTAGAATATACCTTCACACGAAGATGATACTAAGTACTGACTTTATTGGAATATATAATGTATATCAAAGTATCCTTTGAAATATTTTCTAGGTCGGCCATTTTATCTGTTTAATCTTTTTCAGCACTAGTACATGACTGCTGATTCCGACTTTTAATTTTGTAGTATTTTGGGTTTGACGATATTAAAAATCGCCATGTTTATTTTTTCGTTTTGCATTTTCAATACCTAGTATTCACAAAAACATATAATATTACATACTTATTTACTAGTATTCAATTATTTCATCACTACTATTTCAATAAGTAAATACCAAAATAATTTGACTCATCGATATTTTTTTTAATTTCAAATAAAAATCTCTTATATTTTATAGAATTTTTTAATGCATTCATATATGATGTGGTGGGTTTTTCACGTAAAACCATTAAATATTCTTCATTGTATTAAATATACCGCTTTATATTTAGAGTCTGAAATTCAAATGTAATTTAAATTCATTGATGATTTAAATCTCCTGTGTAATTATGCACTTTACAGTCATCCTTCACTTCGTCATTTAGCCTGATGAGTTTAAACTGATCAGGCGCAGCTTGATAGTTAGCTGATAGAAAGCCAAAGAAACTGACTTTATATAAATCAAGTATAAACAGCAATAACTGTCTTAGATTTATATGTATTTAAACATGGAAAACTTTACACAAAAATTTAAAGCGACGATTTTTCGCTTCTTAGTTCTTATTGATTATTGTTCTTATTTTGGTCGGTGATGCTACTTTGGCATCATCTTATTGCGTTGATATACCCCAGTTCACTGTTCCTGTGTTTATAGTGACGTTTTGGTTGTCTATGAACGTAATCTTTGTATTACTGATAGATTAATAAGACTAGGATTTCTTTACCACAAATTACCCAAAGTATGCATGTTTAAAAAGAAATGATTCAATTTGGTAATTTATCCCATTTGGAACTTCAGTTATTATCTCCCCTGACGGAGTTCTCCCTTTGAGAAGCAAGAACACTACATTTTATACAGAATGTGAATGGATAGTTGGTGGGAATTTTCACCTGGGATAGCAGACGACAACTTCAAGCAGACAAGAAGAAAACGCACATTTTACTTGTTTAATGTACAACAAAATCAGATTAAACTTGAGACTAGGACAAAAGGACAATATGCTAATAAAAAATAAAAACAAACAAACAAACCTAAAAGACAGTAAAAGTTATACTGCTTATCAAAGGCACTGTTGGCAGTATTGCACTTGTTTCTATCCATATGTAATTTATGAAATAAGGCCTGTGTTGCTTATGTAAATGCCATAGTGTAACTTTTCCTATACATTTGTTGTAATTACAGAGACAAAGATATTTGTTTGACCAACAAAGAGAGTAGCCTTTTTTAACTGATTTTTATTGTTCGTTCTTTTTGTTGTACTGTTACACCACTGTCCCAGGTTAGGGGAGGGTTAGGATCCCTCTAACATGTTTAACCCCGCCACATTCTGTATGTATGTGCCTGTCCCAAGTCAGGACCCTGTAATTCAGTGTTTGTTGTTTGTTTATGTGTTACATGTCTGTTTTTCGTTCATTTTTTGTACATAAATTAAACCGTTAGTTTTCTCATTTGAATTGTTTTACATTTGTCATTTCGGGGCCTTTTATGGCTGACTATGCGGTATGGGCTTTGCTCATTGTTGAAGGCCGTATGGTGACCTAAAGTTGTTAAATTGTGTCATTTGGTCTCTTGTGGAGAGTTGTCTTATTTGCAATCATACCACATCTTTTTTTTATATGTACCATCTGCGGTATATGACAGTTGTTTTCTATTCGATTGATTTGTTTGAGCCATCGATAAGGGACTTTCCGTTTTGAATTTTCTTTGGTATTCGGATTTTTGTATTTCTAATTGGTATGTATACCACTTGTCCTTATTTCATATTGAATAATAAGGAAATTCAAGTATATATCGATGAGACAAGCGATATGTTATGCAGTTTTTAGAATGTTACCATTTTTGAAATACGTTGTGTTTTTTCTACGACTAGGAATAACTGATCAAAACCAAATTATACTACGTTATACCTATACGCATAATTTATCTTACTAATGTTACCTCCAGTATAGTTATTTGTTTACATACTTATAGGTTATTTTTATACCTTGGTCATTGAACAATCCAGCAAATGAGTTACAATTTATGACGGACAACTATAAGTTATAACCTTCCGAAAACTTATGTTTTTTACTGACATAAAACGCAATTTTTCAAAAGAGCCAAGAAAAAATTTGCAATAACGTATTAGATTTGATTAAAGAATAATTCATCAGAAGGGAAATTATTATACATTTGCGGAAAATTATTTAAAAAAGAAATAACAAAAATAATAATTTCTCTCCCCTTTTCAATTTCTTTTTAATAAATATAAATACGTTTATTAAACACAACGGTTTATTTTAATGTTTAAATTGACATAATCAAAATGATATTGCAAACAAAGTTAAAAGAGATAAAAATCAATTTCAAACTTACCTTTTTAAATGAACACTTTGTATTTATCAAGGTATGCAATTAACAAACTGTGGTGGAATTCCTCGTGTTTCTATCGGATATAACAATAAGAAAATGGAAATTTTCGAAATGAAAGAAGTGATTATTTTTAGTCTAATGTTAGAATGGGAAATACCCTTAATGAAATTGATTTGAACATTTAAAGTAATTTACATGTATTGAACTGTTGTAAAAAGGAAATATGACTCCTTTCGTAATGAACAAAAAATACATTATGGAGAACTTTTTAAATAATTGACAGCATATTTTTGTAAATGAGGAGAGTAGAACTTTGTTTAACAAAATGAAAAAGAATGGAGATCAATTAATTGTTAATGATTTTGGTTATTAAATGATTTATTTCTGAATATTGAAAGAACTGGAATGAATTGTGATAAATCTGTTTTTGTATGTATTTTTCAGGTGTTTTAAAAACATATGCAATCACGAGTAATTTCACGTAAAATTCAAGTTGAATTATAATTCGGTTTATGCTATATTTTAAAGTGTAATTCGCGTAAACTGTATAAAACACTCCGATATTGAAATTCAATTTAAATTCATGGATTCTTTATACGCAAACATGTAAAATACAGTTAATCAAAGGTATAAATATTTTCTCTAATTCTGACCTGATATACTTTTCCCGAACGTCTCCGTTTTATAATCGACGTGTGTTTTCTTTGATATCAGTTTTTCACTTGTCAAGATTCAATTCATCAAATGTTCTTGATGTCCCTAGAAAGGTCTATTGTAAAGTCAAGAAAAAAGGTGATTATACTTGAAGACTGATGACGTCAACTTTTAAAAAAGGAAACATTTTTTTGTAGATCAGTGAAAAGTATGTCTACATATAGTTTTACAAATCATTTGAGAAAGAGATTCCACCATCGAATCTCTTGCAATACGATATTTCTCTACTTTCGACACTTTTTTCACTAGGAGTACTCGCTACAATCTTTCATGAAAGTAAAATAGTGAACTAATAATTTGCTCTTTACAGCGAGTATCATTTTTTTGTCAGTATAAGCTTAGAAAAATAATTATACCAGGATAACATACGTTTATTTCTGGTTAGACAATTGACAGAGTGCATATTCATAAAACAGTAATTACTAGATGCAAGTGTGAAAAGCATGGTTATATTTGGTTAGTAGTTAGATATATCTTATTATATAGTAATATGTTATAGGAATAGTACGAACAGTTGTGTTGGTGCATAATATATTGGTTAAAATACACGAAATGATAAAATGGAAATGCATATATTTCAAACACAAATTTAAAACGAATTGTCAAGTCAGGCAATGAAAATGCTAAACTATTGAAAGTGTCGTTTTATTTTACGATTCTCTAGCCGTAGTTGAACTAGTATTGCTGTCAATATTGAACACGGCTGCTGTTTTAATACCACCAGGATGTGGGGGAGGAACCACATATCCAATGTACATGTTGAATGATTGGATCATTTATAAACGACAAACGTAAACTGGTAATTTAGTACCTTCTTCCCTGGTCCCAGCACCCAAACGAATCATATATTTTTGAAATATCTGCATGTGCAGATTTTTCAAATATCTTTGTCTTTCAAACAGGTTGTTGCTCGTTTAATTACATCGCCAAAATAATCATTAAACAAAAGAGATAAGCACCTGTCTTGTTAATGGCCTTACAAGTCTGAGATTACTACAATTTTCTAGATCATCATGCGCGTAGCTACGTTTACGTCAAAACGCCCGGGCGTACACTTGAGTTTGGTATAAAAAAATATTTTCATCTAAATAAAATTAAAAGAATTGGTTAACAGTTCACCACCCTTCTAAGTATTTCTTCAATGGCTTGTAATTGCGAATAAAAGTGACGAAAATTAGTAGCATGTTATATATTTGTACATTTTCTGTCAAAGTCTAAATCTCCCCTCAATTCTACACTCACTTTCCTTTTTATACGACCCCAAAAAAATTTGCGGTCGTATATATATTAGTATCACGTCGTCGTCGTCGTCATCGTCCGAAGACATTTGGTTTTCGCACAATAACTTTAGTATTCGTAAATAGAAATCTATGAAATTTATACACAAGGTTTATGACCATAAAAGGAAGGTTTGGATTGATTTTGGTTATGGTCCCAACAGTTAAGGAATTAGGGGCCAAAAAGTGGCCCAAATAAGCATTTTTCTAGTTTTCAGACAATAACTTGTGGAATGGTGTATGGATCTCTCTGATATTATACCACAAGTTTCCATACCACAAAGGGATGGTTCAATTTGGCTTTAGGGCGTTATGGCTATAACCGTTTAGGAATTATGGGCATAAAAGGGGGAACAAGGGTGTCCTGGTTAATGGACAATTACTTAAGTACACAACATAATTTAAAAGCAGTGTAAGGAAAGTGATTCAAACACAACATTTTGAATTACCTTCCTTACATTGCTTTTAAATTGAATATAAAGAAATGTTGTATTGTCTTGAGGTGATTAGCTGTCAATTTCTTTTTTGAAGTTACTATTTTAAAAATGCTGATGAAGGTAATTTAATTTTAGCCATGATTATGTACGTCATTTTCTTTTTTAAGACTTTTATGATGTATTTATATGGGCTATTATGTTTGCAAACTCCATTTGAAATTTGAATTGAGATTATGACTTTATCTAGAGATAAAGAAATTTTCGGGGGTTGTGGGGTGGGGGGTTGGACAATTCGCAACATCATAGTGTATTGCACAAAAGCAAAAAAAATTAAAATAAATTCACATCACATAACCAATTCAAGTTCTTTGACTACAATTATTCTGTGTCAGAAACCTATTATGTGTCAAATATTTAATTACAATCCAAATTCAGATCTGTATCAAGTGCGAATATTGTGTCCATTTTTGCCCCGACTGTTCAGGGTTGGACCTCTGCTGTCGTATCCAGCTGCGCTCAGCGAAGCATTTTTTTTTTAATGCAATGCATTATGTGCTAAGATTGGATATGTGGTTTGCATTTTTGTCGAGCCATTGACATTTATGTCGCGAAAGTGAGACATTTTGATCCTAAATTTCGTCAGTAGTGACAATATTATAACTATGTACATGTAGGTTCAGTATGTGGTTAAAGTTTAAAGATATCAATAACTTTGTCAAACCTTCGTAAAATTTTATGGTAGCTGGACAAAAACTGTTTATGGTCAAAAGAGTATCCAGAGCATAATGACGAAATTATATATGACCAGTGTTCCCGTGTTTTATGGATAAAAGGAATTTCTTTTTGCATCAACAGTCTGGGGTTAAAATTTGTTACATTTCAATTACTTTGTTATACCTTCGTCGTATTTAATGAAACTTTTTTTTTTCATGGTTAATTTCTGAAGCAAAATTTTTTTCGTTCATTTTTCAGTTTTAAAATTACAGACGGAATTTAAATCAGACGATCTGGAATTTTTGTCACGTTTGTTTCGAGCGACGTTGATCAATGTGTCTTTTGCAGACGAAACGCGCGTCTGGCGTAAGTACAAAATTTTATCCTGGTATCTATGATGAGTTAATTTTCGTGATGAATGTCATTCTGGATAACTCTTAAACTTCCGGAGGCTTCGTCCCCGCTAATCCACTACCAGCAGGTTCTTTGGCCTGGACCCGCTTGGGCCTTCATGTCCCTCACCGAGGTTCGGGTGTACACGTAAAAATGACCTAGCTACGCCACTGATCATTACTGTGTCCCCTTTCAGTTGATCATAAAGTAACTGTTCGAGTCTAGAAGCATATATTCTAATTGTGTCTAGCTTAAATATTGTCCTAACGCAATTGTCTATACGTAAACCCTCGTTGTTGATAACTTTTCTGCAAGAATGGTACCGTTTTTTACTCTCCCCAAAAATCTTTTAATGTTTGGCTTTATGATAAATGTGGCACTTAGTAACACTAAAGGTACATCAAAACACTTTTTAACCTTTTATAAAGATTATTTGTTGAGTTTGATAACTTATGGCGGTCATCTAGGAAGTAATGTCAAGTGTCGAAGGAAGTACTGAAGGCAGCCCGGTCATCTAGGAAACAACTGCCATATCTCTGTGTCATTTGGTCTCTTGTAAAGAGTTGTCTCATTGTAATGCATACCACATCTTCTTTTTTATATATTGAAATTTTAATTTGGGTTCCTAGCTAATAATGTTCGAAGCACCTAGCACTACTAACATGACATATTTGAACTGATATAAGGGATACATGTTGATTTTAATATTTCGTGGCGACCATCTTTCAAAAAAAAACGTCATAGTGAAATTTCAAGGTGGGTACATAAAGATTATATTTTGAAACACCCAGCACTACTACCATGGTAAAATTGACCTTAAAGGTGACCTTATTTTATTAATAGTGAACAAAAAGGTAAAACATGCTACACATATCTTTAAGAACAAATGATCAGTATGCTGGAGTTTTGTATTGACAACATATTTAAATATTTGTTGAATTCGAAGGTAGACTTTTTCAACAAATTGTCTGCATTCCTATGGGAACGAACTGTGCGTCTCTCATAACCGACCTTTTCTTATTTTCATATGAATCGGAGTTCCGTCAGACACTTGTCAAAAACAAGAAGATCAAAGAAGCCAGGTCATTTAATTTCACATTCAGATATATTGATGATGTTCTTTCCATTAACAAGCCAATCTTTTCTGATTGGATTCCATTGAAATGTCCCCCAGAACTTGAAATTAAAGAAACAATAGAAACGGCTTCCTCCGCCTCATTTTAAGACCTATACCTCGAATTTGACAGACACGGTTATCTTAGTACCAGATTCTATGACAAACGGGACGATTTTAATTTTGAAATTATCAATTTCCCCCACCATAGTAGCAATATACAAACTTCACCTGCATATGGGATATACATTTCCCAACTAATTCGGTATTCAAGAGCCTGCAGCTCCTACTCAGACTTTGTAAAATGTCACCAGTGTCAGAGCAGACAGTTGATGAACCAGGGGTATGTCAAAGAACATCTAGTAATTTTTTCCTAAAAAAGTTCATCGATAGGTACCAAGAACTTGTTGATAAATATTCCGTATCAACTTCACAAATAATATACGATGGTCTTGAAGTATAGATTCTGGGTAATGACGTTGTTTATCATCTTAATAACGTGTTATACTATTCTTTTATTTGTCTATATGGTATTACTTTTACTGTTTAGTCTGTTTTTATTGATATCCATTTGACGTTGCTCGGCACTTGTACATCCCGTCATTGTGTTATTGTTTTATGATAATTCTCGTATTCTTGGCTTTCAATTTTGCTAATGGGCTTTGACTATATGTCTTTTTGTGTTTCTTTGGTACATATGACATGGCACTGTACTTATACAGTGCCACTATTATGCTATTGTAAAACATTTTTGTATTCTTGTCTTTCATTTTTGCTAATGTGCTTTGTCTATATGCCTTTTTATGTTTCTTTGATACATATATAACTTGGCTCTATACTTGTACATCCCGTCATTGTGTTATCGTGCTATGGTAAATTTGTGTATTCTTGTCTTTAATATTTGGTCTATATGCCATTTTTTGTTTCTTTGTTACATATTTGTTTGTTTTTATAGTGATTAAGATGATAACACAATGTTGTCGACTGTACCCCTATTTTTGACATTTTTACCTATTATGTCTGTTTGTTTTGTTCACAAATCGTTGTCAATATAATGGAATTTGATGTGACTGTCATACAAGTGAGAACGTTTAGCTAGCTTTAAAACCAGGTTTAATACACCATTTTCTACAGATGATTATGCCTTACAAAGTCAGGAATATGACAGTTGTTATCCATTCGTTTGATGTGTTAGAGCTTTTGATTTTGCTATTTGATCACGGACTTTCCTTTTTAGCTCACCTGGCCTAGAGGGCCAAGTGAGCTTTTTTTCTCATCTCTTGACGTCCGTCGTTCATCGTCCGTCCGTCGTCGTCGTCGTCGTTGTCCGTCGTCGTTAACTTTTACAAAAATCTTCTCCTCTGAAACTACTAGACCAAATTTAACCAAACTTAGCCACAATCATCACTAGGGTATCTAGTTTACAAAATGTGTCCGATGATACCGCCCACCAACCAAGATGCCCGACATAGCTAAAAATAGAACATAGGGGTAAAATGCAGTTTATATCTCTGAAACCAAAGCATTTAGAGCAAATCTGACGAGGTAAAATTGTTTATCAGGTCAAGATCTATCTGCCCTGAAGTTTTCAGACAAATCGGACAACCTGTTGTTGGTTTGCTGCCCATGAATTTGTAATTTTAAGCAGTTTTTGGTTTTTATCTTGAATATTATTATAGATAGAGATAAACTAACAATAGCAATAATGTTCAGCAAAGTAAGATCTACAAATAAGTCAACATGACTAAAATGGTCAATTGACCCTATAAGGAGTTGTTTCCCTTTAAAGTAAATTTTTAACAATTTTTGTAAATTTTTGTAATCTTTTACAAAAGTCTTACCCTCTGAAACAACTGAGACAAATTTATCAAACGTAGCCATGATCATCATTAGGGTATCTAGTTTAAAACATGTGTCCGATGACCCTGCTTTCCATCCAACATGGCAGACATGGCTAAAAATAGAATATAGGGGTAGAATGCAGTTTTTTTGGCTTATACCTCTGAAACTAAAGCAAAAGTATAATTGTTGCATCATTTCATGCATTAATTGTAAACAAAAATATCAGGTGAGCAACACAGACTCCTTGGAGCCTCTAGTTTAAAAAAGTCACGATAAATATTCGTCGTATTTGTATTCATGACTATATCGTTGTAGTTTACTTTATAAATAAGCAACTGTTCATACAATCGTTATTGACAAAATATCACTTTCGATTGTCCTTTTTCAAGGAACATATCTGCAATTGTCATTGTCCAGGTTTTTTTTTTAGATCAACATTTAAAATGTCTAGGTTTTTCTAACAAACATTCCTGGGTATTTGAAGAAAACGTGAATAAGAAAGAAGGCATTCTAAGTATTCGAAACTGATTTTGTTCTAGTTTATAACTGTATATAACGAAGAACACCCTCTCGTCTAGACCAATCAAAAATCGATAATCTAAAGGACAATGAATTGAATTTACATCAAGTATTAATATTTTATTATTTGACTGTCAAAAAAAAAAAAAACATCTTGCCTCACTTTTGTTGTTTTTTTCTAATACCCGTTACGTTGTTATGTACGTGACGTCATAGAAAATACTTTTAAAATAAAATTGATCTGTAAAAGACAATAATGATAGGACATTCAGTATAATGAATTAAATAACACATAGCTGAGAGAGTGATAGAGAAGATTGCTTCGCCGCGGTTGACAATGTTTTCTCAGGGTAACAATCTTCTCTATCACCCTCTCAGCTATATGTTATTTATATAATATTCTCAGTAAGCCACACAAACATAACAATGTTTATCAAATTAAAAAAATTTCGACTTAATGATAATTTTCTGTTTTTAAAACATTTTACAATAGCCTTGCAGTATTACGATACATAAGAATTCATTAGGTCCTTTGTAAAACGATCTTTACATCCGAGTACTCACAATCTTCTCATTTTGAGTTTCATTTCTAGCTACCTTTGTTTTTGTAGTCAATAATATTTTATGATTGCTATATATTACAGTGGCGAACCCTAGAGTTTAAAAAAGGTAAGAAAACGAAGGAATAGTAGAGAAAAATCAGAAAAATTCCGTGTGATCACAAAAAAATAACCCAAACAAACAAACAAACAAACAAAAACAGCACTTAATCCACCTTGTACTATAATTTCCCATTGACAATAACTTTTGAAGTGAAGGAATATCCAGAGGAAAATGAAAAAAGCACTTTATAAATGTCATGCACTTTTCTGGATTTACCGACATTCGAAACGCTCTGAGATGAATATTTGAAAGCCAATGATATATATAAGATTTGGAACAGTAAAATGAGCAAAAGGGACTAAAATCCATCTTAGGCCAGCTTTGGCTGTAGGAGTTGAAATATTAAATTCTTTAAAAAAAATGTTTGCAAACGGACGATTTTAGGTGATTGAATGTTAGTTGCTTAAAGTCCAGTGGCAAATAACATAAGCATGTTCAGGACTAGAACAATTTAAGAACAAATACAATAGGAATGTCCTATTATATAGGCCGTCTAGAATGAAGGTCGAAGAAATTTCGACTGACACTGTAGAATTGTGATATATTCTGTATAGAATTTGTGATAAGGACAGAAATACTGTCTTGCAACAGGCTACCAACGGACCCCTCAAAGAGTTGTCGCAAAGGTTCTTAGCTTAAACAAATCGTAGCACTCTCTCTTCACTCCCCATTTTGACTGGACGGGACTGTATAATTGTATATCTTGCACGGCCAAACGGACGCCCCACATTTGCAAGGGTTTTATTGCCGGGCGGAACAGGACCTATAAAGTTACCATATTTCTGTTCCCGATTCCCCGTTGGAGGTACAATTATAGAAAGGCTTATGATACATCATGTAAGTACCAACATCAGTACTCCTAAATGATGGGCGCTTTATCAAGCAAGTGACGTTTGTGTTAAAGTGTAGAACAAACACAATAGTGCAAAAGGAGTTAAATATCCAACCTAGAGCTCCTTTTGTCCATTTCTACCAATAAATCGTATTCGCTGTTGCCTTTCGATTAATTGTGAAAATCAAAATGTTCTGCATGAATTATCTGAAATGCTAAGCTTTTGTTCTAGGCTTTTTTAATAAGTAAGTTTAATCTGTTTAATGCAGCTTTAAACATGTTTAGAAATTGTGTTTTGTTTTCAAAAGCTATACAACCTTAAAAGATTTAGAATACTTCTATCTCATGTGATGTCAGAATTATTTAAAGAAATACAAACTCTTCTTTAATCTTTTATTTTTTTGTAATTATAAATGATTAAATTCGTTTCGTTCTTTTTATTCTTACGAACGATCATGATCAAAGTGTTTCTTATTCTAAAATTGATTTTCCACTTTTGAGAAATAATAATTTTTTTGTTCAATTTTTTCTCCGATAAGATCTATCTGCCTCTTATTTAATTATTTTTACATTAACTAAATCCAATGTATTTCGTTTCGTTTCGTTTCGTTTCGATTCGTTTCGTTTCGTTCCGGTTTGTTTTCTTTTCTTTTGTTTCGTTCCGTTTTTATTCCTTTTTGCACTTTGCACCCTAAAACACGGTATTGATACATACATGATATTCTCTTTTCGTTCGTTTTCTATTTATAATTTCTTAATAAAAAAAAAAAAAAAAAAATTAAACTTAAAAAAGGCTAAATAATTATAACTGTACGTTGAGTTTAGCATTTTTAATTTATGATTAAATATCTAAGCTATCAAATTTTGAAAAAATACTTTAGAATGTTTTAAAATATTCATTATTTGGTAAAAATTAAAAAATTAAATGTAATATTTCAAAACCTTAATCAAAATTTAAAGAAAATGAAAACTGTTTAACATTTTGAATTGGTAAGTGTTGCACGGACCCAATTACACCCAATTTACAATAACCTAGACAAATATCACTACTAGCCTTGTTAAAAGTCTGCTCGACTATCTTCGCTACTACTTGATTGTCTATTATTGTCCTTTGTATCCCAATGAATTCTATAGAAAACTATTTAGTAACGCTTCGAATAACAGATAATTAGTTGGCTTGGTCGTATAAACTCGTCATTGAGTTGATAAATCATTGTTATGTCATAAATAGTCTATTATAGCTAAATTTCATTTGTCTAACTAGCTAGGCGGGGCATGATATTGGTATCCATCGTATGTCCGATTTATAAATAAACAATCATACGAAGATAATAAAGAAGATGTGGTATGATTGCCAATGAGATAACTCTCCATAAGAGACCAAATGACACAGAAATTAACAACTATAGGTCATCGTACGGCCTTCAACAATGAGCAAAGTCCATACCGCATAGTCAGCTATAATCAGTTGATAAAGGTTCTTTTTCAGTATTATACTTTTAATAGATCTGTTTACCTCCACCCTCAAAGTTTACACAACACTAAAGAATTACATGAACAAATTTAATTGAATTAATTATAAGGATATATATATGATATACTAAGCAAGTGTTTTTACAAATAACCACATCCACGAAATATAGAAATAGACTTTGAAGCGGTAACTTGTCCTAGACCGTCACATATAGCCATCTCAGTCAATTCACGTGCGTAAATCGTATGTTTAAAACGCAAATAGTCTTTCATTACTTTAAAGCATAATTCACATGTATTCAAGTCTGGGTGATATATAATAAGTCTACGTGACGGTGTCCCAAAATAAATCTAAGGGTATTTTCGGCGAATCTACCGTGGTGGAAGCCACAATTGTCCAAAACAACAGTGTCCCCGGGATGTAAGCAATAATTTCCAAATCGATCTAATTCCTGTAAAGTATAAGAAAAAAGTCAACGAGATGATTTCCATTTGAAGGTCCATCTAAAACATTGAAATAATCAATTCCAAATGGCCCATGAAGTAGGTTTACCATGTGGGTGGTATTGGAAGCATATTTTTGTACCTCTATAGCCTTTTCCCCGACTGTTGCATGTCCATAAAGTCTATTTCCAGTTGTTTTTATGACAGATGATTCGTCAAAGAAATGTAAAGTATAAGGATTAATTGCAGAGACAGTATTTACATATTCATCAAATCGTCGTTGGTTCTCAGCGCTTAAAGCTTTTTTAGCACATGCTTTTAATTTTTTGTGTGACATTTGGCAGTCATTTCTCAAAATTTTTGAAATTGAAGATAGACTTGGTAAAAGATCATTTGTCGTTACTCCATCAGACAATAACTTACTTTGAATTTCCTTCCCATAAATTGATGGCTGGCAAAATTTATAGTATCGTATAGCCTGGACAACGTATGCACAGTGTTTTGAAATAAATGCACAAGTATGGTTTCCAGATAAATACACGTCTAGAATAGTCTTTCTTGTTACAACATAAATAGCCTTTCCAACTTCATAGTATCTTCCAAATGAATTTTGCTCGATCATATTACATGTACTCTGAAGGAATGTGAATAACTGTTCAGCTTTTTACATTTAGAACCGTTATATTTGAAAACAGGTTTTTTTTTAACTTACAAGTACATGCATGTTTATCATTTTTTTTTAAAGTACTCACATGCCATCCTTTCTACTATAAATGAACTATAATTCAATCTTATTCATTTATATACTGCCAAAATGGATAATATGACAGTGACTGAATTTCTTTCTCAAATTGGGACGGAATTTATACAATACATTTTTGGAACTGTATTACAAAGAGACAAATTGAAAATGCCCTCATGGAATTAAAAAATGTCGCCGTAAATGAAAGAGAAACTTGTAAATTTGAACCTGAATCTTCAGCACTCAACAAAATTTCTGGAAAGCTTGAAGACAGACTATCACAGAAAAAGATAGAACTGGCAGATAAAGAGCATCAACTTAGACAACTGGAAATGCCAATAGAGGAACCGCCACCACAAGGAAATTTAAATTATAGGTAAATGTTTTTTTTGTATATATTTTTCTTGCTCCTCAATCTATGATTTTCTGAGATTTTTTTCTTGTCGTGACATCTACTTTATTATGTTTTCTCTCTTTTGCTATCTTATCTATTCGGGTGAACACTAGATTCGTTAATTAGTTTGTACGACATACATCGACTGCTTAAAGCAAACACAACTTTTATTATAAAATAGCCGTTTGACTTCTATAAATCTTCAGAAAATAATTCTTAAACATTTTTTTTTCTTGACGTATGTTAATGTATGATATATACGAACTCTGACTAAGGTTGTTTTTAAAAATGTCCATTTGAAAATATTACTAAGGTTTCTTATAGAAATTGAATAATGAAAAATAAAAAATCATGTATACAGTCAGAAAGTTTAGTAATCAGATGACATATAACTAAAATGAAGTCCAAATTTGTTGCTGGTCATAGTTATGTAAATGAGAAAAGTTACATGGTACAATGAAACAGGTTTAAAGCACATGTCTAATGTTTTTGTTTTGAATAGAAGGCTGTTACACTATTCATACTTACTTCATCAAGTATTAATTTTTATCAAAAAAAATAGAACCAACATAGACTGATGGGTAACTTTTTTTTATTGTTGGCCCAAAATTATGATATTCACAGTCAGAGTTCGTATATGACAAACAAACCTACATCAAGAAAAAAAATGTTGATTTTTAAGAATTATTTTCTGAAGATTTATACATGTTATAGAAGTCAAACGAATTATACCGGTACTTATGAGTACGTCACATTCCTATCTCAGAAAAGAGCTCCATAACCTATATTTGTTTTAGCTTATTCTGTTGCTTAACTAATGCTCTTTCAACTTATAGTATCAATTTTAAATTCTAGATTTGTTTAATGTCATGCAAGTACAAAAAAGTCATCACGAACACTTTTATTTGTCACATTCTTAAGGGTTTATTTTGATTTTTAGATGCACAAACTGTCACATTAGAGGTCATAAGGCTGACAACAACAAAGGAAATAATATGTGCAAGAATGACCGCTGTTCTACTTATCTGATTTGTGGACAGAAAGAAAAACACAAAGAGTTTCGCGAGGAAAGAAAATCATTGCAGACAAAAATTCGAAACATACGTCTAGAGGTAGAGTCTCTCATAACCGAGCAAAGCCAGTTCTCCGAGTACAAAGAAAGAAACGACGCTTCATTTATGAAAGTAATGAAAGGCCGTTTAAGAAAAATAGACCCTTTGAAATATTCTAAACCAAATGTGCTGATGCGCCATCTTATGTGTCTCAAGTCTATTTATAATGGTAAAATCCCACCTGTCACACAAAATGACAGAATTGAGCTTCCTAAAATGGTAGAAAGGGCAGATGAAAAGAAACGAGAAATAAATTCGGATTCTGAAAATGAAAGCTTTGTGTACTTTTAAAAAGGCACGTTCTTCTGTTCAACCAAATCAAAATGTCTTGCAGACGTATAGCAATATGCCATACCAGAATCAACAATTTCAACAAACAGTTCTTCAACACCATCCCACTCCGTATAACATGATTCCGCAATACCCTTCAGTTAATTGTGCTAACGTGCCAGCCACAACAACCTCAATCACAGCACTTATTTGACCAGTATACAGTATCCATGCAGCCTTCGTATAATCCTATTTATATAATCAAATACTTCGACGTCGCGTAATCCTTCTTTCAAATTCAATCAAATGCCTCTCCAAGTTATACCACTACAATCACCTTACTTTTCTTACTCCACACCCGCAGACGATGTTTACAACAGTAGTACCGACGAAGACGCACAAGAGGACAAGTCTAAGCCACCCAAGATATGGTCACCCGTTGGACTGTGACATTTTAAGTTATATACCAATTATAATGTGATTTTTATAAACTTACCTGTTAATATTGTAATATTCACATGTTTTTCATTTTGTTAATGTGTTACTTTGCTGACCAGATCATGGCATATGAAAACTCGATATTGGTGAAAAGAATACGTTTGCCCATTGTATACTTATATCTTTATGCCAAGGTCGTTTTATAAAATATTATATATTTCAATTTGTTGCATTGATTATTCAAAGTCGTATATGAAATAAGGAGAAATGGTATTATTGCCAATGAGAAATTTAAGGAGACAACCAGTTACCATTTTAAGGGGTAGGGTTTTTGTCGGATGGAAATTATTTTACAACCAGGCAATACTTTTGATTTTCACAATATTGCCCCCCTCCCCCTTAGAATATAAAGTGGTCGCCCCGACATGACAAAATGTGAAACAATTCAAACGAAAAAATCAACGCGAAACAAACATGCCTTTTGAGTTACATGATATCTATTAGCAAACTAGATTAGGCAACGAAGAGTAATCAAGTAATTGAAGAGCTTTAAACACCAAACAAACTAATTATCTGGTATTCGAAGCGTTACTAAATAGTTTTCTAAAGAATTCATTGGGATACAAAGGACAATAATAGACAATCAAGTAGTAGAGAAGACAGTCGAGCAGACTACAAACAAGGCTAGTAGTGAGACTTGTCAAGGTTATTTTAAATTGGGTGTAAAGGTCTAAAATAATTTGTGAACTAACATGAGAACCAAACATACATTGTTCAATTATAAGTAACATTCATTGTTAGCTTTGAGCAATATTTTACGTCCAAGAAGAATTCTAATTAACCTTTCATTGAGAAACAACCATAAATTAAACAGTATGTTAATCT
Organism: Mytilus californianus; assembly: GCF_021869535.1. NCBI lineage: Eukaryota > Metazoa > Mollusca > Bivalvia > Mytilida > Mytilidae > Mytilus > Mytilus californianus. The sequence continues at coordinate 1,290,184 of NW_026262703.1, forward strand.
GTCAAAATAATCCCTATAATTGTAATCAGAGAAGCATGTCATCTCTAATCAGCAGATCTCAAAATAATCCACAAAGATGTCACCACGAGTGTAATAAAAATGAGATTCACTTGTTGTCGAGTATCGAGTTGCAAGTTACAAAACTCGAGTTGCGAGTTACTAAAGTCGAGTTGCGAGTTACGAAAGTCGAGTTGCGAGTTACAAATGTCTAGTTGCGAGTTACGAAAGTCGAGTTGCGAGTTACAAATGTCGAGTTGCGAGTTACGAAAGTTGAGTTGCGAGTTACAAAAGTCGAGTTGCGAGTTACGAAAGTCGAGTTGCGAGTTACAAATGTCGAGTTGCGAGTTACGAAAGTCGAGTTGCGAGTTACAAAAATCGAGTTGCGAGTTACGAAAGTCGAGTTACGAGTTACGAAAGTCGAGTTGCGAGTTACAAAATTAGATTTGCGTGAAAATGGGGAAAACTATTTTAATTTTTTGGTGTTTTTGTTGTTTGGACGTTTTTGTTGTTTGGGCTTCATCTGAGTCTCGTGTAAAACAAATAAATGGATTGCTTACATAATCACTACGCAAAGTATGGTTATTTTCTAAAGAAACAGATAGCCTTTTTAAATACAGCGGATGGCTTGTATTCTAATTATTATTAAATTTCATAGATAGCACCGTCATATTAAACGTAAAGGGAAATAACAACTAAACTATTATAGTACATATATGTAAAAGACCCCTTCTGCAGATTTCGTTAAATTTTGATAGCAACAAAAATATAGTACATATATGTTAAAGACCCTTCTATAGGACTCTTTGTGGCAGCTGCAGAGTCAATATTTGTTAGGAACCCCAAAATTTATTCTTTGACAGTGGCACTCAAAATTGTGGACGTTTTTATGTCTACATTGGCTAGAGGTGAAGGGGGAAGGTTGAGCGCTCATAATACCTGTTTAACCCCGCCGCATTTTTGCGTCTGTCCTAAGTCAGGAACATCTAGCCTTTGTTGGTCTTGTATATGTTTTAATTTTGGTTCATCTACATGTTTTGGAGCATAGAAATGCGTCCATATTCTTGATACAGTGTACATTGTGTTTCGGGGCCTACTCGGGGCTGCCTCTGGGTGTGGGATTTCTCGCTGTGTTGAAGACCCATTGGTGGCCTTGGGTTGACTTGCATATTTTGGTTGGGTTGTTGTCTCTTTGACACATTCCCCGTTTCCATTCTATATTCTATACATGTAGCTGTCAAAGATACTTTTGTAAAAGAGACAAAAGAAGCAGTATTGGAATGTGTAACTTCTTTCTAAAAAACGGGTTAATTATAACCAAATCAATCAAGTTAATTTAGGAATAACATGCTGACAAATAACTTTTTTGACTTTTTTAAAACGTTTTTTTATATGATGCACAATGGCTATTTAATTCATTTTTTTTTGGGGTGCATGCGTCCTTTAAGGATACATTTATTTCAAATATTTTCAGAAATAAAACACCAAATGTGTTTTGTTTTCATTAAAATCCGAACAATTTATTAGAAACTTATTATCAATATATATATGTTTTCTCCTAATTTTCAGTAGAAATAATATTTAAATTTATTCACTTCCATTTTAGACAATTTTTTTCTCAAGGAATTCAGAATCAAACTATTCTTTAAAAAAAAACCTACGCTTTTCCAAAATATGGATGGCAGATGCCCGAAAGTACAACTTGATGCCATACTTACCTGGGTAAAACTTTTTTTCAGGTGCTATAGTGGCAGGCTAAACATGATATTAAAATGAAAAGGAAGCACATTTTTTTTTAAAAAAAATGTACAATACCCAGCTGATATCTGAAACTACAACATTTGTATCAAGGCTGCATCAGTGGGAAATCTAGTGACAACATATTACCTCCCCTGTAAATATTGAAAACTAGATCTTCTCAATGTTTGTCCCATTTTAGGAAGGACGCTATCAATTATGGATTCACGGGAAAACGTTCTGGTAAATAGTAAAAATAGAAATAAGTTAAAATAAAAACAAAACTTCCATTCAATGTTATCATTTCCCTCCTTAAGTAGCAAACGACGAGTACAGCAGGCTATAGAAGCTTGATGTAAAATTGGTTTAAAATGTTGCTATGCGAATAAATTCCTGGAGTACCAACTTCAATTTATTTTTCTACTGGCTGTATACCTTTCTGGAACATGCTGATTATCCGAATATATACACAGCTAGATCTGAGAAAGTCAGGGAAAAAATTCCAAAGGAATCGATTGATATGCAGCAAAGATTGGCACTTTTAAAATTAAGTTACTAAGCAAATTCAAACGGACCTTATCTCGATGTAAACATTGAATGTGAATAGATCAAGAAGACCGCAAATACATGTACAAAACTTATGACGACCTTTTCTTAAAATTGTATAAAAATAGAAGAAAGATACCTACTTTATAAAAATAGTTATCTTTAATTTCTTAACCTGCACAGAAAGACTTTTAAATTTTTATATTCACAAAAAGACAACATTTCTCTTCTGGATGTACATCTGACAAGAGCAGACCGGTGTGCTTGATAACTTAGGTGTGAAAAAATAAGTAAACCTTGGGAACTTGTAACATGCTAAGGACTTTTTGGAACACTCAGAAAATTGGTCACCCGAAAGATCTCTAGATTTTGTATGTTCATGATTTTTTATATCTCAGTTTCACAAGCTTCTAATGCAATTATCTCGATAAATACTGAACATAAAACATCGTGTATTTGCATGTATACTTCTTATAACACAGTTTCACAATTAATTTATTTAAAATGAACAATTATCAGTTAGAAATAGCTTTTGATCAGTATCGTCCCGGCATTGTTTTATAATTGACTTTTTCGACTCTTATCATAAGAAGAGTGAATTTTCTTTTGTTCTCGTTCACTGGATATCCCACTGTGAACTTGTGACAGACAAGGCTTCCGTGCTCATACCGTAAAAACACACGCCATAACATTCACTAAAACTGTTCCTTTGTTAGGAATAAAACGAAATATTTCACATCATTTTTAATTACAAAATAAATAATTATAAAAAGAAGTCGCAATGAACGTTGTGCTAGCCACGAATCTGGGAGGTTGTTGATATCTATTTTACACTGCTACCTGCTATACACGCTGAATTTAAGAGTAACATCAAATATCAGTAGCTTGGAGCCAGGATACTGTTTTAATGTATCTAATGTTAACATCCAACTGATCGTGCTAGTCTTCTAAAAGCTGAATACATTTATACCATATAAGCGTAACCATAATTAATTATTTTAAGCCTGCATATTTATGTAATAGCTGCCGCTGTACATTAAGCGCCCATATATTCATTTGTAGGTGTCGACATTTTGAAATAGTAATTTGAAATAATTTTAAAAAGTTCATATCAACGATTAACATATGATCAAGTGACCAATCTAGATGGTAATCTTTTTGAGAATCGGAAATATTAATATTGTCACTAAGGTGACACTATATTTGACTTGGATACATCCATGGGGGGCTTCGATAATGGTACATTTTTTCAGGTGTGAATCCATGAATTTGAAAATGTGGGGGCCTAGTTAGACAACTTAGGACCGATGCTTGTAAAAAGGATTTGCATTTATTATATATGTAGCTCCGTTAGAGGTGGGCGGCCCCCTAAATCCGCCTCTGTTTTTGAATAGCGACTTAAATTTAAGGAAACAGGATATTTTTGTATCAATAGATAAATTCCGTATTTGTTATTTGCGCATTTTTAAGTTATCGTAGGACAATCAAATTTGAGCAAAGTACAAGTACGCAGCTACGTCCAGTCAGAATGGGGCGTCTAAAGGGAGTGCCACGCTCAGAGGATGGATTTTACCATTTTGGCCATACACCAATGTTGTTTTCGAAAAACCATGACAATGTAAAGCGCTGAATTTTAAGTAAAGCATTTATCTACGAAACGCTGAGAAATTTGAATATTTAAAAGTCAAGTAAATATAAGAACCGAAACAATTGAAGAGGTGTTTGGCCAAAAGGAAAGTTAAACATATCAAAATCCATCTAAGGGCTACTTTGCCCGAGGGAGTTGAAACCTAAGTTTCTTTATGACTTGTATATAAGCGACCTATTTTAAATGATTGATTGTTGGTTTCTAGTGGCAAATATTTCATGCATGTTCAGGACGATAACAAATTAACAATAAATACAACAGGTAGGTCATGTAAGAGTTCGTTCATGGTGAGGATTGACTTTGTATGACACATACTTGAAAATGAGGGTATATTGGATAGGGACTGAAATGTTGCCTTGCAGCAAACCTACGAGTTACTGCCGGGGTTCTTAACGTGTAGAGAGCTTAGCACCCTTTCTATACGCCTTATTCTGACGACTAGACTTCGCTGCGTACTTTTACTCTGCTGAAAGTTGATTGTCGTGCGGTAACTTAAAAATGTACAAATAACAAATACGGAACTATCCCATTATACAAAAAAAATCCCGTTTCCTTTTATTTGCTATTTAAAATCAGTGGCGGATTTGGGACCCCTAGTGGAGCTATATATATGATAAATGCATATACCTTTTACAAGCATAAGTCAAAACCGTTGTCTTAGGGAGCAACCGTTTAATTTAAAAGCGGGAGGGGTATAGGTATTTGTCGAAGTGAGAAATTTCTTTTCGCGCTAATCTTATTATTTTTTTCAACGCTATAAATCAATATATTTGGTTCAAGATTTAACACTATAAGGTATGGGGAAAATCTGGACTCAGAACTTCAGAAAAAAACATACCCCCCCCCCCCCCCACCCCCACCCCCACCCCCTTAGAAGTAAAACGGTCGTTCCCTGACTAGGCCGACATGATTACAATTAGTAAGAAGTCGAATAGCCAAAAAAATGAAATCAAATTTAAGGGAATTTTATTCTATTGCCTAAAGTGCAGCAGAAAATATAAACATAATTAACCTTTAGTTACCATACTATTTGGCCTACCGCGAGTTGGTCAGTTTTCACTGTTACTTCTAAATGTTGGGCGCTGGGGAAATCAAATAGATCTGAATTATTTATCTGAAACGCTAAGCTAATATTAGAGATTTTTTAAAGAGTAAATCTACTTGTTTGATGCCGGTTTAAATAGGTTTAAATAAAAAATTTGCAATAGATGCAAAACCTTAAAAATATCAGGATACTGTTATCTCATGTGATGTCCAATTTGTTTAATAAAAAAACGACTTCTTCTTTTAATCTTTTATTTTGCAATTAAACATTATTTGATATATTTCGGGCTTTTTATTCCTAACTAAGAATGATCATAATCAGAGCCGTGAATTCACCGCTTTTGAGAAATATTTATTTTGTTATCCAATTTTTCACCGATTACAACTGTCTGCCCCTGATTTTATTTTATACATTGACATTTTAGCAACAGCAACTGTTCATTTCATTTTGTTTCGTTTCTTTCCGCTTTTATTCCGTTTCGCAGTTTACAGGTACCCCTCTTTTCGCCCCTTTTCTATTTTTGATATCTTCATCAAAAAATTTAAAAAATTAAAATTTCAAAAAGCGAAATTATCAAAACTGTATGTCTGTAAGTTTAGTACTTTCAAAGTTTGACCAAATATCTAAACTATCAAATTTAAAAACGATATTTAGAATTTTGAAATTTTAATAATTTGGTGAAAATTTAAAAAAATTTAAAACTTTGATCTAAATTAAAAAAATCGAAAATTTCAAAACGTTTTAAAATTTTGAATTGATAAGTGTTACACGGACCTAACCCCATATATTTACCAGAAAACATCCCTAGCTTACGCCCTAAGAGATTCATAATGAGTTTTTAATTTTTTGATTTTCGGAGGTCGTGCCAGACTTTATATATACTGTTTTCGCCGCAAACCACTAAAATCAAAATTAGATGCTTTTACGAAGTTATGTTTATTTTCTTGGGATCCCATGTAATACGGTGGTACGGGTCGGGGGCCTTGATCGTTTATGCATACTTCGGCAAAATTTAAGTTTTGCAAGTGAGAAATATATATAGACACAGAGATATTAAATAATGATACAAATTAATAAACAAACCTTTCGCTTGAAACAGTATTTCTATTTTTCATTAAGAATGAATTTAACCTGGATTGTTGTCTTGGCTGTGCCATGATGAAATAACCAACCCAACCGCGGGTAGGGCACATTCACCTACTTCGTGGGAATGTGAGTTAGGGATGTTTTGAAACTTCGATTATCAAAGAAATTGTTTATAAAAACCAATGTAGCAATTGTTTTTACTTTAACTGCTAAAAGCCTCTAATACTTGTCATCAAACGCACTACCGCGTTTGACACATTCCTTTGAAGTATATAATATTTATAGAACTTAAATAAACCGTAGTTCAGTTGATGAGTAATCAATTCACGTTGGTTCTGTTAAACTTACTGTTTATAATACAATTTGAATGTTAAAACGAATGGAATGCGACGACTTTAATTTTCGTCGTCTCTTTAGATACTTTATTAAGCTGAGGACAACCCATGCTTTGCAAATTTTAGGGGGGGGGGGGGGGCGCACGCCCGCTACGCCCCCGCCTGTATCCGCCCCTGTTTGAAGGTATATTTCATTTGTCTACATGATTTATCTTCTTATGCTTGGTTTGTTCAGTACGGTATACATTTTGTCTTATATCTACAGTATATCCTGTTTTATGTTAGAAAATGAACAATGTCGTTCTCATGAAAGAAATTTAAGCGTGCTTGACTTTGCAACATACAGACTCTTATAAATAAGTATCACATAACTCTTTCAAATCCTGCAATCAAAATACCGGGACCCTTCCTCGTGCAATGTATAACTAAGTTCGGGTACATGCATGCTTTGTTTATTAAATGCGAAGTAAACCTGAAAATTCTGTTTCAAAAATCAGACGACACGACCGTTTATATATAATTCTTAAGAAATCAGAGAAACATAATATTTTTGTAACTTGCAACTCGACCTTCGTAACTCGCAACTCGACTTTCATAACTAGCAACTCGACATTCGTAACTCGCAACTCGACATTCGTAACTCGTAACTCGACTTTTGTAACTCGCAACTCGGCCTTTTCAACTCGCAACTTGCAACTCGACGATAAGAAACCCTCTTCTTGATTGGTCGGTTTTAGTAATAGAAAATCAAATATAGCCAAAACATTTCAGTGTCCTCTTATTGAAAATCAACCTTGCATGACGGAATTTAGTAGTATTTTATCATGAAATTAAGTCACATTGAAATGACACCTTTTCACAGGACACTTTTTTGGACCACAATACATCCCGCACCTAACTAGATGAGCACCAATCCACCGATGTAGTTATCATAGAGGATATCATAGTGTTATCAAATCAATTTTGTTATTATGTTTTTGTCTTTTGTCGCAGAAAGCTCGACATAGGGATAGTGATCCGGCGGCGCCGTCACCTAACTTCTTTAAAGCTTTATATATTAGTAGGTGGAAGAAGTAGATGCTTCATACTTTGTATATAGATTCCTTATGTTACGAAGTTTCCGTCTGTCACATGTCCATTGTCCTTGATCTCATTTTCATGGTTTCGTGAAAACTTTTAAAAAGTTAAGATGTTTGTAATGTTAATTTCTCTCTTATTATGAGTTATAGGATACATTGTTACTATATTTGGTATGTGCTTACCTTGCAAGGTCCTCATGCCCGTCAGACAGTTTTCACTTGACCTCAACCTCATTTCATGGATCAGTGAACAAGGTTATGTTTTAGTGGTCAAGTCCATATCTCAGATACTATAAGCAATATGTCTAGTATATTCGGTGTATGGAAGATCTGTAAGGTGGACATGTCCAACTGGCAGGTGTCATCTGACGTTGACTTCATTTTCATGGTTCAGTGGTTATAGTTAAGTGTTTGTGTTTTGGTCTGTTTTTCTTATACTGTATGCAATAGGTCTACCATATTTGGTGTATGTAATGATTGTTAGGTGTACATGTCTAGCTGGCAGGTTTCATCTGACCTGGACCTCATTTTCATGGTTCAGTGGTCAAAGTTAAGCTTTTGAGTTTTGGTCTTTTTTTCTAATACTATATGCAATAGGTAAACTATATTTGGTGTATGGAAATATTTCGTGATGTACATGACAGTTTTATTTAACCTTGACCTCAGTTTCACGGTTCATTGCTCAGTGTTACGTTATTGTGATTTGGTCTGGTTTTTTTTTTATCTAAAACTATAAGCAATGGGTCAACTATATTTATTGTATTGAAGGATTGCAAGCTGTACATGTTTTGCTGGCATGGCTCATCTGACCTTGACCTCATTTTCATGGTTCATTGGTCAATGTTTAGTTTTCTTGGTTAAGTCTGTTTCTTAGAAACTATATGCAATAGGTCAGCTATATTTAGTGTATTGAATGAGTGTAAGGTGAACATGTATTTCTTGTTTGGTTTATATGACCTTAACCTCATTTTGTTGGATCATGTTAAGTTTATGTGATAGTTGTAGTAAAACTTTATATTTAGGGCTATACACATTAATATCAATGATAAGTAAAGATGGCGAGACATTTCAACGTGTGCACTCTTGTAAATAAAACAACATTGACATCAAATCATGTGATTTAAAATCTGTTTACCCTGCCGGAACACATGAGATCACACCCAGTTTGAATGGGGTTCGTGTTGCTCAGTCTTTAGTTTTCTATATGTTGTGTTTTGTGTACTATTGTTTGTCTTTTGTCTTTTCTTTTTTAACCATGACGTTCTCAGTTTGAATGGCCCTTAGGTATCTTTTGCCTCTCTTTTATCTGTTCAAATAAGATACAACTACCAAATGTAAGAAAATATGAAAATATGAAAATGCAAGAAAACGACTTTTTAAGGCAAACCTAACTTGTCACAATTTTATGTGCCTATTTCATACGAGGAACCGTGGTAATCTTATGAGACTTATAATAAATTTTGCGTAGAATGTTGCTGTTGATAACATATCTTTAAAATTTCTCTTTAATTATTCACAACTTGCGTAAACGATGGACGATTTGGAGTTTTACACATTGTATAGACACTATTCTACTATTGGAGACTGTATTTTTATCTCTAGATGTCTTTTTTACGTTGGCTTGCTGCCTCATTGACGTATACGTCATATCCCAATTTATTTTCCCCCATTGTATCTTATATTTTTTAAAGTTTTGATTAATTAATGAATGGCTATTATTTATTTTGAATTTATTGAACCATAAAATTAATTTTTGATTCTTCACATTGAATAATCCGCCATAAAAATTCACAACATTGAAAATAAAGGTAATACTTTTAACCAATCAGAAGACAGTAAATACACCAAATTTATTTATTGTAATATGTTTTCTAATGTGTATATTGGATAATATAACCAAAGAAACAACATTTATTAAAGAGTGTTCGAAATTCAAGAACTGTTTTTGTCTTTCTTATTTTTCGTTTTCTTCTTTTTCTTGTCTTTCCTATTTCTGTTACGACCCTGTCTTCCCTTCCTACATTTCGCAGAAATGGTTTTGCCTGGACAACATGAATAACAATTGTCTTTTTTCGCGCATTTGATCTTGCCTTTGACACAATTTTTACAAAGCTTATCGATTCTGTTCTTCTTGACTTTACATTTTCCATGAGTAGGTGTTGCTGTTATTATTGGAGACGCTTGGCTCTGACATTGTGGATGAGTTACTTGCCCTTTGCAACAAAGTGTTTTACATTTTTCTCTCGAACGTTTTCTTTCCAAGCATTTTGTACATTGTTGATCAGTACTAGGCGTTGGTTTGGTTGTGTGGCTTATGGCTGTTGTAGCTACTGTTGTACTATCCTCTGTTGGAGCTGGTGTTCCTTGTTCTAGTTGTATGTCTTCGTCTGCAATAAGATATTCATTTTCAAATGTTGATTTCGCATAAGATACAGAGTTAAACATTAAATTGTCTTCAATTATCAACTGTTCATTTTTCTTTGAAAGCTTTATAATTGTAATGTCTACATTTGTCCGAGTGATTTTTTTTGGGGGGGGGGGGGGGGGGGGTATTAGGCCATCCCGAACTACTGTGTAATTCTGTAAATCTCTGATATCATATTCCTTCATAATTGCCTAGTGGAAGTTTTAATTTTTTATTGTCTTAAGTTATTTCATTTGATTATTAAGTCATTGTTTTTTAATTGATACATACATAATCTTGTTTTGTCTATGTGGCTAGGTTATCGCTTCATTACCGTACAAAATCATAATTTTGATTTTTATACCCCACCTACGATAGTAGAGGAGCATTATGTTTTCTGGTCTGTGCGTCCGTTCGTCTGTTCGTCCGTTCGTTCGTCTGTCCGTCCGTTCGTTCGTTCGTCCATTCGTTCGTTCGTCCGTCCGTCTGTCCGCTTCAGGTTAAAGATTTTGGTCAAGGTATACGTAGTTTTTAATGAAGTTGAAGTCCAATCAACCTGAAACCCAGTACACATGTTCCCTATAATATGATCTTTCTAATTTGAATGCCAAATTAGATTTTGACCCCAATTTCACGGTCTACTGAACATAGAAAATGATAGTGTGAGTGGGGCATCCGTGTACTATATGCACATTCTTGTTTTTCACTAAAAATAATTTACACGAAAAACTTCACAAAAAATATGATGCATGTAATTTTGCATTTTAGTCGTAATATTTTCATTTCTCCTGAATTTATTTCACCCAAGAGCAATTTGAAAAACTCCTTTGAAATTTACCACATCCAAATATGTACTTTGGGCTGCTAATAATTACATTACAGGTATATTTTATTTTAATACGTTATTTTAATTGCATAACGGTAATGTCGCGTCATTCTTAATTTAACCTTCATTTCAAAATGAAATGTAACATTCATGATTACACGAGCTTCAACAATAAAGTGCTGAGGTAAATATTATTTTTTTATAGAAATCCTGTTTTCATGTTTGTAGCAAAACATATAATTAGAAATATTGAACGTATTACTCGGCGATCGGACAGTGTTCAAAAAGAAGCTAAAACATTATTTAAGAATTGAATGCTTCTTTTAGAATTTTCATAGGGTTGTCAAAGTATTGACCGTGCGCACAGTTTTAGAATGAAGCGCTGAAACAAAATGTAAAATTGTACTTCGATCAACGCTTTTACACCCCAATAAATTTACAAAAATCAACGTTCAATTTCTAATTAATGTTTAACCTTCTTTTTAAACAATGTCAGATCGCCGAGTAAAATTATCAACGCCTGAGGAATGCACAAAAAAATTGAAAGATTTTGTCTAAGAATGAGCATTATTCCCAAATAATACAAGTAAAGCATCGTTAACCGAAACATACAAAACATGTTGGCAAAAGGAGGCGTTATATACTAAAGAAATAATCAAACACATTAATCCAACTGACAATGGCATTACAAAAAAACAGAAAAACAACCTAAAGACAAACAACACTATCAAAACACAATAATGAAACTGAGCAACGGGTGATATCATGTGCTCCGAATCCGACCATTTTCAACACGTGACACGTACACCCGTCGTGTTGTTCGCGTAAGTATAAACCCAATAATTAGACACTTAAGTATAATTCGGTAGGTCTATGTTAAACGTTTCGATTTACACTCGCCATCATAAGTAAGATAATCATTTCTTTGCTTGAAAGAATGATATATGCGGGTATGAGCTGTTAGTTTCTTTGCAAGCACGTACATATTGATTGATTGATTGTCGATACGTAACGTCATGTGGCAACTATTTCATGCAAATGTGCTGCAGTAAACGAAAACATTTATCGAAATAATCAATTCGGTAAGATATGTGTGTCAGATGACAGTATATATCCACATATATATATTATTCGTTCAATGTATGTTCACTAGTGTTAATATGTCTTTTGATTGAGTTAAGCCATTTTAATTGATAATTTATAGTGTGCCTTTCTATGTTGTGATGTTACACAACTGTTTGAGATAAGGGTGAAGGTTGGTACTATTAAAACGTTTAAATTCGCTGCATTTGTTTGCACATGTCCTAAGTCAGGAATCTGATGTTCATTAGTTGTCGTTTGTTTATGTGGTTCATAAGTGTTTCTTGTTTCTCGTTTTTTTATGTCGATTAGACCGTTGGTTTTCCCGTTTGAATGGTTTACACTAGTCATTTTGGAGCCCATTATAGTTCGCTGTTCGGTGTGAGCCAAGACTCCGTGTTGAAGACCTTACTTTGACCTATAATGGTTTACTTTTACAAATTGTGACTTGGATGGAGAGTTGTCTCATTGGCACTCATACCACATCTATCTTATAAAATTGAGAATGGAAATGGGGAATGTGTCAAAGAGACAACAACCCGACCATAGAGCAGACAACAGCCGAAGGCCACCAATGGGTCTTCAATGCAGTGAGAAACTCCCGCACCCGAAGGCGTCCTTCAGCTGGCCCCTAAACAAATATGTATACTAGTTCAGTGGTAATGAACGTCATACTAAACTCCAAATTATACACAGGAAACTAAAATTAAAAATGATACAAGACTAACAAAGGCCTTATATATCTATATGTGAGTTGCAACCTTCTGTGATCGTTAAAACAGAGCTCAGTTAAAATACCGGAAAACTGGTGTGCATAAAAAACACCATATATTCATGTGGTCAAGAGATAAGGTTTTGTGTTGCTTACATCAATGTACCAACATACAATACGTTTTTATCCGTAATCATGAATTTAAGGAATTTTTGTATATAGCAATTGCATTAATCTTACCAAATGTTAGCTTTGGGTCTTTACCAAACCCGAAAATTCCGTCACATGCAGATTTGTTATTGCTTTCTTGTTTGTAAAGTCCTGTAAATTGACAAAAAAATATCTATTATAATCATTATTTAGTGAATTTTATTTTCTCTCTTTATGCCGACATCAATTGTACTGAAAAAAAAGATAATGTAAGCACGTAGTTCAAGATTATGTTCTATTCTGATCATATAGAGAAGAATATGTGATATGTATACGTGTAGCAGAAAAACAGCAACTGAAGAAGAAATATCTAGTATCAGTCAAATTGCATTGTTCAACTGTTACGAGCCAGGTTTGTATTTACAACATCTGCTTACTCTTCATGATCAACTGAGATCAGTACCGGTTTTTGGTGATGATCGTGTTGCATTTTCTTTAGTTTTCTATGCTGTGTTTTGGGTACTGTTGGTTTTGTGTCGTTTTTCGTTTTTTTGCCATTGCATTGTCAGTTTGTTTCGATTTATGAGTTTAAATATCCATGTGTTATCTTCTGTCACTCTTTTACAATAAAAAGTTGCTACATGGAATGTGTACTCAGCTCTAAAATGACAAAAGGCTAGTTTTATCGTAGTATTGTGGAATATTTTCTGATCATTATTTATAATGGCAAAGAAATTAAAAGTGATATCAAGACAAGCTGTCGAACATTGATATTTAACACCCCACCACTTTGTTGCTGCATCAAGTAAGACTATATGCACCGTGTGTTGTTTGTCTTTGTTTAAACGACTATTGTGTGGTTGGTGTAGCCTGCTATCCAATAAATTTGGTAATTCCTGTTATCTTTACTATGTGTTACATATAATCTTAGCGAACTTCGTGTCATTGTTATAAATGACCCGGCCAATCGTAATCAGTGTTTTCCGTCCGTCACTAATGAATTGTTTCCGCTCTCCATCTTTTGAAAAAAAAAATGGAGTTGAGTAATGCAATATTCGGTTTTATAATTCGCTACACAAGATCGTGTTACGCGAACATGCAAGAAACCATTACTTATAGAATAACTAATAGAAGAATTCAAATATAGAAACATATTCAATGATTAACAGAGCAACACATTAATTCATGGATGCGCGTAGCGCATGAGTTTATTTTCAATGTTGTTCGGTCACGAGTTGAAGTTCTTTTATTTTCGATTAGATATTCTTTTTATTACATTGACCATGGACATTTTGAAGGCATTACAGTATGTTGTGGGCCAATGTGGGGATGCATTAGTTAAGCACCTATTAAACGCATGTCTTCCGTTTGTATAAGCTAAATTTGATAACCCAGAGTTCTTCTAAAATTGTATAACAATGCACTTACTTACTAGCGGTGGACCCAGTATGAAAGCTCCCATATTTATCCTCTAGTTATCTCTATTTCTGAAAGTATTGTACTTTTAAACTTACTTCTGAAACATATAACGAAGCCTTTACCCGATTTAGATTTGTCAGTTTTCGACGAAAATTTGATGTTGACCTGGGTGTTAGGCGGGAATTCTTTATGAAAATCTTCCTTGTCAACCATGATCTCATTAATGGTCAGCTGATCGTTCTGTATATCGATGTCAAATAAATTTATCTCTACTAAAACCCTGCTTCCGCCTGCAGTAGGTACGATTATTGTAGTTTCACAAGTTTCCTCAGGTTTTAAAATCTGTAACTTATTCAAATTGTCATCAAACATCGTTCTGTCGTAATTCCATGGTATATGTTGATGGCTCAGTATTACACCACTTTTGGCATGTCTTCCTATGTACTGGCTTTTACATATTAATTCTTTAAAGTAAACACTAGTCTGTTCAGCTAAAAGGTGAACAAAACATAGAAGTTGATTTCAAAGGAAATATTTGATTGTCATAATTATCTAATTAAGTTCTAAACTATGTAACATACACTCGCTGCATTGAAGACCCATTGGTGACCCTCGGCTGTTATCTGCTCTTTGGTCGGGCTGTCTCTTGACACATTCCCAATTTTTATTCTCAATTTTACTCATTTTTCAGCGTCAATCGAATTCTCAAACTCCTGACATATTCCTCAGTTTGTTAAACATCTTAAAACACTTAGCAAAGAAATCAAAACGTAGTCTGAGATAAACGTTAAGGTGGTAAAATAGAGAAGCTCAAAGTACTGTTTTTCTAAACTTGGTTTGCTGGGATGTAGAAATTATAAGGTTCAGTCTTAATCATTTGTTAATAGATGCATGATTTTTTTATTTATTTTTGATTGGCTTTGGGCTAGCTGTCAGTAACTATGAGAACTCTCATATCTGTACTTGGTGTCTTTTTGTTGTGGGGATGTATACGTGTCATTCTACCTGCACTGTTTGATTTGTTCCTTGCTTCTGTGCTTTGTATCGATCTGATGGTCCGAGTACACAGTTATCGTCCTTTATAGTCCCTAGTGTGGACAGTGTGTTGCTTGCCAATTTTTTTAGTACCCCTTCCAAATGTATTTCTTCATGTTTTATGCCTCAAATAGCAAGTAGGGGGATGAAATAACACTGTAAAAAAATGTGGGTCATGAATTTTAAACGGTAAAGTAGTGATTTGGTCCAGCTGAAAAAGGTTAAAAATTAGCACTTCGGAAGCTGTCAAAAGATTTCAAGACCCCCTTAACATAGAATTGTCCATATTTTGAGTTAGAGCCGATGAAGTTTTCTATAATTTTGATATAATTTGTCCCAAAAGTAGTACAACACACTGTAAAAATATTATTGAGAAAGCGCAGGTGGGATTTTTTTAATTTTCATTTATTGTCTAAAAGAAATGCACTACGAAATAACTGTGTACTCGGACCTGATGAGTAAAGTCCTTTTCAACTGATTTTTATAGTGCATATGTTGCACTGGTTTTTTTTGTATTACTTGCCTTTGATACAAATCCAGTCATGAACTATGATTGATTGGGCCACATTTATACATTTTCGTGTATAAATCGGTTGCAAAGGAAACTGGATTAAACAGGATTGTTTCCAAAAGCAATCAGCTATATCTGCTTCAAGATCGCCTGGTCTGCCAACACAAGGAGATCCACTGTTCTGAAAATTTTCACCAGAAGCCGGACATTCGTCAGATGAAGCTTCGATGTTTGGTTTATAAATTACCGATCCTTGTGGACAGCTAATGTTTATGGCTTTACACATGTCATTTTGCACAGGTACCGGGAAACACGAACTATTGGAATTAGAATCTGCCTCTGAAAAAAATTAACACAGAAAATCAGAAATAATACAAATAGAAAAAACATATTTTCTTGGAAACATGACTAGTTATATATAAATGTTTGCTCAGTCTTGTAATTAAGATTGACATATGCAATCAATAGACATGCAGAGCATCAGCTTGTATAATGATAGTTTGAGAAAACATTAATTAAGACAAAGCAAGCAAGCCAACCAAACCTTTAAACAGAAAGCATTAGGAAAATAGCTCTTATTTACGGATATATTTTTTACATGGTCTTGATTTATCAAAACATTCAATACCGTTAACCCTCCAAATGAAACAGAGGGATGACGACAGCATCATAGCAAAAAAAAAAAAAAAAAAAAACAGACAGTAAAAAGTTCGGACATTGATTGCACTAAAAATGAAATAATTAGCAAGGAACATTTTGCGTTACTCTCAACTTTTAGATATTTTAAAACAATTTCACTGTGTCGATTTCAATGGCCACAACTGCCGCAAAAGTTGCGCTAAAGCAAGAAAGATACTACTAATAAGTTCTCTTTAAGGATGTTCGCTACTCTGTTTTAAAATAACAAGCTTTTCAAAAGACTGTAAATTTATAAATGGATAGTATATAAATAAAGAAACTAAAAAAAGCAGAAAAAAATGAAGGGTCCCTGTGCTTGTGTTCGAGATATATATAAGCCCTTGAAAATATGGCTGGAAATATTTCATTGTAAATTCTTCTTACACTTAACATTGGTGCCTTTTTCCTTCAATAACTATGAACAAATAGCAAGGGTTCATAAGATTCTCAAAAATTACATTTAATTAAATTGAGAATGGAAATAGGGAATGTGTCAAAGAGACAACAGCCCAACCAAAGAGCTGAAAACAACTGAAGGCCACCAATGGGTCATCAATACAGCGAGAAAATTCCTCACACGGAAGCGTGCTACAGTTAGCCCCCAAACAAAAATATGCACTAGTTCAGTGAAAATGGACGTCATATAAAACTCCGAAATATATTTAAACGAAACTAAAATTTAAAATAATACAAGACTAACAAATGCCAGAGGCTCCTGACTTGGGAAAGACTAAAAAATGCGGTTAAAAATATTTTTTGAGATCTCAACCCTCTCCCTATACCTCTAGCCAATGTAGGAAAAAAAAAAATCAATAAGCACAGTAAAACTGTATGTTATCAAATTATGCAAAGAAAAGTAGGGGTAAGTTGGGAAAAAATTTAATGGCAGTACATGAAAAAACCAGAGGAGCGAACATCCTTAAAATCTAATGATTTTTTATTACATCTAATAAATGTATTGAAGATATTTAGAAAAAGAAGCGGAAAAACTTAATGGAGAATTACCTGACGGACGGGGTAAACGTTTAATCCCCTTTGACTCGCAGATTGATGACACGCGTCAAACAACATATTTTTCAATTTTAGTTTAACTCAGTAAATATTATATATTATAATTTGAGGTAACTTTGCTATAAATTTTTAATGGTACGATCTTTCCATATGAAGATAAATACAGAAAAGCGCATAGGACGAAACAAATTTATCAAGTTTTATCTGATTTTTATTTTTTAAAGGGTTCATACTAAAATACAGTGCACCTCATTTGATTTCCATAGTATCATTTACATAAATATAAATATAAATATATTTTTTATTGAAATTTATATTGTTGATAACTGCATTTACTGTTTTGTGAGTGAGCAATGAACACAATGAAATGGTTAAAAATGTTCACGTCTTTTATATTCTAACGACACTGGTTACTGTGAGGTCTGGGCTACTTCGAGCTCGTTCAGAACGACGAAAATTAATTGTAAATATTATCTTTTTTTAAATGATATGAATAACTTTCCACTACGATCAGAATAACATTAATTTATAATGCGGATATTCATTTCCGTGCAAATAATCCTACCTGCTATGAAAATATATCTAAAAACCACAATACCAAACACAGTAATAAGCGCCATGGAGTATAGAACGTCCTATGGTATACTACATATTACAATTTATATAGTAAATACTAGCGAAACATGTATTATAGAGTATATGAGAACAATACATGTAATATGATCTAAGACATAGCGCTCCACTTTAATACCGATTGGGCGGCATATTTGTCTACATGTATATCTATAATTGGTTGGAGTAGTATACTTCCCTTTCATTAAGTTATGTTTCAAGTGAGGCATATATTATAAAAATATCACTTCCCCTCTCAAAGGTGAAATGTTACGTATTTTACAGATTACTGATTAAGTATTTAAATGTCTTTGTCTTTTATTTATACAAATTATAATTTCACTATTTATACATGTTATAAACATAATATGCTTTTCCTGTTTGAAGTAAAGGAAGGAAAAGTTAAGATCACTTTTAAGCGAATGAAAAAATCGGTATATATATATGTATATAAAAAAACACCTTCAGAATGAGAAATTATGGCCGTGCCAATCGTCGTAATTCGGACGAAACATATTTATTATATACTTATCCTTGTGCTATATTTGTAAAATATACAAGGTAAACCAAGGACAAACAAGTAGTTAATATAGGTCAGTCTGAGTGGTTAAGAGGTCAAGGTTGTTCTTCGTTTGATAAATTGGTTAAGAGAACTTGGCAGGCTAAAATATCAAACGTTTTGAACTATTTTAGAATAAATTGTTCATCAAAAGGTGTTATACTATTAAATGGCTACATCACAATTGATAGAAAACTGTGTATCATTTTCATTCTGTCTAATACGAATGATCCAATTGAAAAAAAAAGTTTTATCGTTAACTTTAACTGTAAATTAAATTTTTGTCTCACATCGTCAGAAATGATCGACATGTATATTTTTGTTATTAAAATTCATTTGTTTGTGTTAATCTCACTTTCATGAAAAAGAGAACTTTTTTTTCTTTTCTTTTCTTCCGCTTGTTGATTGATTTTTATGGCGACCGTCACTATACTGTATGGGTTTTTTTTTTATTTTTGAAGGCTGTATGATTGCCTATATAGATATAATAAGATGTGGTATGAGTGCCAATGAGACAAATCTCCATCCAAGTCAAAATTTATAAAAGTAAACCATTATAGGTCACAGTACGGTCTATAACTGCTTACATCCACTCCAGTTTTACTTAAGGATATAGTTATTTCATTGGCAATCATACCACACTTCTTTCTTATTATACTATACCAAATCAATCAATTTGATTTTTGGTGTTTAACGCCACTTGTAAGCACCGCATTTAGGCTATTTCGTGGCGGTCAGCTTTTAATTATGGAAGCCGAAGTGTCCGGAGAAAACCACCGACCTTCGATAGGAAAACTGACAATCCTAGTCAATTAAGATTGGAGTCGAGTGCACCCGCACGAGCGGGATTCGAACTCACAACCTCAGTGTTGACTGGCTAGTGGTTACAGTAGTAACTACTTAGACCAATCGGCCACCAAGGCCCCCGCAAATCAATCAATAATTATTTACTGAGAAGATGTTAAACAATGTATTGGCCATGATTCAACCATTTTAAGCACTTCAAATAAAGCATTGAATATATGACTTTTATTTATCTGTTAAAACTGGTCAATAAACTATCATAATTTCCACATTTTATCAATTTTTTAATTTCTCATATCATTACTGGTGATCTTTGATCTGATCACACTTAACCCTAACAGTAATTTACTGGGTTTTTTTTGAGAGACTAAATATCAATAAGTCATGCACAAACCGTACACTCATTCCTATTTAATATCATCAACAAAGACAACAGTGAAAATCCAAAGTTTAACGCGTGTTTCTTTTGTTTTTTATTTTACAATTGGTTTATATTTACGGAAGCCCATAGGGGACCAACAAAAAAATAATATTATATCGTTATCTCAATATGTATATCGTTATTTCGATATAATTAAATCGTTATCTCGATATATATTTATATCGTTATCTCGATATTTATATCGTTATATCGATATATTTATTTCGTTATCTCGATATAATAATATTTTTATCTCGATATTTATATACATGTACTTAAGGTGCAACCTTTTTTAAAAATAACTCAAAAACTTGTACATTTTTCAAAATTCTAGCAGAGGGTAAAATGATCAGTACATAATGATCTATCTCTGCCAAAATTTACGTTCAGGTTGATTGGAAAACTTATCCAAGAGCTATTGGCATTTATTTGCATTTTTTCAAATCTTCATCTTAATTTTGACAATATCTTGAAAGTCGTAAAAGCTAGAGCCTTTTTCAGTTTTTCATAAATTTTCCAAAGTATTTCTTGTTACAATTATCTTACTCTTCCAGGTAACAGACAAATTTCCCTGTTTACAGAAATGTCATCTATCCAGGAGCAATAGAACGCTATCAAAGTCCACTTTAACCTTTATTTGACATCGAACTTAAAAGAAATACACAGTTCCCTATGCATTATGATATCAAAAATTTAAATGCATGAGAAGTACATAAAGGTTTTCATTGGTACATGTAGTAGATATGGAATTATAAATATATATATACAGATACAACACTGTATACATTTTGTTTATTTATATACTTCTTTTAGAGTAAGAAATACATTTCGCCTAAATTTTCAAAATTACTGTTTCTTATTTGTTTTTATCGATCAAATCAAATCAATTCAATTCAAATTTTAGGTTAAAAGCTAGAGCCTTTAGTTAGTTTGAATTGCAAATTGTTCAGATCATTAAGTGCTATAATAAGTTCTTGTGGGCAAAACTTTCAAATTTTGCTTCTCTTAAAATAGCCAAATTTGCAGATTTTCGCATAATTTTAGTTATTTATTGAAAACTATAGGCCCCAGGTTTGCTTGAATTTTATTTTTTTTATAATATACACAAGGTCAGTTATTCGACAAATCATGAAAATGGCCTTCGTTTGCTCGTTGTATTTTATTTATGTAATATTAAAATGAGAATGGAAATGGAGAATATGTCAAAGAGACAACAACCCGATCAAAAAGCAGAAAACAGCTGAAGGCCACCAATGTGTCTTCAATACAGCGAGAAAATCCCGCACCAGGAGGCGTGCTTCAGCCGGCCCCTAAACAAAAATTTATAATAGTTCAGTGATTATGGACGTCATATTTAACTCAGAAATATATAAAAGAAACAAAAATTAAAAGTCATACAAGACTAACAAAGGCCAGAGGCTTCTGACTTGGAACAGGCGCAAAAATGCGGCGGGGTTAAACGATGTTTTGTGAGATTTCAACCCTCCCCTTATATCTTTAGTAAATGTAGAAAAAACACACAAACAGCAATACGCACAGTAAAACTTAGTTTGAAATTACAATGATACATAAATTAACAAAGGACTATTTATTAGCAGTTACTGACATGCCAGCTCTAGACCTCAACTAAATTGTCTGGATCAACATCTTTAAATTTTCAAAAGTATATTTCATTTTCTTTAAAATGAGCCATAAACCGACATTTTACATGTAATAATAAAAAAAGTTAGGCAACGAAACATCTCATAATTTGAAAACACATATACCGAGGTCAGATAACTATCGGGCAGCGCTGGCTAACCCCAATAGGGGATTAATCAATAATTCTTCATTTCACGCGCTTCAGATGGATGTCAAACCTTGACAGAAATTAAACATAAAATTGAGAATGGAAATGGGGATGTGTCAAAGAGACAACAACCCGACCATAGAACAGACAACAGCAGAAGGTCACCAATAGGTCTTCAATGTAGCGAGAAACTCCCACACCCGGAGGCATCCTTCAGCTGGCCCCTAAACATATATCTATACTAGTTCAGTGATAATAGACGTCATACTAAACTCCGAATTATACACAAGAAACTAAAATAAAAAAATCATACAAGACTACCAAAGGCCAGAGGCTCCTGACTTGGGACAGGCGCAAAAATGCGGCGGGGTTAAACATGTTTTTGAAAACTCTGTTTATTTTTTTTTCGCTGGCAGTTTGATCCGCTTGCTTGATATGTCAATTTCTGTTTATGTTGATTGCTGTTTGCTTAACGTCCAGTCGCAAAGATTTCATGTTTAATCGGAACGAAAAGAAGATGGCGATAGACCAGGAAAGCCGATCGAACTGCCGGTGCTAAAATGTAATATCGTTAACGGTTTTGTATCGATCTGTAGCTATCGCAAAAATGCGTTACTTTCTATTGACACTGAATAGATAGCATTTCTGCAAACCGGGAACCTTAATCTGTTACCTGGACGACTAAGATAATTGTAAACAGGAAATATTTTGGAATAACATTAATAAAAAAGGCCATAGCTTTTACGATTTTAAAGATATTGTCAAAATTATAAAAAAATGAGAAAAATGCAAATAAAGCCATAGCTCTGAAACGAATTTTCCGATCAACCAGAACTTAAATTTCGACAGAGGCAGATCACAATGTACAGTGGTCAATTTTACTCTCTGCTAGATTTTGATATCTGTATATTTTTTTGAGTTTTTTGCAAAAAGGTGACATAACCCCACTTAACTATATGTTTATATCGAGATAACGAAATAATTATATCGCGATAACGATATAATTACATCGAGATAAAGAAATAAATATATCATTATAGCGATATAAATATCGAAATATCGAAATAACGATATAAATATAACGAGATAACGATATAAATATAACGAGATAACGATTTAATTATATCGAAATAACGATTTGTATATATTGAGATAACGATATAACTCCGGCCTCCTCCACCAATAAAAACTGGCCGCCAAGAAATAGCCCAAAAGCAGTGCATAAAAGTGGCGTAAAAACAATCAAATCAAATCAAGAGCTTGCGGTCATCCGATGTGCAGTACTTCAGTATTTCGAGTCTCATTGT
This sequence comes from Mytilus californianus, assembly GCF_021869535.1. NCBI lineage: Eukaryota > Metazoa > Mollusca > Bivalvia > Mytilida > Mytilidae > Mytilus > Mytilus californianus. The sequence continues at coordinate 1,312,975 of NW_026262703.1, forward strand.
TAAAGGCCGTACGATGACCTGTAACTAATTGTTTATATCCACTAGTTATTTAAACTCATGTGGATAGTTGTCTCATGGGCAATCATATAGCTACTTATATTTACATTGTTTTTGACTGATCTATTACTTATGTTCATTGTTCGTAAAAATAATGCAGCGTTTGTAAATAATTTAATGGATTATGAGTAAATAATAACACACTGGCATCAAGGATTCTTTTAATGCATCTTATAAAACACAAAATAACAAACAAAACAATGTACATGTGTGACATGTAAACAAACAAAAAATTGTACATGTGTGACATGTATTATAATAGAAACTGACAAGTAACTATGGTAACATTAAATAGCAAATACGATTAAATGTGAAACAGGGATCCAATCAGTTCCCCCATTACTTCAATGCAATTTTATCCAAATTGAGGGGCAGATTTTTTTATTCACTATATAAGACTTTAATTTTTCAGTTTCGTGGTTTTTAGGAGAATTATGACTTTCGAACAGTGGTATACTTCTGTTGCCTTTATTTATTGATCGGCATTTAAGAGAGCAATACTTTTTTGAGTATTAATAGAGTAATTTTGATAAAATTAAAAATTTAATTGAACTATTTCTCAGATAACAATCCACCCTATACATTTCAGAATCAATTAAATTTAAATCGAAAGTTTAAAGTTTATTGAAGCATCTTTACAAAATTTTCATGTCTGTACAATATCCCATTTAACATGTTAAAAAGATGGTAAAAGTGACTTCATTCGTGAATACTGCTCTTGTATCCGTTAACTGGGATCCTATTTCATATATATATAATATATAAAAAGTAAATGTTAACATAAAAAAACAATTATCGAATCATCCGAGTCGTAATTTGTATGGCTGTACAACAATTAAATCTTCAATAATAATAATAACAAAAATAGTCACGATAACCAAAATAGTAACAAGAACAAAGCTAGTCTTTTGGTTTTTAACTTTTTTTTTGTTATTTAGTAACATTCTTTCAATTTGTGAATGTAACCATGTAACTGTACGGCCAAACAGTAGATAATTGTAAGTGCGTGTCTAAATACAAGTGTGTTTTTTCATGTGACTCTGTAAATTTATATTCTGTGTAAAACATTTATAACATAAACCACATTTAAAAGGTTTATCACCAGTATGTAATCTCATGTGTGTTTGTAAGTAACCTTTTTGATTAAATCCTTTTCCACACACATCGCATTTAAAAGGTTTATCACCAGTGTGTATTCTCATGTGCGTTTGTAAGGGTTGAAAACTACGAAATGATTTACTACATACATCACATGTATAAGGTTTAGTCCCGTTGTGTGTTATCATGTGTGTCAGTAAGGTCAATCTCTGGTGAAACCCTTTACAACAAACATCACATTTAAAAGGTTTATCATCATTGTGTGAACTCAAGTGAGACCTCAAGTTCTTACTCTTACTAAACTCTTTCGCGCTTACGTCACATTTATTCGTTTTATCACCAGTATGTAATCTCATGTGTGTTTTTAAGTGACCTTTTTGATTAAATCCTTTTCCACACACATCGCATTTATAAGGTTTATCACCAGTGTGTATTCTCGTGTGTGTTTTTATGTGACATTTTTTATTAAATCCTTTACCACACACATCACATTTATAAGAATTATCACCAGTGTGTGTTTTCATGTGACTCTGTAAGGTTACTCCCTGGCTAAACCCCCTCCCACACACATCACATATAAATGGTTTCTCGTGTGTATGCGTTCTCGTGTGAGTTGTTAAGTGCTGATTCTTCCTAAACGCTTTCAAACATATTTCACATTTATACTGTTTATAATCGTCATGACCAGTATGTATTCTCATGTGCCTCATTAAGTCGTAATTTCGTCTAAACCCATTACCACATATATCACATTTGAAAGGTCTTTCACCAGTGTGTGCTGCTATGTGTCTCTTCAAGTACCAACTAGTAGTAAACCCTTTACCACATACATCACATTTATAAGATTTATCACCTGTATGTGATCTCATGTGGCTCTGTAAACTACTAAGCTCGCCACAACTTTTCCCACATACATCACATACATAGGGTTTTTCACCAGTATGTGTTCTCATATGCTTTTGCATGTGATATTTATAAACAAATCCTCTACCACATACATCACATTTATAAGGTTTTTCACCAGTATGTGTTCTCATGTGGACCCGTAGATTACTAAGCTGACTAAACCCTTTATCACATACACCACATTTATAAGGTTTTTCACTCGTATGTGTTCTCGTGTGGACCCGTAGATAACAAAGTTGATTAAACCCTTTATCACATACATCACATTTAAAAACCTTTATAGGTTTACCTTCAGAGTGAATTTTCAAGTGTGTCTTTAAGTCATCATCCTTACGAAAACTTTTACCACATTTATCACAGATATGACATCTAGCGTGTGTCTTTAAATGCATCTGTAAAACACTATATGCACGAAACTCTTTTTTACAGATTTTACATTTGAAAGCTTGGTTTCCAGTATGAGTTATCATATGTTCTTCTAGATCTGCATTGCTACTGCACTCCTTACCACACACTTTACAAGTATAACTAATTCCTCTTTCATGAGAGCAAACTATGCGTTCCGTCATTAATGGACCGGAAGTCTGAACCAGGGAGACCATCATAGAAGTAGCTGATGTTCCGTTCATATTTCTCCACTTTTGATATCTGTCAGTTAAAAGAAAATAATGATGAAACAACTGCAAAATCAGTTTATAGAAAGATGAATTAATACAATGTGCATGTTATGTCCAATTGAAAGGTGTACCTTTTCGATTTTGATATCTTTTTAAAAACTTTTTTATACTCACTATAAATGAAAAGAAAATAATTATAACAAAAAGGAAAACGTTGGGACTAAAGTGAAAGACACAAATGAACACAATAATGAAATGGGTGTAAACCATCCAGACTCGATTTTTCGAAATTCGAAATATGCTGTAACTTTTTGACCAATTATAAAAATAGTCAATAATGCTCTAAATGAATTGTCTGAACTTGAACACAGTCACTTAGCTTAGAACTGTAAAAAAAATCTGTTTGAAATAAATATCTCATATTTGATTTATAACAATGTAAAACATTTATCTAAATAATTAAAAGTCTAAAATAAACAATTTACAGGCCATGGGCTCGATAATATGTAGCTTCTTTTCGTGTGTATTCTTGTCTAGACGCCATCTAATTAACTGTGTTTGACATTAACACGTGGACAATATGTTCTGACGTGTGTTTGACATTAACGAGTGAACGATATGTTCTGTGTTTGACATAAACGAGTGGACGATATGTTCTGTGTTTGACATTAACAAGTGGACGATATGTTCTGTGTATAACATTAACAAGTTGACGATATGTTCTGTGTATAACATTAACACGTGGAAGATATGTTCTGTGTTTGACATTAACGAGTGAACGATATGTTTTGTGTATGACATAAACAAGTGGACGATATGTTCTGTGTATAACATTAACAAGTGGACGAAATGTTCTGTGTTTGACATTAACAAGTGGACGATATGTTCTGTGTTTGACATTAATAATAAGTGGACGATATGTTCTGTGTTTGACATTAACGAGTGGACGATATGTTCTGTGTTTGACATTAACAAGTGGACGATATATTCTGTGTTTGACATTAACATGTGGACAATATGTTCTGTGTTTAACATTAACATGTGGACGATATGTTCTGTGTTTGACATTAACAAGTTGACGATATGTTCTGTGTATAACATTAACAAGTGGACGAAATGTTTTGTGTTTGACATTAACAAGTTGACGATATGTTCTGTGTTTGACATTAAAAAGTGGACGATATTTTCTGTGTATGACATTAACAAGAGGACGATATGTTCTGTGTATGACTTTTACAAGTAGACGATATGTTCTGTGTATTACATTAACGAGTGGATGATATGTTCTATGTATAACATTAACAAGTGGACGATATGTTCTGTGTATAACATTAACAAGTGGACAAAATGTTCTGTGTTTGACATTACCGAGTGGACGATATCTTCTGTGTATAACATTAACAAGTGGACGATATGTTCTGTGTTTGACATTAGCGAGTAGTCGATATGTTCTGTATATGACATTAGCGAGTGGTAGATATGTTCTTTGTATGACATTAACAAGTGGACGATATGTTCTTTGTATGACATTAACAAGTGGTAGATATGTTCTTTGTATGAACCATATTTGCTGCTAAAAGCGAATTTTAATAAAATGTTCACTATTTCACTTTTATTAATGATTGAACCAAAACAATCATATTTTAAATTTGTTTTTAAATATCTCGTAGCTAGTATCCCTTTAATACAGATTTATAAGGTTTATAAATTGTGTTGTTATTTTTAACAATAGAGCGGCAAAATTTCAGGATATATAATATCTTGTATTCATGTGATTATCGATTTGTTAAAAAAATAGGCCAATGATAATCTTTTAAATATAAACTTGATGAATAGTAAGAATAAAAACATAATTTCAAAAATCAAGTCCTCTCGTGTTCTTGTTGGAATAATTCTTACTGAGCAAAAAAAAACGGTATTGTTGCTGTATATTTATTTAATTTCAAACAAAATACGCCACTGCTTAGATTTTTGTTTAAACTGTTTCCTCTGATTTTGCAACTTCGCTAGCCAAGGCGATCCACTCCCCTCCTCTCCTGTCCATAGGAGGGGAGTGGATCGTAACCCTTGGCTAGCTAAGATGCTGATTTTGTTTACTAGACGTTCCATGGGTATTAATTTGTGGTTATCCCCCATAGATACATTCGTTGCAAGTAAACTTGTTTGAAAAACGTTTATTTAGCGGGCTAATTCATCTTTACACCGAGTAAATAATGTTATTTTAAATGTATTATTTAAATCTATGTCATTTTAGACACCAAGGCTAAAATTGCATAGCTCAGTTAATATGCATGTTACAGTGTTACCTGGGATGCTTCGTTTCTATTTATACATGTACATATGGAACGCAATTGTGGCAATAGTCAATAGTCCTAACAATTATGAAGTCTTGAAAGGCTATTATTTTTTATACTCTGAAGCATAGCCTTTCAATGTTTCATGACGTCATAATAATTTGGAATAGGGCGGCAAAATAAAAGAAAGTATTATTAATTCATATACATTTTAACTAATTTGATTTGCTCAGGAATTGTCACATGTTAAACTATATTTTTGAAAGTAAATAGAAAACGGCTGTAGCAAAGGTGGTTACTTTTAGAATATCTAAAAACCGATTTGTCCAAACAAAAAGTATGTGTTTTTACTGTCACATGTTGAAAAAAAACAGGGTAGGTACGTAGGGATTTTTTTTATTTAATTTTTTTTTTTTACATTGAGTCTATGGGAGCAACATTGTGACTTTAACAGTGCTTAATAAAAAATGGCCAATAAAACTTTAGGGTTGGGGATAAACATTAGGGTATGTAGGAGTACAGTAAACATACATACTTTTTTTGGCCTTTTCTTTGTGACGTCATCTAAGGAATTTCATGATATTGTTAAAAGATTTTTAAATAAATGTATATTTATATGATCGATTATTTGAAAAAAAAAATATCTTCCAAAACATAAGACAAAATAAAATAGTATGTATGGTTTCAGATACATTAAAAAAAAGTAAGTGTATGTATGTATAGATTTTTTTTATTTGATGTTTTTTTTTTACTTCATTATGCATGTTATGTGTATGTGAGCAATATTCTGATTTTAACAGTGCTTATTGAAAATTGAAAGAAATAATCTTAAGGGTATGCTATTATCAAGACTTAAACGTAGGTTTAGGTAGTGTAACTGGAACCACACATATATTTTTATTTGGCCTAAAACAAACGGCAGGTAAAAAATAATTCAAACAACAAATAATATGTTAACACTGTTCATAAAGAAGGATCATTTCCTACAATCTTTGTAGGCTTGCTGTCACGTAAAACGTAATTATGATAATATTTTTTTTTAAAGTTGCAATATTTATAAATGATATTGTAGCTGAAATTCAGTCAGAAATACAACTTTTTGCAGATGACACAAGTCTAAAATTGAGAATGGAAATGGGGAATGTGTCAAAGAGACAACAACCCGACCATAGAGCAGACAACAGCCGAAGGCCACCAATGGGTCTTCAATGTAGCGAGAAACTCTCGCACCCGGAGGTGTCCTTCAGCTGGCCCCTAAACAAATATGTATACTAGTTCAGTGATAATGGACGTCATACTAAACTCCAAATTATACACAAGAAACTAAAATTAAAAATCATACAATACTAACAAAGGCCAGAGGCTCCTGACTTGGGACAGGCGCAAAATTGCGGCAGGGGTTAAACATGTTTTTTGAGATCTCAACTCTCCCCCTATACCTCTAGCCAATGTAGGAAAAACAAACGCGCAACAATACGCACAGTAAAACTCAGTTTAAGAGAAGTCCGAGTCCGATGTCAGAATATGAAACAAAAGAAAATAAACAAAATGACAATAATACATAAATAACAAATGACTACTAGCAGTTACTGACATGCCAGCTCCAGACCTCAAATAAACTGATTGAAAAATTATGCCTTCATCATATGAATATCAGGCACAATCCCTCCTGTAAGGGGTTTAGTATTACACCATCATGAAATATATGAGAAGAACATAACCCGTGTCATGCCAACAACTGGTTTTAGAATAAATGTGTTTAATTCCGAAGCAAAGACCCTATAAGTGAATCAATATTAAAGCCAAAATGTGCAATCTTTAATGACCTGACAACAGTATCGTAACTATATCCCTTCTTAATAAGTCTTATAGGGGACAATCCTGAAAATGATGCATTAAAGTTAAATGACGATTTAAAGAAAATTCACTACTGGTCAGAGAAGTCGTTGGTTAATTTTAATGCAAATAAAACTGAGAGCATGACCATATCCCGGAAACTTAAAAAACCATTGCATCCACCGCTTTAGAAGAATAATTTCCCTTTAAATCTGTAAATGAACACAAGCATCTTGGTGTGATACTGTCAAACGACGGTAATTGGCACAAGCATATCGATATGATAGTTAAAAATTCCCGCTTAAATATACTTAGAAAATTTGAATTCATTTTAAACAGAAAACTTTAGAACAACTTTCTTTTTCTTATATAAGGTCAGTTCTTGAATATGCTGATGTAGTTTGGGATACATCAACATTGATTTTAGTTCACAAAATAAACAGCGTCCAAATAAAGGCTGCAAGGATTGTGACTGGAGGAACACGGTTAACATCTATTAATTTACTTTACAAGGAAACGGGATGGGAAAAACTAAAGGATAAACGAGAGGCCCACAGACTTATATATTTGTACAAAATGACTAACAATATTACTCCATCTTATCTTAATAACATTTTACCTGAACGGTTCCGTAATATACATGATGAATATAATACGCGTAATGCGAATGATTTTCAAACTATTGCAGCTAGAACAAAATTATACTCTGACTTTTTTCTCTCATCAACAGTAAAATCCTGAAACTCGCAGACTATTGAACTAAAAAATAGTCAGTCCCTTCTCGCCTTCAAAAATAATTTTATTATTGTGGTTCCAGGTCTGGTAAATATATCATGCGAGATTAAGAATGAACTGTAGTGGACTCAACAAACACCTCTATGACAGAAACTTGATACAATCACCGAAGTGTGTTTGTGGAGACCCTGAAACAACGGAACACTATTTGTTAAAATGCAAACTATTCAATGTACCTCGCCAAAGACACAACCTATAGATTCCAATAAGAATTTCCACTAACGTGTTACTTTTTGGCTCCGATAGACTCACAGTAGAACAAAATATACTGTGAGCCAAGGCTCCGTGTTGAAAGCCTTACTGTGCCCTATATCTGTTTACATTTTGCACATTGTGACTTAGATGGAGAGTTGTAACATTGGCGCTCATACCACATCTTCTTATTTCTATTTATCATTTTTTTTTTAACTCGAACGCATAGAAATCGTTTAATCATACATATAATTGTAAATGGTATCTTTTGTATATTGTTCCAGTGCTGAAAATGTAAATTATTCATAACAGTTACAATACACAAATCGAGGGAGCGATACGGGTAGACCGATTCTTCTGTTCTTATAATGCATATATTTCCTAATTTCCATTTGCTTTTTATTGCTTTTGCTATTTGCTATTAACAGATTATCAATTTGATATAACAGATTATAATTATTAACATACTAAATAACAAAATATAATTTTCCTGACCACCGCGTCCGGAAGTAGGCAAGAAGACATTATTATTTTTTCAGGGGTTGACAGGATACACGGAATCGTTATAAATTTTAACTTCACGGTTCTTATGTAAGCAAATTTAATAACAATGATGTTATACAATTGTATGTTTCTGTTTTCAGCTTTCATAGGGCTTTATTTCTAATCTTGTTTCTGTGTACACAATTCAAAATCTACATAGTTCACCTTTACCAATATTAGGAAATCCGTTTGGACGATTCCATATACCATTATGTTTTAGGGTTTTTTACCTTCAGTGTCGAGTTCGTGTATAGTATTAAGGCTTGTCTGCGAGAAATTAATCATTTTTATAATAGATTAACTAAATTCAAAACCAATTTAAATATAGTTAAAATATATATTTTATTTAAATGAGTAAATTGATCGGAATGTGAATGATAGCTAGACCTAAAATTCTTTTTGGTTTATCCCAGTCATGACATTTGAATTTCTTCCATTGACATCGTAATGTACTTTGGATTATTGTTATCTTTAGATGTAATGTGATAGGATTTAATGTGATACTATTTGTCTCTTCTTCTATAGTACATAGTTTGACATCAGGTTTGTACACATGAAGTCTCTAGTCCAGTCAGATCTGATGTACTCATTCTCAATTTAATTCTGCATATCCCGGGTACCACAATTTCCCGAGGATTACAAGAACAAATTTTATATCCAAAGGACAAACTGATTTGTCACAAAAACATGATTTTACATGGTGTTCTACTCTACTCCTTCCCTACGCCACTGCTCAGCATACCTGCCAACTTTTCGAAATACCCATGGGTTTTTTACGTCCAATATGGCTCTTCTAGTCCTACAAAACCTTTAAGGGGGCCTTCGAATATATTATAATGGTGTTTTTTGGCTTCTTCATACTTTTACAAAATTATAGCCAATATAAAATTGATTTTTTTTAAAGGTGCACTAGCTGTCATATTCATGTTCCCCAATTTTAATCAAATTCTCATATTTGATTTATAACTATGTAAAACATTTATCCAAACTATTAAAAGTCTAAAATAAACAATTATCAGGGCACGGGCATAAAAATACGTAGCTTCGTTTCGTGTGTAATTTAGTCTAGAGGCCATCTAATTAACTATCGAGTTGACCTCTAAAGTCATCCGATGACCATATAAGCGACGTAAACATAAATATAGATATAAATAGAATAAGCAAACTCCTGCTGCTGGATTTTTCTAGGTCTATTTAATTTCATATTATAGATGAAAAATAAATGTTTATCATCGTTTTTACCTGTATAAGGAAGATTTTTTTGTAGATAGAATCAGTCAATGAAATGATTTACCTTTGTTTCACTTTCAATGTTGACATTCTTTTTCTTTAAATAACTTTACATATACAATTCACGTGTTATCCATCTCACGCTAAGAGGTTAAATTGAAGTTCACATGAATACGGATTCAATGAGGTCGAATTATTCACTTGCAAGTGAATAATTCAAAATCAATATTCTTTTATCTTATTTTAATAAAATTAAACCATACTGGCTGCTAAAAGCGAATTATTATTTCCCTTTTTCCATTTCATTAATATAATGATTGAGCAAAAAAAATAATATGTTAGATATTTTATGGATCTCGTAGCAAGTGCCCCTTTAAAATTGTGGACAAAATTGCTCTTTCAAAATTGCCATTTGGGAACCTCCATGAGGGAAAACCCCCGCAAATAGTGACAGTTGGCAATTATGGCTCAGTCGCTCCGTATTCTCATATCGCTGCTTTAAGACGAAAACAGGCATTATAAGCAACGTCATAACTCGCATCATAAGTCTGAGGAGATGTAATCAGCGACGTCACAATACACCTTATCGCTATTTAGTCCAATCCGAAAAAAAAACCAGTCATTTAGACAACTTCCTGTTTGGGTCAACAGGCCTTGAACAGGTAAACAACAAAGGTCAACAGTAACGAGCTGAGGGAGGGAAAAATTTAGAAAGCGATCCATACGAAACTTTGATAGATTATGATCCCTTATTCGAAACACAAAGTATAGTCAAAAAATATTTTGTTTGAAGTATTTACGATGTTTTAAAAAGATCTCATTAAAAAGTATCATGCATGGTGCATTTTTTAAACAGGGCCCCAGATAGCTTCAACTGGATGAAAAAGTTGTTTAATTTTAGAACTTATCCGGAATGGAATAAATAGCGATTAGGTGTATGTGTGAGGAGTAGTTATCAAGCTTGCTTTTGTCTAGCGTAAAACTGTCTTAGGGCTGGGCTAGGACAAGTTAGGGAGGTTAAAAAGCCAGTAATATAACGATTAACAGATAATCGGGTTATCTTAGTATACACTTTATCGCTATTCCCGGCTGACCCAAGAATCTGTCCGGTTTGAACTATTGACGTCATACAACAATCACGTTTCCATTGTTGCGTCAGATATTTTGTATTATGACGTCAAAATTTTACGGGAACCTATGTGATGTCCAGTAATGGCGGACAAATAGCGATAAGGTGTATAGATACCTTAAAATATCACCCACTGTCGCTGAGGACACAATTTTATTCATTTTACTTACCTCATCACCAAAAAGGTTTATTGCGGCTCACTGGCTAATATTTTATGATATCAGTGTGTAGAAAAGCTGATAATCTATACATGTCACTGTGTGAGGAGTCATTATCAAGCTTGGTTTCGTCTATGGTAAAAACTGTCTTGCCAAGTTAAGGGATGAAAAATCCAGTAATTGAACGATAAACAGATAATCAGGTTTTCTTTGTATACAATGTAGATACCTTAAGATATCACCCACTGAGGACACAATTTGATTCATTTTAGCGTATTAGCTGCGCTCACTCGCTAAGAAGGTTCATTGCGTTTCACTGGCTAATATTTGAGGATATCAATGTGTTGAAAAGCTGATAATCTGTACATATATGGCCAGATCATATGTTTTCGTACGTCATACATTTGTCATATGAATTCGTACTATGCATGCCTTTTCAGTTGATTTGTACATGTATACATAATGTGTCAACCAAAAAAATACTATGCATGCCTTTTCAATGGAAGTTGTGACGCCACAATGCATTCTTAATAGCACGAAGCTTTCATGTCGATCCGGCCCCACGTCGATCCGGCCCAAGTCGATCCGTCCCAACGTCGATCCGGCCCATATTTAAAGTCGATCCGGCCCAATAAAAAAATATATTTATAAGGAATAAAACTAAAGATATATATTAATTGTAATTCATAAATGTTTATGAATTTTATTATAATGTAAAAGGTGTACGGTAAAAAAAAAATTGGCCTTTGACAAATATTTTCTTCAGATGAGTTTAAAACAACTATGTTGATTATGTTTTCATCACAAGTTTTCAAGATTAATGGATATATATTATATATGTATACGTACTGCGTATGATAGTTACTGTATATGTTATTGTAGTGCTGCAAGTGTGACCCCTTTTATATTATGTAAGTGACAGTGTAACTGTTAGTGTAAATGATTTAAGAGTTATATATATTTATGTGAGTGTCAGAGATAGTGTGTTTGTTAGTGTGTATGAATTTATTGTTATATTATAGTAATGCTGATTTTATATTTTAGAGAGTGAAAATGTGCATTCAGTGTAATTATTTTGTTATTATCTTGCAATAAAGAATAATGGATACTCATATAACTTGTTTTTTTATCTACACACAACTATTCAAAATATTGTCAACTTTAAAAAAAAATATATTGACTATATTCGGTATTACAAAAAAAAAAAAAAAACATGTATTATAGAAGCCTCTGATGTTACCTTAAAAAAAAAATACAATTAATTATTATAACACATAACACCAAACAAAAGATCAAGCTATAAAGACCTTGTTGATTACGTAACTTCAATCAATCAGGATTTGATTGAATTAAGTGATTAGGAGTGGCATTACCTTAGTTCACAATCATTAGACAATTGTTGAATAAACAAACCAATTATAGACTAATGATTTGATTAAACAAGTCATTATGATGAGTTAAATTTTATAGGTTCCTTTGGACTGTAAATATTTATTTAGCTATTCTGTGTGTGAATTAAATAAAATAAAAATCGCCATGACATTCAAAGTTATCATGGAAAATAACTTCATATTAAAATATGTTGAAGCTGCTATACAAACAGACACAGGCTGTGTTTGGATATACGCCTAAGGCAGCCTATGGTTACCCATAGGTATCTTTGGGTACCCATGGTTTGATATTTTGATATATAGAATATCAAACCAAAGGTACCTATGGATAACCATAGGCCACCTCTGGCGTATATCCAAACACAGCCACAATCACACTCATTTTCGTATCGATGTAAAATAATTCTTTGACTGGTACTCCAATACTTCACTTACCTGTTTTCATCCATCAACGATACTTTTTACAAATTCCATTTATACTGTTAAAAATTGTCACAAAATCCTCCAAAGTCAATACAGTTTATTCATATTTTATTATGGAGCCGGATCGACGTAGGGACGGATCGACGTGGGCCGGATCGACTTGGGACGGATCGACTTTGGGCCGGATCGACTTGGGGCCGGATCGGTTTGGGGACGGAACGACCGGATACCTAGCACGAAAATCCATGAAAAGAGGACATATATAAATATGTCAACCAAAATTTTTAAGCCCCGTCATAATATGAGGAGACCCTATCAAGCTTGGAGTTCATGTAGTGTTAAAAGTTTTAGGGAGGTGAAAAATACCAGCAATAGAACGTTAAACAGATACATTGTAATTGATATTGTAAAATATCAATGTGTAGAAAAGCCAATGATCTACATGTATACATTATGTGTCAACTAAAAAATACAACTGATTTACACCACAACTGTTGAATTGACCGTTATGTACATATGTATATAATATATATCTAATCTCACTCTAGTCCGTTCAACTGACAGAATCGGTTTACATTTCATGAACTCTTATCAAGTATCCTCATGGACTATTCTTTATATCAATATCTGTTAGCCATTTAGGGGTCGTTTGCATTCAAAGTTGAACATTTGATATCGGGTTTGTCCATATTTTGGGTTTGTCCACTGACATTTTGGAATACATTTTATACATGCATAAATAAGTAATATAATATAACGATTAACAGATAATCGGGTTATCTTAGTATACACTTTATCGCTATTCCCGGCTGACCCAAGAATCTGTCCGGTTTGAACTATTGACGTCATACAACAATCACGTTTCCATTGTTGCGTCAGATATTTTGTATTATGACGTCAAAATTTTACGGGAACCTATGTGATGTCCAGTAATGGCGGACAAATAGCGATAAGGTGTATAGATACCTTAAAATATCACCCACTGTCGCTGAGGACACAATTTTATTCATTTTACTTACCTCATCACCAAAAAGGTTTATTGCGGCTCACTGGCTAATATTTTATGATATCAGTGTGTAGAAAAGCTGATAATCTATACATGTCACTGTGTGAGGAGTCATTATCAAGCTTGGTTTCGTCTATGGTAAAAACTGTCTTGCCAAGTTAAGGGATGAAAAATCCAGTAATTGAACGATAAACAGATAATCAGGTTTTCTTTGTATACAATGTAGATACCTTAAGATATCACCCACTGAGGACACAATTTGATTCATTTTAGCGTATTAGCTGCGCTCACTCGCTAAGAAGGTTCATTGCGTTTCACTGGCTAATATTTGAGGATATCAATGTGTTGAAAAGCTGATAATCTGTACATATATGGCCAGATCATATGTTTTCGTACGTCATACATTTGTCATATGAATTCGTACTATGCATGCCTTTTCAGTTGATTTGTACATGTATACATAATGTGTCAACCAAAAAAATACTATGCATGTCTTTTCAATGGAAGTTGTGACGCCACAATGCATTCTTAATAGCACGAAGCTTTCATGTCGATCCGGCCCCACGTCGATCCGGCCCAAGTCGATCCGTCCCAACGTCGATCCGGCCCATATTTAAAGTCGATCCGGCCCAATAAAAAAATATATTTATAAGGAATAAAACTAAAGATATATATTAATTGTAATTCATAAATGTTTATGAATTTTATTATAATGTAAAAGGTGTACGGTAAAAAAAAAATTGGCCTTTGACAAATATTTTCTTCAGATGAGTTTAAAACAACTATGTTGATTATGTTTTCATCACAAGTTTTCAAGATTAATGGATATATATTATATATGTATACGTACTGCGTATGATAGTTACTGTATATGTTATTGTAGTGCTGCAAGTGTGACCCCTTTTATATTATGTAAGTGACAGTGTAACTGTTAGTGTAAATGATTTAAGAGTTATATATATTTATGTGAGTGTCAGAGATAGTGTGTTTGTTAGTGTGTATGAATTTATTGTTATATTATAGTAATGCTGATTTTATATTTTAGAGAGTGAAAATGTGCATTCAGTGTAATTATTTTGTTATTATCTTGCAATAAAGAATAATGGATACTCATATAACTTGTTTTTTTATCTACACACAACTATTCAAAATATTGTCAACTTTAAAAAAAAATATATTGACTATATTCGGTATTACAAAAAAAAAAAAAAAACATGTATTATAGAAGCCTCTGATGTTACCTTAAAAAAAAAATACAATTAATTATTATAACACATAACACCAAACAAAAGATCAAGCTATAAAGACCTTGTTGATTACGTAACTTCAATCAATCAGGATTTGATTGAATTAAGTGATTAGGAGTGGCATTACCTTAGTTCACAATCATTAGACAATTGTTGAATAAACAAACCAATTATAGACTAATGATTTGATTAAACAAGTCATTATGATGAGTTAAATTTTATAGGTTCCTTTGGACTGTAAATATTTATTTAGCTATTCTGTGTGTGAATTAAATAAAATAAAAATCGCCATGACATTCAAAGTTATCATGGAAAATAACTTCATATTAAAATATGTTGAAGCTGCTATACAAACAGACACAGGCTGTGTTTGGATATACGCCTAAGGCAGCCTATGGTTACCCATAGGTATCTTTGGGTACCCATGGTTTGATATTTTGATATATAGAATATCAAACCAAAGGTACCTATGGATAACCATAGGCCACCTCTGGCGTATATCCAAACACAGCCACAATCACACTCATTTTCGTATCGATGTAAAATAATTCTTTGACTGGTACTCCAATACTTCACTTACCTGTTTTCATCCATCAACGATACTTTTTACAAATTCCATTTATACTGTTAAAAATTGTCACAAAATCCTCCAAAGTCAATACAGTTTATTCATATTTTATTATGGAGCCGGATCGACGTAGGGACGGATCGACGTGGGCCGGATCGACTTGGGACGGATCGACTTTGGGCCGGATCGACTTGGGGCCGGATCGGTTTGGGGACGGAACGACCGGATACCTAGCACGAAAATCCATGAAAAGAGGACATATATAAATATGTCAACCAAAATTTTTAAGCCCCGTCATAATATGAGGAGACCCTATCAAGCTTGGAGTTCATGTAGTGTTAAAAGTTTTAGGGAGGTGAAAAATACCAGCAATAGAACGTTAAACAGATACATTGTAATTGATATTGTAAAATATCAATGTGTAGAAAAGCCAATGATCTACATGTATACATTATGTGTCAACTAAAAAATACAACTGATTTACACCACAACTGTTGAATTGACCGTTATGTACATATGTATATAATATATATCTAATCTCACTCTAGTCCGTTCAACTGACAGAATCGGTTTACATTTCATGAACTCTTATCAAGTATCCTCATGGACTATTCTTTATATCAATATCTGTTAGCCATTTAGGGGTCGTTTGCATTCAAAGTTGAACATTTGATATCGGGTTTGTCCATATTTTGGGTTTGTCCACTGACATTTTGGAATACATTTTATACATGCATAAATAAGTAATATAATATAACGATTAACAGATAATCGGGTTATCTTAGTATACACTTTATCGCTATTCCCGGCTGACCCAAGAATCTGTCCGGTTTGAACTATTGACGTCATACAACAATCACGTTTCCATTGTTGCGTCAGATATTTTGTATTATGACGTCAAAATTTTACGGGAACCTATGTGATGTCCAGTAATGGCGGACAAATAGCGATAAGGTGTATAGATACCTTAAAATATCACCCACTGTCGCTGAGGACACAATTTTATTCATTTTACTTACCTCATCACCAAAAAGGTTTATTGCGGCTCACTGGCTAATATTTTATGATATCAGTGTGTAGAAAAGCTGATAATCTATACATGTCACTGTGTGAGGAGTCATTATCAAGCTTGGTTTCGTCTATGGTAAAAACTGTCTTGCCAAGTTAAGGGATGAAAAATCCAGTAATTGAACGATAAACAGATAATCAGGTTTTCTTTGTATACAATGTAGATACCTTAAGATATCACCCACTGAGGACACAATTTGATTCATTTTAGCGTATTAGCTGCGCTCACTCGCTAAGAAGGTTCATTGCGTTTCACTGGCTAATATTTGAGGATATCAATGTGTTGAAAAGCTGATAATCTGTACATATATGGCCAGATCATATGTTTTCGTACGTCATACATTTGTCATATGAATTCGTACTATGCATGCCTTTTCAGTTGATTTGTACATGTATACATAATGTGTCAACCAAAAAAATACTATGCATGTCTTTTCAATGGAAGTTGTGACGCCACAATGCATTCTTAATAGCACGAAGCTTTCATGTCGATCCGGCCCCACGTCGATCCGGCCCAAGTCGATCCGTCCCAACGTCGATCCGGCCCATATTTAAAGTCGATCCGGCCCAATAAAAAAATATATTTATAAGGAATAAAACTAAAGATATATATTAATTGTAATTCATAAATGTTTATGAATTTTATTATAATGTAAAAGGTGTACGGTAAAAAAAAAATTGGCCTTTGACAAATATTTTCTTCAGATGAGTTTAAAACAACTATGTTGATTATGTTTTCATCACAAGTTTTCAAGATTAATGGATATATATTATATATGTATACGTACTGCGTATGATAGTTACTGTATATGTTATTGTAGTGCTGCAAGTGTGACCCCTTTTATATTATGTAAGTGACAGTGTAACTGTTAGTGTAAATGATTTAAGAGTTATATATATTTATGTGAGTGTCAGAGATAGTGTGTTTGTTAGTGTGTATGAATTTATTGTTATATTATAGTAATGCTGATTTTATATTTTAGAGAGTGAAAATGTGCATTCAGTGTAATTATTTTGTTATTATCTTGCAATAAAGAATAATGGATACTCATATAACTTGTTTTTTTATCTACACACAACTATTCAAAATATTGTCAACTTTAAAAAAAAATATATTGACTATATTCGGTATTACAAAAAAAAAAAAAAAACATGTATTATAGAAGCCTCTGATGTTACCTTAAAAAAAAAATACAATTAATTATTATAACACATAACACCAAACAAAAGATCAAGCTATAAAGACCTTGTTGATTACGTAACTTCAATCAATCAGGATTTGATTGAATTAAGTGATTAGGAGTGGCATTACCTTAGTTCACAATCATTAGACAATTGTTGAATAAACAAACCAATTATAGACTAATGATTTGATTAAACAAGTCATTATGATGAGTTAAATTTTATAGGTTCCTTTGGACTGTAAATATTTATTTAGCTATTCTGTGTGTGAATTAAATAAAATAAAAATCGCCATGACATTCAAAGTTATCATGGAAAATAACTTCATATTAAAATATGTTGAAGCTGCTATACAAACAGACACAGGCTGTGTTTGGATATACGCCTAAGGCAGCCTATGGTTACCCATAGGTATCTTTGGGTACCCATGGTTTGATATTTTGATATATAGAATATCAAACCAAAGGTACCTATGGATAACCATAGGCCACCTCTGGCGTATATCCAAACACAGCCACAATCACACTCATTTTCGTATCGATGTAAAATAATTCTTTGACTGGTACTCCAATACTTCACTTACCTGTTTTCATCCATCAACGATACTTTTTACAAATTCCATTTATACTGTTAAAAATTGTCACAAAATCCTCCAAAGTCAATACAGTTTATTCATATTTTATTATGGAGCCGGATCGACGTAGGGACGGATCGACGTGGGCCGGATCGACTTGGGACGGATCGACTTTGGGCCGGATCGACTTGGGGCCGGATCGGTTTGGGGACGGAACGACCGGATACCTAGCACGAAAATCCATGAAAAGAGGACATATATAAATATGTCAACCAAAATTTTTAAGCCCCGTCATAATATGAGGAGACCCTATCAAGCTTGGAGTTCATGTAGTGTTAAAAGTTTTAGGGAGGTGAAAAATACCAGCAATAGAACGTTAAACAGATACATTGTAATTGATATTGTAAAATATCAATGTGTAGAAAAGCCAATGATCTACATGTATACATTATGTGTCAACTAAAAAATACAACTGATTTACACCACAACTGTTGAATTGACCGTTATGTACATATGTATATAATATATATCTAATCTCACTCTAGTCCGTTCAACTGACAGAATCGGTTTACATTTCATGAACTCTTATCAAGTATCCTCATGGACTATTCTTTATATCAATATCTGTTAGCCATTTAGGGGTCGTTTGCATTCAAAGTTGAACATTTGATATCGGGTTTGTCCATATTTTGGGTTTGTCCACTGACATTTTGGAATACATTTTATACATGCATAAAATACTGTTGAGTCTGTTCCCAAATGCCTCAACAATTTGGAATATTTCAATACATAAAATTGAGAATGAAATGGGGTATACATGTATATGTCAAAGAGACAACAACCCAATCAAAGAGCAGACAACAGCCGAAGGCCACCAATGAGTTTTCAATGCAGCGAGAAACTCCCAGCTGGCCCCTGAACAAAAATGTATAGATGTACCGATTCAATTCAAAAGTCTGTTCCCAGATGCCTGAGATACACTTCAATATAAGTGGAATCATCTTTTAGAAAAGTTGTTCCTATGGTAATGAACCACACCCCCTTTATAAGTTAAAAAGGCTACATCTTTTTTTTCCTTTTTTTAAAACCGCAAAATATCCCTCATTTTTTTGGGGGGAGGGATGTTCCAAACCTGTTTATTAGTGGAATTGTCAATCAGGCCATTACTCCTCAATTGTATTAATTTTTTATGCATACTTTTCATGTCGGGACAGTTTTCCTCATTTTTGATGCATACTTTTCATGACGGGACAGTTTTCCTCATTTTTGAAGGCTGTATGGTTGCCTATAATTGCTATGTCATCTGAACCTCTGTGGATAGTTGTCTTATCATGCTCATTGGCAATCATATTATATATTACACATTGTAATTTCTATATGTATCCATCCTTTAAAAAAGTTGTTTGGAATGTAATGAATCCCCTCCAGATCCCCCTTTATAAGTTGTAAAGGCTACATGTTCTTACCTTCTTTAGAACTATTTATTTTTTGGGAGGGGGGGGTCCCAACCTGTTGTTTATAAGTTGTAAATCAGGCCATTACTTTTCTCAATTTAATTGTTGCCTATTTAACATGTCTGGACTGTTTTCTCATTTTTGAAGGCTGTATTGTTGCCTATATTTACTTTGTTATTTGAGTCTCTGTGGATAGTTGTCTCATTGGCAATCATACCACATATACTGCATTTTTTATATGGATTGCAGACCTGAAAAAGATGTTCAAAGTTGAATATGCTGCAAACTTCAAACAGCCTACTACAGCCTACTACAACTTATTTACCATGAAACTAACCCTAACCCTAACCCTAACCCTAACCCTCATCCCAGTCCTCATGTACATGTACATTGTACCACTATAGCTATCAATCAACAGAACAAATGCAAATAATTTTGATGTCATGAAAGTGTATAAATAAACATGTTGGGCTTTTTTACAGCAGAATAAACAGTATGGGGTTTTCTCATTTTTATAGGCCTGTAACAGGATGTATAACTAAAATTAGGTGGAGATATGTTCTTATTTCCAACAGAGGGGCACTCAACCTATATCAACTTGTGCATGAAGCGATTGATATTTGCTAGATACTGAATGCTTTTACCACAAATTTGTGAAAGTTTTAACCGGTGTACATACTTAAAATACAATAATAAAATTCATGTCTTTTTCAGGACTTCTGATCTAACCATGTAGTATGGCATGTTATTGAGATATGGTTTTGGTCGATGGATGTTCATGAAGGACCTGTAGTACAAAGTATATCACTGGATTGAGCTCTTTGTCTAAGTGTATTATGAAAGTGCTTTGCTTTGAGCTCAGTTCATTGTTATGCAATTCATTCTTTGTGAAATAAAGATTTGACAGACAACTCTCATGTACAAGAAATTATCAAAGTAGTATCCATTCTATGTACAATGTAAGTAATAGGGAGATAATAGCATTTTATTTAGATTTGAATCAAACATTGTTTGTTCATTAGCCAAATTAAAAAAAAAAACACAAATTTACCAAACAATGCTACTCTTGCTACTAGCAATATGATGCTAGATTGTTATGTTACACTTTATTTTTATACATCTGTACTGCCTACATGACGACTTAGTCCTGAGTGTAAATGATCATTCAGTATGTTAAAAAAAGACCAAAATTTATAAGGCCTATCTGGCCTAATTGAATTCTAAAACTATATTTCATTGTACAGGTTCAACATTTATCATTCATTTGTTTATTTCTTAATTTGTGTGAATGAACAGCAATTATTAATTACTGCAATACACTTTCATAACCACAACAGAACTGCCTTACTGTATTGGTATTACTTATATAAATTTGTATCCATATAACAAAATAAATTGAAAAGATAATATTTTTGCGATACCTTTTTCATATTGTATACTATAACTTTTTAGATCTTTAGACATATTAAGTAGATGTTCATATCCACTTGAAATTTTATCAGATGACTTCTGTAGCAGTTATGAGTCTTTGAAGCATGCTCACAAAGATTCTTTTGATGATATCATTTTCATACTGGCCAATTTGTTTTTGCTTTGACCTGCTTTGGAAGAAATATTTTCAAAGAATTAATAAAAAATAACACAGAAGTTTACTTTTTAGCTCATCTAGCCCCAAGCATCATGTCAGGCATTGTCATTACTAATGTCTTCTAATCTGAGTAATTACAAAAAACCATTAAAAGTCTTCTAATCTGAGAAACAAATTTCGACATTTAAACGAAATCTTTTACTTATGATACTGATAATCCACCACAAAGTAATAATAAATAGAACCATACAAATAGTAAGCAAATACATGTTCTCAGATACCATCTCCCATATAAAAAAATCACATCATGAAAAAATGAACCTGTTATGTGTATCCCAAATCAAAGATGTGGAACATATTCTATCATAATCATTTGGCAATCAATGCAATTAGTGTCTCTTCCATTCCCGTCTTGAACATAAACAGCTAAATATTAAATAAACAACACTCCTCATGCTCAGGTTGGTTGTCATATTGTGCAACACAGTTAATAATATAGAACCCAATGGGAAAAACATAGTACTTCTTTTGTCTTATAAAACACTGTCAAACATCCAAATATACTATCTACACTGATCTGTGTCCACACTTGTTTGAAATAACAATTTATTAACTTGATGTAACAAAAAAGGAAATTTGATTTGTCCAATTACTTATGCATGAATTGGGGATTTCCCCCTTCTCTATTTGACAAAAAAGATATATAAGTAAAATGCTAAAACTTTTTAAGATATAGATCTAAATGTTTTTGCATTGCTCATGGTCTGAAATCCTTAATCTATATTTACAACGTTATTAAGCTGCTCAGATTATACACATGTGGTCTGTTTAACAGAAATTAAAAGTCCACAATCTTTCAAAATATCGCGCATGTTTCTTTAATTTTGATAAATTTATTTAAGGCAAATGCCATGATGAATTGAAGGATGTTAAATAAATACTTTCATGATCCTATTAAAATTAATAAAGCAACATGTCAAGCTTTTTAAGAAGGCCAGTGAAACATTTTGTTTATCCTTGTATGTTCCTATGTTCTAGAAACACTAATATCTCAATAACACTCTTCGTTTCTCTTTGACTTGATAATATGCCATATAAGTTGACCAAATAGGCCCCCTTTTCACGATGCGTGAATAAAACAGATATAACAGGTAAAATTTTCAAAATATGGGTACAGCAGTCATCACTGTGTCACAATCTCATAACAAACAAATATTTAAAAAAGAAGCACAAAAAGTATCTATCAAATTTAACAACCACATTCATTGCTTCGCGTGTTTGACGTCAGGAAATATAAACTGTTCAGGGTTCGACCTCTTCGGTCATATCAAGCTGCGCCCAGCGGAGCATTTTATTATCGTTTTTTGTCATGATGGTACCCCCATTACCAACCTCTTATTTGGTATGCAGTTGGTTTTAGCATTAATGGCATTTCTTAGTTCTACAAACATTTTTAGGCCCTTTACTTTCAGTAATTATAATGGTTCATTCACTTTGAATATTTTGTATATTTTTACATTTCAGAGTAAAACTATTTGATTTCATCATTTGAATTTTTCTATCAAATTAACATACAGACTGTGTCAAGTTTATTTTTAAACTAACTTTTACATATTTTAGTGACAAAAAATGAAGAAATACTTTTGATATTTATAAAGGGAAAAACGACGAGTGATTGCGAAATCACTGGTAAGTAAGAAAAAACAATCTTCCACCTAGGGTCTTGCACATAAATTTAAATATTGGTCCCATTGTCCAGATACATGTACCAAAATTCATGGCTGTTGCCTGAGTGTTCGTTTTTTAAACTTCAATCATTTACATTTTATTCAACCAAAATGATCCATTGAACTTGAAACTATCAATATGAACTGTAAATAAATAGCTAATATATTTATTTTGATTTTAACTGAAATTTCATATGATTGCAGGATTTTATGATTAAAAGATTCGACTACAGCAAAGTTCAATGTGGCTCATCAAATTGTGATGCCAATATTGCACACTGGAGTAGGATGATCAAAATGTTTGTACCGAAGGAACGTAAGGAAATAGCATGCTTTCAAATTGATTAACATTTCTGAAGTGAAGGATGACAACTTATAGCCTCTATTCATGGAGATTGCATAGCCATGTTTGAACCTAAAGAACAGATATACCAAATCTGAATGACAGATTAAATAATAAGACATGATAAATATAATAAGACTCTGAACAATCTGAATACTGTAAATTTTTATAAACATTTGAATGTTGAGATTGGTTGAGTATCTCAATGATAAGAACTTGCATTCTGAAATCAGAATTTGGATGAGCCTTTCCTGTACTAGCACAAATTTATCTCTAATTTTGGTCAGTTATTTTTAAAAACATTATAATAAATGAATGCAATAATTTGTGCAATTTATTGTTTTCTTTTTGAAAAATGTTGCATGTTTATTATGACATACATTTTTGTCTCGCAGTATGCCAGACAAAGGCATTACTATCTAACGGTTGCAGTGTCAACTTCATATATTATATTTTAGATGGTAGAAGACCTGCATTCTTCATATAAATAAGAAGAGCTTGTTTGCAGATACCTTATGTTTCAAAGTTTCCGTCTGTCATATGTCCAATTTCCTGGACCTCATTTTCATGGTTTAGCGACTGCTTGATTTTTTTTTGTTTTTTGGTCATGTGAATTTCTCACTTATTATGAGTAAAATTAGGATAACTATATTTGGTATATGGGTTACTGGCTATGTCTACATGTCGGTCAGACAGGGTTCACCTGATCTCAACTTCATTTCATGGATCAGTGATCAAGGTCAAAGTTACATGCATGTATGAATAGGTTCATTTCTCTTATACTATAAGCAGTAGGTCAACTATGTGTGGTGAATGGAATATTTGTAAGGGATAGATGTCAGTCTATATCTGGCAGGTTCCATCTGACCTTGACCCCATTTTCATGGTTCATTAGTCATTGTTAAGTTTTTGTATTTTGGTCCATGTTACAAGTACTTAAAGCAATAGGTATTAAACCCTCTCTGGTGTATGAAATAATTATAAGAACATGTCAGTCTGGCAGGTTTCATATGACATTGACATCACTTTCAGGGTTCATTGGTCAACTTTTTTTTAGTGAGTTTTGGTCTGTTTTTCAAGTACTGTAAGCAATTGCTTAAACTATATTTGGTGTATAGTACGATTCCAAGGTGTATGTGTCTAAGAAGTCGGTGTCATCTGACCTTGATCTCATTTTTACGATTCAAAGGTCAACGCTAAGGTTTTTTAGTTCCGGTCAGTTTTCAAGTATTAATAGCAATTCAATATTGAAGTATTTAACATAAGAACATTGCATAATTTTGATAATATCCTATAATTTTGATAGAATGAAGGTGGAATATGCATACTTAACTGTTGCTAAGGAGTATTCATGGTTGTTATGCAGATCCCTTTGTTTAAAAAAAACAACAACCAGGTTGTAATAAAAAAATTTAAAGCATGATAATGTCAGTGACTATAATGATAGGTCTCAAACCAATATGAATCTAGTATAAGAATTCAACTGTTTATCAGTTATAAGTAAGGGGGTAATGAGAACCCATCACAATATTTATAATGGCTTTTCCTAGATTTTTTTTATTAAAATACAGCTCTTTAGATAAAAAAAATACATGTTGATAGAATTTTTTTATTATCTTTTTTTATTTTAATTATTGGCATGGTAAGAATCCATTTTGTTACTAGGAGGTCTAAGTTGTTGCTAATGTAATGTAGATATTGTTTAATTTAGTTATTCTATATAGAAATGATTGATATCTGATCACAAAAATGTCACTTTTTGCACTGGAGAATATTTTTGTTTAAAGAAAACAAAATTAAAAGTTTGTTCATTTTGGTTGTTAAGGACATTTTTTGGTTGCTATGTAATAATTTCTGAGCAAAAATGGGAACAATTGACAACACTCGAATGTGACTAGCTTAAATAAATCTTATTTAGTCCATATATATGCATTTAGACTTTAATATTGAATACATTTGTTACAATTTGTTTTTTAGCTTTGTTGCTATAGGGTTAACTTTGTTGCTATGGTTACTCAATATTTGGAAAAAACCCACCGAGCTTTTATGAAATAATGATAGAATGACCACTACTTGTTCCATATTAAGTAACACCATTTATGTGCTGTTCTGGTAATAGAAAATACTTGAACTTGATTTCTGGCCTTTTTTGGCTATTTTGGACATGGAGACCATCCGTACCCAAAAATTTCTAGAATGAAATAGAATTTCATCATAACAACTGTTCTTCAAGAATATTCAATAGTTGAAAAAATTGCAGTATAATGGAGAAATACTAGATTTTATATTATCAGCAGTTTTCATGAGACTGAAATAGTGAAAAACTGTGAGTTTTATGCTAATCTCAATAACTGTTGCTTTGGAAAAATCAAATGGCTTGGTTACCATAGCAACCATATGTTAATGGTTTGAAAAGTATTTTTTTCTTTAAAACTTGTTATTGAGATGATTTGTGCAAGTTTTCATCAAAATCTGAGACTATCATGTTTTGGTCACTGCCTGATCCTTAGGCAGACAGGCACTTAAAACTTGAGTGACGCACTAAACAAAATTAATATGTTAGCAATAACCGGTCCCGTTACGTGCGTAAGTCGAGTTAGGTACGTATGTCATTTTATTGGAAATCTCTATGATTGCATTGCCAAACATAACACGCTTGCATTGTTTTCTTCTTCCACAAGTATCAGTCAATACTATTTATAATTGAAAGTTGATTAAATTAAGCCTTATTATACATCTCTTTTAATAAAACAAGTCGGAGTATAGGAATTGTTAACATTTTTACTCTTTATTTCTAGGGCATGTTGCTAATGAATAAATATAAAATCTTGTCTACCCTATTTGCATTTAGAAACAATTTTTACACAAGAAAGAGGTCGGTTTAATCACAGTAAAACACAGACTAAAACAACACTTTTTCATGTAAAAGTGTCAGTACAGAGTTAGGACTATGGCATTTTTTTTCACGAATAAAAAATGGTTTGAAACGAATTTTCACAAGACTTTTTGTGCAGACTGCAGTTTGATTTGTTCCGATTAACCTATATGTTTTTATTGTGTTATAATTTAAGAAACAAAGTTTGTAATTTTCATATTCTCTAGACGGTTGTGGTGCCCTATAACGGTTACACTCACTCCAACTAGAAACGCCTTACACACACATACACAATGGTAGCCGCGCCGTTGGTATGAATGTGAAAACAGGGTAAAATGATCTTTCATAATTGTACAAAAATGTTAGTTTAAGTTTATTAAAAGCAAATTTAAAATACACAAAATATTAGTTTGAAGTAATACAGGTCAAACAAAAGTTGTGACATATTTACAACATTTTGCCATAACCAATTGACACCTTCATGTAAGTGCATTTCTACAAAGGGCGTTGAAGAGTTTTTTCCATGGGTGCTTTCTATAATGAGGTTTCATGGAAAATATATATCTAGAGTTATCCTCCATTATATTACGATAAGAACTAAATACAAAATGAAGTTATACAGTAACAAACATAAATATTACAGTCACACATGCTATAAAGGTCACCTCTATTAAGCGAAAATCTGTCTAGTCAGGTCAACCCTCAGGGTCAACCTCTTCCTGTTTCGAGGGTGACCATTATATACAGGTTTGACTGTGATATAAAACGATGATGATAGAAGCCATATATACCACAGTAAAAGTAGTAAGTTTTAACATCGACAAACAATCATATTCAGTGCCCTTTTTTCCATAAATGACTTTTATGAAATATTATGTTAATTATTTTCTCTATTTCATAATGTTTCAAAGATCTTATGTTTAAACACTTCAATCCATTTATATAACAATATGCCGTATATAATGTACCACCTTGGGTAAGATATTCATGAACGTCGTTTGTTAAGAATTCTTCTGATCATGATGACTGAATGATAAAAATATGTCTATTTTATAACCATATCAATAGCAGGGTAGTTGCATTTTGATCATCTTGGCCGTTACATTTACCTTGAATAATTTAAGATAATTCTTATATGATTTGCATATCTATAAATACTTGAAACGGATTGGTCAGATAGAATTTTTCCCCTTGGTGTACACTTCGATAAACCATGTTTCCGAAACTACTTTCGTAACCTTTACTGTAATCTATTAATGCGCGATTCACATGCATATGGGATCCCTGGATTTTAAGCAAATTGAGATTGAAAAACAGATATATAACTGTTGTTTCTTTTCTAATACATATATAACTGAAAGAAATAATGTGCTAAAGCTTTGAAAATGTTTAAAATTAAGATTAGATGAAATTTCATGAATGATCTTAGCGAATTAACAAATTGGCAAAACATGACGACATACGAATGAAAACTTTCAAGCTAAATATTATTCCATTACTTGTACGCTTCAAATTCGGATAATATCTCAATAAAATGAAGTTTTTTAGCTAGGTTCTATTTCATTTTAGATTCTATTGTATTTATCGAACATTTATGGATTTTAGAAAGTCAATATGGCGGATAACTCTTTAGTTACGACATGTCAATAGACCATTTTCATATTACCGACTTTTGACTCCGGAGTTTATTTTTTTCGACAGGTTACCTACTCTTTGGTTGGACATCCTGGTACTTGTTCAAGTAAGAGCAACGTAAAGAAGTAAAATCAGGCTTTCAATCGGTACAATATTGGGAGGAAATTAATTGTTTTATGTTTTCTATACACGACAAAATAATCGGAAAAAAGTAAACTTTCCCCCAAAATTGCACCAATTATATACTAGTATTTGATTTTACTTTTTTTGGTTGCTCTTAGCTGACCGAGTACCAGGATGTCCTACCACAGATTAGGTAACCTGTCGAAAAATTATATAATCTGGAGTCAAAAGTCGGTAATATGAAAATAGTCTATTGTACCTTTGATGGTAAATAGTAGCCATTAAACAAAAAAATGTTAATTAAAAATCGCGAATGTTTGGCTTAAGAATTATAAGGATTAAACACATTTTTGTTACTGATGTGTAAACCGGGGCGCATACTCACAAACTTTACATAAAATTCCTTCCGTCAATAAAGTTAAGTGTTTACATAGGAATTACTCTGTCTGTCTACATGTTGTCTGTGAAAAATTGTGCATGCCCCATATCATTTCCATTTGCGTTCCATAGTTATACATTTTTCACATGTTGTTTGACTCTTTGTATTTAGATCCACACATTTCTTTTCTCTATTGATAAACATTAATAAATCACTAAAGGAAATTATTTTTCATATATTTTTTACTTTGCATGTTCCTTACGTAAGTGGGTCACTGTTTTCGATGTCCTGTGGTGTCTGTCGTTGGTGGAAGATGTTCGTTGTTGTTCTGCGGTTTGCATGTTATGTCAACTATAATATTATTTGTTTGTTCGTTTCCCTGTGATGAGTGTTCTTGTGTGTGTTTGTGCTGTATTTCTGTCACGCAGTGTTGTCATTTTAGCGATATTTTTTAACATTGTCATAAAAGCGGGAGGTTTCAACCCATCAATTTTCCTTTAAATTCCTGTACCAAGTCAGGAATATGGCAGTTGTTATCAAATAGTTCGTTTCTATGTATGTTGGCGTTTGTTTTTGTTGCACTTCAAATTTCCTATTGTTTCTTTGTTTTCCTCTCATATTTGATGTGTTTCCCTCGGTTTTAGTTTGTAACCCGGATTTGTTTTCTCTCAATCGATTTATGACTTTTGAACATCGGTATACTACTGTTGCCTTTATTTAAACAGGGGCAAGGTATATTTGAGTTGGTTAAGCAAATCTGAATATCGAACTGGCTGTTGATTTCACATCAATATTAAAGTATAGCTTATATGGTTATTTCATTACATTCGTTCCTGGCTTAATGCAGACAGGGTGTCTTCCGCCGTCTTGGATTGTACAATTATAGAAGTAAACAATCGGTCTACTTCTTTAATGAAATGTGCAAATATTGAGAGATTTATGTAATTTATCTGTAAGCCTTAATCTAACTGAAGAACTTTACGGAATTTTTGTTTGTTTGATTGATTTGTTTTCAATTTCATCATACAAGGGGGGATAACTCTAATAATTTGGAAAATCATAATAATTTTGTTTTGTAGCATGAATACGAGTCCTGCAACTCCAATTTTTTTTTTATTTGCTGAAAGCATATTGTAAGACCTATCTTCACATATTTAATATCAAAACTATCGTATAGTTTTCTTTCTATCATCCAAAATTGTATAACTGGGTTTATCATGTATAATCTACACAAAATCTTACAATTTTGCACAAACTGTAGGTTGAAAGCCCCGCCCCATACTTTTAATCATATTATTAAAAAAAAAAACATCATATAAACTAAAATTTTGGCAAATTATCAGAAACATTATATCGATTTTAATCTAGCTCGATCCCCCTTCCCTACCTTGTTTTCCTTAAAGCCTTTACAGTAAACGGTAAGAACCGACAATACCAATGTTGCATTTTTTAATCAATAAAGTTCTAAGCAATTTTTACTTTAATCAACTTTTTAAAACTTTTAATAGAATTAAGGATCGTTCATTTCTTCATTCTTTATTTTTTTAAGACCATTTTCTCTATAATTTGTCTATTGTACCAATTATTATCTATCTTTTATATTTTACAGACCTTCTAAAATTCAAACTGACCTATTTCCCGTTCATTCATCATTCATCGTCCGTTCTGCGTGTGTGTTCCGTTCATTCATCGTCCATTCAACGTGCGTGCGCTCATCGTTTATCATTCCGTGTGTTGCCATTCAACGTGCACTCAACGTTCACTAATTTTTAATCGTGTAAAGTGCGCTCAACGTTCACTCATTCTTAAACGTGTAAAGTGCACTCGAAGTTCATTCATGATTCTTAATCGTGAAATGTGGACTCAACGTTTGTTAATTCTAAATCGGTTGATATTCATTCAGTCTTTAATTCATTTTGCAAAAATACTTTACAGTCTTGTATATAACCACTACGTACTGACTAGAAGCATTTTTTTTATTCTGAGAGTACTAATTTTCTCATTTACATACATGTATAATTTTATTATGATGTTATAAAAATAGGTTAACTATTATGTGTATTCTGATTCTTAACTTTATCTGTATTTACTTGCATTATATTTGAAACAGCAAATATCAAATCTCCTATTCTCAAATTTGTGTTATAAACTTTACTTAAGTCTATAATTGAAAAGGAACTTATAACCCACAACTATAGTATCAGAATTCTGTAATTTAAAGAAACGAACTTCTGATAATATCATTTCATAAGATCATGTCCAATGTATATACGCTTTTTTGGCAAATTCATATTCTACTTAGATATTTTCATTCATTTATGTTTTGATAAATATCATAACAGATATCATAATTGTTTCATTTCCTAACGGTCACATGTACTTGAGGTTATTCCATCAGAAATAAACAATATACAAGGTTGTAGGGTGAATGTGGATTGCGGATTTAGAAGTTGAATGTCAAACTTGAATTAATAGACTGTGGTGAACTCAACACGGATATGTATTTTCTCTTCAACAATATTTTTATTTTCTGTTCTTTATCATTTAAACTAAGCTAAATACGTTTGTGAAGAATTAAAAAAAAAATAGACATCAGATGTATTTGAGGGCATTTTGTAAATAAACAAATATAAGATCAGGCAAATATATCAAGTATTCCTTAAGAACGATTTTAATATAGGAACATTTTTTACCTGAAATTGTGTTTACAGGTTTAAAATACACATATTTATTTTGTGACGAAATAGTTGAATTTAGGGTATTATCATATTAATTCTGTATTTCATTTAAAATAAAATTTCACACTTTCTCGGATTAATTTGCGCTTTTCATCGTGTTCATGATTGCAAATCTGGCACATCGTTTTAATGTATGTCAAAAGGATTATTTCCGAAAATATAATTTTCTTTAGAACTTTGTTAACCTTCTAGGATTATTAAAAAATGACGGAATGTTTCTACCATTGGGGAAACATTTGTTCCGTTACTGAGGATAGTTTTGTCCTTTACGAATCCATAGGAGAAATTTGACTCCAATATAGGATATATTTTGTCTCATAGGAAAAACAACGGTAGTTTTTATCCGATAGATTTTTTTTCTTCATTTTTATCGGATATAATAGTTATTCTGATGAATACAAATAATTCATTGAAGTTTCGTATGCATCTATCAAGGTAAAAAGATCCTGTTCAGTAATTTGGTCTAGTAATGCGCACACTGTCAGTGTGTATCGGAAAACATGTTCTCTTCCTGTAAATGCAAGTCATATTATAAATAAGGTTGAATGTTGTTTGCTTGCTGCAAAGTGCTGTGCATTATTGGCAAATTCAAAACGATAATAGTCAAACTATGTGTCATGCAAGTTAATCACCAATGACATGGAGTACACTTCTTTGTTCGTGTACATTTTCAACTTTGGTTTTTAAATCATTCCAATTCTTTTTCATCCGAACTTTCATTGTGGGGAATAATACAGAATACAGAATTCATCCATCAAATATACATGTAGTACGTTACGTTTGACTTTCAAATTGGTTCAACATAATAAAAGGTGAATTGTTAGGTCTTATGTGTATCCTTCTCACAGGATTGTTTTGGCTTTATAGCTCAAAACGGTAATATTTTTGTTTTGCCTGAGCATTTGAAAATTCTTTCTTCTTGATTTCATAATGAGGATAAATTCAGAAATGTGGAGTGAATTCGGAACGTTTTACATTGGTTAAATAATGAAATGTATGTTTCATAAATTTACACAAGTCTAAATTCGATTTTGACGCCAGGGATCGGAAATTGTCAATTAAAAATAAATTTTGAACATCTGCATATGTACGTCCTTGTTCAAATTTATATCATAATTAATGTTATAATAATGCATCTAACAGTTGCCACTGGACGTAAAACAACCAACTATTAACTCATTCATCTTATCCTAAGGATTGCTATAATTTGTATAGCAACAACATGAAACAACTGCAGATTTACACTATAGTTAGGAGACCGAAATTATTGCACACCTAAACCTCTCATTCACATCCCTACGTCACGATCCCCTCACAAAACACTCTATAAATTTCATCCATCCGAAACGATTTTATGGATTAACTTTCACCAGGAACACTCAGAGCTGAGTATTTGAAAGCCAAGAATATATATAAAAAGAAAGGAGTGAAGAGCTATATGACCCATAAAGGACCTACGCATTCGCCACATTCTTTATGCGCCTGTCCAAAGTCAAGAGCATGTATTTCAGTGGTTGTCGTTACTTCAAGTCTGTTATATTGGTTTTGTTTGTAAATTGCTTTGTTATAAATTAGGCCGTTAGTTTTCTCAATTGAATTGTTTCATATTTTTCATGTAGGGGCCTTTTATAGCCGATTTTACGGTTGCTTATAATTGCTTACATCCTCTTCATTTTAACTTTGGTGGATAGCTGTCACGTTGGCAATCATACCACTTCTCCTTATTTTTACAGAAGAGCTAAATCCATCTAGGGTCAACTTTGCCCGAGGGAGCTGAAACCTTCGTTTCTTCATGATTTTCTAAATTTATAAACAGACAATTTAAGAAATGTTTATTACGAATCATGTTAGTACCAAAGTACTTACTACTGAGCTGATGATACCCTCAGTTACTAATAGTGCACCAGCAGCGGTATCGATCCAGTGCTTTTATAAATGAAAACAACACCTTATAACGGTAATTTTTAAATAAATTTTATACTATAATTAAAAGACAGTATTGTTATGAGTTTAATTTCCATTTCAATTTAATAAAGAAGAGATATATGTTCGTTACATAAGCTTCAAAATATTACAGCTATGAAGATTTGTAAACCTTAAAATAAATCATATTTCCCTCGGGCAATACCTTCTGTAATAAAATCATTTTACAGGTAAATGATATTAAAGTCATCCGCAAAAGTGATGAGAATACTTATTAAATTTTAATGCTAAAAGTTTAATAAGAGAGAGTTTAATGTCTGACAATTTAAATTAATTCAGCAAATTGTTTTGTCTGCAAAGACATCAAAGAGAGAGAGAGAGAGAGAGCATGACAACCAATTAAATGTTTATTTAAAAAAAAATGGATTTAATACAAATAAAACAATGAATTATTTTACACTTTTAAATTTCAATTCTCGAAAATTCGTCACAGACGATCAAAAGCATAACTTTGTCTTAAACTCCCGATAATGCTTGACTGCATATATAACACGTGTTGGTTGATAAAAAGACTTACCGACAACATCGGCGCGTGCCAAATAATTAAATGGTAATTAGACCAATATATTAAAAAAATTAATAGTTTTTGGATTTTTTTTATATCAAAGACGGAAATTGACATTCTTTAGCATGACTTCATATTTAATAAGTAATAATACACTATAACCTGACATGGTGAAATTTATACGTGTCTCGGTATTTTGTATATCCAACATTCATGTATTTATTTTTGATGTTTCTGTTATGGTTTCGGTTGGATAATCTGTTATGTCTTATCGTTTATAGTCGAAATAATTATAAAACTGCCTTTCCATAACATTATTATCATGAAAATTGTTTGGACGAGTATTGTGAAAATTATTGTATAAAGTTCGAGATTGCATGTTAGTTACATAAGCGCGTCACTGTTTGTGATTTCCTGTGGTGTCTGTCGTTGATGGAATATGTTTGTTGTTGTTCTGCGGTTTGCATGTTGTGTCGACTATTATATTATGTGTTTGTGCTATATTTCTGTCATGTAGTGTTGTCATTTTAGCGATATTTTTTAACATTGTCATAAAGCGGGAGGTTTGGCTAGCCATTAAACCAGGTTCAACCCACCATTTTTTTCTTAAAATGTCCTGTACCATGTCAGGAATATGGCAGTTGTTATCAAATAGTTCGTGTCTATGTATGTTGGCGTTTGTTTTTGTTGTTGATGTGTTTCCCTAGGTTTTAGTTTGTAACCCGGATTTGTTTCCTCTCAATTGATTTATGACTTTTGAACACCGGAATACTACTGTTGCCTTTATTTAGATTGAACAATTTCTTGTTCAGATTAAGGAACACGGATGTTCAAATTATTAAGTTTAAACTAAATTCTAAAATAATATTATATACAATGGCCATCTAAGACGTTTTTTTTTTATCTAAGAGGGTTTTCTTTAATCTCTTGGGGGTATTTTCTATGGGCCAGGAAATTCTTAAACTTCATTATCCCGTCAAAATACTAAACTGGAAAGTCCTAAAATTTTTAATGTGATTTTTTAAAAAGTATTATCTGCAATGTTGCATTCACCTTGCACGCTATTTTTCATATAGATATATATTTCTTTTCCTCCATATTCTTTAATGTTTACTGCTACTTATCGATATTTCCAAACATTTTGATAAAACAAATATTTGTTTAAATGTATAAATGTTATAAAGTTTGTTTTTTTTTTGACACCACAATAATTATTTGAAGGCATCCCTTGGATATGTGTTAGATGATTGCTTGTTTTTTGCTTAATGTCAAGTGGCAAATATTTCAAACATTTCTGAACGAAAACAAATTATCAATAATAAGGTGAGATTACAAATTAAGGCGAACGATCAGAGTAATACGGAAATAACACAGAAAAACAAGGGCATGTCTGATAGGAGCATTTTTTGTAACATGAAGGATACATTGAACGGAATTTATGATCAATTTTGTTATTGGAGATATTCAACAGGCATTCATGGTTGATAAGATGTGTAAATCAGTGACAATTGATCTTTTGAATTAAAATATTAAAAACACCAATATTTCAGTTATTTATTATTATGAAAATCAAAGTAAAAACGACAGTCGAGAAAATTGTACAGGAAACAATCTTATTATTTACAAGAAATAATGTCAAAATACTTAATCTTCCTGAAAAGAAAAACATAGATAAAATTTTAACAACTTATTCCCTGAGAAGTCAAATCAAAACAGGCGATTGACATTTATCAAAAAGACGCTTAGTTAACGACTTTAATGCTCCCACCTAACATACGGCTGTATTATATTTCATTCGAAAACTTATTACCTGCACTTTCTATTTTGCCCGGTCGACAATAATTCGTAGGTTGCATTTTTTGTTAAATCAAGGTCAAAGGTCAAGAATGAACATTCCTAAATTTTGCTAGGTTTATACAAAATGCCCTTTTCAGGTTCTTGTATGATCTCTTTTTTTTCCAAAAATCATATGAACATTATAAAACAAAATACCCTAATTCAAAATCAAATGCAAACCAACATGTTAATTGCGCGATATTTACACAGAAATTGCTATTCTTAAAAAACCTCCAAAAAATGATAGGATTGCGTTAAAAGCTAAACATTTCTTGAGGTATCAATATTTATATGTCAAAAATAAAATAAATTTATCGTTAATAGCTCAAGGGATTTTATTTCTTCGTTTTAAACTGCAGTTTATATGATATAAGTCAAAATTCAGACTTCTAACGAAGCTTTTACAGTTGCCCTAAATACCACCATCTGTAAATACGGATACGTTTGCTTTTCTTTGTTTAGATAATATTGTCAATATCAGGAGAAAATGATAAACCATATTTAAAAAACGGGTAATGAAATTTTTAATAAGAAATAAAACAAGGTATATACAGAACAAACATGTTTTTCGAAGTCTAAGAACATTAAGAAGTGAATTCTCATTCAATATTCGATTGAATACTGTATCGCAACCTGCGCTTTTCAATCACAAATCCGGCTTTTTTTTTTATGTTAGTACATAACCTATATTTATTTACTAAAAATAAAAATTGGGGAAGATTAAATACCCTTCCTAAGCAACTGCGATCACCATCGGTTTTAGACAGTGTTCGTACATTCCGGTGTAGTGTTTAAGACGTGTTGTTTGTTTGTCCTACTTTTTTTCTTTTGGTCGTGGTGTTAACTGTGTTTCTTTGGCTATAGTTTGAGACTGCCTCCTTGCTACTACTTTCTTTAAACCAATGAAAAGGTAACCAGCTTGTTCAAAGATCAGTCAATTAAAGACAGCAGGACTTAATATGACTGCTTCCTTACTATCTACTTTCTTTCAACCGATGAAAAGGTAACTAGCTTGTTCAAAGATCAGTCAATTAAAGACAACAGGACTTAAAACTCAGATATCGATAAATGATATATATATATATATATATATATATATATATATATATAAGTCTGAAAATTACACCCAACAGTGTTAGAATTAGACTTTTATGCTGACAAATTTTGGTCCCTCAACGGGATTCGAACTCACACCTTTGATACACTACAGCACCAATCGCTTAGCCTCATGTCCAGCGCTCTAGACCACACGACCACATCCGCTATTAAAATATAACTTCAATAGTCGTAGTGTTACCTTGTCACGTAAGGCGAATCTAGAGATAGACATAAGACATGTGTTTTAAGCGTGTGAAGATGTTATATTATTATTTAATACACAATGTATTTGTTATTTGTCAGCAATCTAACTCAACAATTTTTATATACCGTATGGGATAATGATTCAATTCATTATACAGTCACTAGAAATAAGTATATCATACAAACAAGTCTAAGCAAGTGACAACCATACAATATATATGCCCACTGGATCTCAGTGTGTTTGAGACACAGGGTTAATACAAATATTTATATAAGTCTGAAAATTACACCCAACAGTGTTAGAATTAGACTTTTATGCTGACAAATTTTAGTCCCTCAACGGGATTCGAACTCACACCTTTGATACACTACAGCACCAATCGCTTAGCCTCATGTCCAGCGCTCTAGACCACACGACCACATCCGCTATTAAAATATAACTTCAATAGTCGTAGTGTTACCTTGTCACGTAAGGCGAATCTAGAGATAGACATAAGACATGTGTTTTAAGCGTGTGAAGATGTTATATTATTATTTATATATATATATTTTAGTTTAACATAACTTCATTTTAACCAAATATATTCTTATTCTACATGTTTTATCGTTAATTAAGATTAATTTAATATTCTGCATAAATGCGTGACAGATGATCTACTAAAATAGAGCTCTGGTATCTTAAATAAGAATATTAAGTGGCACATCTACCATCAAATGTAAATGCAAAACCGAGGCCAAGTAAACTCATCTTAAAACATTTTTTTTTTTTTTACATTCATAAATTCCATTTTGTATGTTTTTTTTTCATGTTAAAAATATCAGATACGTGTTGCAGTTCTGAGATCTTCGCACCATTAGAAAACAAAACGAACACATTATATCATACAAAGCATTGGAAGGTGAAAAAAAACAATTTTCTAATTGTTTGGATAAAGTTTAGGGGTTTCCTTTTTAATCTATTTTTTTGGAAAAAAAAATACGTCTAACCAAGTATTTTGGCAAGCAATATATTTATGCGACTTTTGTGATTAGACAATTAAATATATAAGCCATCTTGTTCTTTTCTAGTATTAAAATAAAGTGAGAAAATAGTAAAACAAATCGCTGCCAGGTCAATTGCAAAGGGCTTTATGTAAAAAAAAAAAAACAAAAAAAAAAAACCCAAATATCCTAGAAAATGAATTGGTTTTAAATGACATAAAACTTATTAAAACATGATTAATTCAACCGCAATTTTCATTTCTCACAATAATCGTCAAAATATATATCGTTTAATATAACTTAATTTTAACCATATTTATTCTTATTGTATATATGTTATCTTTAATATGCAAATTTTCAATCAATGCGTGACAGATGATCTACTAAAACAGTGCCCTGGTTTTCTGAATACCTTAAATAAGAATATTTTATGGCACATCTACCATAAAATGTGAATGCAAAACCTTGGCCAAGTAAGTTCAAAGACTTATTTATATTTCAGTTTCTATTAAGGACATTTATTTGTTACATGTAGCTGTAGTAACATCAATATCAAAACTAATATGGTTAGTCAGCACAGAGACATACAATACAATTTATATGTTTCTGTTCAGGTGTTTCCTTCTTTTACAAAACGCTATTACTGCACGGTACGAATATTTGACGACCGGGCAAAACAGATAGTACAGATGGTATGCTTTCAAGTGGTATATGGCCCGAGAACACATTTATTTTGTAGTGCATTTCTTTTAGACAATAAAGTCAAATTAAAAAAATCGCACCTGCTCTATCTCAAAAAGATTTTTACAGTGTAGTGTGCTACTATTGGGACAAATAATATCAAAATTATAGAAAAGTCTACCAGCTCTAACTCAAAATATTGACAATTCTATGTTAAGGGGGTCAAAAATTCAGTTTGACAGCTTCAGACATACAAGTTTTTGACCTTTTTTAACTGACCAAATCAATTTTTAACATCAAGATTCAGCAACTAAATTTTTTTAACATGTAATTTCATCCCCTTACTTAATATTTCATGCATAAAATATAAAGAAATAAATTTGGAAAGTGTTTGAAAACAATTTGCAAGTACACTGTCCACACTAGGGACTATATTTGTAGACAACGAAAATCTAAGGACGATAACTGTGTCCTCGGACCATATGATTTAGCCGTATGTTAGGCGGGTGCATTAAAAATGAAATTTTATGATTAATGTCACTCGTCAAAAATTGATCATTGAAATAATCTTAAACTAAAAAACAATTAATTTATTAGTATCTAACTTTTACCAATCTTGTTGATACAACTGTTAATTACTTGTTCCAAAGATAATATTGTTATAAGTTATATAATTTGACACGTGTCTAACGGTCCATTGATTTTCTGCAATATCAAAGAAAAAAAGGCACGTGCCTAAACATTGTTCAATTACTCATTTATTTGTGATTCTTTTTCTATAAAAAATGGATTTTATGCATTAAATAACAATCTCTACCATTATTTGATTTTTTTTACATGTAACAGTCCTTAGTGGTATATTATAAGTCCTTAGTAGTGTTTAGACGCACCAGATGTAATAGATAACATTTCACCCAAAAACACCACTACTAAAATATAACTTTGATGAAAGGTAATGGCCTTTCAAAATTGAATTTAGTTCTCATGTCATAATCACTCCCTGATTTCGGGGATTATACTCATAAATCTGATAACAGAGATATGTCTAGCCTTTATGTAATTTTGACAGTATAAAGCAAATGTTAAAATTAATATGGCAATACTTAAACATGTTAACTAAGGAAAACATCCAAAT
The DNA here is from genome assembly GCF_021869535.1 of Mytilus californianus. Lineage (NCBI taxonomy): Eukaryota > Metazoa > Mollusca > Bivalvia > Mytilida > Mytilidae > Mytilus > Mytilus californianus. Next base: position 1,352,574 of record NW_026262703.1, read on the forward strand.
TCAATGAGCTATGACTGAAAGTGCAGATCCAAGACACATAAAAAAAATTTTGTTCAAAAAAATATTTTTTTTAATTTGGAAAAATTACAAAAAAAAAAAAAAAATAAAAAAAAATAAGGAGAAATAATATAATGTCAGAAGGTGATAATAAAGTATTTCGATAAATAATAAGCATGATAACAAAGCGGTATGATATATTATAAGTTGTATGGATTGCTACTGACCCACTACGGATTCATTGAGAATTCATAGGGGTGAGGCCGAAAGGCCAAATCTCCTATGTATTAACTCTCTGTTGATCCGTATGGATCAGTAGTGAACCATATAACAACTTTATCGCACGCAGGACTTTTCCTGTCAAATTATGTATAAAAATTAGCGATGAATTACAAATACATTAATCGATGACATCACCATAAATAGTAGACGTGACATCATGATACCCATATAAAATCTACTGACCTACTACGGATCCAGAGGTGCGATAAATATAATAATAAATATACTGATTATATGTAGATGCCAAGCTATCAAATTATACAGTGAATGGCCATTAGCATTCATCACGTACTTTTTTTTGCCATAAAACTATTTTGAAATCATTTCTTGTAGGATTTTAACAAACTAGAATTTAAAAGTGGCAGAAATGTTCAAGATTTTTTTGTTTATTTGGTCATAATATTTGTCATCAGCATGATCAGTAGTTGTTGATTTCTGGTGATGTGAACACGTGTTATAATTCTAAACAGGGCTGTAATTAAATAAAATTTCATAAGAAAGGATGAAAATGAATATTACGCAACACAAACAAACAGTTGTGTACATAAATGAAAATAAATAAAACATCCTCCTGCCTCCTGCCCTTACCCCGAAATTATCATATTGTCGTCCCTTTACCCACTATTTTGCTTGACTTGAAGTCGTAGTTTCGTGAATCTGCTTCTAACATATCAAAATTACGCTCATATTTTATGTATCCTGAGCAGCAGCTTGATTTTTAAAAAGCAGTTCACCAGTATAAAGTCACATTATTGTTAAAACAACGCAACTTGCTACATTTTCCCTACTTATCGTGACCTAAACACTGCTAAATGTCTGACGACGATTGTGACTATAAAAATGTTACAATTTATAAATAAATCATTTATCTTATTTAATATTAAGTTAAATTATAAAAATCGATGAGTTTTGTAATTTGACAACACTCATTGATATTGGAAATACACTAAAAAATATACGACAATTAATATATTTATGACATTGAATGTTTAGTAAAATTTCCTACCAATCAACACTGAAAGCGCGATATTTAAAATTTGTATACCCTGAAACATTTTAATTATCATCTGTTTTTCAATTTTAAATGTAATTCTAAATAAAATGGCTTTTTGAATCGTGTGTTAAGCGTTCATCGTTCATTCGTCAAAGAATCATTCACCGTGCGTTTATCGTGGGTTCATCAGTCATCATTCACCGTGCGTGTATCGTGGGTTCATCATTCAGCATTCACCGTGCGTGTATCATGGGTTCATCATTCATCATTCTTTTTTGTAATCCTCCGTGTAACGCTTATCGCTCATCGTGCGTGGATCGTGGATCATTCATTCACCGTGCATTCAACGTGCGTGTATCGTCCGTACGTGTATAGTGCGTGTGGTCCGTTTGAATTTTAGACGGTCTGTAGCTCTGATGTATGTGTATTAAATATTTACACTTAGGATTAAAAGGGATACGTTTGACATCTAAAATCAAAGCTTGAATGCGCAGAAAAGGCAGTTACCTACAGGATTTATGATTTCATAGCACAGATTGATTATAATCAAACATATTACTTTCCAGGAAAGGCTAACAGCATCAGATATCTAGATATTTTTCAATTATAATGGCATGGAAATGATAATTCTACATTGCATTTCCAAAGAACATATTATTGTTAAGTATATTAATGCACAAATATCTTTTAATATAAAATTGTACCGTCTACAGAGCAACTTAGGACAATGGAGGATTGACTTTTTCTACAAACAAATTTATTTTGTGTTTTATATTCAACATACATGACATAGAGCAATTGAATATTTAGGGGCAATTTTAATTTTCACCATTTGTGGTTATTCGCATTGAGTTTAAAAAATAACAACATTCCAGTTCATCATGATGGTTTGGTTTAAATTTATCTCAAAAACATTGAGTTATAATGATGCATCTCTAAGTGTCCACTCTTTCCCTGAAAATCGTTATTCTTTAAAAAATTATTCCGAACAAAAAAGTAAATAATTCCAAGAATGACTCCAAGAAATGACCATGCGAGGTCACCAATTATTGTTTGTTATTGTCTACGTCCAACTCTGAGAATGCCTGATACTACCATATTTTGTCACGATATGATTGCCAATGAGATAACTATCCATCCAAGTCCAAATGAAGTGGATGTAAGCAATTATAGGCAACCGTACGGCCTTCAACAATGAGAAAAACCAATACTTTAAAGTCGGCTATAAAAGGCCCTGCCATGAAAAATATGAAAGAATCTCATTGAGATAACTAACGGCTTAATTTAAAACAAAACAATTGACGAAAAACAAATATGACAGACGTGAACCAACGAAAACCACTGTACTACAGGCTCCTGACTTTGGACAGGCACATAAAGAATGTGGCTGGTTAAACATGTTTGTGAGCGCTCAACCCTCCCCCTTCCCTGGAACAGTGGTGTAAGATAAGAACACACTATAAAAATCAGTTGAAAACGGATTTACCGATTTATGAGGATCCTCCCCAACCTGCTAAAGTAATCCTGATCCTTGTATTAAGTTGTAACAGTTTGTGGGGTTGATAATCTTAACTGGAGAGGATGTGTATTGTCTTTGAGTCAATGTTGATTCTGCTGTCAGTTTGGGACCTCTCGATCATGCTCTCTGGTCCTTTAATGTCCGCATTAGAGTGTAAAATAGTGAGTATTTCTTTTGCCGAGTTGAAAGTTTATTAAATGTTATTTCGGTATCAAAACCTTCCGATCGATAACGATGTTTAAGGTAGTCGGGATTTCTTCCTCCATCTTGGATTTTGAAATAGCAGATAGCAATCGGTCTAGATCTTTAATGAAATGAGCAAATTTTGAGAGTAGTATGTAATTCATGTGCAAGACTTGTTATGTTAATATAGAAAATTATGTGTTTTATCATATTTATGGCTGTTTTTTTACAAAAAATAGAATATTTTTGTTTGATTAACTTTTTTCCCACTTTGCCACATAAGGGTAGATAACTCAGATATAAGGGAACATAACTCAGATGAAGTAACTTTAAATTAATTATAGGATGTATTGTGAATTTACCTAGTATTTTATTATGTAGCAAGAAAACGAGTTCGGTGACCCCATTTTTTCTTTTTCTTATCTGAAAGCATATTATTAGAGCTATCTTCTCATATTTTATCTTAAAATTCTTTGTCGTAGTTTTCTTTTTATCACACAAAATTGGGTTTTCCATGCATAATCTATACAAAATCTGACAAGTTTGCACAACCTGTAGTGTGATAAAAAGCCCGGTAACCTATACTTTTTATCATATATTTTTTAAAAAAGCATGACATAAACTACATTTTGACAAATTATTAAAAAATTCTGTGGATTTTAATTGAGACCCCCCCCACCCCCCCCCCCCCCCCCATATCTACCTTAACTTTTGACAACATTCCACTTTTATATTAATGCCGGTAATAACCTTGATTATTACATTGGTTGCAATGAATTACATTGATTTCCCAGTGAAATAAAAACCGATTATTTCACATGTGAAATAAACGTGGTTATTTCACTCCTCTGACGTCATACAACAATAGGCGTTGTCAAGACGTCGATAACGTCGGATCATAACAAATTGTGAATGCGTAGAAAAAGATATAGTTCCTTACATTTTCTACTTTAATTTCATAAAAAAAAAAAGAATAACTAAACAAAGAATTCAAATATCGAAAAATAGTCAACTCGTGACCGAACAACACTGATAATTAACTCATGCGCTACGCGCATTCGTGAATTAATGTTTTGTTCGGTCACTCGTTGACTATTTTTCTCTATTTGAATTCTTCGATTAGTTATTCTATAAATCATCCTTGGCGTGTGCCATAAACAGAAGCCGTATCGAGTAATTAATATTCGATCACTTGTTGATTGTTCTATCTAACTATTATCACTTGTTAATTTAGCATTGGACATATAAGCCGTAAATCAAATAAGTTCGATACACTCGGGTTTTTAAATTTTAAATTTATAGAGGGAGAAACCAAAGTGAATCAAACTTTTCACATGTCAACTTTGGCACTGTTAGTTTCGGATTAAAAAATTTTTTTTTGATCAGACCTAATAGATCGACATTGTTTACCTGACAATGGGTCTGACATGATAATTATGTCGGAAGGTCAGATGATTTTACAACAGCTTTTGTTTTGAATAAATTCCAGATGGATATTGATAGTTTAGGCAGATTTCGGCAATATTTAACGTACCAAATGTTCTGATGAGAAAGAGAAAAAATAATCGG